>NC_088328.1:7857500-9057500 GCF_036884655.1 Musa acuminata AAA Group | reverse complement strand
CCTTGGGGAGAAGCTGACGCTGCAGGAGATCCGATCACCACTACAGTAAGGGAGATCAGATCGCTACTACAGTACCTTCGCTCGTGGGAGAAAGCCAACGCTGCAGGAGTCAGATCGCCCTAGGGAGATCTCGTCGCCGCTACAGTGTTGTCGCCGCTACAGTACCATCGCCCTAGATCTGGTCGCTGCTACAGTGTCGTCGCCTGTCGCCCGTGGGAGAAAGCCGATGCTGTAGGAGTCAGATCGCCCTAGGGAGATCTGGTCGCCGCTACAGTGACGTCGCTGCTACAGTATCGTCGCCCTAGATCTGGTCACCGCTATAGTGTCATCGTCCGTGGGAGAAAGCCGACGCTACAGGAGTCAGATCGCCCTAGGGAGATCTGGTCGCCGCTATAGTGTCGTCGCCGCTACAGTACCATCGTCCTAGATCTGGTCGCCGCTACAGTGTCGATCATACCTTGCTGAAAACTCAGATTCATAAAAACTTAAGTTGTTAAAAACTAGATTTATGTAATGTGTCTCTCAAATTCTATCAGAATCGAGCTTTGATCGATTTCGCCTATTCTCGTTTTGTCTCTTTGGAAATTGATTTCAGCCAAAATCCTTACTTCAGTTAAGCTTTATATTATTGCTTTAAATTCATATATACTTTTGCATACCTTGATCTATTATGTAAACTTCATATTTGTATCGTAATGTTTCGTATAGGCACATGCATTCCGTTGTTCTGCATGTGTTTCTAATATGTCCCAATTTATTGTTCACAATACCTTTTGTACTCTAGTGTTTGTGGGAATATTTGGTCCTTTGCTAGAAATGGTAAAGGGATTATCTAGACCTTTGCCAGAAATAGTAAAGGGTATGTGCTTAGAGCCCGCGAAGCTCAAGATTATGTTTAGTGATCATTCAGAAATGGATGGACCATATTATGTTTGGGATCCCACTTCACCTTCTATATATTTGACATGATATCTAAAGCTTTTGTTGTGTTTCTATGCATGCTTTGGATAAGAATGAAATGAATGCAATGTCATGTGACATTTGAGCTTCTGTTCATGTTTTGATTCTTTGATATGTTCCGTAATGTTTATATGTCTTTGTTATGCCTTGAAAATACCATATGCTATGGATATGCTCCTTATGCCAATGATATGCTCCAATTACCTTTCCTCGATTGATTGAATAAAACATGCTTCGAACGATACGACATTGTAATTCTACATTCAAACAAAACATCCTTCTGTTTCATCTTGTATCTCTACTTTATATTTTTTATACTTTATTTGTTTAAAAACTATCCTCTTTGCTATGGATATGTTAGTCACTTGCTAAGCTTTATATGCTCACCCCGTTGCTATATAAATTTTTTAGGATAGCTTGTCGCTCGTTCAAATGTGTAAATTGGATTAAGATAGTGGAAAGCTAGAAGGTTTTGGGGTAAACCTTTCGTACTTTATAGGTTGATGTTGTATAAGTTCCTTTGTGCTAATGAAATATCAACGACAACTCTAGATTGATGTATCTTGTAAATATTTGAAAAATACCTCATATTAGGATTTTGAGAATGTTAAGTTTAAATTGCGTAATGATATAAACATGTGGTACATGTTGGGTTTGTGATTGTATAGATTCCCATGCTGATGGATTTATGATGTGGTTATGGTTTAGTTGAGTTGGCTTTAGATTTTGTGAATCATTAAGTAATATGATGTATGGTTTTAAACTGCATAGGTCTTATGGATTATGGAATATATGGAAATGACTTGAATATTTTCTCAATGTCCTCAAATGTATGATCGGATCCAGGAATGGATTGTTGTTGAATTATAATATAATAAATTCGGGGGGGGGGGGGGGGGGGTGGGGGGCGTGACACTAACGGTCTTCTTTCAATGAGCGAAGATCAACTTCCCTTTTACACCACTCTTCTCCTTTTCATAAGTTTAGGAGACAACCTTCTACAACCCTCTTATACACGGTATCCCTCACACACCTCCCTTAGAACTCTCTCTAAGCTTTATGAGGAGGGAACTCAACTTTTGAATAGGGTTTATAACTTTAGAATCATAGAATTTTGCTCAACAATCTTGTTATTCCATGCAGGAATAGCTTGGGTATTTATAGACCCCAATTGACTTAAAAATAGAGCCAAAAAAGGTCTCATCCTGGGTTTCCTAGGTCCTAGCGGTACCACCGCCTACAACACTAACACTGGGCGATACCACCGCTTGCAGCACTAACACTGGGTGGTACCACCGCCCAATCTATCAGTACCACTGCTTGGGAGACTATTTTTAGGTGGTACCACTACCCAGACTAGCAGTACCACCGCCTAGTCTGGCCATACCACCGCCCAATCTGGTGGTACCACCACTTGACATAGCCTCGGAGACTGTGCCTCATAGAATGAGCCATTGACGATGCCACCTATTAGGTCACTATTTGGGCCTTTCACTTAGCCCAATATAGCCCAAACTTGGGCTCAACTGGCCACTAATTGAGTTGGCCCAATTCCAACCCAATTATGCCTAAAACCTACTTTGATCAGACAATTATTACAAAGCTTGAATCAAATGTTGTCTAGCATGTTATTGGTTTCTCGACGCTTCGACCAATTCTTCGGTGCATCATCCTCTCTTACAGCCTAATTGCCCAATCGGCTAGTTGACCTTTGCAACTCCAATTTCCTTAGTATAATTTCTGCTCTACTTGGTCGGATGCTTGAACCCATGGCTCGAAGCCTTTTGTCGATACATCGACTGATCCTCCTGCTCTATATCCAATCGTTTGACATGTTTCATTCTAGCCCAACATAATTCTTCATACTTTAATTATCTCTCCTTGATTGAATCTTTCTATATCACTTAAAACACAGATAAGATCACAAACAGTATTATTTGGTTTCATCATCAAAATTTGAGATTCAACAAAGGTTTCTATTAGGACTCTAGCTAGGAGAGTCCTAATTTAGTTTCATTGAAAGGGGCATTCATGTAATACCTACCTAACCGACCCTATTAAAGAGGTGAAGAGACCGGCTAAGATTAGGATTAGTTTAGAGGTTGCTTCTTAGAGAAGCATTAGGAGTTATTTTGATGTAGGAGTCTTGAGTAGGAGTCCTATCAGGAGTTGGTTAGAAGCAAGAGTCTTGAGTAGGAATCTTATTAGGAGTTGGGGTTTAGAAGCACTATAAATAATCATGTATTCATTCTCTTTTCATAAGGAATAGATGAATTTTTTTTGTAGCCTTTGAGCAGCAACTTGGAGGAAGGAACCCCTATAGAGTTCCAAGGAGGATGATCCCGTAAAGAGATCAACCACAAGCTTAGAATCTGTTAGGGTTCTAACATTTGATATCAGAGTAGCGTTCTTGGCATCTCTTTTCCCTTCCACAGACATTCATTAGCCCTCCACAACCACCCAAAGCAATTCCCATAATTGCTTAAAAGATCGTCGCTGAATTCTGCCGTCATCTCCACCACCACAGATCATCCTTTGATCTCCCCGTAAATTACAATAGGTTATGGTTTCCTACCTTATTGTTGCTGCAATTTAGTTATCCTTATTCAAAAATAAAAAAAAAATTGTTCCTATATTGTCGCATAAACTTTTCGTCACAAAGTTTTTATCTCTACGACAAAAGATGAACTACAGAATTCCAATCGCATGGCACAATTTGTTTGATCTTGCTATTGTATTTTTTCTGTCCAAATCTCTACAAAATTTTTATGACAGCTTGGACACTTCTTAACAGCAGATTTCCTTTTAGTTTTGTCAAAAAAATTTTAATATAAACTACTGACCTTTTACATCCAAACTACTACACTTTAAATGTAAAAATCTACTACAGTACCTTTCCATGATCCTCAATTTTTCCAAACCTTCCACCACCCCATGCCATTAACCCATCAACAAAAAAAAGAGAGGGACATCTCTGATCTACAAGCATATGCTATGGCTTCTCAAGATCTAATTGATTCCAAATTTGAAGCATTGGAATCTCGGATTGAATTACGGCTTGAATCACGATTGGAGGACAAATTACGTGCTTTGTTTGCAAAATTCAGACTTGGACAACCATCGAGAGGAGAGAGTTTAGAGAGGCCTCCAAAGAAGGAGGGATAGCCCTCGTACATGCTTCTGCCATGCATAAGGGTGGACTTCCCATGATGTGAAGAAGGAAACTCAGCGGGGTGGATTTCACACGCCAAACGTTACTTTCGTTATTACCGAACGTTGGATGATGCTATCAAGGAAATTATTGTCATCCACCTTGAAGGAGATACTATTTAATGGAACAATTGGCTATAATACAATTATAGGGCTCTGATGTGGAATCAATTTAAGAATGCACTACTGAATCATTTTAGACCTACGGAGTATGAAAATATCGATGGCCAACTCGCAAAGATTTGACATACCTCTACGATTCAAGAGTACCAAACCAGGTTTGAGAAGCTATCTTACCTTGCTTGTGATTAGATTGACCATCAATTATTAGGAACATTCATTGAAGTACTCAAGCCAGAGATAGAAGGGAGGTTAAGGTACGGCAGCCCTGTACCGTGACAGTTGTGATTTCTTTTGCCTGAATATAAGAAGAACGACTCAACCAAGATGCTTAGAGGATGAGAACTATTAGGAATGAGTCAGCGCTAAGAGGGGAGGGTGAATTAGTGCACCGGTAAAATCACAAATTTAAATCATTTCGTTTCGATTAAATCCAATTCCGACGAAAATCGTTTCATAAAGATCTTAACCTGAAACATGTTCGTAAATGTATTGAAAGTAGTAAGCAAGTAAAGTGGTTTACAATTAAAGTAAATTGTTCAAGACAAAATATAAACCAGATTTTTATAGTGGTTCGATCGTCATGACCTACATCCACTCCACTGATTCCTCTTCCATCGAGGCCACCGGCATCCACTATCGGTCTTTCTTCGATAGGTGAAGACCAACCATCTTTTACAACTCGGTTCTCCTTTTACCGGATTTAGGTGATAGCCCTTACACCCGCACTTACTCCTCTCTCAAACTATTCTAACACTAAGAAGAAGGAGAGGTGTTCACACAAGATTGTAGCAGCGTTTCTTTCTTTTTTTACTCTCAATACTTGTGTGTCTTAACCAGGGATGAGAGAGGCATTTATAGGCTTCAAGTTGATTCAAACTTGGAGCCTAAAAATATCTCATCCTAAGTTTCCTAGGTACGGGCGTTACCACCGCTAGTGTTAGTTTGATATTGAGCGGTACCACTGCTTAACAAGGGCGGTGCCACTACTTGGCACCCTACCATTAGGCGGTACCACCGCCTAGTCTGGGTGGTACCACCGCTTGTAGTCTCTCGGAGACTGTGTCTGGGCGGTACCACCACCCAAACCGGTAGTACCACCGCTTGACATAGTATCGGAGACTGTGCCACGACGGTGTCACCTTTTGGGTCACTATTTGAGCCTTTTCATTAGGCTCAACATAGTTCATACATAGGCCCAACTGGCCCCTAATTGAGTTGGACCAATTCCAATCCCAATTATGTGTTAACTATGAATTCTACGACATTTACTAAGCTAAACAAGTCTGTAAGTCTAGTTTTTCCGATGATCTTCCGGTGAACTTCCGACGATCTCTCGGTAATGTTCCAACGGACTCCCGACAAGCTCCTAGACTTCATAACGATCTTCTTGGCGAGTTCCGACGAGCTTCTTTAGCAAGCTCCAGGACTTCTCGATCAGTTCCGGCAGAACTTTCGATAAACGTCTGGACTTCCGACAAACTCTTGAACTCCCAATGAAATCGCGTTCTTGATTCCGGGACTTCATTTTCCTTTATGCCCTACTATCATAGTTAATCCTGCACACATAAAACACACTTCAATCTACACAATTATTACTAAGCATGAATCATGTTGTCCGGTATGTCATTAGTCCATCGATGCTTCGTCCGATTCTTTGGCGCATCGTCCTCTCTTGTGGCCTATTGCCCAATCAACCAGTTGACCTCTGCAGCTCTGATATCTTTGATGCAATATCCACTATTCTTGGCCCGATAGCCGAACTCATGGCCCGAAGCCTTCTATCGATACGTCGATCGATTCTTTGGTGTGACATACAATCTTCTGACATGTTTCTCTAGCCCAACATAATTCTCCCTACTTTAAATGTCTCTCCCTGATCGAAGCATCTTGCGTCACTCAAAATGTAGATCAAATTATAAACACTTATCAATTCGTTTCATCAACAAAATATGAGATTCAACAATCTCCCCCTTTTTTATGATGACAACAATATGCCATATTGATAAAACCTTGAATTCAAGCTGAATTCAAGTCATTGCAAATTTCATCATGAATATTTGTAACATGTCATCATGCATAACATGATCATATTTCTCCCCCTTTGTCATCAACAAAAACGAAAAGTGTAACTTTCAAGTGTTTAGACATACAAGTTAAAATCATTACATAACAAACATAATCTCCATTTTTATCATCATGCAAGCTAGCAAAATTTTGAGTGTTGCAAGTTTGTAAATTTTGCTAGATGTGCAAGTTTAGCATGTTTTGCTTCTTGAGATAGGCAATATAGTACTTTTGCTTCTCAGATTGCAAGTTAGCAATTCTTGGTGATGTTCAAGATAGCAAATTCTACATCATGCAAGCTATCAAATTTTTACATCAATTTTAAAAAATATATAAGCTAGCAATATTTGAGATGTTCAAGAAAGTAACTTTTGCTTCTTGAAATATGCAAGTTAGAGATATTTGCTTCTCTTTTGAGATACGCAAGTTAGCATGTCTTTGCATCTTCTTGACTTGTGCAAGCTAGCTAGCAAGCTAGCTATCTCCCCCTTTGTCATTGTCAAAAAGAAGATATAAATATAATTTTGTATCTCTTTTTCCCTTTACAACAATTTTCAAAGCATGACAAGGATAAAGTATCAATATTATTTGTGTATCATTATATTTTCAAATTAAAACATGCATAATTTCAAAACCTTACATTTATATCCATACTTCATGTATGACACAAATAAATCAATCACTATTGTGCATATCATACATGATATTTATGTTGAATCTCGGATTTTGATGATGAAGTCAATTGTCATTTGTTGTCTAACCTATATGTTGAGATAAGTGTGCAGGATTAACTACGATGAAAGTAAGGCATGCAGCAGGAGTTGCGTCGGAGTCATGACAATGATCACGTTGGGAGTTCGAGAGCTCGACGGAAGTTCGGACTGTCGTCGGAGGTTCTGCGGGAACAAATCCGAGAAGTCCATAAGCTTGCCAAAGAAGCTCGTCGGAACTCGCCTAGTGTATCGTCGCAAGTCCAGGAGTTTGCCGGAAGTCCGCAGGAGAATCACCGAGGGTTCATCAGATGATCGACGGAAGTTCGCCGGAAACTCGCCGGAAGAAGCGATTGACGCACTGGAGCAAGCTGCAGAAATTGTCTTAAAATTTATCGTAGTTAGCACAATGATTAAGTTGGAAATGGGAGGTGATCCCATTAGCTTAATCTTGGGGCAATTGGGCCCCTGAAAGACCCAATTTGGGCCGAATGGATCTACCCATTCGGACCCTGATTGCTGTGGGAGGTGCAACCGCCCAAGCCAGGAGGTAGCACCGCCTGGGCTAAGTCTCCCAGGGAGACTGGGCGGTGCAACCGCCCCAGCCAGGAGGTGCAACCGCTTGGGCTCAGTCTCCGAGCGAGACTGGGCGGTGAAACCTCTCCTGACAGGAGGTAGCACCGCCTGAGCTCGGTCTTCGAGCTCTGGCAGGCAGTGCAACCGCCCCAGTCAGGAGGTGCAACCGCCTGAGCTAGGTCTTCGAGCTTTGGCAGAGAGGTGCAACCGCCCCTGACAGAGGTGGCACCGCCCAGAGGCTCAGTGTTCGAGCTCTGCCAGGTGGTGCAACCGCCCCAGTCAGGAGGTGCAACCGCTTGATCCCGGAATTCCGAGAATTGACAGTTTTGAGCTCCAAATTTGAACTGGGTTGGGGCCTATAAATACCCCACCCATTCAGCACTGAAAGGTAGTAACTTACACTCGAAATCTTCATATCTTTCTGTGATTCTTAGAGCTCAAAATTGTTGTAAAGGCCAAAAGTTCTTCTCCCTCTATTATTCCAAGTTCTGAGTTGTAAAGAGAGGAGAGAAAATTTCTGTAAGGATTGTCTCCTAAGCCCGTCAAAAGGAGTGAAACTGTAAAAGGGTGGTTGGCCTTCGCCTATTGAAGGAAGGCCTCTAGTTGACGTCGGTGACCTCGTCGGTGGAGGAAGCCAAAAGTGGAGTAGGTCAAGATTGACCGAACCACTCTAAATCTCGGTTTGCATTTACTTTGAGCATATTATCTTTACTGCAAACCTCCTCTGAAGCTTACTGCCTTCTGCGCTTTTACGATCGGGTTTCAAGCCTTTTACTTTATGAATCAGTGTTTAGACGTAAATCTACCTTTTTCGTACGATCATCATATTTCATATTGCGTTTATGTTTTAAGCTTTATCATAACTACAAACTGCCTTCATACTCTTGCTTAAACTGCATCTTGCCTAATCAAGTGATTTACGAATCAGCATTTAGACGTAAATCAGTTTCTTCGTACAAACGTCGGATTTCAGTTTACGCCTATATTCTGGTTTTCATCATAACTGCAAACGGCCTAGATTAACTTTAATATCATTTTGCTTAGAATCGGATTTTACACAGAAATTGTTTTTATCATTCGAACGCAGTTTCGTTTTAATCGCAGAAAGTTTACCGCTGCACTAATTCACCCCCCCCCTCTTAGTGCTCTCGATCCTAACAATTTAAGCATTCATGAAACATCATTTTGGCAACAAATCATAGCATTTCGAATTATGATGATATCTAAATGTCAAATTATATTACATCCTATCATGCATGATCATAACTTCTCATTTATTTGCATAAACATAAATTCATGAGTATTTCATGCATAATTTCATATCATCACATGAAAAATATCAAAAGAATTTTGGTGATGAGATATACAAATCATGAAGACAAATTGTGAATATCAAGAGACATATTATGATTCTTTTTGGATAACTCAAATATCAAAAAGAAAGAATCATAGTAGACAATCTTGATTTATAAAAATAATTTTTAAGTTATAATTCTGAGAAATCAAGAGAAACCATGATTCATTTTAACAAATCTCCTCTTAAATAAATAACGAAAAGAATTCTTATGAAATCATGATATAGATAAAATTCATTCAATCTTGTAGGAGAACAAGATATTAATTCATGCATATAAAATCTCTCAATTCATTATGAATCATAAAAATTATAATTCTGTAAAATCATAATTCATTTAGGAAAATTTCCTCTTTAGTAAACGACAAGAAGAAAAATGAGAGTTCAAAAAGCAAGATCTTGATTCATAAACGATTTCAAGTTATAAATCACGAGAAATCAAAATCATGATTTTGATAAAATCCATTAAATTTAAATCATTTTCTTAATCCATGAGATTAACAAAAGCATAATATACATGGATTCATTAATGAAAAATCAATAAGATAGAGATGGAAAATGTATTCCTCCTTTTTTTTTTTTTTTTTTTTTTATATTTCATTTGAAGTTGTTTATTTCATACAAGCATGACTTTGTCTTTTTCATATGAAAACCATATATCATGGTTTAAAATCAAAAAAGTAAATCTCATCATGGAAATCATCAAGATCAATAAACAATAAATTACCCAAAAATCATCATTACTTCAAATCATCATACATAATTTAAATATAAAATCATCAAGGCATGATACTTACATTATTTCATATAAGTATGCCTTTTTCATTTATGCCAAATCAAAACATGCATCATTTTTTAAACCAAAAAAGTAACTTTCATAACGATAAAAATCGATAATCCATAAATCGTAAGAATTATCATGTATAATTTTGAAAGATAAACTCATTAAGCATGATTTCAAATCATAATTATATTATTAAAACATCTAGCATGATTTAAGTCTAACATTTTGTTCCTTTATCATAACACATGTAATTTTTATTATTTTCAAAATTACTATAAAAAGAAAAACATGATCCGCTTTTATTTATTTCCTTTTTTTATATTTTATATACTAATTTAAAAATAACATATGAAATGCATCAAGTAATTTTAAAATAAATTAAGGGCATTTTAATTACCTCATCGTCAAAAGCCGTTAAGACGTATTTTGCCACCTCGCCTTTGTTGATTTTCTCCTCGTCTTTGGAGGAGCTCGATTCATCTTTTGGCAACTTCTTCTTGCATTTATAGTAAGTAGTTTCATTTTTTAAAAGTTTATTTTTGTTCTTTAATCATTGTTTTATGAACTTTTTAAATTTCATGATGAGTTCAAGTTCACCATCACTTGAGCTTATGCTCAAATGGTCTTCTTTTGTTCCAAGTGCTAAATCCTTCCTATTTTTTAGAAGGTTGTTCTCAAGTTCATTTTATGCATTGTGCGCCATTTCATATATAATCAATGAACTAAAAAGTTCTTCAAGTGAAAATTATTAAGATCTTTTGCCTCTTGTATTGCGGTTACTTTCGGATCCCAGCTCTTATTAAGAAAACGTAAAATTTTGTTTAAAAGTTTAAAATCTGAAAAACTTCTACAAAGTGCTTTTAAACCATTGACGACATCCGTAAAACAGGTGTACATGTCTCCAATGGTTTCGCTTGGTTTCATATAAAATAGTTCAAAATTGTGCATTAAAAAATTAACTTTAGAATCTTTTACTCTACTTGTGCCTTCGTGTGTGATTTCAAGAGTGTGCCATATTTCGAAAGACGGTTCACAAGTAAAAATTCGATTAAACTCAGTTTTATCCAAAGTGTAAAATAGAGCATTCATAGCTCTAGCTTTTAAGGAAAAAGTCTTCTTCTCGAAATCATTCCAATGGTTCATTCGAAGAGAAGACTTTTGAAAACCAAATTCAACTATATGCCATAAATTCAAATCCAAAGAAAGCAAGAAAACTCTCATTCGAGTTTTCCAATATGTGTAGTCCGTCCTATTGAATAAGAGGACGAATGCAAGAGTGACCATCTTGAAAGTCGAAAAGAGTCATTTCTCTTGGGTATAAAACCAAATAAGAAATCATGAGGCTCTGATACCAATTGTTATGAATGAGTCGACACTAGGGGGGGGGGGGGGGGTAAATTATGCAATGGTAATATCATGGATTCAAATCGTTTTGTTTCGGTTAAAATCGATTCTGACGAAAACTATTTTGTAAAATCTTAAGTTGAAACACGTTCGTAAATGTATTAAAAGCAATAAGCAAGTAAAGTGGTTTTCAGTTAAAGTAAATTGCTCAAGTCAAAATGCAAACCAGATTTTTATAGTGGTTCGATCATCATGACCTATATCCACTCCACTGATTCCTCTTCTGTCAAGGCCACCGGCATCCACTATCGGTCTTCCTTCAATAGGCAAAGACCAATCATCTTTTACAACTCGATTCTCCTTTTATTGGGTTTAGGAGATAACCCTTACACCTCCACTTACTCCTCTCTCAAACTATTCTAACACTTAGAAAAAGGAGAGGAGTTCACATAAGATTGCAGCAGCGTTTCTTTTTTTTTTTCCTCTCAAAACTTGTGTGTCTTAACCAAGGATAAGAGGGGTATTTATAGGCTTCAAGTTGATTCAAACTTTGAGCCTAAAAATATCTCATCCTGGGTTTCCTGGGTACGGGTGATACCACCGCCTATGCTGGGCGGTACCACCACCAATGTCAATCTGACACTGGGTAGTACCATCGCCTAACAGGGACGGTGCCACCGCCTAGTACCCTGCCACTCGGCGGTACCACCGCTTGTAGCCTCTCGGAGACTGTGTTTGGGTGGTATCAATACCCAGATCGGTGGTATGAGATTCAACAAGAACCTCTCCTAGGCCCACAGCATATAACCCTCCTTTTGCTCCCAATCATCCTTCGCTGCCAAAAAAATTGACAAGAGAAGAACTACGTGACCGATCAGCAAAGGGTCTTTGTTAGCATTGTGACGAGCCATGGAACCATGATCATCACTGCAAAAGGGGCCACCACCTACTGATTGAACCTCTTGAAGACATGGAGGAAGAGGTCTAAGAGCATGAGGAAGAGGTCATGGATGAAGAACAGCAACCGGTTGATATTATGATGCATGCCCTTGCTAGTTACGGAAATTCGGAAACGATGAAAGTGGGAGGATTTCTGAAGCAACAACCTATCACCATTCTTATTGACACTGGGAGCGCTAATAATTTTATGAACAGCAAGGTTGCTGTTTGTATGGGCTTACCAATTGAGAATTGCAGCAGGTTTGACGTTAAGGTCATTGACGGATGAATTTTGAAGTGTGAACATAGGTGCCCGCGGGTGAAACTTGTGCTGTAGGACCAAGAGATAATTGCATATTTCTTCCTTCTCCCTCTTGATGCTTATGAGGCTATGCTTGGCATCGAATAGCTGATGATAATAGGTGATATTTTCTGAAATTTTGTGAAACTAATTATGAAATTTTACAGTAAGGGGAAATAGGTGATACTGAATGGGAAATGTGGGGGCGATGTAACGACGATTTGCACACAGCGAATGAAGAAGGTTTTGCATAAGGCATGCAGCAGATTTTTGGTACAACTCGAGTAGCAAACTAAGGTAGAGCCAATAGAATTTGAAGATCTAAACCTACTTTCTTTGCTTACTGAATTTTCAGATATATTTGACGAACTACGCAATCTACCTCCTACCCGTTGGCATGATCATTATATACCGATTCTTCTAGGCAAACCTCCAGCAAATACATGGCTAAATCAGTATTCACATCTCCAGAAGGATGAAATAGAAAGGATTGTAAAAGAGATGCTTGAAACAGGAGTTATTCGGCCATGTTGCAACTCCTACTCTTCACTAGTGCTCCTCGTACGAAAGAAGGACAGAACATGGTGAATGTACATTGATTACCGAAAACTCAATGACATAACCGTCAAGGAAAAATACCCTATTCTAGTAGTAGATGAATTGCTTGATGAATTAAAGGGAGCACGAGTCTTCACAAAGCTAGACCTTCGATTTGGGTGTCATCAAATATGAGTGTGCGAAGAAGACATACCAAAAACCACATTTGGAACACACAACGACCACTACGAATTTTTGGTAATGCCCTTTAGTCTCACCAAAGCTCTCTCCACCTTCTAGAGCCTTATGAATGATATTTTCCAAAATTATCTTCGTAAGTTTGTACTAGTTTTCTTTGATAATATCCTTATTTAGAGCCCTTCTCTTGAAAGTCATTTTCAGTATTAACTACTAGTCATAGGTGCCCAGCAAGCCAATCACGTAAGTGATGGCACGTGTGATTTGATATAGAATCTTTTTGCTTATTATATTTTGTATCACTTTATAACTATTGCATATATGCATATATATTGTGATGCCCTTAGATTTGTGCAATGGGAATCGGATCGTGATGAGATCACGATAATGAGATCGATTCATCTTTAAACACAGATCCTAAATAATCCCAGTCACAAGTTACTCGAGAGGGACATCGTGATAACCGGACAGACTGGTGTGCTATATGCCCGTCCATATGATGGATGTAGCTGGTCTCATAGCTGTTCGTGTAGGGACACTAGGGATATAGTACAGGTGCTCATTGGAGAATGAGTTCACTGATTGATCCGCTTACGGAATGCTGGATGGTTGATGATGCCTTATTGTTAGACAGCGATTCCGTAGTCCTAGTGGTGTATCTAGTCCTTAGACTTGAGACACCAAGGATGTCCTGTATGAGTGCTCCACTCTTTGATACTAGACTTATAGGTTTGGCTGTCCCAAATCTAGTACTGCTGGTCATTGGGAGTGGTAGTCGACCTTACGAGAGTAATTGAGTGTCAATAAAGGATCATCCACTCACGGCGTCATGAGAGGAATATCCCATGTGTTCATGCTTAGACAAATCCCTAGCTAGGGTCATTCGGGTTGAAAGAAAAAGAGTTCTCCGAGAGAATCCGATTGGAGCGAGACTCGAGTAGAAACCGTATGGGTCTGACAGCACCATACTCGATATACGGTCTCTGGGATATTAGATGGATGAGGGACTATAGGTACACGGTAACTGAGGACAGAACAGTCCAATGGATTGGATTCCCCTGTATCGTTTGGGGACTATGGCATAGTGGCATAGTACGTCCGTAGTCGATGAGTCGAGTGAATTATTACAGAGATAATAATTCACTGAGTTAGAATGAGTTCTGACAGGTATGACTCACGGCTAGCTCGATATTGGGCCTAGAGGGTGACACACATATGGTAGGTATTGCGATGAGTAGAGGTTCGGATATGAGATATCCGACGGAGCCCTTTTCTTATTAGATATCCAATAAGCCCCTGAATTATTGGATCCCATGGATGAGATCCAATAAAAGCCCATGAGAGATTATTGGATAGAGATCCACTAATCTAAAACACTTGGGTTATTGGATGTAGATCCAATACCCACTAGGGGAGGATCCATTAGGGTTTGACAGGGGACCTCTATAAATAGGATGGATTCAGAGCCTCATATGCTAGAGCCTTTGCTTGCCTCTCCTATTCTCCTTCCCCTCTCCACCTCAGAGTAGGCTTGGAGTTTTGAGGAGCGTCATCTCAGCCCTATTGTGTGGATTACCACTAGAGAGGAGGACGCTTGACCTCCTTCACCCTCTCCTAAAGATCTGTAAGGAAATAGGGATATACGTGTTAGGATCGAAGCGGCACTAAGAGGGGGGGGTGAATTAGTGCAGCGGATTAAAACTTCGATTTTAATCAAATTTTTCGTACGATAAGAACGGAACTTGAAAAGTTTAACTTGAAAGCGTATTCTTAAAGTTGCGCAGCAAGAGTAATAAGGAACTAAAGCAGTAAGAAGATTTGCAGTAATGTAAATGACAATAATGAAATGCAAACCAGAGATTACGCCGATTTAGAGTGGTTCGGTCAAATGACCTACATCCACTTGCGAGGCCCCTCTTCGATGAGGCTCCCACCTTCCACTAGCAAATCTCTTGAAAGGGAAGGGTAAATACCCCTCTTACAACTCTTTACAAGCGGTTCACTCTCTTACAAATTTTTAGCAAGAATGAAGGAGGTGAACACTAGCAAAATGAAAACAAGATTAGCTATGACTTTTCTAATGCCTTTCTCTCAAACACTTGCTGCTAAAAAAAGTTGTAACCTCAGCTGAGATTTGAGGGGTATTTATAGGCCTCAAGAGGATTCAAATTTTG
This sequence comes from Musa acuminata AAA Group, assembly GCF_036884655.1. Classification (NCBI taxonomy): domain Eukaryota; kingdom Viridiplantae; phylum Streptophyta; class Magnoliopsida; order Zingiberales; family Musaceae; genus Musa; species Musa acuminata. The sequence continues at coordinate 9,042,226 of NC_088328.1, read as the reverse complement.
GGCTCCAAAATTTGAATTCTCTTAGGGTTCCCGGTGCTGGAGGTTCCACCGCCCAGCCAGGCGGTGCCACCGCCCAGCGCTCGGGTGCTGGACGGTGCAACCGCCCAGCCAAGGAGGTGTCACCGCCCAGCACTCGGGTGCTGGGCGGTGCCACCGCCCATCTAGGCGGTGCCACCGCCTACAGTGTTTTCAGCCCAACTACAGTGTTTTCAGCCACTAGTTGGGCTTCAATCTTGGCTCTCTAGTTCACTGGTTTAGCTTAATTTTTAGCCTAAACCAACTCTGACTTTGGGCCCAGTTGGCCCCTAACCAGGATATAGGATTATCTCTTAATCCTAATCCTAATTACAAGTGGACTACATAACCAAAACACATCCTAAGCAAATTTTCAACCGCGAACGTCGAGTCTTGTTCCGACGAGCTTTCCGACGAACTTCTTCCGACGGACTCCCTGCAAGCTCCCAATCTTTGTGATGACTTTTAACGAGTAGCCGAGCCTTCTCGGTGATCTCCGCGAGCCTCCGACGATTTCTTCGGCGAACTTCCGACACGTTCCCGTTTTCTTCTCGGATGGTTCCGGCAGCATCTCCGATGATTCTTCGGTCTCTTAAACGTCCATCGAGCTCGACTCCGGTATCCTTGCTTTATGTCTTTGTCGTTATCGTAGTTAATCCTGCACACACAAGCAAACACTCTACTCCGATCTAGACAATTATTATAACGCAAATTGACATTCTGTTGCCCGGCACGTCATTGGTTGGCGCTTCATCCGATTCTTCGGTGCATCGTCCTCTCTTGCGGCTTGTTGCCCAATCGGCGGTTGACCTCCGCAACCCCGATATTCTTGGCGCAATTTCGCTCTCCTTGGCCCGATGCCCGACGCCCGAAGCCTTCTGCCATCCAATATCCTAACGTGATCTCCTCCGACGCAACGTCAATTCCTCCTGCGTTAATTGTCTAATCCTGATCGAGTAGACCTATATCACTCAAAATGTAGTCAAACATTTAAACACAATCAATTAGTTTCATCATCAAAATCCGAGATTCAACAATCTCCCCCTTTTTGATGATGACAACTAATTGATGACTAACGGAGTTAACCTTAACTCCCCGGAGTTTAACTAAACTCCCCCTATCAATATGCCATTGATAGAACACTTGGATTATCCCAAATCCAAGTAACATTCATCACATGTTATGAAAAATATTTAAACTATCATGCAAATATATAAAATATTTAATTCAATGCATGAAGTCATCAATATACTTCTCCCCCTATGTCATCAACAAAAAGGAGAAGTAGCTCTAGCTATTTTAAAAGATATGCAAGTTTTTGCAACATAAAGCTAGATTTTCATCACAACATATAAGCACAAAAGTATAGCAAGATTCTTAAGTTCAATCATGGCAATTCAACACTTGCTTCTTGTGCACGATTGCACTTTGCTTTTCTTTGCAATGTGCATGATAGTATTTCTTTGTAATATTCAAAATAGCAAATTGTACATCATGCTAGCTAGCATATTAAAGATGTTCAAGACAGTAAGTTTTTCTTCTCTTTTGAGAAGTGTTATTTTTGCTTCCTTTACAAAGTGCAAGCTAGCAAAGTATTTGAAAAAGTGAGCAAGTTTTGTAACATACAAGCTAGTAAAAATTTCAAAAGCAAATACAAGATAGCTTTCTTGTTGAAGTGTGTAAGCTATCGATTCTTACTTCCTATTGCAATGTGCAGGTTGCAAGTCTTGCTTCTTGAGATGGGCAAGATAATGATGTTCAAGAAGACAACTTTTGCTTCTTGAAATAAGCAAGTTAGCAATCTTTGCTACTTAAGATAGGCAAGCAAGCAATCAAGTTTTTTGCATCTTCTTGACTTGCGCAAGCAAGCTATCTCCCCCTTTGTCATTGTCAAAAAGAAGGGAAGACCCAATACATCAATTATGACAAAGGTAAGTATCAATCTTAATTGTGCATCATCATATTTTCAAATTAGAATATGCACATTTTCAAAAACCTTATATTCATTCATGCATGATATTGAATAAATCGATCAACATTATAAGGATATCACACATGATACTAAAATTTTTAACTATTTGTCAACATTTTGATCATGATACCAAATATTCATCATTTAGAGTATTCATGATACAAAACATTAAATCAATATTTATAATACATCATTTTAGCGACAACTCATAGTATTTTAAATCATGATTTACATCATATGTAATACATCACATCATAATTAGAAAGCACAAGTATTGCATATATCATTGCAAATCATAAATGTTTCATATCATGATGGTATCAATTTGTCAAATTATATCCTACCAAAAACTTATCCCCATTTGTATTTCATGCATAATTTCACTTCATCACATTAGGAGTATCAAGAGGAATTAATTGGGTGATGAGATTAATATTTCACGAATACATGGAATTGTATAAAAAGTCATATCATAAGTGTTTCATACATTCATATCATCACATGAAGGAATATATACAAAAATTAGTGATGAGATCTTACTTCATGAATACAATAAAATTCATATAGCATATCATGATTTATTAGAATTAGTCTTCCTTTTGGTGAATAGCAAAAAGAGTGGTAGGAGAGCAAGATCTCAATTCATGCATATCAAATATTCAATCATCAAAATTATGAACCATCTAGAAAATTCTCCTCTTTAAATATTCAAAGAGAGAATCATGATGAACATTCTTGGTTTACATAAAGTTTCAAAACATAATTGTCAAGATTATGAATACTAAAAGACTAAGAAACATTTCGACAAATCTCCTTTTAAATAGAAAAGAAAATGTTGATTCATAAAGGATTTCATGTTATGAATTTCAAGAGATCAAGATCATGATTTCAATAAAAAATTATTCAAATTTAAATCATCAAAATCATTATCAAAATCCAAGAGATTCACAAAGATGATACAAATGGATTCATCAAAATCAATAAGATTGAGCAAAATAATTTTCAAGAATGTTATCCTCTTTTCGATTATTTCAAAACATATGATTTTGTTTCATTTATACCAAATAAAAACATTTATCATGTTTAAAACCGAAAGAGTAAGATTTATTACAACAAAAATCAATAAGGTACTTTCATTATGGTAAAAATCAATGATTCATAAATCGTAAAAGATTCATCATCCATAATTTCGAAATTTATTAAGCATGATCATTAAGCATAACACTAAAACATGGTTTCAAAATGTTTAATATTTTCATGCATATCAAATATTTTCAAATTCGAACATGCAAAATTTAAAAACTATATCTTCCATTTTTCATACATAACTCAATCATCATTATGAGCATATTGTACATGATATTCAAGTCATAAATTATCAAGATGTCAAGTAGAGTAGGTTAATTTGAATGTATCATTTTTAGTGAATACCAAGAAGAATCACTTCATGAAAGAATTTTGATTCATGGAAAAATTTCATGTATCGAATATCGAGAAATCAAGATGAAAATATATATGTAAAAATATTACAAGTTGTATTCAAGAGAAAAATCATCATTTGTTTTCAACTCATTCAATTTTGTCAAATCAATATCATGATTTTGATATAACTCATTTCTAATTCAAATCATCAAACCAAAATTATTTTCAAGGGATTCATATAAATCAACAAGATAGAGAAAAATAATTTTCAAGAACAATGCTTTTCTCTTTTTAGTTATTTAAATTCATGTCATTTATGCTAGATAAAAATGTGCATCAACATTTAGGATCGAAAAATGAATTTTATCATAAAAACCATCAAGACCAATAAATCATAAAAATCATCATGTATATAACTTTACAATTTCATGCATAAAATCATCAAATCATAGCATCAAAACTTTCAATGGTTTCATTACAACATCAAGTAAGGTTTTATTGAACATAATTTTGAATGATTCTTATAGATATTTAAAATTTCTTTAGTTTTACTTTATATGATTGACTTTATATTAGCATGCTTCAAATTTTTATTCTTATGTCAAAACTATACATCATGTTTGAAAACCAAAGATAAGGTTCATAAAAAATCGTCAAGCCTTCCATTCAAAAGTCATGCATCGTCATTGAAAATCAATATGGAAATCGTCAAAATACAAATTCTTGCTTCTCAAGCACATATATAAGATTAATCTTACTAGGTGTATAAGCATTAGATTTATATTTAACATTTTACTGCATTAACATAACACATGCAATTTTCAAGAAAATTAATCCTAAACTAAATTAAAAATAACTCAAGAAAGTATTATGTAATTTCTAAATAAATTAGTGGGATTTTGATTACCTCATTGTTGTAAGAGGGTGAGGCATAGTTTGCCACCTCGCCTTTCTTGATTTTCTCCTCGTCTTCGGAAGAGCTCAATTCATCCCAACTTTTGTTCTTCTTGCGTTCAAAGCAAGTAGTTCCATTCTTTTTGGTTTTTAATTTTTGTTTCATTTGTAGTTTAAGTTCACCATCACTTGAGCTTATGCTCGAGTGGTCTTCATGTGTTCTATGTCCCAAATCCTTCCTATCATTTGGAAGGTTGTTCTCGAGTTTCTTTTTTGTCACATTGTTCATTTCGTAGGTCATTAGAGACCCAATAAGTTCTTCGAGAGGGAATGTTTTAAGGTCCTTGGCCTCTTGAATGGCCGTAACTTTTGGATCCCAACTTTTTGGAAGGGATCTTAAGATTTTAGTGACTAGTTCAAAATTAGAAAAACTTTTACCAAGAGCTTTGAGTCCATTGATGACATCCGTGAACCGGGTATACATGTCTCCGATGGACTCACTTAGTTTTATCCGGAAAAGTTCGTAAGAATGCACAAGAATATTGATTTTGGACTCTTTCACTCGGCTAGTGCCTTCATGAGTGACCTCTAGAGTTCTCCAAATATCAAAAGCCGAGTCACACATCGAAATGCGATTAAATTCATTTTTGTCAAGTGCACAATATAAGGCATTCATAGCCTTTGCATTTAGAGAAAACATCTTCTTCTCCAAATCATTCCAATGGTTCATTGGAAGAGAAGAAATTTCAAATCCATTTTCGACTATGTGCCATAAATTCAAATCCAAAGAAAGTAAGAAAACTCTCATTCGAGTTTTCCAATAAGTGTAGTCCGTCCCATTGAAAAAGGGAGGACAAATGAGAGAGTGACCCTCTTGAAAGCCGTAAAGAGCCATTTCTATTTGGGTGTTAGACCAAGGCAGAAAAACGTGGCTCTGATACCAATTGTTAGGATCGAAGCGGCACTAAGAGGGGGGGGTGAATTAGTGCAGCGGATTAAAACTTCGATTTTAATCAAATTTTTCGTACGATAAGAACGGAACTTGAAAAGTTTAACTTGAAAGCGTATTCTTAAAGTTGCGCAGCAAGAGTAATAAGGAACTAAAGCAGTAAGAAGATTTGCAGTAATGTAAATGACAATAATGAAATGCAAACCAGAGATTACGCCGATTTAGAGTGGTTCGGTCAAATGACCTACATCCACTTGCGAGGCCCCTCTTCGATGAGGCTCCCACCTTCCACTAGCAAATCTCTTGAAAGGGAAGGGTAAATACCCCTCTTACAACTCCTTACAAGCGGTTCACTCTCTTACAAATTTTTAGCAAGAATGAAGGAGGTGAACACTAGCAAAATGAAAACAAGATTAGCTAGGACTTTTCTAATGCCTTTCTCTCAAACACTTGCTGCTAAAAAAAGTTGTAACCTCAGCTGAGATTTGAGGGGTATTTATAGGCCTCAAGAGGATTCAAATTTTGGGCTCCAAAATTTGAATTCTCTTAGGGTTCCCGGTGCTGGAGGTTCCACCGCCCAGCCAGGCGGTGCCACCGCCCAGCGCTCGGGTGCTGGACGGTGCAACCGCCCAGCCAAGGAGGTGTCACCGCCCATCTAGGCGGTGCCACCGCCTACAGTGTTTTCAGCCCAACTACAGTGTTTTCAGCCACTAGTTGGGCTTCAATCTTGGCTCTCTAGTTCGCTGGTTTAGCTTAATTTTTAGCCTAAACCAACTCTGACTTTGGGCCCAGTTGGCCCCTAACCAGGATATAGGATTATCTCTTAATCCTAATCCTAATTACAAGTGGACTACATAACCAAAACACATCCTAAGCAAATTTTCAACCGCGAACGTCGAGTCTTGTTCCGGCGAGCTTTCCGACGAACTTCTTCCGACGGACTCCCTGCAAGCTCCCAATCTTTGTGATGACTTTTAACGAGTAGCCGAGCCTTCTCGGTGATCTCCGCGAGCCTCCGACGATTTCTTCGGCGAACTTCCGACACATTCCCGATTTCTTCTCGGATGGTTCCGGCAGCATCTCCGATGATTCTTCGGTCTCTTAAACGTCCATCAAGCTCGACTCCGGTATCCTTGCTTTATGTCTTTGTCGTTATCGTAGTTAATCCTGCACACACAAGCAAACACTCTACTCCGATCTAGACAATTATTATAACGCAAATTGACATTCTGTTGCCCGGCACGTCATTGGTTGGCGCTTCATCCGATTCTTCGGTGCATCGTCCTCTCTTGCAGCTTGTTGCCCAATCGGCGGTTGACCTCCGCAACCCCGATATTCTTGGCGCAATTTCGCTCTCCTTGGCCCGATGCCCGACGCCCGAAGCCTTCTGCCATCCAATATCCTAACGTGATCTCCTCCGACGCAACGTCAATTCCTCCTGCGTTAATTGTCTAATCCTGATCGAGTAGACCTATATCACTCAAAATGTAGTCAAACATTTAAACACAATCAATTAGTTTCATCATCAAAATCCGAGATTCAACAATACGATCTCCTTAGGTAACACAATCTACTCTATACGCAGTCTTAAGTTTTACGGATTTTGCACACCAATCTTTGCATGACGATAAACATCTCTTTTGGAATCTTGGATTTTATTTTCTTGTTCTTTAGTTGCGTATGTGATGTCGCCCCCAAGATTTCCCAATAGTGGTATCAGAGCCAGGTTGTTCATGCGATAGATTGGTTTTGAACTGCGTGTGTTGTGTTTTGAAAAAACTTTAGACATCAAAATCATTGACGCAAACGCAAAATCGTTGACACCAAAACTTTCGATCTGCGTGCGTGCAGCGCAGTCGCAGGCAGGCAGCACAGGGGCTGCGTTTGCAGCAGTCGGCCGGCGGCCTGCTTGCAACAGGCTTGCGTCCGGCGAGGCTGGCAGCCCGCGAGCAGAGGTGCCTACGACCGCTTCTCCCGTGGGGTGAGGCGCCGTAGGGCAGCGGCGCTTGCCGCCGCTGCTCCCGCGAGCGAAACCCCCCTGTAGGGGTAGCCGCCCGGCGGGACAGAACTGCCTGCTGGTGTTGCCCTACCGGTAGAACCACCCACGGAGGTGGCGACGCCCGTAGGGGCGCCCACCTACAGCGGCAGCGCTGCCAGCGGGCGTGCTGCCTGCAAGCGATGGCAGCACCGTCGCCCCACCGCGTAGGCCACCGCCAGCAGGGTGGCAACGGCGGCAATAGCAGGGGAGTAGGGCATTAGGCCATTTTTGGGCAAAAAGATAGTTTTACCCTTGTGAATTTCATAAATTCAAATTCTATCCTTTTATCCAAATTATGAAAATACCCCTATGAATTCATAAATTCCATATATGTCCTTGATTTCATAAAATACTAATTAATTAAAAGGTTTATTTGATTATTATTTTTATCATTATCTAGTAGTCCTACATGATGATGATTAATTATACATGTGATGTATGATGTTTGGACGGATGATCATTAACCGTGTGATGTGTGTACTTGTGATTATTATTATTGGGGTCTGCGAGCCTCCATTATATTTCTCATTTATTATCAGGCCTACGTGCCTATGATTGAGTTGTAATCACATGAGGAGGCACAGCGGGAGCGTGGATGCGATAGCAGGACCCACGAGACGGATGATCGCGATGCATTAATGTGCATCGAGATGTCGACAGAACCGACGAGGATGAGATGGACGATCACAGGGCATGGAGATGCACCATTGCACACATAGATCTTGATGTGAGTGATTAGGCCTACTGGCTCAAGCCTAATCACATTAGGTTGTGGTCCATGATCATCTGGTGTGATTGCTTATACACATACTAGATATCTATATATATTTGCATGCGATGTAGATATATATTAAATATGTATATGTGTGATATGTCATATTACGAGACCAAATCATAGAAACATCTCTCTCGATAATATTAAGTCAGTAAACGTTAGGCAATTAGATTGACCCACGTGGCCTTCCATCGTTATAAGTAGGAACCGATTCCCGGTGTAGGTTGAGTTGGTCGAGTCCCTCGAGACTCACCTATATCGTGATTCACTATCTTGCTTACGACATCGAGATGTCATCGGTGACCTGAGGTCATGGTATGCTTAGTCGAGTCCCTCGAGGGTATATCATCAAATCAGACTCATCTTGTAACGAAGGTGTTGACTTAACCTAGCATCATGGTTGGTCGAGTCCCTCGAGACCATGGTGATTCGGAGGCCGAACAGGACGGGAATCACAAGGAGTTATGATCGGCAAGAGTTGCCTACCTTTTAGGCTTAGTGTGATTGGTTGAGTCCCTCGAGGTTACACTAAGCCGCTGATTGGATCCTGATCCCCACTAGAAGTCTGTTGGAGACTACCGTTTCACGTGCTGAGGGTGTTGCGTGACTCGTTAGTAAAATAGTGGGAGCATATTAAGATAGAGGTCCATAACTTGATAGTTTACTTCTTACAAAATCTGCATATTATTCATTTCTGTTGCATCTTTATTTTCAGAAAATGTCGCTTTTAAATCCCTTACGTGGCATACTTGATGTCAATCGCCTCACTGGTCCAAATTATACGGATTGGCTCCATAACTTGAGAATTGTTCTCACGGTGGAGAAAATCATGTACATCCTTGATATAGTGATGCCTGCACCCAAAGAAGGGGCAAGCGAGGATGAGATCGCTCGCTACGTGAAGTACATTGATGACTCCACTTTTCTCAGTGCTATATGTTGGGCTCTATGACTCCTGAGTAACAGAGACAACATGAAAAGATGGATGCCAGATTCATTCTCCTACATGTCCGCAAATTGTTTGAGGAACAGGGAAGGACTCAACGATATGAGATATCCAAGAGCCTCTTCTACGCTAAGATGACTGAGGGGACACCGGTTCAGAGCCATATCCTAAAGACGATTGAGTGGATAGAAAAACTCATTGGTCTAGGAATAGTCCTAGAGGATAACTTGTGTGTGGACATTGTGCTTCAGTCCCTACCAGATTCCTTTTCACAGTTCATAATAAATTTTAATATGAACAAGCTTGAGGTAACTCTCCCAAAGCTCCTCAATATGTTGAGGGAGGTAGAGAGTACTATGAAGAAAGAGAAGCCAGTTCTCTACACTGGTGAGACCAGAAAGAAAAGGAAAGCAGAAAGGTCCCTTAAGAAGGGAAAGGGCATGGGCAGACCGGGTAAAGCAAAGGTTGCTAAGAAAGACCCAGCAAAGGACAAAGGCCAATGCTTCCACTGTGGTAAAGATGGGCACTAGAAGAGGAACTACAAAGAGTACCTTGTAGAAAGGGTGAAATAAAAGCTTGATGAAGCTTTAGGTACATTCATGAATGTAAATGTGTCCAAGAGAAAATGAGATGAGATGAACAGTGCATACCTATGGCATTGTAGGCTAGGTCACATCCATGAAAGAAGGATTCAAAAGTTGCTAAACGATGGATATCTAGATCCATTCGACTATATGTCATATGCAACTTGCGAGCCTTGCCTTCATGAAAAACTGACCAACTCTCCATTTAGTGGAACTGGAGAGAGAGCCACTGAGCTGTTGGAACTCATACATAGTGATGTATGTGGACCCATGTCAACTCATGCCATTGGTGGTTACTCCTACTTCATTACCTTTACTAATGATTTCTCAAGGTATGGATATGTGTACTTAATGAAGTACAAGTCCGAGGCCTTTGAGAAATTTATAGAGTATAAGAACGAGGTGGAGAACCAGATTGGAAAGAGTATCAAAACTCTTCAATCAGATCGAGGAGGTGAGTACTTAAGTATAAAGTTTACTCCGGTCCTCAAGGACCATGGGATATTATCCCAATGGACACCTCCTTATACACCTCAGCTCAATGGTGTCTCTAAAAGGAGAAATCGTAAGCTATTAGACATGGTACGGTCCATGATGAGTTTCACTGACCTACCCATCTCATTCTGGGGATATGCCCTATAAACCGCAGCTTACCTTCTGAATAGAGTTCCAACTAAGACGATAGTGTCTACACCATATAAGATATAGAAAGGGAAGAAGCCTGATCTTAATGTTGTTAAGATTTGGGGCTACCCTGCCCACGTTAAAAGACAACCTTGATAAGTTTGAATCAAGGACAGAGCGATGCAAATTTATGGGATAACCCAAGGAAACTTGTGGGTATTATTTCTATCATCTCGAGGACCAAAAGGTCTTTGTAGCTAAGAGAGTAGTGTTCCTTGAGAAGGAACACATTCTTGGCGGAGATAGTGAGAGAATGATGTTGAATCTCGGATTTTGATGATGAAGTCAATTGTCATTTGTTGTCTAATCTATGTGTTGAGATAAGTGTGCAGGATTAACTACGATGAAAGTTAGACAAGCAGCAGGAGTTGCGCCGGAGTCAAGTTCATGATCACGTTGGGAGTTCGAGAGTTCGACGGAAGTTCGGACGGTCGTCGAAGGTTCTGCGAGAACAGATCCGAGAAGTCCAGAAGCTTGCCAAGCGAAGCTCGTCGGAACTTGCCAAGTGGATCGTCGCTAAGTCCAAGAGTTTGCCAGAAGTCCGCAGGAGCATCACCGAGGGTTCATCGGATGATCGACGGAAGTTCACCGGAAACTCGCCGGAAGAAGCGATTGACGCACCGAAGCAAAGCTACAGAAATTGTCTTAGATCTAATCGTAGTTAGCACATTGATTAAGTTGGAAAATGGGAGGTGATCCCATTAGCTTAATCTTGGGGCAATTGGGCCCCTGAAAGACTGAAATTGGGCCAAATGGAGCTAACCATTCGGACCCTGATTGCACCAGGAGGTGCAACCGCCTAGGCCAGGAGGTGGCACCGCCTGGGCTAAGCCTCCCAGCGAGAGTGGGCGGTGCAACCTCCCCAGCCGGGAGGTGGCACCGCCTGAGCTCAGTCTTCGAGCAAGACTGGGCGGTGCAACCTCCCTGACAGAGAGGTGGCACCGCCTGAGCTCAGTCTTCGAGCAAGACTGGGCGGTGCAACCTCCCTGACAGAGAGGTGGCACCACCTGAGCTCGGTCTTCGAGCTCTGCTAGGCGGTGCAACCTCTCCAGTCAAGAGGTGCAACCGCTTGATCCCGGAATTCCGGGATTTGATCGTTTTGAGCTTCAAATTTGAATTGGATTGGGGCCTATAAATACCCCACCCATTCAGCACTGAAAAGATACAGACCTACACCGAAATCTTGATCTTTTCTGTGATTCTAAGAGCTCAAAAGTGTTGTAAAGCCTTTAAGTCTCCTCCTTCTGTTCTTCAAGTTTTTGAGTTGTAAAGTGAGGAGAGAAAGGTCTGTAAAGGTTGTCTCCTGAGCCTGTCAAAAGGAGAGAAACTGTAAAAGGGCAGTTGGCCTTCGCCTATTGAAGGAAGGCCTCTAGTTGACGTCGGTGACCTCGTCGGTGGAGGAAGCCAAAAGTGGAGTAGGTCAAGACTGACCGAACCACTCTAAATCTCTGGTTTGCGTTTATTTTGAGCACTTTATCATTATTGCAAATCTCCTTCATAACTGCTACTCTCTGCGCTTTTACGAACAAATTCTAAGTGCTGTTCTTTCCGAATCTGCATTCAGACGTAAATCGGTGTTTTCATACATTACAGTTTACGTTTACGTTTTAATTCTACAAAACTGTCTTCTACGCCTTCACGAACAAGTTTTTAAGTGCTGATCTGTCTGAATCTGCTTTCAGACGTAAACCAGCGTTTTCGTACGATATTTACATCGCAGTTTACGTTTACGCCTTGATTTTGCAAAACTGTCTTCTGCGCTTTTACGAACGAGTTTCTAAAGTTCAGATCCCTTTGAAACTGCGTCTAGACGTAAAATTGCGTTTAGACGTAAAACTGCTCAAACTGTGTAAAGACGTTTTAGACGTAAACTGAGTTTAGACGTAAATCTGCGTTTAGACATAAAACTGCGTTTAGACGTAAATCTACGTTTAGACGTAAAACTGCGTTTAGACGTAAATCTGAGTTTAGACGTAAATTTGCGTTTAGACGTAAAACTGCGTTTAGACGTAAATCTGCGTTTAGACGTAAATCTACGTTTAGACGTAAACTGCGCTTAGACGCAATCTGCGCTTAGATGCAAACTGTATTTAGACGCAAACTGCGCTTAGACGCAATCTGTGCTTAGACGCAAACTGCACTTAGATACAAACTGAGAATTAGCTTTTGCATCATAATAGTTTTTATAGAACGAACGCAGCTTTTGGTTTTAATCGCTGTAAGATTTCCGCTGCACTAATTCACCCCCCCCTCTTAGTGCTCTCGATCCTAACAAATGATAGAGTTGAGCGAGGTTGGAGAACCAAGCTCAAGCACCACTCTACAGCCCGAGTCTATTCAGGTACCTAATACACAAGTTTCAACTTTACATAGGTCTGATAGAGTATTTCATCCTCCTAAGAGATATGTGGGACATATTAGAGGAGAGGATGTTGAGGATATTGATCCTCAGACCTAAGAAGAGGCTATTATGAGTATAGACTCCGGGAAGTGGCAAGAAGCCATGAATTCTGAGATGGATTCTATGTACGCCAATAAGGTTTAGAACCTAGTTGATGTGCCCGAAGGTATTGTACCCATTGGTTGCAAGTGGATCTTTAAGAAAAAGATTGGAGTAGATGGAAAGGTATAGACCTATAAAGCAAGGCAAGTGGCTAAGGGGTATCGTTAAAGGCAAGGTATTGATTACGACGAAACCTTCTCACCCGTAGCAATGCTGAAATCCACCAGAATTCTATTGGCTATTGCAGCACACTATGATTATGAGATCTGGCAGATGGATGTGAAAACCGTATTCCTCAATGGGAACCTCGAGGAGGAGGTGTATATGATGCAACCTGAGGGATTTTCGTGTCCAAGAACTGCCCAGATAAGGTGTGTAGGTTGTTTAGATCCATTTATGGACTAAAGCAAGCTTCCCGAAGTTGGAACATAAGATTTGATGAGGCAATTAGATCTTATGACTTCGTTAAGAACGAAGTTGAGCCTTGTGTGTATAGGAAGGTAAGTGGGAGCGCTATCACCTTTTTGGTGTTATATGTGGATGACATCCTAATTATTGGGAATGACGTAGGTGTTCAATCTCGTATTTTGATGATGAAACTACTTTAAATATGTTTATGATTTAATCTACGTTTTGAGTGACGCATAATTCTCTTTTTTGGTAAGTAGTGACGCATGATTCTTTGATCAGGATGAGATAATTAAAGCAGGAAAATCATGTTGTGCCGGAGGAACATGTCAGAAGATTGGACGTCGGGCCGGTGGATCGGTCGACGTATCGACAGAAGGCTTCGGGCCGTGGACTCGGGCATCGGGCCAAAAAGGGCAGGTATTGAGCCAAGGATATCGGAGTTGCGGAGTCAACTGGCCGATTGGGCAATAGGTTGTAGGAGAGGCCGATGCGCCGAAGAATCGGACGAAGCGTCGAGGGACCAATGACATTCCGGACAACTTGGTTAATTGCTTAGGATTAATGGTCTCGATCAAAGTTTTGTTTTAAGTGTGCAGGATTAACTACGATGGAAGAAAGACATGCAGCAGGAGTTGCACCAGAGTCAAGACAATGATCACGTTGGGAGTTCGAGAGTTCGACGGAAGTTCGGACAGTCGTCGGAGGTTCTGCGGGAACAAATCCGAGAAGTCCATGAGCTTGCCAAAGAAGCTCGTCGGAACTTGCCAAGTGGATCGTCGCAAGTCCAGGAGTTTGCCGGAAGTCCGCAGGAGCATCACCGTGGGTTCATCGGATGATCGACGGAAGTTCGCCGGAAGCTTGTCGGAAGAAGCGATTGACGCACCGGAGCAAGTTGCAGTAAATGTCTTAGGAAATATTGTAGTTAGCACAATGATAAAGTTGGAAATGGGAGGTGATCCCATTAACTTAATCTTGGGGCAATTGGGCCCCTGAAAAACCCAAATCGGGCCGAATGGATCAACCCATTCAAACCCTGATTTCTGCCAGGCAGTTGAACCGCCCAAGCCAGGAGGTGGCACCGCCTGGGCTAAGTCTCTGAGCGAGACTAGGCAGTGCAACCGCCCCAGCCAGGAGGTGGCACCGCTTGGGCTCAGTCTCCGAGCGAGACTGGGCGGTGCAACCTCCCCTGACAGGAGAGGGCACCGCTTGAGCTCGGTCTTCGAGCTCTAGCAAGAGGTGCAACTGCCTCAGTCAGGCAGTGGCACGGTCTGAGCTCGGTCTTCGAGCTCTGGCAGGAGGTGCAACCGCCCCTGACAGGAGGTGGCACCGCCCAGAGGCTCAGTCTTCGAGCTTTGCCAAGTGATGCAACCGCCTCAGTCAGGAGGTGCAACCGCCAGATCCCGGAATTCCGGGAATTGACAGTTTTGAGCTCCAAATTCAAACTGAGTTGGGGCCTATAAATACCCCACCCATTCAGCACTGAAAGGGCACTCAATATACACTGAAATCCTGATCTTGTTCTATGATTTTTAGAGCTCAAAATTGTTGTAAAGGCCAAAAGTTCTTCTCCCTCTTTTCTTCCAAGTTTTGAGCTTTAAAGAGAGGAGAGAAAATTCTATAAGGGTTGTCTCCTAAGCCCGTCAAAAGGAGTGAAACTGTAAAAGGGTGGTTGGCCTTCGCCTACTGAAGGAAGGCCTCTAGTTGACGTCGGTGACCTCGTCGATGGAGGAAGCCAAAAGTGGAGTAGGTCAAGTTTGACCGAACCACTCTAAATCTCGGTTTGCATTTACTTTGAGCATCTTATCTTTACTACAAACCTCCTCAATAGCTTACTGCCTTCTGTGCTTTTACGAACGTGTTTCATAGTTCAGTGCTTTCCGAATCGACGTTTAGACGCAAATCAGTTTTATCGTACGAACATCATATTTCAGTTTGTGCTTACTTTCTGATTTTCATCATAACTGCAAACTGCCTTTATATCTTTACTTTAACGTCATCTCGCTTGATCTTAAGTTAAAGTAATCTTAGAATCGGCTTTCACACCGAAATCGCTCTTATCGCATGAACGTGATTTTAATCGTAGAAGGTTTTCCGTTGCACTAATTCATCCCCCCCCACTCTTAGTGCTCTTGATCCTAACAATTGGTATCAGAGCTCGGTATTTCTCATTTCGGATTTACACCCGAGAGAAATGGCTCTTCATGGCTTTCAAGAGGGCTTATCGGTTGTTCGTCCACCGTTGTTTAATGGATTGGACTACACTTATTGGAAAACTCGAATGAGAGTTTTCTTGATTTCTATGAATTTGGATTTATGGAATATCATTGAAAACAGTTTTCAACTTCCCTCTAAACCGATGACCGAATGGTCGGATTTGGAGAAGAAGTATTTTTCTTTAAACGCAAAGGCTATGAATGCCTTATTTTGCGCTTTGGACAAAAATGAGTTCAATCGGATTTCTACGTGCGAAACGGCTTTTGATATTTGGCGAACACTTGAAATTACGCACGAGGGAACTAGTAGAGTCAAAGACTCGAAAGTTAACATTTTATTGCATGATTTTGAGCTTTTTCGAATGCAACCAAGCGAGACTATAGGCGACATGTACACCCGTTTCACGGATGTCATCAATAGTTTAAGAGCTCTTGGAAAATGTTTTTCGGATTTTGAACTCGTAAAAAAGTTTTTGCATTCTCTTTCTAAGAAGTGGGATTCAAAAGTAACTGCAATACAAGAAGCTAAAAACCTAAACAACTTACCACTTGAAGAACTAATTGGTTCGTTGATAACATATGAAATGGTGCACAATGTACATGATGAACATGATGAACAAAATCACCTTCCAAAGAACAGGAAGGATTTGGAACTCTGGACAAATGAATACCACTTGAGCGATGACTCAAATGATGAGGACAATGATGAACTTGAACTTCGAACACTAAATCTTAATAAGTTTATTAAACAAAAATCTAAAATAGATAATGAACTTGAACGAAGGAAGAGGCCAAAGAAGAGGAAGGCAACCAAGGATGAATCAAGAACTTCCAAATGGTTAAATGGCGAATTGGGCTTTGACGGGCTTCGACTACAAGGTAAGTAACTCAACTCTCTTGAATTATTTTGAAATTACTTGAAGTTTTTCATGAGTGCTTAATTTAGATAGTAGAAAAAAAAAATCTGTTTTTCAAAAATTATATAATGTTTTTCTTTTTAGCATCTTTGAAGAACTAAAAATTTGATCATGAAAAGTATATTGCTAAGGTTTCATGCATGTTATGTTTTGAAATGTTGAATGATGTATGCAACATTATGGATGATAGTTATATGATATGTGATAATGCTTAAGATTAATCCATGCATGTGTATTTTGATGATTTTATGTCATGCATGAGCTTTTGAAGTAAATGTTGATTTGAAACTCTCATTTTCGATTAGCATGTTTCTGGTTTAATCATTTTTATAACATATTAAGATGACATAGTGCATGTACATCTATGTATGAATTTCTTGATAATCTTTTGATGATAGATGTGATATCATGATGTTTTATATTTGATGTGTTTGGTCTTGACGGCTTTATGACGAAACTTATGTTTTGATTTTAAATGATGATACATGTTTTCACAAAAAGACTTGAACACCCTCACATGAAATCAATTGTATGAAATGGAAATGAATTTTATATCCTATTGAGATTAATGAATTTATTTTACCAATCTTGTAAAAATAAACATGATGAATATTTTAAAAATAAATGAGTGTATCATGCATTTGGTCTTAATGATTTCTCTTGAACATACTTTTTGAAATCATACTTGATAATGAATATCAAGATATTAAAAGGATGTTATCATGGAATCATGCTTGATAATTTATTTTACGAAATTTACCTTTCTATGTTGACATTCTTTTTAAAAGCAAAGGCATGCTCATAAGAAGCAAATCACATGAATAGAAATTTATAAAAATGAAATGTAATCCTCTATCTTATTGAATTTTCAATAAATCTATGCTTGTCATATATGTATTTATTGAATGTAATTTTGAGGATGATTTCAGATTTGACAAATGCTTGATTCGTATTTACGACATAAGATACATTTTAAATATAAATCATGCTAAATGCTTCAATCATTTTCTATCTCTAGTGTTCTCGATTTTGATGAAATAGTAATAACGTTATTCATGTTATGAATCTCAAAAATGATAGTTTGATTATGATTTTTTTTATGAATTCACTTGAATGAAATTTTGTTTTAACCGAATCATAAACTTTCCCTTGACTTCTTGACTTAAGAATTTTGAAGAAACATGATGATTACTGATATTTGATACTTGAAATTTCTTGTAAAATGTGATCTTGATAAGAACGTTTCAAGTTGCTCTTTGTGCTATATCTTTTCAAATGAATCATGAGCCTTGATATCATATATTTCATAATATAGAAATAACAAGATTTATTTGCCTTGTATGTCTTGTGTGATTATTGTACATCAATTTGCTTTATTATGAATTATATGATTCTTGATCGTGAACTTGTTAAGAAGAATTTTAATGAACCATGAATCATATCTTTGGTATTCACGAATTGATCCTAACAATTGATCCTCATTAATATCTTTCATTGATATGATAAATTATCATCTCATGATATATCGCATAATTATATCATGCTTTGCGATTGTATCATGTGATCTTTGCTGAATTTTCACATTGATATTCTTCATGACATGATTTCTTTGCATTGTTGTCTTGTATGCTTCATGTCATAATATGAATACATGAAACACTTATGATATAATTTTTATGCAATTCCTTGTATTTATGAAATGTTTATCTCATCACCTAATAATTCTTCTTGATATTCCTTATGTGATGATAAGAATACATGAAATATTCAGTAATTTGTTTTGATGTATACAAATAAGAAGTTTCGATCATGTATGGTAGGATATAATTTGACAAATTTGGTACCATCATGTTGCAAAATAAATGATGATTAGGAATCATGCATTAATGATGATTGTATATTTTATGATTTGGCATGATGCATGCAATGATGAAATTTTCATGAATTTGAAATGATGCATGCAATACTTATGACAATGATGTACATGATGTATTGCATATGATATGTATCATGAATGCTTTAAATGATGAATGTTTGGTATCATGATCAACATGTTGATAAATGCTTAAAAATTTTAATGTTTGAGTATCATGTATGATATACACATTAATGATGATTGATTTATTTTTCGGTATCGTGCATGAAAAATAAGGTTTTTGAAATTGTGTATGAATATATAATGATGCACAAATAAAATTGATACTTACCTTTGTCATAATCTGAAAATTGAAAAAAGGGTCTTCCCTTCTTTTTGACAATGACAAAGGGGGAGCAAGAATTTCTAGTGTGGACATCATGAAAAGAGGCAAACTAGCTAGCTTACACAATTCAAGATGAAAGCAAAAATTACACTCCTCTAAAGAGAAGATGCAAATGTAACACTTGCCAAATTGTTTGCTTGCCTCATGTAAAACATTATCTCTTGCTAGTTTGTCATTTTGCTAGCTTGTACTTTGTAAAGAAAGCAAAAATGACACTTATCAAAAGAGAAGAAAGAGCTTGTTATATCTTGAACATCACAAGCTTGCCAAACAAAAATTGCAAAAGTGCTATCTTGCCTATCTCAAGAATCAAAACATGCTAAACTTACACCTTGCAATAGAAGCAAAATTGCAAGCTCAAACATTGCAAAGGAAGCAAAAATTTGCTAGCTTGCAACTTGCATATTTCAAGAAGCAAGAGTTGCCTTCATGCACATCTCTAAATTGCTAGCTTACAAGTTCTAAAATGTTGTAACATTACTAGCTTGCATGTTCTAAAAGTGCTATCTTGTATACCGTAAAACTTGCATATCTAAAACTTGATAGCTTGAATGTTCTAAGCATGATGTAACATTTGCTAAATTTTCTAGCTTCAAAACTGCATGATGATAAAACTTGATATTATGTTTTTCATGCAATAAGTTAAACTAATATTCCAAACATAAGAATAGTTGGACTTCTCCTTTTTATTGATGACAAAGGGGTAGAAGTATGATGTTATGCATAAGTTTATGCATAAGTTCATGATGACGTGTTGCAAGTATTCATGATGAATATTGCAATGACTTGAATTTAGTTTGAATTAAAGGTTCTATCAATATGGCATATTGATAGGGAGAGTTTGTTTAAACTCCGGGAGTTAAGTTTAACTCCGTCATCAAGTGGTTGTCTACATCAAAAATGGAGAGATTATTGAATCTTATATTTTGATAATGAAACTACTTGATATATGTTTATGATTTAATCTGCGTTTTGAGTGACGCCGGATGCTTTGATCGGGATGAGACAATTAAAACAGGAAAATCATGTTGTGCCGGAGGAACATGTCAGAAGATTGGACGTCGGGCCGGTGGATCGGTCGACGTATCGATAGAAGGCTTCGGGCCATGGACTCGGGCATCGGGCCAAGAAGAGCGGGTATTGTGCCAAGGATATCGGAGTTGCGGAGTCAACTGGCCGATTGGGCAATAGGCTGCAGGAGAGGACGATGCGCCGAAGAATCGGACGAAGTGTCGAGGGACCAATGACATGCCGGACAACGTGGTTAATTGCTTAGGATTAATTGTCTCGATCGAAGTTTTGTTTTAAGTGTGCAGGATTAACTACGATGTAAGAAAGACATGCAGCAGGAGTTGCACCGGAGTCAAGACAATGATCACGTTGGGAGTTCGAGAGTTCGACGGAAGTTCGGACAGTCGTCGGAGGTTATGCGGGAACAAATCCGAGAAGTCCATGATCTTGCCAAAGAAGCTCGTCGGAACTCACCAAGTGGATCGTCGCAAGTCCAGGAGTTTGCCGGAAGTCCACAGGAGCATCACCGGGGGTTCATCGGATGATCGACGGAAGTTCGCCGGAAGCTCGCCGGAAGAAGCGATAGACGCACCGGAGCAAGTTGCAGTAAATGTCTTAGGAAATAACATAGTTAGCACAATGATTAAGGTGAAAATGGGAGGTGATCCCATTAACTTAATCTTGGGGCAATTGGGCCCTTGAAAAACCCAAATTGGGCCGAATGGATCAACCCATTCGGACCCTGATTTCTGCCAGGCGGTTGAACCGCCCAAGCTAGGAGGTGGCACCACTTGGGCTAAGTCTCCGAGCGAGACTGGGCGGTGCAACCACCCCAGCCAGGAAGTGGCACTGCCTGGGCTCAGTCTCCGAGCGAGACTGGGCGGTGCAACCTCCCCTGACAGGAGGTGGCACCGCCTGAGCTCGGTCTTCGAGCTCTGGCAGGAGGTGCAACAGCATCAGTCAGGCGGTGGCACCGCCTGAGCTTGGTCTTCGAGCTCTGGCAAGAGGTGCAACCGCCCCTGACAGGAGGTGGCACCGCCCAGAGGCTCAGTCTTCGAGCTCTGCCAAGCGATGCAACCGCCTCAGTCAGGAGGTGCAACCGCTAGATCCCGGAATTCCGGGAATTGACAGTTTTGAGCTCCAAATTCAAACTGGGTTGGGGCCTATAAATACCCACCCATTCAGCACTGAAAGGGCACTCAATATACACCAAAATCCTGATCTTGTTCTGTGATTTTTAGAGCTCAAAATTGTTGTAAAGGCCAAAAGTTCTTCTCCCTCTTTTCTTCCAAGTTATGAGCTTTAAAGAGAGGAGAGAAAATTCTGTAAGGGTTGTCTACTAAGCCCGTTAAAAGGAGTGAAACTGTAAAAGGGTGGTTGGCCTTCGCCTATTGAAGGAAGGCCTCTAGTTGACATTGGTGACCTTGTTGGTGGAGGAAGCCAAAAATGGAGTAGGTCAAGATTGACCGAACTACTCTAAATTTCGGTTTGCATTTACTTTGAGCATCTTATCTTTACTGCAAACCTCCTCAATAGCTTACTGCCTTCTGTGCTTTTACGAACATGTTTCATAGTTCAGTGCTTTCCGAATCGACGTTTAGACGCAAATCAGTTTTATCGTGCGAACATCATATTTCAGTTTGCGCTTACGTTCTGATTTCCATCATAACTGGAAACTGCCTTTATATCTTTACTTTAACGTCATCTCGCTTGATCTTAAGTTAAAGTAATCTTAGAATCGGCTTTCACACCGAAATCGCTCTTATCGCATGAACGCGATTTTAATCGTAGAAGGTTTTCTGCTGCACTAATTCACCCCCCCCCTCTTAGTGCTCTTGATCCTAACAGTAGGAATGCTATCCACGGTAATGGCTTGGTTATCTAGACACTTCTCCATGAAGGACTTAGGAGAAGCATCCTATATCTTGGGGATTAGAATCTATAGAGATAGATCCAAGAAGATGCTTGGCTTGTCCCAATCCAAGTACATAGAAACCATTGTCAAAAGGTTTGGTATGGAAAATTCCAAGAGAGGTCTCATACCGATGAGACATGGGATATTGTTTCTACGAGTATGTCCCCAAAGACTCTAGAAGAAAGGGCAAACATGGATATGATACCTTATGCCTCAGCAATAGGGTCTATCATGTATGTCATGCTATGTACTAGGCCTGATATAGTGCATGCTCTGAGTGTCACGAGTAGGTATCAGGAGGATCAGGGCTTGGAGCATTGGAAAGCAGTAAAGTGTATCCTTAAGTACTTGAGAAGGACTAAGGATCTTTTACTAGTATATGGAGGTAATAGCCTTAAGGTAGAAGGCTACACGGACTCAAGTTTTTAGTCTGATGTCGATGATAACAAGTCAAATTCAGGGTATATGTACACCTTGAATGGAGGAGCAGTGTGCTGGAAGAGTTCCAAGCAAGATATTACTGTTGACTCGACCACAAAGGCGGAGTACATTGCTGTATCAAATGCAGCAAAGGAGGGAGTCTGGGTGAAGAAGTTCATCACATATTAAGGAATCGTGTTGGGTAGCGAGGAGCCGATCTTATTATATTGCGACAACAACGGGGCGATTGCTTAAGCGAAGAAACCTAGGTCTCATCAGAAATCTTAGCATGTTCTGAGGAGGTTCCACCTTATCCAAGAGATCGTAACCCGAGGAGATGTAGCAGTGGAAAGAGTTCCATTCGAAGATAACATTGTAGATCCACTGATAAAGCAGTTGTCTCAGATTGTCTTTGAGTATCAAAGGGGTCTGATAGGGATCAGACACATAGGTGATTGACTTTAGGTCAAGTGAGAGATTGCTTGTCATAGGTGTCCAGCAAGCCAATCACGTGAGTGATGGCACGTGTGACTTGATATAGAATCTTTTTGCTTATTATATTTTGGCATATATCACTTTATAACTATTGTATATATGCATATATATTGTGATGTCCTTGGATTTGTGCAAAGGGAATCGGATCGTGATGAGATCACGATAATGAGATCGATTCACCTTTAAACACATATCCTAAATAATCCCGGTCACAGGTTACTCGAGAGGGACATCGTGATAATCGGACAGACTGGTGTGCTGTATACCCGTCCATATGATGGATGCAGCTAGTCTCATAGCTGCTCGTGTAGAGACACTAGGGATATAGTACAGGTGCTCATTGGAGAATGAGTTTACTGATTGATCCGCTTACGGAATGCTGGATGGTTGATGATGCCTTATTGTCAGACAGCGATTTCGTAGTCCTAATGGTGTATCTAGTCCTTAGACTTGAGACACCAAGGATGTCCTGTATGAGTGCTTGACTCTTTGATACCAGACTTATAGGTTTGGCTGTCCTAGATCTAGTACAGCTGGTCATTGGGAGAGGTAGTAGACCTTACGAGGGCTATTGAGTGTCAATAGAGGATCATCCACTCTCGGCGTCATGAGAGGAATATCTTATGTGTTCTTGCTCAGACAAATCCCTAGCCAGGGTCATTCGGGTTGAGAGAAAAAGAGTTCTCCGGGAGAATCCGATTAGAGCGAGACTCGAGTAGAAACCGTATAGGTCTGATAGCACCATACTCGATATACGGTCTCTAGGATATTAGATGGTTGAGGGACTATAGGTACACGGTAATTGAGGATAGATAGGTCCAATGGATTGGATTCCCCTGTATCATCTGAGAACTACGGCGTAGTGGCCTAGTACGTCCGTAGTCGATGAGTCGAGTGAATTATTACAGAGATAATAATTCACTGAGTTAGAAGAAGTTCTGACAGGTATGACTCACGGCCAGCTCAATATTGGGCCTAGAGGGTGACACACATATGGTAGGTATTGCGATGAGTAGAGGTTCGGATATGAGATATCCGACGGAGCCCTTGTCTTATTGGATATGCAATAAGCCCCTGAATTATTGGATCCCATGGACGAGATCCAATAAGAGCCCATAAGAGATTATTGGATAGAGATCCACTAATCTAAAAGGCTTGGGTTATTGGATGCAGATCCAATACCCACTAGGGGAGGATCCATTAGGGTTTGACAGGGGACATCTATAAATAGGAGGGATTCAGAGCCTCATAGGCTAGAGCCTTTGCTTGCCTCTCCTATTCTCCTTCCCCTCTCCACCTTAAAGTAGGCTTGGAGTTTTGAGGAGCATCGTCGCAGCCCTACTGTGTGGATCACCGCCAGAGAGGAGGACGCTTGACCTCCTTCACCCTCTCCTAAAGATCTGCTAGGAAATAGGAATATATGATCTCCCTAGGTAACATAATCTACTCTAAACGCGGTTTTATGTTTCGCAGATTGTGCGCACCAATCTTCGCACGACGACTAACATCTCTTTGGGAATCGGGGATTTTATTTTCTTGTTCTTCCGCTGCGCATGTGATATCGCCCCCAAGATTTCCCAACACTAACGACTTTTTTTGACGAATTTGAGAGAACATGTTCTTCTTGTTAGGATCAAGAGTGGCACTAAGAGGGGTCGTGAATTAGTGCAGCGGAAAACTTTCAAGATTTCAACAGTCTATGTTTCGATTAAAACCAACCTCGATGAAAATCGTTTCGTAAGGAGTTTAACTTGAAAGCATACGTGAGTGTAGTGAAGGCAGCAAAAAGGTAATGTAGCTTGGAGTAATAAAACTTGCACAAATTGAAAAGCAAATCAGGATTTAGAGTAGTTCGGTCAACGCGACCTATATCCACTTTCGGATTCCTCCCCCGACGAGGTCTCCGGCACCCACTAAAGGCCTTCCTTCAATATATGAAGACCAAACACCTCTTTACAGCACTTTCTCCTTTTCCCATGTTTAGGAGATGAACCCTTACAAGTCTCACTCCTCTTTCTTGGATAGTTACAAAGTTAAGAGATGAAGGAGGAGAATTCTAACATTTACAACACTTTAAGACTCCAAACTTTAAGATTAAGCCAATAGTTTCATGCCCTTTCATGCAGAAAAGGGTGAGATTTTTATAAGCTCCAATGGCATCCAAATTGGAGCCAAAAAGTGTCACATCCCTGGAATCCGGGGTACTGGCAGTACCACCGTCGTTACTGGGTGGTATTACCACCGCTAATATGACCCTAGGTGGTACCACTGTCGAACAAGGGTGGTACCACCACTGGCAGCATTGCTGCCGGTGGTACCATCGCCAATTTTGGGCAGTACCACCACCCAGGAATCCAGGGGCACTGCTTTCCAAGCAGTGCCACCACCGGCCAATAATTCAGGGGTTGAATTGGGTGCTTAATTCAGCCCTGTTTAAGGGCCCAGATGGCCCATAATTAAGTTAGTGGGATTACCTCCTAATCATAACTTAATTTATGCTCTAACTTGTTAGGATCAAAAGCACTAAGAGGGGGGGGAGGGGGGGGGTGAATTAGTACAGCGGATAACTTTCGACGATTTAAAACGATGTTCGTACGATAAAAACACTTTCGATGAAAAATCATTTCAGAAAGTTCTTCAACTTAAGATAAAGCTATGTATAGTTGAAGAAAAGCAATGGAGGCAGTTTGTAGTTAAGATAGAGAGTAGAATGTAAATGCAAATCGAGATTTAGAGTGGTTCGGTCAATCTTGACCTGCATCCACTTTTGGCTTCCTCCTCTGATGAGGTCACCGACGTCCACTGGAGGCCTTCCTTCAATAGGCGAAGGCCAACCACCCTTTGACAGATTTACTCCTTTTGACGGGCTTAGGAGATAACCCTTACAGATTTTCACTCCTCTCTTGAATGATCAAAACTTAGATGAAAAGAGGGAGAAGAACTTTTGGCCTTTTACAATACTTTTGAGCTCTCAAATTCTCAGAATAAGATCAAGATTTTGGTGCCCTTTCATGTAGGAAAGGGTGGGGTTTATATAGGCCCCAACTGGTTTGAATTTGGAGCTCAAAAATATCATCTCTCGAATTTCCGGGGTCCTAGCAGTACTACCGCCATAATTGGGTGGTACTACCGCCATAATTGGGCGGTACTACCGCCTGGCATTGCTCAGAGACCAAGCTCAGGCAGTATCACCGCCTAACAGGGGCGGTACCACCACCCAGGATTCCTGGGAGACTGAGCTCCTAGGCGGTGCCACCGTCGGCTAAGAATTTTGGGTCCGAATGGGCTGACCCATTCGGCCCAATTTGGGTCTTTCAAGGGCCCAATTGCCCCCAGATTAAGTTAAAGGGATCACCTCTCATTCCTAACTTAATCTATATGCTAACTATAATATTTAAGACATTAATACTGCAACTTGCTCCGGTGCGTCAATCGCTTCTTCCGGCAAGCTTCCGGCGAACTTCCAACGAACATCCGACGAACCCTTGCCGATGCTCTGGCGGACTTCCGGCAAACTCTTGGACTTCTGACGATCCACTTGGCAAGTTCTGACGAGCTTCTTTGGCAAGCTCCTAGACTTCTCGGATTTGTTCTCGTAGATCCTCCGACGACCGTCCGGACTTCCATCGAACTCTTGAACCCCCAACGTGATCATGGTCTTGACTCCGGCGTAACTCCTGCCGCATGTCTTACGTCCATCGTAGTTAATCCTACACACTTATCTCAACATATGGATTAGATAACAAATGACAATTGACTTCATCATCAAAATCAGAGATTCAACATAACTACGATAATTAAGATAATTTACAGTGCATCTTGTTTCGATGCGTCAATTGCTCTTATGGCGAGCTTCCGGCGTACTTCTGGCGAACATCCGACAAACTCTCGACAATGTTCCGGTGGACTCCCAGCAACCTCCTGGACTTTACGATGATCTTCTTGGCAAGTTCCGACGAGCTTCTATAGCAAGCTCTTGGACTTCTCGGTTGGTTCCTGCAGAACTTTCAACGAACGTCCGGACTTCCGTCGAACTCTCGAACTCCCAATGAGATCTCGATCTTGACTCTGGCACAACACCTGCTTTATGTCTTATTGTCATCATAGTTAATCCTGCATACTTTTCTCAACATATAGATATTAGATCAAACAACTTACAATTGATTTCATCATCAAAATCCGAGATTCAACAATCTACCCCTTTTTGCTGATGATAATCAATTGATGATAGAGTTAACCTTAACTCCCCCTATCTATATGCCATACTTGAGAAAAGACATTCTTGAATTTAAGGCCTTTGAATTCAAGAAACAAATTGATAAGTTAAGTTAATTTAAACTTATCAATACACACATCATGATTCCTATCATGATCTAACATTCTCAAAATGATGTATAGGCATGACATCCATTTTTCAAGTATGATATTTCAAATATGAAAGATGACAAAGATAGTAAATTATCATTCTATGGCAAGATATTAATTACAAAATAGCAAGTTAAGCTCTAGATATATTATCATAATGAAAGAGATTTTTCAAGTAACCATTTCAAGTATATATGATGAAATATATTGCATATATTTGTCATCAATTTACCACATTTTGGTATTATTTCTCCCCCTTTGTCATTAACAAAAAGGAAAACAATTCAACAATCCAAGTATGGTAAAAAAAATCAAGCAAGTTTCACACTCAAAAGTTCTCATCATTAGATGTTATCAACCTTAGAATAATAGATTCCAACAACTTCTCCCCCTTATCATCATAATTTTGCATGAAGAAGAGGAAAGAAGGCAAGGAGAGAATCTATTAAGATCTAAGTTTGTGAAATTATTTGAATCAAGTCAAAAATGTTAAAACATACTTTTATTTTCACACAAGAGAATTCATCTTTCAAGGATTAAGATATCTATTGGAATTCCTTCAATTTTCATGAGAAGAATTCATAGGAGAGGAGTATCACATGAAGGAGAAATTCATGAATAAAACTTCATAGTGAGAAGAGCATTACATCAAATCCATTTTCATCAAAAATTCATAAGAGTGAAATCTGTGAGAGATGCATTTGTCAATGACTTCCATGAATCAAACATCAAGATATGTATAAATACTTCATGCATTTATAAAATGTTTTGTCATAGCTTTTCATCACATGAAGGTAATATCATTAGTACTTTGTAGTACTCAAAGATTAAGAATCCGATGTATGATTAAAACTTCTCAATATTCAATAGAAATCATAATCATCAAAGTAAACATGATATTGCATTATTGTATGATAACATGCTCATCATCATAGAAACTTTTAGTATCAAAGCACAAAATTTCCAACATCAAAGTGAACATGTTATTGAAGCACACAACCTTATCATCATGTAAAATTCGCATCATAAAATTTTCAGCACAGAATTTAAGTGAGTGATCAAAGAATAAAGAAAGTCCAAAAACAAAATTTAACAAATTCATGCATTCGTACAAATTAACATTCCTAATTTTCTTCTAATAAGATCAAATTATTCTTCACTTAAGGGCTTTGTAAAAATATCGGTTAATTGAAGTTTCGTGTCAATAAACTCTAAGATTACATCATGATTATTAACATGATCTCATATAAAGTGATGTCTAATATTAATATGTTTAGTTATAGAGTGTTGAATGAGATTTTTTGTTAAACATATTGCACTTGTGTTATCACATTTTATGGGAATATTTTGAAGATGAATCTTATAATATTCTAAAGTATTTTTCATCCACACAACTTGTGCACCACATGCACTAGCTGCTATGTACTCAGCTTCGGTTGTAGATAGTGCAACCGAATTTTGTTTCTTGGAAGACCAAGAAACAAGTGCTGTGTCCTAAAAATTGATATGTTCCGGATGTGTTTTTTCTATCTAATCTATATCCACCAAAATCTGCATCAACATATGCAATTAGTTCAAATTTCTCGGATTTTGGATACCATAATCCTATATTAGTGGTACTTTTAAGATATCTAAGAATTCTCTTAACTGCTTTAAGATGAGATATCTTAGGATTAGATTGAAACCTAGCACAAAGTCCTACAAAGTCCTACCCCTATAAGCTTTTTGATTAAAGCTTTCTCCACTTTCATCGGTTTCTAACTTAGTGAAGGTGCTCATAGGAGTGTTGATAGCCTTTGAGCTATCCATATTAAATCTTTTTAGTAAATCTAAAGCATATTTTGTTTGACGTAAGAGTCTTAAGTAGGAGTCCTATTAGGAATTAGGGTTTAGAAGCCCTATAAATAGCCATGTATTTCTTCTCTTTTCATAAGCAATAGATGAATCTTTTCTGCAGCCTTTGAGCAGCAACTTGGAGGGAGGAACCCCTATAGAGTTCCAAGGAGGCCGATCCCCTAAAGAGATCAACCCCAAGTTTAGAATCTGCAAGGGTTCTAACACCTGGTATCAGAGCAGCATTCTTAGCATCTCACTGCCCTGCCACTGCCATCCATCAACCCTCCACAACCGCCCAAAGCAATTCCCACAATTGCTTAAAAGATCATCGCCAAATTCCACCATCATCTCCACCACCGCAGATCATCCTTTGATCTCCCCGTGAATTGCAATAGGTTCTGGTTTCCTACCTTACTACTGCTACAATTTAGTTATCCCTATTCGAAAATCCAAAAAAAATAAAAATTTCGTTCCTATATTGCTGCAAATTTTCATTGTAAGTAGCTGAAATTTTTTGACGAGAATTCTGTTATCGCAACTTACACCAATTTTCTTGCTGGTACTGCCGAAATTTTCTTGATTAAATTGGACATCCTTGTTGTCATATAAACTGAGATATTGCTGTCAATTCCCTCCTCAATTCTCTCAAATTTTTTGTGGAGATTTCGTCGAGAAATCGCTGTTTCTTCGACGATAATTCTGCTCTTACAAGACAACACAATTCTGCAGCAAACTTTCACTGATTTCTATCAAAACTTATACATGCCTTTAACCCGTCAACAAAAGAGAGATCTTAACATCACAGATTTGGATTCATATACTATAGCATCTGAGGAGGCAATCAATGCTAAATTTGAAGCCTTTGAGACACGAATGGAGAATAAGATTCGGACTCTCCTTATCGAATTCAGTTTGGGCCAACCACCAAGCCCAAAGAAATCACATCAAGGAGAGAGCTCTAATCAATCACATCATGCCCAAAAAGATGACTTCCAAGAGAGGGGAGGCTCTATGACCGTCCCCAACTATTCGCGCATGAGAGTGGACTTCCCTATATGCGAAGAAGGAGACCCAATTGGTTGGATCTCGCGGGTGGAGCGATATTTTCGGTACCATAAAACTGCGGATGCATCCATGGTGGAAATTACAGCTATACATCTTAAAGGGGATGCCATACAATGGTTTGACTAGTTTGAACACACTTATGGATTCCTTTCATGGCGACAATTCAAAGAAGGACTATTGATCCGCTTCGGACCAACTTATTACGAGAACATTGACGGACAACTAGCAAAGATCTGACAAACCTCCACTATTCAGGAGTACCAAACCAG
Organism: Musa acuminata AAA Group; assembly: GCF_036884655.1. Taxonomy (NCBI): domain Eukaryota; kingdom Viridiplantae; phylum Streptophyta; class Magnoliopsida; order Zingiberales; family Musaceae; genus Musa; species Musa acuminata. The sequence continues at coordinate 9,012,266 of NC_088328.1, read as the reverse complement.
GTTTGAAAGGTTATCTAATCAAACTCGTGATTGGTCTAAAAAATAGCTATTGAGGACCTTTATTGAGTGCTTAAAGTCGGAGATCCGGGGAGAAGTTAAGGCGCGACAACCATACACGCTTATGGCAGCCATCTCTTTCGCACGACTTCAAGAGGAGCGATTGAACCATGAAGCCCGAAGGACTAGGATCACTCCACGACCTACAATACTAAAGCCCTTAGCCCCCCCTACTATCAACCGAGTCCCTACACCAAAAAGGTTAACAAGAGAAGAACTTCGGTAGCGATCTGCGAAGGGGTTATGTTGGCATTGCGACGAGCCGTGGAGCCGCGAGCATCACTGTAAAAAAGGTAGACTTCATATGATTAAACCAATAGAAGAAGAGGTCATTGAATATCTAGAAGAGAGCCTTGATCATGAAGAAGAAGATATGGAAGAAGAGCCACAGCCGACCGACATTACGGTACACGTACTAGCCGGCTACTCAAATCCTCAAACGATGAAAGTTGGAGGCCTTCTCAAACAACAGCCGATCACTGTTCTCATCGACATGGGTAGCACTAATAACTTCCTGAATAGTAAGGTTGCTACTCGGATGACACTGCATATTGAAGGTTGCAGCAAGTTCAATGTGAAGGTTACCGACGGCAGAATCCTAAAGTGCGACCAAAGATGCCCGCAGGTGAAACTATTACTACAAGACCAAGAAATTATCACCGATTTCTTCCTCCTACCAATCGATGACTATGAGGCAGTGCTTGGTATAGAATTGAAAGGAGCTCGAGTCTTCACGAAGTTGGACCTCCGATCCGGTTACCACCAAATTCGGGTATGTGACGATGACATTCCAAAAACTGCATTTCGCACACATGATAGCCATTATGAATTCTTGGTAATGCCTTTTGGACTCACTAATGCTCCTTCAACCTTTCAAAGTCTCATGAACGATATTTTTCGAAGCTTTCTTCGTAAATTTGTGCTGGTATTTTTCGATGATATTCTTGTTTACAGCCCTTCTCTTGAGACTCACTTTCAGCATTTACGGATTGTTTTGACGATCCTTCGGGAGAATACTCTTTTTGTTAAGCAACCAAAGTGCAGCTTTCTCCAGCAAAAAGTAGAGTACCTTGGGCATATAATATCAAAAGAAGGAGTGGCGGTAGACCCAATAAAAATTGAGGCAATGCAAGGCTGGTCGAAACCTACAAACGTGAAATTACTACGAGGGTTCCTTGGACTAACGGGCTACTACCGAAAATTTGTTAAGGACTATGGGAAGATCAATGAACCACTCACTTCTTTACTGAAAAAAGATGCTTTCCAATGGTCGGACAAAGCCTCTGCTGCCTTCGACAAACTTAAAGCAGCCATGACAACGACGCTGTTGCTTGCGCTACCAGATTTCAATAGACCCTTCATCATTGAGGCCGACGCATCTGGAGTCGGAATTGGAGCCGTTCTCATGCAAAATGGTCGACCACTCACATACACTAGCAAGGCATTATCTCCCTCCCATCAAAACATGTCAGTATATGATAAGGAGATGCTTCCCATTGTACACGCAGTAACGAGGTGGAGACCCTACCTGATCGGCCGACGATTTCAAATTAAAACTGACCATAAAAGCCTCAAGTACTTTTTGGAGCAAAAGATATCATCCCCTGAGCAGCAAAAATGGGTAACCAAATTTATTGGATTTGATTATGAAATTATTTACAAAAAGGGGAAAGAAAACGTTGTTGCAGATGCACTCTCATGGCTACTTGAACAAGCTAAGGTTTCAGCCATCTCCCTTCCTACTACCGGTCTCCTTGAGGACAATAGGGAAGAATGGAAGAAGGATCCAGAGATTAGCAACATCATAAAAAAATTGGAGGAGGATCCAAGTGCAATAGCCCACTACACTTGGGATTCGAGGGATCTACGCTGCAAAGGTCGCATTGGGAGGTTTCCGAGTTCATTGCTAATGGTACCTGGTGTCTCCCTACTCCTATTTCTCCTGAAATGTTATCACTTTGGCCGACTATTACAGCTATTCCAATCAGGAACAACCCTTCAGATGTACTTATTTGGCTTCATGACAATGGTTGCCACATCCGCATGGAATCAAATTAGGCAAAGAAATAACAAGTGGCTCCCAAGCAATTGGACATGGGATCGACCAGGATCACAAAGACATTCCTTATGTACATGGCAGGCCCTTCTGAATAAACTACCTACAATAGACAATATGAAAAGAAGAGGTATCCATCATGTTAACCGATGCTCCCTTTGCATGCAACAAGAAGAAACTGTTGACCATCTCTATTTTGATTGTGACTATACTAAATGGATATGGAAAGAGATTCTCTAGCAATTCGAACTCAATAGAATGCCGCAACCAAACTTGCATCAAGAATTAGCTAACCTCATGCAATGTTTTTCAAGAAAAGGGCCTCTTACCCAATTGACAAAGGTTATATTCAGATGCGTTATTTAGTGGATATGGAAGGAAAGATGTAGCAGAATCTTTGAGTGTCAAAACACAAACAATGCTCAGCTCTTGACAGAGATTATTAGAGACTCAAGATCATGTATAGAGAACGATCTCAAAATGGAGCACCTTACACAGAGAGAAAAAGATATTTTTATCAAATTCAATTTTGCTATTAGCTAAAGATCTTGGGCATGATGTCAAAAGCTATACCCACAGGAAATCTTGGCATATCTGAACTTTAAATTTTCTTTGTTGGCCATAGTTAAGAGTTATAGTCTACAGCATGTGTAGTCATAACTACCGCATGAGTACTCTATGAGTTACCTAGCTTCGTCTATAACTTGTATATACAAAGCTATTTGTAGAAACTTTACACAAAATCAATTTAATTTTACTTATAAAAAAAAAGGTCGCATTGTGCTTATACCTGACTCCCCTTGCATCGTAATTATCTTGCATGAAATGCACTCCTTACCTTCAGTAGGGCACTCTGGATTCCTAAGAACCTACAAAAGAGTGAAGCAAAATTTTTATTGGAGAGGGATGAAATAAATTATTGCTGAATATGTGGCACAATGTGATGTATGTCAACAGCACAAGGGTGAAACTGTGGCAAATCCAGGGAAGCTACAACCACTACCCATACCAGACTCAGTGTGGACTGACATCTCCATGGACTTCATTGAAGGGCTGCCATCTTCCAAAGGTAAAAGCACGATTCTCGTGGTGGTTGATCGACTTACGAAATATGCTCATTTTTGTGCTGTGAGAAATCCCTACACTGCTGCTAATATTGCCCAGATTTTCATTGAAAATATTATTAAACTGCATGGGATGCCAAGGTCCATCGTAAGTGATCGTGACAGGATCTTCACTAGTAAATTTTGGACCGAGTTATTTCAGTTACAAGGCACCAAACTCAAGATGAGCACAGCGTATCATCCACAAACTGATGGCTAAACAAAGGTGGTAAATAGGTGCTTAGAGACATACCTCTGGTGTTTCGCTAGCGACCGACCAAAAGAGTGGGCGAAATGGCTTCCCTGGGTCGAATGGTGGTATAATTGTTAGGATCAAGAGCACTAAGAGGGGGGGGGGTGAATTAGTGCAGCGGAAATTTTTCAACGATTAAAATGAAAGCTACGTTCGTTCGATAAAAACGATTTCGATGTGAAAGCCGATTCTAAGATTACTTTAACTTTAGATTAAGCGAGAAGACGTTAAAGTAGATCTACGAAGGCAGTTTGCAGTTTATGATGGAAAGCATAAAACAAGCGCAAACTGAAATGCGACGTTCGTACGATAAAAGCCGATTTACGTCCAAACGCAGATTTGAAAAGTTCTGAACTTAGAAACTTGTTCGTAAGATCGCAGAAGGCAGTAAACAGTTATGATTGAAATCAAAACGTAAACGTAAACTGAAATATGATGATCGTACAGAAAAACGATTTACGTCTAAACGCAGATTCGGAAAGTTCTGAACTTAGAAACTTGTTCGTAAAATCGCAGAAGGCAGTAAGCTATTGAGAAGTTTGCAGTGAAGGTAAAATGCTCAAAGGAAATGCAAACCGAGATTTAGAGTGGTTCGGTCAATCTAGACCTACTCCACTTTTGGCTTCCTCCACCGACGAGGTCACCGACGTCAACTAGAGGCCTTCCTTCAATAGGCGAAGGCCAACCACCCTTTTACAGATTCACTCCTTTTGACGGGCTTAGGAGACAACCCTTACAGAAGTTTTCTCTCCTCTCTTTACAACTCAACCTTTGAAGAACAGAAGGAGGAGAACTTTTGGCCTTTACAACAGTTTTGAGCTCTAAGAATCATAGAAAAATATCAAGATTTCGAGTGTAAGTTCCTTCCTTTCAGTGCTGAATGGGTGGGGTATTTATAGGCCCCAACCCAATTCAAATTTGGAGCTCAAAACTGTCAATTCCCGGAATTCCAGATCAGGCGGTTGCACCTCCTGACTAGGGCGGTTGCACCGCCTGGCAGAGTTCGAAGATTGAGCCTTTGGGCGGTGCCACCTCTGTCAGGGGCGGTTGCACCTCTCTGCCAGAGCTCGAAGACCGAGCTCAGGCGGTTGCACCTCCTGACTAGGGCGGTTGCACCACCTGGCAGAGCTCAAAACTTGAGCTCAAGCGGTGCCACCTCTTGTCAGGAGAGGTTGCACCGCCCAGTCTCGCTCGGAGACTGAGCCTAGGCAGTGCTACCTCCTGGCTTGGGCGGTTGCACCTCCCACAGCAACCAGGGTCCGAATGGGTTGATCCATTCGGCGGCCCAATTTGGGTTTTTTTAGGGGCCCAATTGCCCTAAGATTAAGCTAATGGGATCACCTCCCATTTTCAACTTAATCATTAGTGCTAACTATGATAAATCCTAAGACAATTTCTGCAGCTTGCTCCGGTGAGTCAATCGCTTCTTCCAACGAGTTTCCGGCGAACTTCCGTCGATCATCCGATGAACCCTCGGTGATGCTCCTGCGGACTTCCGGAAAACTCCTGGACTTGCGACGATCCACTTGGCGAGTTCCGACGAGCTTCTTTGGCAAGCTTCTGGACTTCTCGGATTTGTTCCCGTAGAACCTCCGACAACTGTCCGAACTTCCGTCGAGCTCTCGAACTCCCAACGTGATCATTGTCATGACTCCGGCGTAACTCCTGCTGCATGTCTTACTTTCATCGTAGTTAATCCTGCACACTTATCTTAACACATAGATTAGACAACAAATGACAATTGACTTCATCATCAAAATCCGATATTCAACAATCTCCCCCTTTTTGATGATGACAATCAATTGATAATGGAGTTAACCTTAACTCCCCCTGTCTATATGTCATACTTGAGATAAGTCATTCTTGAATTTAAAACCTTATAAATTCAAGAGAAATATTGATAAGTTAAAAACATTTGAACTTATCAATATTCCCATCATGATTCCTATCATGATGTATCTCTTTGAAGATGATGTCAAGGCTTGAGATTCATTTTCAAATTTTACATTACAAGTTTGAATGATGGTAATAGTAGCAATTCATGTCTTTGTAAGATATCAACATGTAAAGCTGTGAAGTAAGATTTTGATATCATTACATGATGCACACATTTCTTATATTTTAGCAAGTGTTGCATGGCATCTTTTCATATATCTCTTGATGATGCAGGCATGGTATAATCATATCATCAGTGTTTATAGCATCAAATCAATTCATATATTTCTCCCCCTTTGTCATCAACAAAAAGCATGGTAGATGTGATACCAGGAGAACAATATAAGCAAGTTATCAAGAATATAAAGGAAGGCATGATAAGTATAATGCTTTGAATACTTCTTCTCCTTGTATGTTATAATTCTTTGTGCATGAAGGAGGAAAGTCATTTTATCAAATCCATTTTGAAAAAAAATATTTTTCATAAGAATGTGTTTGATTTTCATAAAAATATTCTTTGTGCGAATCCGAAAATGAGATGAATTCTTTCATGCATTCGGACAAGATTATGCTACAGTTTTTCAAAAATCAAAACATTTCAACACATGGCAATCAAGTGATTTGATCATTCAATAAAGTCCGAAAAGTAATTTTAACTAGTTTAAGTATTCGGACACATCAACATTCCTAATTCTCTTCTTATAAAATCAAATTGTTCTTCACTTAGAGGTTTTGTAAAAATATCGGCTAGTTGATGTTTAGTATCAATGAACTCTATGATTACATCATGATTAGTAACATGATCTCGTATAAAATGATGTCTAATATTAATATGTTTTGTTCTTGAGTGTTGTATAGGGTTCTTTGTTAAGCATATTGCACTTGTGTTATCACATTTAATGGGAATATTTTTAAGATGAACTTTATAATCTTTTAAGGTATTTTTCATCCATACAACTTGTGCACAGCATGCACTTGCTGCAATATATTCAGCTTCGGTTATCGATAGTGCAACCGAGTTTTGTTTCTTAGATGACCAGGAAACAAGGGCATGTCCTAAGAATTGACATGTTCCTGATGTGCTTTTTCTATCTAATCTACAGCCAGCAAAGTCCGCATCAGCATAAGCAATTAACTCAAGATTCTCTGATTTTGGGTACCATAATCCTAGATTTGTGGTACCATTAAGATATCTGAGTATTCTTTTAACTGCTTTGAGATGAGATATCTTAGGGTTTGATTGAAATCTAGCACAAAGTCCTACACTGAACATGATGTCTGGTCTAGTTGCAGTGAGGTAAAGTAAACTTCCTATCATACCCCTATAAGTTTTTTGATCGAAGCTTTCTCCACTTTCATCAATTTCTAACATAGTGGAGGTGCTCATAGGAGTGTTAATAGCTTTTGAGTTATTCATATTAAACTTCTTTAGTAAATTCATAGCATATTTAGTTTGACTAATAAAGATGCCATTGCTTAGTTGTTTGATTTGTAAACCTAAGAAGAATGTTAACTCTCCTATTAAACTCATTTCGAATTCAAGACTCATAGTTTTAGCAAAAGATTCACAGAGAGATTCATTCATAGAACCAAAGATAATATCATCAACATAAATCTGAACAATGAGAAAATTATTTTTAAAATTCTTGATGAATAATGTAGTATCAACCTTGCCTTTCATGAAATTATTTTCAATAAGAAAAGAACTAAGTCTCTCATACCAAGCCCTCGGAGCTTGTTTTAAACCATAGAGAGCTTTAGTTAATCTAAACACATGATTAGGGAGGCTATTATTTTCAAATCCAACAGGTTGTTCAACATAGACTTCTTCGGAAATAAAGCCATTAAGAAAAGCGCTTTTAACATCCATTTGAAATAACTTAAAATTATTGCTACTAGCGTAGGCAAGGAGCATTCTTATGGCTTCTAATCGAGCCACAGGAGCGAAGGTTTCTTCGTAATCGATACCTTCTTCTTGGTTGAAACCTTTGACCACTAATCTAGCCTTGTTTCTAACCACGATACCATTTTCATCTTGCTTGTTTCTAAAGACCCATTTAGTACCAATAACTAAATGGTCATTTGGCCTAGGAACAAGCGTCCACACCTCATTTCTCTCAAATTGATTTAATTCATCTTGCATTGCGATAATCCATGAATCATCTTTCATGGCTTCGTCAACACATTTGGGTTCAATTTGGGAGAGAAAAGCGATGTTGGCACAAAAATTTTTAAGAGAAGATCATGTTTGAACCCCCTTTGATATGTCTCCTAAGATTAGCTCCTTAGGATGAGCATCTACATACTTCCAATCCTTGGGTAAGGAAATCTGGGAAGTGGATGCATCCAAGTTGCTAGTTGGAGACGGGGTTTCATTTAAATTCAAAGAATCAAAATTAACATCATCATCAAGATCATTTTTCCTAATTTCGGAAATCTCATTGAAAACAACATGAATGGATTCTTCAATAATTAATGTTCTTTTATTAAAGATACGAAAAGCTTTAGAAACTGAAGAATAACCAAGAAAGATTCCTTCATCGGATTTAGAATCAAATTTTCCTAAGTTATCCTTTTCATTTAAGATAAAACACTTACACCCAATGACTTTAAAATATGAAACATTGGGTTTTTTGTTATTCCATAACTCATAAGGAGTTTTGGTGAGTAAGGGTCTTACTAGAACTCTATTCAAAATATAGCATGCAGTGTTTACGGCTTCAGCCCAAAAATATTTGGGTAGGCTATGTTCATTCAACATGGTTCTTGTCATTTCTTGTAAATTTTGATTTTATCTTTCTACTACCCCATTTTGTTGAGGATTTCTTGGAGTAGAGAAATTATGGTTGTATCCATTGAGTTCACAGAATTCTTGGAAATCATGGTTTTGAAATTCTCCACCATGATCACTTCTAATTGACGAAATCATAGAACCCTTCACATTTTGAACAAGTTTACAAAACTTGGTAAAATATCTAAAGCATTCATTTTTCTGTTTTAAGAAGTAGGTCCATGTATATCTGCTATAGTCATCAACAATGACAAAGGCGTATTTGCTACCTCCTAGACTCGATGTAGAGATTGGTCCGAACAAGTCCATATGGATCAATTGTAAGGGCCTAGAGGTGCTTATTTGATTCTTAGTTTTGAAACTACCCTTAATTTGTTTACCTAATTGGCAAGCATCACATACATTATCTTTGATGAACTTGATATGAGGAATTCCTCTTACAAGTTCTTTAGATGATATTTGAGTGATTAGTTTCATGCTAGCATGACCTAATCTTCTATGCCATAGCCAAGCATCCTCATTCAAAACCATAAAACACATTTCATTACACAAATCATTGATGTCAATAGTGTATTCGTTATTTTGTTTTAATGCAATCATAGACATGTTTTTATGTGATTTTTCAATGATGCAAGCATTAGATTCGAATTTGACAGTGTATCCTTTATCACATAATTGACTAATGCTCAAGAGGTTATGTTTTAAACCATCAACTAACAAAACATCTTCAATAAAGAAGTTGGATTTGTTACATATGGTTCCTTTGCCAATGATTTTACCCTTGTTGTCTCCGAAGGTGACATAGCCTTCGTCTATGCTAGTGAGCTTAGAGAATTGAGATGGATCTCCGGTCATATACCTTGAGCATCCACTATCAAGGTACCATCTCTTGCTCCTAGCTTGCGATGGTGCGGGTTTCTACAAGAAAGGATGATTTTTAGGTACCCATTTGCTTTTGGGCGCCTCAAAGAGAGATCTACATTGTTTATCATTTTGCATAGAGTTTATCATGGTTCCTTTAGGAACCCAAATCAATTTGTTTGGACTAATTTTCTTGAATGGACAATAGTTCGTATTGTGTCCAAGTTTGCAACAAAAGTTGCATTTGCTTTGGTGTCGAACATGTAAGATGGGGCCTTTTATGAAGGTGGTTGGATTTTGGTGAGGACTTCTCACAAATCCAATTCCACTTCTTTTGGGAACGTGACCCTTGTTTGCAAGGATCATGTTCAGTGACTTGCTACCAACCTCAAATTTCTTTAAGGTGTCCTTAAGTAGCAAGTTTTCTTTTTGGAGAGTTTCTAAATCATGGCATTTGATGCATGGATCTAAACTATCATGATATTCAGTTTTTAACTTATCAAAATCACAAGTAAGACTATCATGCTCCTTTTTTAGCAATTTATATTTTCTAATGATAATCTTGCATTCTTCAAATAAGTCATTGAAGGCATTTAATAATTCATCTAAAGATAAGTCTGCATCTAATAAATTTGTTACCTCCTCTCCGATGGCCATTAAGGTATAATGAGCAACTTGCTCGGTGTTGGACTCCTCTTCTTCGGACGCGCTCGAATCATCCCATGTTGCTTTGAGCGCCTTCTTCTTTGTTGTTCTCTTTTTGGCTTGGGGACAATCACTCTTGTAGTGTCCCGGCTTTTTGCACTCATAGCAAATAACTTGGTCCTTCTTGGGTTCAAGTTTATTTTTAGTGTCATTCTTAATCTTGTTTCCTTTAATGAATTTTTTAAATTTTCTTGTTAGAAGTGCCAAGTCATCGTCACAGTCCTCATCACTTGAGTTTTCTTTCAAGTGGTCTTCCAAAGTTCTAAGTGCCATATCCTTCCTGTTCTTTGGAAGGATGTCTTCTTGCTCTTCGTGAGCTTTGCAAGTCATCTCATAGGTCATTAATGACCCAATTAGTTCTTCAAGAGGGAAGTTGTTTAGATCTTTCGCCTCTTGAATAGCAGTGACTTTAGGATCCCAACTCTTAGGAAGGGATCTTAGAATCTTATTTACGAGCTCAAAATCCAAAAAACTTTTTCTGAGTCCTTTTAGACCGTTGACGACATCCGTGAAACGGGTAAACATGTCGCCAATAGTCTCACTCGGTTTCATCCGGAAAAGTTCGAAAGAGTGTAACAAAAGATTGATTTTTGACTCTTTCACTCTACTTGTGCCTGCATGAGTCACTTCGAGTGTGTGCCAAATATCAAATGCGGTTTCACAAATCGAAACACGGTTAAACTCGTTTTTATCAAGTGCATAAAATAAGGCATTCATAGCCTTTGCATTAAGAGCGAAAGCCTTCTTCTCCAAATCATTCCAATCGATCATTGGAATAGAAGACTTCGAAAAACCATTCTCGACAAGATTCCAAAGTTCAAAATCCATAGAAATAAGAAAGATCCTCATTCGGGTATTCCAATAGGTGTAGTCCGTCCCATTGAACATGGGTGGACGTGTAATAGAATGGCCCTCTTGGTTTCTGGCGTAAGCCATCTCTCTTGGGTTTTAATCCGTTTGAGAGTTAACCGAGCTCTGATACCAATTGTTAGGATCAAGAGCACTAAGAGGGGGGGGGGGGGTGAATTAGTGCAGCGGAAATTTTTCAGCGATTAAAACGAAAGCTGTGTTCGTTCGATAAAAACGATTTCGATGTGAAAGCCGATTCTAAGATTACTTTAACTTGAGATTAAGCGAGAAGACGTTAAAGTAGATCTATGAAGGTAGTTTGCAGTTTATGATGGAAAGCATAATACAAGCGCAAACTGAAATGCGACGTTCGTACGATAAAAGCCGATTTACGTCTAAACGCAGATTTGGAAAGTTCTGAACTTAGAAACTTGTTCGTAAGATCGCAGAAGGCAGTAAACAGTTATTATTGAAATCAAAACGTAAACGTAAACTGAAATATGATGATCGTATAGAAAATTGATTTACGTTTAAACGCAGATTCGGAAAGTTCTGAACTTAGAAACTTGTTCGTAAAATCGCAGAAGGCAGTAAGCTATTGAGAAGTTTACAATGAAGGTAAAATGCTCAAAGGAAATGCAAACCGAGATTTAGGGTGGTTCGGTCAATCTAGACCTACTCCACTTTTGGCTTCCTCCACCGACGAGGTCACCGACGTCAACTAGAGGCCTTCCTTCAATAGGCGAAGGCCAACCACCCTTTTACAGATTCACTCCTTTTGACGGGCTTAGGAGAAAACCCTTACAGAAGTTTTTTTTTTTTGGTAACCCTTACAGAAGTTTTCTCTCCTCTCTTTACAACTCAACCTTTGAAGAACAGAAGGAGGAGAACTTTTGGCCTTTACAACAGTTTTGAGCTCTAAGAATCATAGAAAGATATCAAGATTTCGAGTGTAAGTTCCTTCCTTTCAGTGCTGAATGGGTGGGGTATTTATAGGCCCCAACCCAGTTCAAATTTGGAGCTCAAAACTGTCAATTCCTGGAATTCCGGGATCAGGCAATTGCACCTCCTGATTGGGGCGGTTGCACCGCCTGGCAGAGCTCGAAGACTGAGCCTTTGGGCGGTGCCACCTCTGTCAGGGGCGGTTGCACCTCTCTGCCAGAGCTCGAAGACCGAGCTCAAGCGGTTGCACCTCCTGACTGGGGCGGTTGCACCGCTTTGACACGGACTTAGCTGGTTTTGCCTAAGTCGTGCGGCACCCTTGCGTGTCCGTCCGCAAAGGTCAGCCTCCCCGAAGACTCCCATTGTCCCTTAGGACCAACAAAAGAGAGAACAGGTAAGAGAGAACGCCTCAATCGGGATCCACAAGCAAACATCTCCGAAAAACACTTCATAGACAATGCAAATTACAAACAGACTTTACAAGCTCTGAACAGTGGCACAACAAAGGGTAAAATGGTCCATTACAGACCGAAAAGCTCTCGCACGTGTCCACATGACATAACCTTTATTTACAAGCCTAAAGAGGCCACCACCCAACTAAAATGGGACTTATAAGCCTTCGGCCGCCCCTTTACATTCTGTACAGGGCATGAACATGCCAAAAGACACGGACACACATAAGCATTACATCCAACATCTTGTTGAGAAGTTTGTCCGTGACATTCTCCCCCACTTATCCCTTCGACGTCCTCGTCGAAGCCTTTGTGAACACTGCAACTCTTCGCCTTTGCTGAGTCTTCAATCTTCTGCTCCAGCTGCAATGCGCCTCCTGGCTCCCAGCTGCTCTCCGCTGCTGTTTTTGAGTAGTCGAACCTTTGATCCGCCATGCTGCTTCAACTCGCCAATGACTCTGACTCTGGTGTGGGGTTGGCTGAGTTGTGTTGATCCTCGTTGATTCCTGCGGATCCACCAAATGAAGGAAAAGACCATCCTTACTGCGCCAGTCTCTCAAAATCTCCACATGCTGCTTGAACTGGGTGGATGCTTGTTGGAGCTTTAACGAGCATCGCCTCGCAAACTTCTGAAGTTTTGGGTCCTTCCTCCACAAAATCTGCTCATTGACTCTTCTTTCAATTAGTTGTCACATCCAAGTAGGTTCGCATCACTTCCGCTTTCGATTGGCATTTCGTTGGGAAATGAAGCGGACAATCTACTCTCAGTAGCACTGATCACCGTTGGTGAGGATTTGACAACTATTGTCTTCCATTATCTTCGAAGGGTCTTTGAACTTGTGTAGAGCTCCTCTGCTGGATAGATAAGAGAACTAGGGTACTCGGTTTCGCCCATTCTCTTAAGAGTTGAGAAGGCAAAGGTTACTTGACTTCGCCCGCCTCCTCGAGGTTGTACTTCATGCATCGAGCTGGTTACTGGCCTTCGCCTGCTCTTTGCTCACACTTCTGAAGCACTTGAAGTGTTTGCACTCCTTGCATTGAGTTAGTTACTGTGATTCACCTTCTCAAAGCCATTGAACTTCTGGAATGCAGGAAGTTTCCACCCCAACTTGGAGTAATTCTCTGATAGATGAGGTCGCCTCTGGGATTGTACCGTCTTCTCCATCAACCCTGCCGCCTACTCCACTGAGTAGCAAAGGTACAGCACCGCGTACTGCCTGCTTCGTTCCTTGGTCGTGCACTCTTGCATGACCCGAAGTCCTTCACTTACGGCTATCTTGATGAGAAACTTGTAGACACCGGTCTTACGAAGTTTCTTGGCCTCTGCCCTTCAGCCTTGTCTCGGTACTTGGAGATTGCCTCTGCATGCTCCACCTCCTCGGCCCCTTTCACGACCAAGCGCTCTCCCTCCATGAGAGCAAGGGATCAATGACTTTGACGGAAGTCCCGCCTCTGCGGTACCCTGGCGCTGCCATGCCCATGGCCCTACTATCCGTCGCCTTGCATCTGAATCCCTTTTCTTCATGATCAGTAGAGATGTCTCCGTGGCACTCCTCTGAGTCCACCTCCATTCTAACTGATTGCTTGACTTTGGGTAGCTAAGTCCCTCTGGACTCATCGTCGCTTCCTCGCCCCTTTTGACCCCCTGCTTCAACACCTCTGTGTTCTCCAAGCAGTCTGTTTGGTCGATGGAAAGACAGACTGCAACTCCCATGCATGGCCTCTGCCATCGCGTTGTAGGGTTTGCACCAATTCTATTCTCCTTAGCTTCCTTGGTAGCAACGTTCGCTTACTCGACCTTGTCCTCTGACTTGTCGGGCTCCCTTAAGCGAATATGAGCTCTGGAGCAGTCCAACTCTCCAACTGCTTCGATCATACCTCTGCATGATCAAGTCCCTCCCATGGGACTCCCTGGTACTTGCATACGAACTTTCCCCTTGGTGGAACCCAGCCCCCATATGCTGATGACCAAGGTTTTCATCCGATACAAAATTCGGTGCACGCCTGGAAGACCCGCCTCTACGGTACCATGGCCTTCACTCCTTGAATCCATAGCCCTTCTTGCCGTCGTGTTGTTCACCAAAGCAGAGCTCCCAGTAGCTCCCGATCATACCTCCATATGATCTCATCCCTCACGGGACAAGGTCGTGTGTATCGCATTGCCATCGAACTGTTCCACCACGATCCGCTGCACCATGTCGCCTCCTGGTGACATCTCCATTGCATTCTGATCCTTATGGAATAAACTCGAATTGTGAACCCTCCGCTGTGTGGCCTCTGCCAATACATCGCAGGGTCTCCTCCACCTTCGATTTTGTTCGCTCCTTTGGCAATCGATCTTCATCCACCCACTCTTGGGTCACACCTAGATGAAGCACCGCTCTAGGACAGTCCGTCGCCTAGTAGCTCCCGAAGTCCGCCGACTTCGCTGTAATTTGTGCACCATTGCCTGGATCCTGGGCCTCTGCCCCTACCAGCACAATCTCTGCTGCGCACCGCTTCCTTCCTAGCAACTCGAATGGCAACACTGTGGCATATTCTTCAAGAGTACCCGCCTCTGCGTCCTCTTGCCCCGTGCTAAGGCCTTCTGAACTCAACTTCGCCTCCGCAAATTGAGTCGCCTTAGTTCCTTCATCAAATGCTCCTCCGAGATAAGGTGCATGTGCCCCGAAGCTCCCTTCGTCATTGGCACCATGCAAGATGAGTCCGCTCCGTCAGAATGAAAGACCCATGGAACAACATGATCCCACTCTTGCCTCTGCAAGAGTTCATGTCCTTGACCTCTGTCTAAGGAAAGCACTGTGCCTCTGCTCCATGTTCCAACTTCTATGCTGGCTTCCTTCATGCGGCTTGGGTACTTCGCCAAGTTACACCCAAGTTGCTCCGCTCCTCGTTTCTGCATTGAGTCGATGGTGGCCCTCGCGCCCACCATTCCACGGGTCAGCCCTCCCTTGAGTCCGATCTCCACATCGACTCCAAGTGTGCCTTCATTTAAGTTGTTTAAGGTCGCTCCCCCACTTGATCTCGCAATGCATCCACCAATGCATTCTCTCGAGCGAGATCATGCGACAACTCCTTGCCGCTTGCTCAGTCCATCGAGCTTCGTGGAGTTGTTGTTTGTTGAGGTACTCCTCCTCAACTTGTGAGGTCCATCTCACAGGATTCTCCCTCTGGAGAGCCGGAACTTATCCCTCCTGGATAACTGTCCCATTGGAGAAACATCTCTCTTCGTTTCGGAGACCACCATCCCCTTGGACTACTCCGATCTGCTGAACAAACTGTGCATTGTTCTGCCTCCTGCAAACGCACTTGCTAGATTGCGACTCCCCGTCAATACAGCCCCCACTGCACCCCTCAAGGCCTAGCAACATGCTGAACTCGTTGCACATTTCAGCCTCCCACGGACCTATCCTTCACATGCCGAAGAGAAAGTTTCAATGGTCCATGGCGCCGAGTCTCGGCCGCCTTGGGATGGCCACGAACATTCCGTCGTCCGCATACAAGCCCATGCATGAGTACCAAATTCTTCGAGTTAGCAATTCCCCTCACCTCTGTGAGCTTTGCATAACTCTTTTGGTCGTTGAGTAACTCATTCCACCTTGGATGGTCTCATTCTTGCCAAGCGCCTCGCTTGCCTAGAGCACCATCAAGTATAGTTGTCAACGTTGAGCCGTAGCTCAAACTCAGCCATCCCAACCTTTGTGCGCTCCAAATTCTTCCAAGCTTGCCTGTTCTCGTGGTGCCTCTTGCGCGAAGGGTTGGCCATTCCTGTGAATGCCAATCTCAGATGCCCGCTCCTCTGAGCGACTCTTTTCCCTACATCTCCATGCCCGTTTTCCCCCAAACGGTCGCGCGTGTGCTGACTGCCCTCAACGCAGCCCCGCTAGGTCCCCCACGTTTGCATGTCAAGTGTTTCTATGAGTGCTTGTCCCGCTCTGATACCATATGACACGGACTTAGCTGGTTTTGCCTAAGTCGTGCGGCACCCTTGCGTGTCCGTCCGCAAAGGTCAGCCTCCCCGAAGACTCTCATTGTCCCTTAGGACCAACAAAAGAGAGAACAGGTAAGAGAGAACGCCTCAATCGGGATCCACAAGCAAACATCTCCGAAAAACACTTCATAGACAATGCAAATTACAAACAGACTTTACAAGCTCTGAACAGTGGCACAACAAAGGGTAAAATGGTCCATTACAGACCGAAAAGCTCTCGCACGTGTCCACATGACACAACCTTTATTTACAAGCCTAAAGAGGCCACCACCCAACTAAAATGGGACTTATAAGCCTTCGGCCGCCCCTTTACATTCTGTACAGGGCATGAACATGCCAAAAGACACGGACACACATAAGCATTACATCCAACATCTTGTTGAGAAGTTTGTCCGTGACAGCTTGGCAGAGCTCGAAACTTGAGCTCAGGCGGTGCCACCTCTTGTCAGGAGAGGTTGCACCGCCCAGTCTCGCTCAGAGACTGAGCCCAGGCGGTTGCACCTCCTGGCTAGGGCGGTTGCACCGCCCAGTCTCCCTGGGAGACTTAGCCCAAGCGGTGCTACGTCCTGGCTTGGGCAGTTGCACCTCCCACAGCAACCAGGGTCCGAATGGGTTGATCCATTCGGCCCAATTTGGGTTTTTTTAGGGGCCCAATTGTCCCAAGATTAAGCTAATGGGATCACCTCCCATTTTCAACTTAATCATTAGTGCTAACTACGATAAATCCTAAGACATTTTCTGCAGCTTGCTCCGGTGCGTCAATCGCTTCTTCCGGCGAGTTTCCGGTGAACTTCCGTCGATCATCCAATGAACCCTCGGTGATGCTCCTGCGGACTTCCGGCAAACTCCTGGACTTGCGACGATCCACTTGGCGAGTTCCGACGAGCTTCTTTGGCAAGCTTCTGGACTTCTCGGATTTGTTCCCGCAGAACCTCCGACGATTGTCCGAACTTCCGTCGAGCTCTCGAACTCCCAACGTGATCATTGTCATGACTCCGGCGTAACTCCTGCTGCATGTCTTACTTTCATCGTAGTGAATCCTGCACACTTATCTTAACACATAGATTAGACAACAAACGACAATTGAATTCATCATCAAAATCCGAGATTCAACAATAATACTACATATCATTCATCTACAAAATGTGCCCCTTATGAAGCATTGTATGGTCGACCGGCCCCTGTGATTCCAAAGTATGTAATTGGCTCGGCCAAGGTAGATCTGGTTGACCAAGAATTGATTGATAGGGACAAACTCTTACAACTATTAAAAGATAATCTCTCTACCGCTCAAGCCAGAATGAAGCAGCAAGCCGACACACGACGAAGTGAAAGAGAATTTTCAATGGGAGATTGGGTTTATCTTCGCCTACCACCATACAAGCAACTCTCTATCAACACTCGAGCCTCCTTGGAGCTATCCCCACGTTTTTATGGGCCCTATCAGATCACAGAGCGTATTGGAGCCGTGGCGTACAGACTTAAATTACCTGAGGATGCCAAAATTCACCCTATCTTCCACTTATCATGCCTAAAGCCCAAGTTGGGAGAACACGAGTAACCCCAGATCTAACTGCCCAACACAACTAAGGATGGAGTTATTCAAGCCCAACCACAAGCCATCCTCGATCCCAGGATCGTGATGCGTCGCCGACATCCCTCTATTGAAGTACTAGTGCATTGGAATAATCTACCACTTGAAGACGCCACATGGGAACCATATGAGGAGCTGAAGACCCAGTTCCCTGAGCTCATGGAATCTCAGCCTTGAGGACAAGGCTGATTTGAAGAGCGGGTCTGTTAGGACTCTAGCTAGGAGAGTCCTAATTGAGAGGGACATTCCGTGAGGACTCTAGCTAGGAGAGTCCTATTTAAGAGGGACATTCTGTTAGGACTCTAACTAGGAGAGTCCTAATTGAGATGGATATTCATGTAGGAGGTTTTTTCTTAGAGAAGAATTAGGAGTTGTAAGGGAATAGGAGTCTTGAGTAGGAGTCCTATTTAGAGTTGGTTAGAAGTAAGAGTCTTAAGTAGGAGTCCTATTAGGAGTTAGGGTTTAGAAGCCCTATAAATAGCTATGTATTCCTTCTTTTTTCATAAGCAATAGATGAATCTTTTCTGCAGCCTTAGAGTAGCAACTTAGAGGGAGGAACCCCTATAGAGTTCCAAGGAGGCCGATTCCCTAAAGAGATCAACCCCAAGTTTAGAATCTGCAAGGGTTCTAACAAATCTCTAGATGCCATGAGACTATATATATTATCAATGAGAGAACTACATATAAGAAGCAAGATCTGTCAATGAATTTCGAGAAAGGTTTTGAGGATTACCCTTCTAGTGATCTCTTGGAGAGTTGAGATTGATCCTTCAATTTGTATAAGAGAAAGGTTTTACTGGGTTTCTTAAGAAAGAGCAAGGAGAATGAGAAGTGGAGAAGGGTTTAGAGGTGTGGAGGAGAGGTGGAGGAAGGTTTGGGGGCAATTCTCTTGTCGGCCCTAAAAGCCCTTTTATAGGGCACGAATTCGAGTGGTGCTACCACCTATGGGCATTGTGCTCTAGTGGTGCTACCGCTAGTCCAACAGTGCTACCGCTACCTTTGGTTCTTTTTCAAGTTGCAATTTTATCTTTGAACCATTCAAGCTTCAACATTTGACTTTTAACTTCCAGCACCCATATTTAACATTCCAATGGTGCTAACATTTAATATTCAAGTCAATGTGCAGTAATGTTCAAGTTAATGTTTAGGCGGATGATACCAATCCTATATTTAGCATTCAAGTAGTCACTTTATTGAAGGTATAAGCTTCACAACACTTATGAGATGTGCAGGCTAACAATTTTCTCTCCTTATACATCAATGATTCAATCATATCGAGAGACATATAAATCATAAACACAAGAGAATTTATAATACAATTCAAGTCATATACATTAAGAAGTCTTAGTGATATATCATGGTTTATTTGGATAAATCCTTTCCTTAGTCAACAAGGGGCTTCTTCATATGGAAAATGATTAATGAAAAACTTAGAAATAAATTCAAACAATATCAGGTGAAAGAATCAAGATTTGTTTGGTTAAATGTTTTTGAGAATCAAGAAAATTATTTTGTGTATGGTACATCTCAAGTTATAAACATCGACATATCATCCCATATGAAGACAAATCTAAAGTCATCATCAAAATGACTTTTTGAGAAATCTAATGAAAGCAATGTAGATGGTTTCCTACAAGATTAAAAATAACTAAAGTTCTTTAGCTTAATTCATTTTTATAGTTAGTATGCTCGAGCATTCTATACATAAACCATGCATCATGTTTTAAAACCTAAGGACAATATTTATCACAATAGTCATCAAGATCAAAAGTATAACACATAATTTCATAAGATTTTAAACCATCATTACTTCAAATCCTTATGCATAAAATAATATCATTATGTATGAATTCATAAAGCATCCTCAATTAAAACCATTTTGTTTCGGCCAGTGAGCTTTATGAAGTATGTTGGATATACAATCATAAGCTTTGAGCATCCACTATCAAAATTTTATTTTTGCTCCTAGCTTTTGATTATAGAGATGTTTACTAGAAATGTGGCTTTCTTTATGTACCAATTTAACCTTAGGTTCCCTATTAATCGATCTACCTAACCTATCATTTTGCATTGAGTCATTTATGATTCCTTTAGGGACCCAAATTAGCTTATATGGACCATACCTCTTAAATGGACATTTATGAGTATAATGGCCAAATTTGTAACAAAAGTTACATTTGTTTCGGGGTGAAACATGTAAAGGTGGGCCTTTAACAAATATAGTTAGCTTTTGGTGAATGTTACTAACAAAGTCGATGCCTTCTCTTCTATAAACATGATCCCTTTTTGCAAGGATCATGTTTAAGGATTTGCTTCATATTTCAAAATTTTCTAAGGTATCATGTAGTAGCAAATTTTCCTTTTTAAGCATTTATAATTCTTCATATTTTGTATAAGG
Source organism: Musa acuminata AAA Group (assembly GCF_036884655.1). NCBI lineage: Eukaryota > Viridiplantae > Streptophyta > Magnoliopsida > Zingiberales > Musaceae > Musa > Musa acuminata. The sequence continues at coordinate 8,992,279 of NC_088328.1, read as the reverse complement.
AGGTAATATTTTTTTATCATCGAAGTAGGTCGCGCTCTAGATCGCGGCAGCCTGCTCTCATTTCCAGTGACCCTCGGCCTTGGACTAGCCTCTTCAAGGCTCTGGTTGGAAGTCCGGATCTAAGCTTGGAATTCTTTACTCCAGAATTTCAGGCTGATAAGAAGATTGCTGTATACGAGACTACTGATTCAGCAGAGCTTATTGAGACATGGTCTATGGCGATTGTTGGCTATGTGGTAGGTCTCAAAACATCTTATTTCCCACTATCCTCATTTATCAAAACTCGATGGAGAATATCGTCATTTGATCTTCATATGCTGGAGAACGGATTCTTTGTTTGCAAGCTATACTCTGAAGAAGATTTGCAACGGGTCCTTGAAGGATTCTGGACTATTCGCGGCCATCCAATGATTCTACGACACTGGTCTCCTGATGTCCGTTTGGAGTTAGATAGCCTACAGTCTATTTCATTATGGGTATCCTTTCAAGGTCTTCCTCTACATCTTTGGAGTCGACGTTTTATTGCAAAGTTATGCAGCACTCTGGGACAGCCACTCTACATCGACAAATCTGGGTTTTAATCTACATAAGTATTGAGAGTGAAAAAAGAAAGAAACGCTGCTGCAATCTTGTATGAACTCCTCTCCTTCTTCTAAGTTTTAGAATAGTTTGAGAGAGGAGTAAGTGGGGGTGTAAGGGTTATCTCCTAAACCCGGTAAAAGGAGAAAGAGCTGTAAAAGGTGGTTGGTCTTTGCCTATTGAAGGAAGAGCAATAGTGGATGCTAGTAGCCTGGACGGAAGAGGAATCGGCTTAGTGGATGTAGGCCACGATGACTGAACCACTATAAAAATATATTTTACATTTATTTTGAGCAATTTACTTTAACTACAAACCACTTTACTTGCTTACTACTTGTAATACGTTTACGAACATGCTTTCAAGTTAAGCATATTTTCGGGATCGGTTTTCAATGTATGAACGAATTTTCAGAATCGATGTAATTTTTACCGGTGCGCTAATTCACCCCCCCTCTTAGTGCCGACTCATTCCTAATAGTTGGTATCAATGAGAAATGGCTCTTTTCGGCTTTCAAGAGGGTCACTCTATCATTCGTCCTCCCATGTTCAATGGGACAGACTACTCATATTGGAAAACTCGAAAGAGAGTTTTCTTGCTTTCGTTGAATCTCAATTTATGGAATATAGTCAAATTTGGTTTTCAAAAGTCTTCTCTTCCAATGAATGATTGGAATGAGTTGGAGAAGAAGACTTTCTCTTTAAATGCAAAGGCTATGAATACCTTATTTTGCACCTTAGACAACAATAAATTTAATCAGGTTTCTACTTGCGAAATAGCTTTCGATATATGGCACACTCTCGAAATCACACACGAAGGCACTAGTAGAGTAAAAGATTCTAAGATAAATCTTTTAATGCATAATTTTGAACTTTTTCGAATGAAGCCAAGCGAAACCGTTATTGACATGTACACTCATTTTACGAATATCGTCAATGGTTTAAAAGCACTTGGCAAATATTTTTCGAATTTTGAACTTGTTAATAAAGTTTTACGTTCTCTTCATAAGAATTGGGATTCAAAAGTAACTGTCATATAAGAGGTAAAAGACTTAAACAAGTTTCTACTCGAAGAACTTATCGGGTCTTTAATGACCTATGAAATGATTTGTATGGTACAAAATGAACATGAGAACAATCTTCCAAAGAACATGAAGGATTTCGGACTTAGAACAATTAAAGACCACTCAAGCATAAGCTCAAGTGATAGAGAACTTAAACTCCTCACAATGAAATTTAAAAAGTTAATGAAACAAGAATTGAAGAATAAAAATAAATTTAAAAAGAACGCAACTACTTGCTATGAATGCAAGAAGAATGAAGCACTTTGGGACGAATCGAGCTTATCCGAAGACAAGGAGAAAATCAACAAAGGCGAAGTGGCAAACTACACCTTAACGATTTTCGATGACGAGGTAATCAAAATCTCCTTAGTTTATTTTGAAATTTCATGATGCTTTTCATAAGTTATTTTTAATTTAGTTTAGAAAAATTATTTTTCTTGAAAATTACATGTTTAATAATGTAATGAAAATTCTAAAAAAAGAAAAAATGGGGATTATGCTTTTCTTTTTCTAGCTAATTTTGAAAATGATAATAAACATTACATGCTTTATGATAAAGGAACAAAATGTTAGACTTAAATATAATGCTTAAGATAAATCCTATGTATGTTTTTTAGAAGCATTAATGTGTATCATGTTGATTTCCGTATTGTTTCTCGATTTTGATTGAAGATGCTCTATGATTAATGAAATCATGTTTTATTTAAAATAATGCATAATGATCATGCTTAATAAGTTTATATTTTGAAATTATGCATGATGATTTTTGAGTAATTTATGGTTTATTAATCTTGATGATTTCAATGATGAGATTTACTCTTTCAATTTTAAACCATGATGTATGGTTTTTATATGAAAAACTTGAGCATGCTTATATGAAATCAATCATCTTAAAAGTGATTTTTTTAATTTCTTTTTCTATATCTTATTGATTTTGATGAATTTATTTGTATCATTTTTATAAATATCTTAAAAGTGATTTTGTTGATTTAACAAGTTGAATGATTTGAAGATAAATGATGACTTTTCTCTTGATTATAACTTATGATATTTTTTTTGAATCATCATCTTGATTTATCGATATTTGATACATGAGATTTCTCTATGAATCAAGATCTTGTTTTTGAACTCCTATGTTTTTTCTTACCATTTTTCTAAAAAGGAGAGATTAATGAATCTATCTATGTCCTTTTTATGAATCTCTTGAAAATGATTTTGATTTCACAAATTGAATTTGAATGAGCTTTATCTTGATTTTTCGAGATTTATAACTTGAGATTTCTTATGCATTAATCAAGATATTATATCATTTCTTCTCCTTGTTTCTTCTTGTCATTTACTAAAGAGAATATCTTTTCCAAAATTCATGACTTAAAATTTATTTTGAATATCTTTTATTATTTGATCTCGTAAGACTTTCTTTTAATTATTTAAGAGGAGATTTGTCAAAAGGAATAATATCTTTTGGTACTCACATGATATCATCTTTCATGATATGATTTTTTCTTTGTATAATTTCTTGTATTCATGGAGTATATCTCATCACCAAAATTTTCTTGATATCTTCCATGTGATGACTTGAATATTTACACCATTATGTTCTTCCCTTCTTCTTTCTTGTTTACAATGACAAAAGGGGGAAAAAAAATAGCTCTCATCTCTAGAGAACCAAATTTTCTAGCTTGAATGATAAACTTAGAAATGATAGAACTTCCAAAATGCATAAATTCTTCCTATACATTTTTTGAATCATGATCTTGATTTCTCAAATTTTAGACATGATCTTTCATTTTTTATGATTGAAATAATGATTAGAATATTGATGTAATTATGAATGATGATCTGGTATTCTGCATGCAATACTTTAATTTATGATAATGATGCATGCAATGATGAAATATTCATGATGAAAAATTATTTTGACATTCATGACTTGATTTTTTTTCTGTGTTATTTATCCTTGTCATAATTTAAAAATTATTGTAAAGGAAAAAAGAATTATAAAATTATATTCTTTCCTTCATTTTGTCAATGACAAAGGGAGAGAAAGAATTGCTATTGTGCACATCTCAAAGGAGAAGCAAAGATTGTTAACTTGCATATTTCAAGAAGCAAAAGTTGCTTTCTTGAACATCTCAAATATTACTAGTTTATATTTTTTAAAATGATGTAAAAATTTACTAGCTTGCATGATGTATAACTTGCTATTTTGAATATTACCAAGACTTGCTAGCTTACAATCTCAAGAGAAGCAATAGTGCTATCTCAAGAAGCAAAATATGCTAAACTTGCACATATAGCAAAATTTATAAACTTGCAAAACTTCAAATTTCTACTAGTTTTTATGATGATGAAACTGAAGATTATGTTTATTATGCAATGATTTCAACTTGTATGTCTAAACACTTGATAGTTGAACTTCTCCTTTTTGTGTTGATCACAAAAGGGGAGAAGTATGATGTTATGCATGATTTTGTCATAACATATTGCTTGAATTTTTGAATCCAAGAGTTCTATCAATATGACATATTAATCGGGGGAGTTAAAGTTGACTCCATCTGGTTGTCATCATCAAAAAGAGGAAGATTGTTGAATCTCAGATTTTGATGATGAAACCAATTGATAGTGTTTATGATTTGATCTGTGTTTTGAGTGATACAGGAAGCTTTGATCAAGGAGAGACAATTAAAGCAGGAAGAATCATGTTGGGCTGAAGAAAAACATATCAGAAGATTCGACGTCGAGCCGAAGGATCGATCGATATATCGAGAGAAGGCTTCGGGCCATGAGTTCGGGTATCGGGCCAAGAAGAGCGGATATTGCACCTAGGAATTCGGAGTTGCAGAGGTCAACTAGCCGATTTGGTAATAGGCCGCAAGAGAGGACAATGCGCTAAACAATCAAACGAGGCATCGATGAAACAATGACATACCAGACAATATTTGATTTAAGTCTTGTAATAATTGTCTAGATCAAAGTCGGTTTTAAGTGTGTAGGATTAACTATGATAGAAAGATATAAAGCAAAATGAAGTCTCAGAGTCAATAACGAGATTTCGTTGGGAGTTCGTGAGTTCGTCGGAAGTCAGGACGTTCATTAGAAGTTTTGTCTGAATTGACCAAGAAGTCCAGGAGCTTACTAGAGAAGCTCATCGGAACTCGCTAAGAATATCATCGTGAAGTCTAGGAGCTTATCGAGAGTCTGTTGAAATATTACCGAGAGATCGTTGGAAGATCGTCGGAAGCTCGCTGGAAGAAACCTAGACTAACCGGATTTATTTAGCTTAGTGTATGTCTTTAATTTCGTAGTTAGCACATAATTGGGTTGGAATTGGGCCAACTCAATTAAGAGCCAATTGGGCCTAACGTTAGGCTGTGTTGGGCCAAGTGAAAGGCCTAAACAGTTTTTCCCTATGTCAGTAACAAATTTCTCTTTGAAGTACAAAGGCTAGCAAGAATACAAGATAGCAAGCTAGCAAGATTTGCTCCCGCTATGTCATTGTCAAATATAAGAGAAGAATACAAATTTTACAATTCTTTTTCCCTTTACAATAATTTTTAAATTATGACAAAGGTAAAGTATCAATCTTATTTCATTATTTTGTGTATTATTATAGTTTCAAATTAAAACATGTATAATTTCAAAACTTTACATTTCATTCTTACTTCATGCATGATACCAAAAATAAATCATCACTATATCATACATGATACTTAAGCATTCATAATAATGCAAACCGAAAGATGAAGGGGGGCTGAACCTGAGAAATACTAGAGATTGAAATAAAGCATGTTTGGTAAAGCAATTGTGGGACCTTTTGCAAAACAAATGTTCCTTATGGTCACAATGGGTTTTTGCTAGGTATCTTTCAAAGGAATCGATTTGGGAAATTTCAACAAGAACATACCACTCTGCAGCTTGGAAAGGAATTTTAAAGACAAGGAATTGACTAATCAAACACATTTCTTATGCAATCTCTACTGGAACTAATACTAATATGTGATACTATCCTTGGGTGAATGGGGAAAGTATATTTCGATTATATGGTGACAGAATACGAAAAGACCTTGGGGCTCCCAAAGATTGGAAGGTTTCCGAGATCATTGCTAATGGTACTTGGTGTCTCCCTACTCCTATTTCTCCTGAAATGTTATCACTTTGGCCGACTATCACAGCTATTCCAATCAGGAACAACATATGTACTTATTTGGCTTCATGACAATGGTAAATTTAGTGTCACATCCGCATGGAATCAAATTAGGCAAAGAAATAACAAGTGGCTCCCAAGCAGTTGGACATGGGATCGACCGGGATCACAGAGACATTCCTTATGTACATGGCAGGCCCTTCTGAATAAACTACATACAATAGACAATATGAAAAGAAGAGGTATCCATCATGTTAACCGATGCTCCCTTTGCTTGCAACAAGAAGAAACTGTTGACTATCTCTATTTTGCTTGTGATTATACTAAATGGATATGGAAGGAGATTCTCCAGCGATTCGAACTCAATAGAATGCCGCAACCAAACTTGCATCAAGAATTAGGTGACCTCATGCAATGTTTTTAAAAAAAAGGGCCTATTAGACAATTGACAAAGGTTATATTCAGATGCGCTATTTGGTGGATGTAGAATGAAAGATGTAGCAGAATCTTTGAGTGTCAAAACACAAACAATGCTCAGCTCTTGACAGAGATTATTAGAGACTCAAGATCATGTATGGAGAACGATCTCAAAATGGAGCACCTTACACAAAGAGAAAAAGATATTTTTAGCAAATTCAATTTTGCTATTAGCTAAAGATCTTGGGCATGATGTCAAAAGTTATACCCATAGGAAATCTTGGCATATCTGGACTTTAAATTTTATTTGTTGGCCACAGTTAAGAGTTATAGTCTATAGCATGTGTTGTCATAACTATCGCATGAGTACTCTATGTAATATCCCTCACTTTTAAAAATTTATTAATAAGGATTTATATTTAAATTAGAGGACCTATATGTAAATATAGAAATTTCAAGGACGAAACTGTTAAGTTGTAAAAAGAAAAAAATAAGGAAAACCGAAAATTTCGGTTTTATCCCACCGCCTCCCACGCTCTCTGTTTCGAACAGAAAGAGGAGCGGTGGAGCGTGGGAAGAAGAAGAAGAGTAGTTGAGGGAGAAGAGAAGAAAAGAAGAAGAAGAGGGAAAAGAAGAGAGGAGGAAGAAGAGAGGAAGAAGAGGGAGAAGAGAAAAAAAGAAGAAGAAGAAGAAGAAGAGAGGGAAGATGGAGAGGAGAGAGAGAGGCAGCTGCAGCACCTCTGTTTCCCGCAGGTGGAAACAGAGGAGAGGATGTGTGGGGCGTTGGGGAGGAGAAGGGAAGAAGAAGAAGAAGAAGAAGAGAGGAGGATAGCTGCGGCAAGGCTGTAGCGAGGAGGTGTGTGGCGTTGGGGAGGAAAAGGGAAGAGGAGAAGAAGAGAATGAGAAGAAGAGGGAAAAGAGAGGGAAGAGGGAGAGGAGCGAGAGGTGGCAGCAGCTAGGGCTGCAGCACCTCTGTTTCCTGCAGGTGGAAACAGAGGAGGGGTGTGGGGCGTTCGAAGAGGAGAAGAAGAAGAAGAGGAAGAGAAGAAGAAGAGGAAGCAGGAGAAGAGGTTGTGATACCTCTGTTTCCTGCAGAGGAAACAGAGGAGAGGGTGTGTGTGACGCCGGGGAGGAGGAGGGAAGAAGAAGAGGAGAAGAAGAAGAGAAGGGAAAGGAGGAGCTGCGGCGGTGGCAGCTGCAGCTGGAAGAGAAGGAGAGGAAGAGATGTTGAGGAAGAAGAGAAGAAGTAGAAGCGGGTGAAGAGGCGGCACCTCTGTTTCCTGCAGGAGGAAACAGAGGAAAGGAGGTGCTGTTCGTCGGGGAGAAGAAGGGGAGGAAGGAGAAGAAGAGAAGAAGAAGAAAGGAAGGAGAAGGAAGAGGAGAAGGGAAAGAAGTAGCTGCGGCTGCGGCTGTGGCAGCTGCAGCTGTGGCAGGGAAAGAGGAAGAGGAAGGAAGAAGGGAAGGAGAGGAAGAAGAGAAGGGGAAGAAGGGGCTGCGGCTGCGGCGATGGCAGCTGCAGTTGGAAGAGAAGAAGGAGAGGAAGATGAGCAGGGGAGGAAGAAGAGGCTGCGACCGTGGCTGAGGCTGCGACTGCAGCAATGCAGCTGGGAAAGAAGAGAAGGAAAGGAAGAAGAGAAAGGAAGAAGGGAAGGAGAGGAAGAAGAGAAGGAGAAGAAAGGGCTGCGGCTGCGGCAATGGCAGCTGCAGTTGGAAGAGAAGAAGGAGAGGAAGATGAGCAGGGGAGGAAGAAGAGGCTGTGGCGTGGCTGAGGCTACGACTGCAGCAGTGCAGCTGGGAAAGATGAGAAGGAAAGGAAGAAGAAGAGAAAGGAAAAGGGAAGAAGAGAGGAAGAGGAGAAGGGGCTGCGGCAGTGGCAGCTGCAGCTAGAAGAGAAGGAGAGGAAACATAGCAGGGGAGGAAGAAGAGGCTGCGGGTGTGGTGGCTGCGGCCGTGGCTGCGACTGCGGCTGCGGCTGCGGCTGCGACGTTGGATGCAGTGTTAGGATCAAGAGCACTAAGAGGGGGGGGGGGGTGAATTAGTGCGGCGAAAATCTTTCAACGATAAAAAAATGTTCGAACGATAAAAACGATTTCGGTGTGAAAGCCGATTCTAAGATTACTTTAACTTAAGATCAAGCGAGATGACGGTAAAGTCAATCTATGAAGGCAGTTTGCAGTTATGATGAAAACCAGAATATAAGCGTAAACTGAAATACGACGTTCATACGAAAAACAGATTTACGTCTAAATGATGATTCGTAAATCACTTGATTAGGCGAGATACAGTTTAAGCAAGGATATAAAGGCAGTTTGCAATTATGATAGAAATCAAAACGTAAACGCAAACTGAAATATGATGATCCTACGAAAAAACAGATTTACGTCTAAACGCTGATTCGGAAAGTGCATGTTAGGATCGGAGCGGCACTAAGAGGGGGGGGTGAATTAGTGCAGCGGATTAAAACTTCGATTTTAACAAAATCTTTCGTACGATAAGAACGGAACTTGAAAAGTTTAACTTGAAAGTGTATTCTTAAAATTGCGCAGCAAGGGTAATAAGGAACTAAAGCAGTAAAAAGATTTGCAGTAATGTAAATGACAATAATAAAATGCAAACCAGAGATTACGCCGATTTTTAGAGTGGTTCGGTCAAATGACCTACTCCACTTGCGATGCCCCTATTCGATGAGGCTCCCACCTTCTACTAGCAAATCTCTTGAAATGGAAGGGTAAACACCCCTCTTACAACCTTTTACAAGCAGCTCAACCTCTTACAAATTTTCAATAAGAAAGGAGGAGGAGAACTCTCTAGCAAATTGAAAACAAGACTTGCTAAGACTTTCTAAGACTTTTCTCTCAATCAAAATGCTTCTCAAAAGTTGTAACCTCAGTTGAGATTTGAGGGGTATTTATAGGCCTCAAGAGGATTCAAATTTTGGGCTCCAAAATTTGAATTTTCTTAGGGTTCCCGGTGCTGGAGGTGCCACCGCCCAGCCAGGCGGTGCCACCGCCCAGCGCTCGGGTGTTGGACGGTGCAACCGCCCAGCCAAGGAGGTGTCACCGCCCAGCTCTCGGGTGCTGGGCGGTGCCACCGCCTAGCACTCCGATTTCACTAGTTTGGCTTAATTTAAGCCCAAACCATATCTGACTTTGGGCCCAGTTGGCCCCTAACCAGGATATAGGATTATCTCTTAATCCTAATCCTAATTACAAGTGAACTACATAACAAAAACACATCCTAAGCAAGCTTTCAACCGCGAACGTCGAGTCTTGTTTCGGCGAGCTTTCCGATGAGCTTCTTCCGACGGACTCCCATCAAGCTCCCGATCTTGTGATGACTTTAACGAGTAGCCGAGCCTTCTCGGTGATCTCCGTGAACCTCCGACGATCTCTTCGGCGAACTTCCGAAAATTCCAATAGGTTCCCGATTTCTTCTCGGTTGGTTCCGGCAGCATCTCCGACGATTCTTCGGACTCTTAAACGTCCATCGATCTTGACTCCGGTATTGTTGCTTTGTGTTTTTTGGTTATCGTAGTTAATCCTGCACACTTAACTCAATAATATGGATTAGATCAATTAACCCATCAATTGATTTCATCATCAAAATCCGAGATTCAATAGTGCAAACTTGAAACCCGATCGTATATGCGTAGAAAGCAGTAAGCTTTAGAGGAGGTTTGCAGTAAAGTTAATATGCTCAAAGTAAATGCAAACCAAGATTTAGAGTGGTTCGGTCAATCTTGACCTACTCCACTTTTGGCTTCCTCCACCAACGAGGTCACCGACGTCAACTATAGGCCTTCCTTCAATAGGCAAAGGCCAACCACCCTTTTACAGTTTCACTCCTTTTGACGGGCTTAGGAGACAACCCTTACAGAATTTTCTCTCCTCTCTTTACAGCTCAGAACTTGGAAGAAAAGAGGGAGAAGAACTTTTGGCCTTTACAACAATTTTGAGCTATAAAAATCACAGAACAAGATCAAGATTTCGATGTATGTTCTTTTTCTTTCAGTGCTGAATGGGTGGGGTATTTATAGGCCCCAACCCATTTCAAATTTGGAGCTCAAAACTATCAATTCCCGGAATTCCGGGATCAGGCGGTTGCACCACCTGATTGGAGCGGTTGCACCGCCTGGCAGAGATCAAAGACTGAGCCTCTGGGCGGTGCCACCTCCTGTCAGGGGCAGTTGCACCTCCTGCCAGAGCTCGAAGACCGAGCTCAGGCGGTGCAACCTCATGACTGAGGCGGTTGCACCGCTCAGCCAGTGCTCGGAGACCAAGCCCAAGCGGTGCCATCTCTTGGCTGGGGCAGTTGCACCGCCCAGTCTCGCTCGGAGACTTAGCCCAGGCGGTGCTACCTCCTGGCTTGGGCGGTTGCACCTCCCGGCAGAAATCAGGGTCCGAATGGGTTGATCCATTTGGCCCAATTTGGGTTTTTCAGGGGCCCAATTGCCCGAAGATTAAGTTAAAGGGATCACCTCCCATTTCCAACTTAATCATTGTGTTAACTATGATTTTTCCTAAGACATTTACTGCAACTTGCTCTGGTGCGTCAATCTCTTCGTCTGATGAGCTTCCGGCGAACTTCCGTCGATCATCCGATGAACCCTCGGTGATGCTCCTGCGGACTTCCGGCAAACTCCTCGATTTGCGACAATCCACTTGGCGAGTTCCGACGAGCTTCTTTGGCAAGCTCATGGACTTCTCGGATTTGTTTCCGCAGAACCTCCGACGACTGTCCGAACTTCCGTCGAACTCTCGAACTCCCAACGTGATCATTGTCTTGACTCCAACGTAACTCCTGCTGCATGTCTTTCTTCCATCGTAGTTAATCCTGCACACTTTAAACAAAACTTCTATCGAGACAATTAATCCTAAGCAATTAACCAAGTTATCCGGCATGTCATTGGTCCCTCGACGCTTCGTCCGATTCTTCGACGCATCGTCCTCTCCTGCAGCCTATTGCCCAATCGGCCAGTTGACTCCGCAACTCCGATATCCTTGGTACAATACCCGCTCTTTTTGGCCCGATGCCCGAATCCACGGCCCGAAGCCTTCTGTCGATACGTCGACCGATCCACCGCCCCGACATCCAATCTTCTGACATGTTCCTTCGGCACAACATGATTTTCCTGATTTATTTGTCTCATCCTGATCGAAGCATCCTGCATCACTCAAAACGCAGATTAAATCATAAACATATATCAAGTAGTTTCATCATCAAAATACGAGATTCAACAATCTCCCCCTTTTTGATGATGACAACTACTTGATGACGGAGTTAACCTTAACTCCCAGAGTTTAAACAAACTCCCCCTATCAATATGCCATATTGATAGAATCTTGAATTCAAACTGAATTCAAGTCATTGCAATATTCATCATGAATACTTGCAACACGTCATCATAAACTTATGCATAACATGTCATGTCATCAACATACTTCTCCTCCTTTGTCATCAACAAAAAGGAGAAGTACCACAATCAATTGTTTGTGGTATTGGTTCAACTCATTGCATGAAAAACATAATATCAAGTTTTATCATCATGCAAGTTTGCTATTATCAAATATCAACATGTAAAATTACGATGTAAGCTTTTGATATCATAACGCAAACATTTCAAGTGTTTATCAATTGTAGCATTTCATCATATGGTAAGATGTCAACGCGTAAAATTACGATACAAGTTCTTGATATCTTAACGCATGATGCAAACATGGCATAATGCAAATTTGGCAATCATAGCATCAATTCATATATCTCTTGATGATGCAAGCATTACAAATATGGCAATCATATTAATTCATATATCTCTTGATGATGCAAGCATGGCATAATCATAGCATCAGTGTTCATAGCATCAATTCATATATTTCTCCACCTTCGTCATCAACAAAAAGGAGAACGATATAAGCAAATTTTAAGCATAAGTGCTTGTAATTATTCATGTCATAACTATGTTCATATTGTTGGGAAATCATTGGGGGGCGACATCATATGCGCAGCGGAAGAACAAGAAAACAAAAATCCCCGATTCCCAAAAAGATGTTCGTCGTCGTGCGAAGATTGGTGCGCAAAAATCCGTAAAACACAAAACTGCGTATAGAGTTTGTGTTACCTAGGGAGATTGTATATCCCTGTTTCCTTGCAGATCCTTAGGAGAGGGTGAAGGAGGTCAAGCGTCCTCCTCTCTAGCGGTGATCTACACAGTAGGGTTGCGACGACGCTCCTCAAAACTCCAAGCCTACTCTGAGGTGGAGAGGGAGAGGAGAATAGGAAAGGCAAGCAAAGACTCTAGCCTATGAGGCTGTGAATCCCTCCTATTTATAGAGATCCCGTGTCAAACCCTAATGGGTCCTTCCCTAGTGGGTATTGGATCTGCATCCAATAAGACAAGGGCTCCGTCGGATATATCATATCCGAACCTCTACTCATCGCAATGCCTACCATATGTGTGTGACCCTCTAGGCTATCGAGCTGGTCGTGAGTCATACCTGTCAGAACTCCTTCTAACTCAGTGAATTATTATCTCTGTAATAATTCACTCGACTCATCGACTACGGACGTACTAGGCCACTACGCCGTAGTCCCCAGACGATATAGGGGAATCCAATCCATTGGACCTGTCTGTCCTCAATTACCATTTACCTATAGTCCCTCGTCCATCTAATATCCCAGAGACAGTATATCGAGCATGGTGCTGTCAGACCCATACGGTTTCTACTCGAGTCTTGCTCTAATCGGATTCTCCCGGAGAACTCTTTCTCTCTCAACCCGAATGACCCTGGCCAGGGATTTGTCTGAGCAAGAACACATAGGATATTCCTCTCATGACGCCGAGACTGGATGATCCTCTATCGACACTCAATAGCCCTTGTAAGGTCGACTACCACTCCCAATGACCAGCTGTACTAGATCTGGGAACAGCCAAACCTATAAGTCTGGTATCAAAGAGTGGAGCACTCATACAGGACATCCTTGGTGTCTCAAGTCTAAGGACCAGATACACCACTAGGACTACGGAATCGCTGCCTGACAATAAGGCATCATCAACCATCCAGCATTCCGTAAGCGGATCAATCAGTGAACTCATTCTCCAATGAGCACCTGTACTGTATCTCTAGTGTCCCTACACGAGCAGCTATGAGACCAGCTGCATCCATCATATGGACGGGTATACAGCACACCAGTCTATCCGGTTATCACGATGTCCCTCTCGAGTAACCTATGACCGGGATTATTTAGGATATGTGTTTAAAGGTGAATCGATCTCATTATCGTGATCTCATCACGATCCGATTCCCATTGCACAAATCTAAGGACATCACAATATATGTATGCATTTATGCAATAGTTATAAAGTGATATACGCCAAAATATAATAAGCAAAAAGATTATGTATCAAGTCACACGTGCCATCACTCACGTGATTGGCTTGCTGGGCACCTATGACTAGCAATCTCCCACTTGACCTAAAGCCAATCACCTATGTGTCTGATCCCCATCAGACTCCTATGACGCTCAAAGACAATCTGAGACAACGGCTTTGTCAGTGGATCTGCAATGTTATCTTCGGATGGAACTCTTTCCACTGCTACATCTCCTTGGGTTACGATCTCTCTGATAAGTTGGAACCTCCTCAGAACAGTTCTGATGAGACCCGGGTTCCCTTATTTGAGTAATCGCCCCGTAGTTGTCGCAATATAAGGAAGTCGGCTCCTCGTTACTCGGCACGACTCCCAAATCTGTGATGAACTTCTTCATCCAGACTCCCTCCTTTGCTGCATCCGATGCAGCAATGTACTCCGCCTCTGTGGTCGAGTCAGCAGTGGTATCTTGCTTGGAACTCTTCCAACACACTGCTCCTCCATTCAAGGTGTACACATACCCTGAATTCGACTTGCTATCATCAACATCAGACTGAAAACTTGAGTCAGTGAAGCCTTCAACCTTAAGGCTATTACCTCCATATACTAGTAAAAGATCCTTAGTCCTTCTCAAGTACTTAAGGATACACTTTACTGCTTTCCAGTGCTCCAAGCCTGGATCCGCCTGATACCTGCTCGTGACACTCAGAGCATGCGCTATATCAGGCCTAGTACATAGCATGGCATACATGATAGACCCTATTACAGAGGCATAAGGTATCATATTCATGTTTGCCCTTTCTTGAAATTTTTAATACCAAACATTTTGACAATGGTTTCTATGTACCTGGACTAGGACAAGCCAAGCATCCTCTTGGATCTATCTCTATAGATTCTAATCCCCAAGATATAGGATGCTTCCCCTAAGTCCTTTATGGTGAAGTGTCTAAATAACCAAGCCTTTACTATGGATAGCATTCCTACGTCATTCCCAATGATTAGGATGTCATCCACATATAACACCAAAAAGGTGATAATGCTCCCACTTACCTTCCTGTACACACAAGGCTCATCTTCGTTCTTAACGAAGTCATAAGATCTGATTACATCATCAAATCTTATGTTCCAACTTCGGGAAGCTTGCTTTAGTCCATAAATGGATTTAAGCAACCTACACACCTTATCTGGGCAGTTCTTGGACATGAATCCTTCAGGTTGCATCATATACATCTCCTTCTCAAGGTTCCTATTGAGGAATGCGATTTTCACATCCATCTGCCAGATCTCATAATCATGGTGTGCTATAATAGCCAATAGAATTCTGATGGATTTTAGCATTGCTACGGGTGAGAAGGTTTCGTCGTAGTCAACACCTTGCCTTTGACGATACCCCTTAGCCACTATCCTTGCTTTATAGGTCTCTACCTTTCCATCTACTCCGATCATTTTCTTAAAGTTCCATTTGCAACCGATGGGTACAATACCTTCGGGCGCATCAACTAGGTTCCAAACCTTGTTGGAGTACATAGAATCCATCTCAGAATTCATGGCTTCTTGCCACTTCCCGGAGTCTATACTCATAATAGCCTCCTCGTAGGTCTGAGGATCAATATCCTCAATATCCTCTCCTCTAATATGTCCCACATATCTCTCAAGAGGATGAGATACTCTATCAGACCTGCATAAAGTTGAAAATTATGTATTAGGTACCTGAACAGACTCGGGCTGTAGAGTGGTGCTTGAGCTTGGTTCTTCAACCTTGCCCAACTCTATCATTCTCCCATTGTCTCTGCCAAGAATGTGTTCCTTCTCAAGGAACACTGCTCTCTTAGCTACAAAGACCTTTTGGTCCTCGAGATGATAGAAATAATACCCACAAGTTTCCTTGGGGTGTCCCACAAATTTGCATCGCTCTGTCCTTGATTCTAACTTATCGGGGTTGTGTCTTTTAATGTGGGCAGGGCAGCCCCAAATCTTAACAACCTTAAGATCAGGCTTCTTCCCTTTCCATATCTCATATGGTGTAGACACTACCGACTTAGTTGGAACTCTATTCAGAAGGTAAGCTGCGGTCTCTAGGGCATATCCCTAGAATAAGATGGGTAGGTTAGCGAAACTCATCATGGACCGTACCATATATAATAGCGTACGATTCCTCCTTCCAAAGACACCATTGAGCTGAGGTGTATAAGGAGGTGTCCATTGGGATAATATCCCATGGTCCTTGTGGAACTGAGTAAACTCTATACTTAAGTACTCACCTCTTCGATCTGATCGAAGAGTTTTGATACTCTTTCCAGTCTGGTTCTCCACCTCATTCTTATACTCTCTGAATTTCTTAAAAGCCTCAGACTTGTACTTCATTAAGTACACGTATCCATACCTTGAGAAATTATCAGTAAATGTAATGAAGTAGGAGTAACCTCCAATGGCATGAGTTGACATGTGTCCACATACATCACTATGTATGAGTTCCAACAACTCAGTGGCTCTCTCTCTAGTTCCACTAAATGGAGAGTTGGTCAATTTTCCACGAATGCAAGGCTCACAAGTTGCATAAGACATATAGTCGAATGAATCTAGATATCCATCATTTAGTAACTTTTGAATCCTTCTTTCATGGATGTGACCTAGCCTACAATGCCACAGGTATGCACTGTTCATCTCATCTTGTTTCCTTTTGGACACATTTACATTCATGATATGTGGAGTAGTGTCTAACATAAATAAACCATTATGCAATGTTCCTTTCGTGATGATCTTATCATCTAATAATATCGAACAACCATTGTTCTCAAAAACAAATTTATATCCATTAACTGTTAAACATGAAATGGAGATAATGTTTTTGATAATAGAAGGAACAAAATAACATGCATCTAATGCAATAAAAGCTCCACTAGGCAGATGTAGAGCGACCTCGCCAACAGCTAATACAACAACTTTTGCTCTATTACCCATCTTGAGGTCCATCTCGCCTCTCTCTAGTCTCCTAGGCCTTGCCAGAACCTGCAACGAATTGCATATATGATAAGCACTACCGGTATCCAATACCCATGTGTTATCATAAGAGTCTGACAAATGGAGACTGATCATGAATGTACCTGAAGCTTCATCAAGCTTTTGTTTCGCCCTTTCTGCAAGGTACTCTTTGCAGTTTCTCTTCCAATGCCCATCTTTACCACAGTGGAAGCACTGGCCTTTGTCCTTTGTTGGGTCTTTCTTAGCAACCTTTGCTTTACCTTGTTTGCCCTTTGCCCTTTCCCTTCTTAAGGGACCTTTCTGCTTTCCTTTTCTTTCTGGTCTCACCAGTGTAGAGAACTGGCTTCTCTTTCTTAATAGTACTCTCTGCCTCCCTCAACATATTGAGGAGCTCTGGGAGAGTCACCTCAAGCTTGTTCATATTAAAATTCATTATGAACTGTGAAAAGGAATCTGGTAGGGACTGAAGCACAATGTCCACACACAAGTTATCCTCTAGGACCATTCCTAGACCTGTGAGTTTCTCTATCCACTCAATCATCTTTAGGACATGGTTCTGAACCGGTGTCCCCTCAGTCATCCTAGCGCGGAAAAGGCTCTTGGATATCTCATATCGTTGAGTACTTCCCTGTTCCTCAAACAATTTGTGGACATGTAGGAGAATGGATCTGGCATCCATCTTTTCATGTTGTCTCTGTAACTCTGGAGTCATAGAGCCCAACATATAGCACTGAGCAAGAGTGGAGTCATCAATGTACTTCACGTAGCGAGCGATCTCATCCTCGCTTGCCCCTTCTTCGGGCGTAGGCATCACTGTATCAAGGACGTACACGATTTTCTCCGCTGTGAGAACAATTCACAAGTTACGGAGCCAATCCGTATAATTTGGACCAGTGAGGCGGTTGACATCAAGTATGCCACGTAAGGGATTTGAAAGCGACATTTTATGAAAATAAAGATGTAGCAGAAATGAAAAACATGCAGATTTTGCAAGAAATAAACTATCAAGATATGGACTTCTATCTTAATATGCTCCCACTATTTTACTATCGAGTCACGCGACACCCTCAGCACGTGAAACGGAAGTCTCCGGCAGACTTCTAGTGGGGATCAAGATCCAATCAGCGTCTTAGTATAACCTCGAGGGACTCGACCAATCACACTAAGCCTAAAAGGTAGGCAACTCTTGCCGATCACAACTCCTTGTGATTCCCGTCCTGTTCGGCCTCCGAATCACCATGGCCTCGAGGGACTCGACCAACCATGATGCTCGGTTAAGTCAACACCTTCGTTACAAGATGAGTCTGATTTGATGATATACCCTCGAGGGACTCGACCAAGCATACCATGTCCTCAGGTCACCGGTGACATCTCTATGTCGTAAGCAAGATAGCGAATCGCGATATAGGTGAGTCTCGAGGGACTCGACCAACTCAACCTACACCGGGAATCGGTTCCTACTCATAACGATGGAAGGCCACGTGGGTCAATCTAATTGCCTCACATTTACCGACTTAATATTATCGAGAGATGTTTCTATGCTTTGGTCTCCTAATATGACATGTCACATATATACATATTTAATATATATCTACATCGCATGCAAATATATATACATATCTAGTATGTGTATAAGCAATCACACTAGATGATCATGGACCACAACCTAATATGATTAGGCCCGAGCCAGTAGGCCTAATCACTCACATCAAGATCTATGTGTGCAACGGTGCATCTCCATGACCTGTGATCGTCCATCTCGTCCTCGTCGGTTCCGTCGATATCTTGATGCATCTCCATGCATCACGATCGTCCATCTCGTGGGTCTCGCTATCGCATCCACGCTCCCGCTGCGCCTCCTCATGTGATTACAACTTAATCATAGGCACGCAGGCCCGACAATAAACGAGAAATATAATGGAGGTTCGCAGACCTCAATAATAATAATCACAAGTACACACATCACACGGTCCATGATCATCGGTCCACACATCATACATCACATGTATAAATAATAATCATCATGTAGGACTACTAGATAATAATAAAAAAATAATAATCAACTAAACCTTTTAATTAATTAATATTTTTCTGAAATCAAGGACATGTAGGGAATTTCTCAATTCCTAAGGGTATTTTCATAATTTGGACAAAAGACAGAAACTAGAATTTCTCAAATTCCGAGGGGCAAAACTGTCTTTTTCCCAGAAAACCCTAATTCCCTCTTTCTGCTGCCGTTGCCGCCGCCGCCACCCTGCTGGCGGCGGCCTGTGCGGCGGGGCGAGGGCGCTGCCCTCGCCTGCAGGCGGCACGCTCGTTGGCGGCGCTGCCGCTGTAGGTGGGCTCCCCTTTCGGGCGTCGTTGCCTCCGCAGGCGGTGCTGTCCCGCCGGGCGGCCGCCCCTGTGGGGGGGGTTTCGCCCGCGGGAGCAGCGGCGGCAGGCGCCGCTGCCCTGCGGCGCCTTTACCCGTGGGCTGCCAACCCCGCCAGCAGCAAGCCTGCTGCAAGCAGACCGCCGGCCGGCTGCTGCAGGCACAGCGCTTGCGCATGCGCCGGCGCTGTGCTGCCTGGCTGCGGCTGCCGCTGCAGGTGGCTGCAGGCATGCAGATCGAGGGCAACAACTGTTGCTGCCCTTCCTCGCTTTTTTGTCAACGATTTTGACGTCAATATTCTTCCTAAACACAATACACGCAGTTCAAAACCAATCATTCGCACGAACAACCTGGCTCTGATACCACTGTTGGGAAATCATTGGGGGGCGACATCATATGCGCAGCGGAAGAACAAGAAAATAAAAATCCCCGATTCCCAAAAAGATGTTCGTCGTCGTGCGAAGATTGGTGCGCAAAAATCCACAAAACACAAAACTGCGTATAGAGATTGCGTTACCTAGGGAGATCGTATATCCCTGTTTCCTTGCAGATCCTTAGGAGAGGGTGAAGGAGGTCAAGCGTCCTCCTCTCTAGCGGTGATCCACACAACAGGGTTGCGATGACGCTCCTCAAAACTCCAGGCCTACTCTGAGGTGGAGAGGGAGAGGAGAATAGGAAAGGCAAGCAAAGACTCTAGCCTATTAGGCTGTGAATCCCTCCTATTTATAGAGATCCCGTGTCAAACCCTAATGGGTCCTTCCCTAGTGGGTATTGGATCTGCATCCAATAAGACAAGGGCTCCGTCGGATATCTCATATCCGAACCTCTACTCGTCGCAATGCCTACCATATGTGTGTGACCCTCTAGGCCCAATATCGAGCTGGCCGTGAGTCATACCTGTCAGAACTCCTTCTAACTCAGTGAATTATTATCTCTGTAATAATTCACTCGACTCATCGACTACGGACGTACTAGGCCACTACGCCGTAGTCCCCAGACGATACAGGGGAATCCAATCCATTGGACCTGTCTGTCCTCAATTACCATTTACCTATAGTCCCTCGTCCATCTAATATCCCAGAGACCGTATATCGAGCATGGTGCTGTCAGACCCATACGGTTTCTACTCGAGTCTTGCTCTAATCGGATTCTCCCGGAGAACTCTTTCTCTCTCAACCCGAATGACCCTGGCCAGGGATTTGTCTGAGCAAGAACATATAGGATATTCCTCTCATGACGCCGAGACTGGATGATCCTCTATCGACACTCAATAGCCCTCGTAAGGTCGACTACCACTCCCAATGACCAGCTGTACTAGATCTGGGAACAGCCAAACCTATAAGTCTGGTATCAAAGAGTGGAGCACACATACAGGACATCCTTGGTGTCTCAAGTCTAAGGACCAGATACACCACTAGGACTACAGAATCGCTGTCTGACAATAAGGCATCATCAACCATCCAGCATTCCGTAAGCGGATCAATCAGTGAACTCATTCTCCAATGAGCACCTGTACTGTATCCCTAGTGTCCCTACACAAGCAGCTATGAGACCAGCTGCATCCATCATATGGACGGGTATACAGCACACCAGTCTATCCGGTTATCACGATGTCCCTCTCGAGTAACCTATGACCGAGATTATTTAGGATATGTGTTTAAAGGTGAATCGATCTCATTATCGTGATCTCATCACGATCCGATTCCCATTGCACAAATCCAAGGACATCACAATATATGTATGCATTTATGCAATAGTTATAAAGTGATATACGCCAAAATATAATAAGCAAAAAGATTATGTATCAAGTCACACGTGTCATCACTCACGTGATTGGCTTGCTGGGCACCTATGACTAGCACATATCATTTTCCAACGGTGAGTGATAGGATATCAATTATACAAACATCTCAAAGAAAACATGACATGTAGATAGCTTTGAAAACTTCTTCCTTTTTATCTGTTATTATCTTTTTGCATGAAGGAGGAAGACTATTTTTGATACATGCTATTTGTGAGTTTACTCGAATGAAGTTAAAATTGATAAGTTATTAAAGCACGTTTCATTTTTACAAGTATAAAGATATGTATGTGAATCAAATCTTTGTACGTAAAAATGACTTCCTTTTTCAAGAAGGAATTTATAAGTAGGAATCATTTCATCAAATCCATTTCTTAAAACAAAATATTGTTCACATAATAAGTGTATGAGAGATGTATTTGCTAGTTGATTCCATATGTCAAAAATCAATGATATGAATTAAACTTCATATGACATAAGCTTATTAAGTCTGGAAGAGGATAATTCGAAAATCCAATTGTTAAGAGAATCCGAAAATGAAATTAACACTTTCATGCATTCGGACAAGGCTGTGCTATTGATTTTCAAATACAATCATAAAGATAAGACATGCTCATAATCATGGTAGTACGATAGCAAGTTTACAATATACAAGCTAGCAAAAAATTTTCAACATTTTAAGATACGCAAGCTAGCAATTTTCTCTTTGAGATATGCACATTAGCAACTCTTTCTCCCCCTATGTCATTAGCAAAAAGAAGGGAAGACCCTTTACATTAATTTCTAAATCATGACAAAGGTAGGTTTCAATCTTATTTGTGCATCATTATATTTTCAATTCGAACATGCACAATTTCAAAAACCTTATATTTCATTCATGCATGATACTGAATAAATCAATCAATATTATGAGCATATTATACATGATACTTAAATTTTTAACTATTTATCAACATTTTGATCATGATACCAAACATTCATCATTTAGAGTATTCATGACATTAAATCAACATTTATAATACATCATTTTAGTAACAACTCATAGCATTTTAAATCATGATTTACATCATATGCAATACATCACATCATAATTAAAATGCTCAAGTATTGCATGCATCATTGCGAATCATAAATGCTTCATATCATGATGGTATCAATTTTGTCAAATTATATCCTACCATGCATGATCATAACTTTTCATTTGTATACATCAAAATAAACTAATGAATATTTCATATATTCATATCATCACATAAGGAATATTAAGAAGAAAATAATTAGGTGATGAGATAAACCTTTCATGAATACAAAGAATTGCATAAAAATCATATCATGAATACAAGGAATACAGGTCACAATCATTCAAGAGAAAAGTCATCATTCATTTTCAATTCATTCAATTTAACAAATCATGATCATGATTTTGATAAAACTCATTTCAAATTTAAATCATCAAAATCATTTTTATGGCTCACAATATTTATAACATAAATAGATTTATGATTTCATTGATAATATATTTTTCCCCCTTTTTTAAGTGTTTCATCTTAAGTGATCGATTTCATGTTAGCATGCCTTTTCATTTATGTCAAATCAAAACATGCATCAATTTTTAAAGCCACTATTATTATCATGAAAATCGATAATCCATAATTATCAAGAATCATCATACATAATTTCAAAAATATATACTCATTAATCATAACTTCAAATTAAACATGATTTAATATACTCAAAATCGAGAAATAACAATGGACATCAACATGATACACATTATTACTTCTTAACCATGATTTCATATTTTCAATCAAAATCATTTTGTTTGTTTATAAAATATGCAATATTATCATTTTCGAAATTACTAGCATGATCATAATTTTTTTTTCTTAAACATTAATTCTAAACTAAAAAAGAAAATACATCATGAAAGCATCAAGTAATTTCAAAATAAATTAGGGGGATTTCGGTTACCTCATCATTGAAAGTGGTTAAGGCGTAGTTTGCCACCTCGTCTTTCTTGATTTTCTCATCGTCTTCGGAGGAGCTCGATTCATCCCACTTTGTGTTCTTCTTCTTTGGCCTCTTCCTTCGTTCAGGTTTATTATTTATTTTAGATTTTTGTTTAATAAACTTATTAAGATTTAGTGTTCGAAGTTCAAGTTCATCATTATCCTCATCACTTGAGTCATCGCTCAAGTGGTATTCATTTGTCCGGAGTTCCAAATCCTTCCTATTCTTTGGAAGGTGATTTTGTTTATCATGTTCATCATATGCATTGTGCACCATTTCATATGTCATCAATGAACCAATTAGTTCTTCAAGTGATAAGTTGTTTTTAGCTTCTTGTATTGCAGTTACTTTTAAATCCCACTTCTTAGAAAGAGAACGCAAAATCTTGTTTACGAGTTCAAAATCCGAAAAACATTTTCCAAGAGATCTTAAACTATTGACGACATCCGTGAAACGGGTGTACATGTCGCCTATAGTCTCGCTTGGTTGCATTCGAAAAAGCTCAAAATCATGCAATAAAATATTATCTTTCGAGTCTTTGACTCTACTAGTTCCCTCGTGCGTGATTTCAAGTGTTCGCCAAATGTCAAAAGCTGTTTCGCACGTAGAAATCGGATTGAACTCATTTTTGTCCAAAGCGCAAAATAAGGCATTCATAGCCTTTGCGTTTAAAGAAAAATACTTCTTCTCTAAATCCGACCATTCGTTCATCGGTTTAGAGGGAAGTTGAAAACCGTTTTCAACGATATTCCATAAATCCAAATTCATAGAAATCAAGAAAACTCTCATTCGAGTTTTCCAATAAGTGTAGTCCAATCCGTTAAACAACGGTGGACGAAAAACCGATAAGCCCTCTTGAAAGCCATGAAGAGCCATTTCTCTCGGGTGTAAATCTGAAATGAGAAATACCGGGCTCTGATACCAATTGTTAGGATCAAGAGCACTAAGAGGGGGGGGGGGGGTGAATTAGTGCAGCGAAAATCTTTCAACGATAAAAAAACGTTCGAACGATAAAAATTATTTCGGTGTGAAAGCCGATTCTAAGATTACTTTAACTTAAGATCAAGCGAGATGACGTTAAAGTCAATCTATAAAGGCAGTTTGCAGTTATGATGAAAACCAGAATATAAGCACAAACTGAAATACGACGTTCGTACGAAGAAACTGATTTACGTCTAAATGCTGATTCGTAAATCACTTGATTAGGCGAGATACAGTTTAAGCAAGGATATAAAGGCAGTTTGCAGTTATGATAGAAATCCAAACGTAAACGCAAACTGAAATATGATGATCGTACGAAAAAATAGATTTACGTCTAAACGCTGATTCGGAAAGTGCAAAGCTTGAAACCCGATCGTATATACGCAGAAAGCAGTAAGCTTTAGAGGAGGTTTGCAGTAAAGATAATATGCTCAAAGTAAATGCAAACCAAGATTTAGAGTGGTTCGGTCAATCTTGACCTATTCCACTTTTGGCTTCCTCCACCGACGAGGTCACCGACGTCAACTAGAGGCTTTCCTTCAATAGGCGAAGGCCAACCACCCTTTTATAGTTTCACTCCTTTTGACGGGTTTAGGAGACAACCCTTACAAAATTTTCTCTCCTCTCTTTACAGCTCAGAACTTGGAAGAAAAGAGGGAGAAGAACTTTTGGCCTTTACAACAATTTTGAGCTCTAAAAATCACAGAACAAGATCAAGATTTCGGTGTATGTTCTTTTTCTTTCAGTGCTGAATGGGTGGGGTATTTATAGGCCCCAACCCAATTCAAATTTGGAGCTCAAAACTGTCAATTCCCGGAATTCCGGGATCAGGCGGTTGCACATTCTGACTGGAGTGGTTGCACCGCTTGGCAGAGCTCGAAGACTGAGCCTCTGGGCGGTGCCACCTCCTGTCAGGGGCGGTTGCACCTCCTGCTAGAGCTCAAAGACCGAGCTCAGTCGGTGCAACCTCCTGACTGAGGCGGTTGCACCGCTCAGCCAGTGCTCGGAGACCGAGCCCAGGCGGTGCCACTTCCTATCAGGGGAGGTTGCACCGCCTTGTCTTGCTCGGAGACTGAGCCCAGGCGGTGCCACCTCCTGGCTGGGGCGGTTGCACCGCCCAGTCTCGCTCGGAGACTTAGCCCAAGCGCTGCTACCTCTTGGCTTGAGCGGTTGCACCTCTAGGCAGAAATCAGGGTCCGAATGGGTTGATCCATTCGGCCCAATTTGGGTTTTTCAGGGGCCCAATTGCCCCAAGATTAAGTTAATGGGATCACCTCCCATTTCCAACTTAATCATTGTGCTAACTACGATTTTTCCTAAGACATTTACTGCAACTTGCTCCGGTGCGTCAATCGCTTCTTCCGGCGAGCTTCCGGCGAACTTCCGTCGATCATCCGATAAACCCTTGGTGATGCTCCTGCGGACTTCCGGCAAACTCCTGGACTTGCAACGATCCACTTGGCGAGTTCCGACGAGCTTCTTTGGCAAGCTCATGGACTTCTCGGATTTGTTCCCGCAGAACCTCCGACGACTGTCCGAACTTTCGCCGAACTCTCGAACTCCCAACGTGATCATTGTCTTGACTCCAGCGCAACTCCTGCTGCATGTCTTTCTTCCATCGTAGTTAATCCTGCACACTTAAAACAAAACTTCGATCGAGACAATTAATCCTAAGCAATTAACCAAGTTGTCCGGCATGTCATTGGTCCCTCGACGCTTCGTCCGAATCTTCGGCGCATCGTCCTCTCCTGCAGCCTATTGCCCAATCGGCCAGTTGACTCCGCAACTCCGATATCCTTGGCACAATACCCGCTCTTTTTGGCCCGATGCCCGAGTCCACGGCCCGAAGCCTTTTGTCGATACGTCGACCGATCCACCGGCCTGACGTCCAATCTTCTGACATGTTCCTTCAGCACAACATGATTTTTCTACTTTAATTGTCTCATCCTGATCTAAGCATCCTGCGTCACCGAAAACGCAGATTAAATCATAAACATATATCAAGTAGTTTCATCATTAAAATATGAGATTCAACATGCGGTAGCTGCGGCAGCGGTGGTGGCTGCAGTGTTGCTTTTGGGAAAGAGAAAGAAAGAAAAGGGGAAAAAAAAGGGGCCGTCATCGTGATTGCGGCTACGGTGGTGGCGGCTATGTCTGCGGCAGCTGTGTTTGGGAAAGAAAAAGTAGGAACGAGAGAAGGGAGGAAGGTAGTGCGGTGGAAGCGGCTGCGACTCTGGCAGCGGTAGCAGCGGTGGCTGTGGCAGCTGTGTTTGGGGAAAAAAAAGAAGGAATGAGTGTAAGAGAGAGCAGGTGACTGTGCCTCGATGTTCGACACGTGGTGTAGTTGCGAAGAAAGAAAGAAAACGAGAGCACAAAACGAAACAAAGAGAGGACACGGAGGAAAAGTAGAAGGATTTGGGCTGGCACCTTCTTTGGATCTTCGGATCGAAATCTTTGAAATGCAAGTTTCCCGATCGTTTCTCCTATAATTGCTCTAATTTTTCTTATTGCAAGTATTATGATCTTCCTAGTGCAAGTGTTTCGATCCTTTCTATTGCAAGTGTTCCGATCCTTTCTATTGCAAATGTTTCGATCCTTTCTATTGCAAGTTTCCCGATCGTTTCTCTTGTAATTGTTCTAATTTTTCTTATTGCAAGTATTATGAACTTCTTAATGCAAGTGTTCTGATCCTTCCTATTGTAAGCTTTCTAATCTTTCCTATTGTAAGTGTCATGATCTTTCCTTACTGCAATTTTATCTCTACATTTGCTTTGAATATGAGGAACTTTGAATTGTTCTAGCCTTGCATTTAATATATCTCCTGTTTAGACGTAACGATTCGAATTTATGCAACGTCTGAGATTCTGACCTTTTGATACTGAACTGCCTATAAGTCCTGTTGAAAACTTTGATTTATTCAAATCTTATTACATTGGAAACTAGACTCGTAGATCTTTCTTTTGATACCTGGATTAAAAGATTTAGAGTCCAAATGTCTGCTCAGTTATCTATTGAATCCGACCCTTTGGATTATGCAAAACAATGATTTTATTTTCTGACCTTTGTTTACTAAATCAATTGTAACTCTTTGTTGGAAACTTTGATTCATACGAGACTTGTTTTATCTGAAAATAGATTGAAATATCTTTCCATAATATATTTCTGAGTAAATTGGAGCACGATTGATAGTTTGAATCATTTGTTCAATGTGCCTCTTGAATTCTGCCAGAAATCGAGCTTTGGTCGATTTAGCATATTCTGGTTTCATTCCGTTGGAAATTGATATCCTTTGACTTGCTTATTCAATTGAGCTTTATATTATATTACTACTTTGGATTCTTCTATGCTCTTGTCCTACACGTATTTGGATACCAAAATCTATTATGTAAACTTCATGTTTGTATCGTAATGTTTCATAAAGGCACATGTAAATTTCGTTGTTCCGCATGTGCTTCCGTATGTCCCAATTTATTGTTCACAATACCCTTTTGTACTCTGGTATTTGTGGGATTATTTGGACCTTTGCTAGAATTGGTAAAGGGTATGTGCTTAGAGCCAGCGATGCTCTAGATTATGTTTGGTGGTCATTCAGAAATGGATAGACCATATTATGTTTGGAATCCCACTTCACCTTCTATCTGTTTGATATGAAATTCAGAGCCGACCTAGCACTTGGGCAGGGTGAGATGGCTCGAGTAGGAAAGGGCTACCCGTGGATGGAGTCGAGAACTCATCACGGCGTGGAGCCACCACTGAGTTAAACCTCACATGCACTATGCTAGGGTACGACATCTGAGCTTCTGTTTCGTATTTTGTATTGATATGCTCCAAAATGTTTCCTATGCCATTGATATACATCAAAATGCTTCGCATATCATTGATATGTTCCGAAATGTTCCATTTGCCATTGATATGCTCCGGAACATTTCATACGCTATTGATATGCTCCAATTACTCTATGCTCCATTTGTTATAAACCAAATATGTTATGAATGAAATGACATTTGCAATTCTGTATCTAATGCGATGATATCCTTGAATCTCTTGGATTCTGTCTTGCATTGTGATATCTTGTTTGTTTGAAACTGTCCCTTCTCGTGCTATATATGCTTTGTTACTTGCTGAGCTATTTTTAGCTCACTTCGTTGTTATATAAATCTTTCAGGTCAGCTTGTCACTCTTTGAGATGTTTGAATTGGGCTGAGGCAGTGGAGAGCTATTCTGAATAATGGGCAAGTCTTGTTGGTTATTATGTTATTGTTGTATAAGCATATTTTGTATAAAATGAAATGTTGTCGATGAATCGAAATGGATATACTGTGTAAAAGTTTTAGAAGATTTCTCTTATTTGGAATTTCAGAATGTTAAGTCTAATTTATGATGATATGAACTTGTGGTGAATAGTTGGAGTTCTGATTGTATAATTTATTTAGCTTGTGGATTTATAAATGTTGTTCATGTTTGTCAAGTTGGCTTGGGTTGCCATAAATGTGAATTATCGAGTGATGTGATATATGATTATAAATTGCACATGTTTTATAGATGTGAATTTGATAGAATGTTTTTCAGTGTCCTCAAATGTTAGTTTCGATCCTGGATGGATTTGTGATGAAAAATTTTAAAATCATCGATATTTTGAGGGGCATGACACTCTATGAGTTACCTAGCTTCGTCTATAATTTGTATAGACAAAGCTATTTGTAGAAACTTTACACAAAATCAATTTACTTTTACTTATAAAAAAAAAGCATTCATAATACATCATTTAACAATAAATCATAGTATTGCATGCATCATTCCAAATCATAAGTATTTCAAATCATGATGGTATCAAAATATTAAATTATATTTTATCCTATCATGCATGATCATAACTTTTCATGAGTATTTCATGCATAATTTCATTTCATCACCTGAAGAATATCAAGAAAAATTAATTGGGTGATGAGATATATACTAAATAAATAAAAGGGAGTAACATAAATAAATCATGGCATGAAAGATATAATATAAGAGATTATTTGAATATTGAGAGACATGATTCATATAAAATATTTTCTCTTAAACAAAATGCAAAAATCATACGAGAATAAAGAGTAAGAAATCTTTATTCATAAAAGAAAATCTCATTTAGATTTTCAATTGAAAATCTCATTTTCAAATTCAATTGAAGGTTCATAATTCAATTGAAAGAAAATCTCATTTAGATTCAAATCATCAAATCATCAAAATTATTTTCAAAAGATTTATAAAATAACATAAATTAGGGATTGAGATATTCTTTGAGAAAAATGTTTTCCTTCCCCCTATTTTTTGTTTGATTTATTTCACACAAGCATGCCCAAGTTTTTTATGCCAAGTCAAAGCATGCATCATCATTTAGAATTGAAAAATAAATTTTGTCATAAAAACCATCAAGACCAAAAAGGTATAACACATTAAACATTAGGCTTCTTCAAATAAGAGATTTGATTCATCATTTTAATTTCAATAATAATATAATTTTCTTTTTATGTGTTTCATATAAGTATGCTCAAGTTTTTCATATGAAAACCATCCATGATGCTTAAAATAGAAAAGCAATACAAAATCATCATATATAATTAAATCATTAAATTATCAAACATGATTTCATTAACCATTTAATTTTAACATTTTGTTCCTTTATCATAAAACATGCAAATGTCATGATAAAAAATATATGTATATATATTTAAAACTAATCATGAAAAGCACTAAGTTTATGGTAAGGAAAAGGATATTTGATTGAGTTGCTTACCTTGTTGATAAAAGCCGTCAAAGCACAGTTCGCCACCTTGCCCTTGTTGGTTTGCTCCTCGTCTTCGGATGCACTCATTTCATCCTAAGTCACTTTGAGTGCTCTCTTCTTCTTTGGCAAATTATTTTTAAGTTTATTTTTATTTTTTAATTCTTGTTTAATGAACTTTTTAAGTTTTATAGTAAGAAGTTTAAGTTCATCATCACTTGAGCTTTCGCTCGAGTGATTTTCATTTGTTCTAAGTGCCAAATCCTTCCTGTTCTTTGGAATGTTGTTCTCATGTTCGTTTTGTGCTATACAACTCATTTCATAGGTCATTAAAGATCCGATAAATTCTTCGAGAGGGAAAGTATTCAAATCCTTGGCCTATTGAATGACCGTTACTTTAGGATCCCAAGTTTTAGAAAGAGATCGTAAAACTTTTTTAACAAGTTCAAGATTCGAAAAACATTAGCCAAGAGCTTTTAAGCCATTAACGACATCCATAAAACGAGTGTATATGTCAACAATGGTTTCATTCCAAATAGTTTGAAATCATGCATCAAAAGATTTATCTTAGAATCTTTTACTCTACTAGTGCCTTTGTGTGTGATTTTAAGTGTATGCCAAATATCAAAAATTATTTCACAAATAGAAACACGATTAAACTCATTTTTTGCTTAAAGCACAAAATAGAGCGTTCATAGCTTAGCATTCAAAGAAAATGTTTTCTTCTCCAAATCATTCCATTCGTTCATTGGAGTAGAAGACTTTTGAAAATCATTTTCGATAATATTCTATAAATTCAAATCCATTGAAATCAAGAAAAGTCTCATTCAACTTTTCTAATAAGTGTAGTTCGTCCCATTGAACATGGGAGGACGAACGATAGAAAAGCCCTCTTGAAAGCCAAAAAGAGTCATTTCTCTTAGGTATTAAGCCAAATGAAAAAAGACATGGCTCTAATTATAACTTTTAGGAAGGAGTCGACACTGAGAGGGGGGGGGTGTGAATTAATGCAACGGATAAAATTACATCGGTTTAAAAAATCTTTGTACAATAAAAATCGATTTCGAAAATGATGTTAACTTGAAACATGTTCGTAAGAGTGTGCAGCTAAAGTAATTAGGAAGTATGGCAATTTGCAATAAATGTAAATAGCAAAGCATAAATGTAAACCTGATTTTATAATGGTTTTCTCATCATGACCTACATCCACTCCGCCGATTCCTCTTCCGTAGAGGCCATCGGCATCCACTAATGATTTTCCTTCAATGGGTAAAGATCAACTACCCTTATATCTCTATTCTTCTTTTGACAGGTTCAGGAGAGAACCTTTACAACCCCCCTTCACTCCTCTAT
Organism: Musa acuminata AAA Group; assembly: GCF_036884655.1. NCBI lineage: Eukaryota > Viridiplantae > Streptophyta > Magnoliopsida > Zingiberales > Musaceae > Musa > Musa acuminata. Next base: position 8,961,443 of record NC_088328.1, on the reverse strand, counting down.
TAAGCAAGACTATTACTTTAGAGTTTGAGGAGTTCACACAAGATTACAACAGCATTTTCTTTTTCTTTTTGCCCTCAGTTGTGTGTGTATTAACCAGAGATATGAGGGGGTATTTATAGGCCTCAAGTTGATTCAAACTTGGAGCCTAAAAAAGTCTCATCTCGGGTTTCCTGGGTCATGGCGGTACCACCGCTTGTAGCACTAACACTGGGCAGTACCATCACCCAGTCTGGTGGTACCACCACCTATAAGACTATGTCGAGGCGGTACCATCTCCTGACTGTCTCAGAGATTGAGTTTGGGTGGTATCACCGCCTGACACAGTCTCGGAGACTATGCCACGACGGTTCCACCTGTTGGGTCATTGTTTGGGCCTTTCACTTGGCCTAACACAGCCTAACATTGGGCCTAATTGGCCCCTAATTGAGTTGGCCCAATTCCAACCCAATTATGTGCTATATACAAAATTTAAGGCATACACTAAGCTAAATAAATATGGTAAGTTTGGGTTTCTTCCGGTGAGCTTCTAGCGATTTTCCGACGAACTTTCGACGATCTCTCGGTAATGTTCCAGCAGACTCCCGGCAAGCTCTTGGACTTCACAGTGATCTTCTTGGCAAGTTCTGATGAGCTTCGCTGGCAAGCTCTTGGACTTCTCGGTAAATTTCGATAGAACTTCCGATGAACGTCGAGACTTCCGATGAACTCAAACTCCCAACGAAATCTCATTCTTGACTTCAGGACTTCATTTTGCTTTATGCCTTGTTATCATAGTTAATCCTTCACACTTAAAACCTACTTCGATTTAGACAATTATTATAAGGCTTAAATCAAATGTTGTCCGACATGTCATTGGTTCATCGACGCTTCGTCTGATTCTTCGGTGCATCATCCTCTCTTGTAGCCTATTGCCCAATTGGTTAGTTGACCTCTGCAACTCTGATTTCCTTGGCACAATTTTCACTCTTCTTGGCTTGATGCCTGAACCCATGGCCCGAAGCCTTTTGTCGATACGTCGACCGATCCTTCGGCTCGACCTCCAATCTTCTGACATGTTCCATTCTTGCCCAACATGATTTTTTCGGCCTTAATTGTCTCTCCCTGATCAAAGCTTCTGATGTAACTCAAAATGCAGATAAAATCATAAACACTATCAATTGATTTCATCATCAAAATCCAAGATTCAACAGGCTGAGCCTTAGGCAATTCCACCGCTAGCTCCAGCGGTGCCATTGCTTAATTAGGCCCTAAGTCACTATTATTGAATCTTAGATTTTGATGATAAAATCATTTGATAATTTATTTGATCAAATCTATATGTTGAGAAAAGTGTGTAGGATTAACTATGATAGCGATCAAGGCATAAAGCAAAATGAAGTGCTGGATTTAAGATCGAGATTTCGTTGGGAGTTCGAGAGTTCGTCGGAAGTCCAATGGTTCATAAAAAATGCTACCAGAATTGATCAAGAAGAAGCTTGTTGGAACATGCCAAGAAGATCATTATAAAGTCCAGGAGATTGCTAGAAGTCCATAGGAAGATTGCCAAGCGATCATTGGAAGTCCTTTGGAAGATCGCCGGAAGAAACCTAGACTTACCGAGCTTGTTTTGTTTAGTGTATGCCTTAAAAAATCGAAGTTAGCACATAATTAGGGTTAGGTTTGGGAGGTAATTCCATTAACCCTATTAAGGGCTAATTGCACCCGTAATTGGACTAGTTTGGGCCGGATTCAAGGCCCAACTAGGTTGTTGGACCTTGTTTGGCGGTGGCACCGCTAGACTGGGGCGGTGGAACATGTTGGGAAATCTTTGGGAGTGACATCATATACGCAGCGGAAGAACAAAAAAAAAGATCCCCTATTCCCAAAGAGATGTTCATCGTCGTGTGAAGGTTGGTGCGCAAAAATCTATGAAACTTAAAACTGCGTATAAGATAAATTATGTTACCTAGGGAGGTCGTATATCACTGAATCCTTGCAGATCTCTAGGAGAGGGTGAAGGAGGTTCAGTGCCCTCCTCACTAGTGGTGATCCACATAGTAGAGCTATGACGATGCTCCTCAAAACTCCAGGCCTGTTTTGAGGTGGAGAGAGGGAGGAGAATAGGAGTGATAAGCAAAGGCTCTAGCTTATGAACTACTGAATCCCTCCTATTTATATAGGTCCCCTATCAATTTAACCCTAATGGATCCTCCCCTATTAGGTATTGGATCTCCATCCAACTACCCAAGCCTCTTAGATTAGTGGATCTCTATCCAATAATCACTCATGGGCTTTTATTGGATCTCGTCCTTGGGATCCAATAATTCAGGAGCTTATTGGATATCCAATAAGATAGGAGCTCTAGCGGATATCTCATATCCGAACCTCTGCTCATCGCAATGCCAACTATATGTGTGTGATCCTCTAGGCCCAATATCGAGCTGGCCGTGAGTCATACCTGTCAGAACTTCTTATGGATTAGTGAATTAATATCTTCATAATAATTCACTCGACTCATCAATTACGGAAGTATTAGGCTACTACGCCACAAACCCTCAGCTATCCTGCGATCGAGGATGGCTTGTGGTTGGGCTTGAATAACTCCATCCTCAGTTGTGTTGGGCAGTTGGATCTGGGGTGACTCGTGTTCTCCCAACTTGGGCTTTAGGCATGATACGTGGAAGACAAGGTGAATTTTGGCATTCTCAAGTAATTTAAGTCTGTACGCCATGGCTCCAATACACTCTGTGATCTGATAGGGCCCACAAAAACGTGGGGATAGCTTCATGGAGGCTCGAGTGTTGATAGAGAGTTGCTTGTATGGTTGTAGGCGAAGATAAACCCAATCTGCCACTGAAAATTCTCTTTCACTTCGTCGTGTGTCGGCTTGTTGCTTCATTCTAGCTTGAGCAGTAGAGAGATTATCTTTTAACTGTTGTAAGAGTTTGTCCCTATCAATCAATTCTTGGTCAACCTGATCTACCTTGGCCGAGCCAATTACATACTTTGGAATCATAAGGGCTGGTCGACCATACAATGCTTTATAAGGGGCATATTTTGTAGATGAATGATATGTAGTATTATACCACCATTCGGCCCAGGGAAGCCATTTTGCCCGCTCTTTTGGTCGGTCGCTAGCGAAACACCGGAGGTACGTCTCTAAGCACCTATTTACCACCTCTATTTGGCAGTCAGTTTATGAATGATACACTGTGCTCATCTTGAGTTTGGTGCCTTGTTAGGATCGGAGCGGCACTAAGTGGGGGGGGTGAATTAGTGCAGCGGATTAAAACTTCGATTTTAACAAAATCTTTCGTACGATAAGAACGGAACTTGAAAAGTTTAACTTGAAAGCGTATTCTTAAAATTGCGCAGCAAGGGTAATAAGGAACTAAAGCAGTAAGAAGATTTGCAGTAATGTAAATGACAATAATAAAATGCAAACCAGAGATTACGCCGATTTTTAGAGTGGTTCGGTCAAATGACCTACTCCACTTGCGATGCCCCTCTTCGATGAGGCTCCCACCTTCCACTAGCAAATCTCTTGAAATGGAAGGGTAAACACCCCTCTTACAACCTTTTACAAGCAGCTCAACCTCTTACAAATTTTCAATAAGAAAGGAGGAGGAGAACTCTCTAGCAAATTGAAAACAAGACTTGCTAAGACTTTCTAAGACTTTTCTCTCAATCAAAATGCTTCTCAAAAGTTGTAACCTCATCTGAGATTTGAGGGGTATTTATAGGCCTCAAGAGGATTCAAATTTTGGGCTCCAAAATTTGAATTTTCTTAGGGTTCCCGGTGCTGGAGGTGCCACCGCCCAGCCAGGCGATGCCACCGCTTAGCACTCCGATTTCACTGGTTTGGCTTAATTTAAGCCCAAACCATATCTAACTTTGGGCCCAGTTGGCCCCTAACCAGGATATAGGATTATCTCTTAATCCTAATCCTAATTACAAGTGAACTACATAACAAAAACACATCCTAAGCAAGCTTTCAACCGCGAACGTCGAGTCTTGTTTCGGCGAGCTTTCCGACGAGCTTCTTCCGACGGACTCCCATCAATCTCCCGATCTTGTGATGACTTTAACGAGTAGCCGAGCCTTCTCGGTGATCTCCGTAAACCTCCGACGATCTCTTCGGCGAACTTCCGAAAATTCCGATAGGTTCCCGATTTCTTCTCGGTTGGTTCCGGCAGCATCTCCGACGATTCTTCGGACTCTTAAACATCCATCGATCTTGACTCCGGTTCTCTTGCTTTGTGTTTCTGGTTATCGTAGTTAATCCTGCACACTTAACTCAATAATATGGATTAGATAAATTAACCCATCAATTGATTTCATCATCAAAATCCGAGATTCAACATGAAGATCCTGTCAAGATCACTTACGATGGACCTTGGCATCCTATGCAATTTAACAATATTTTCTATGTAAATCTGGGCAATACTAGCAGCAGTGTAGGGATTTCTCACAGTACAAAAATGAGCATATTTCGTAAGTCGATCAACCACCACGAGAATCGTGCTTTTACCTTTGGAAGATGGAAGCCCTTCAATGATGTCCATGGAGATGTCAGTCCACACTGAGTCTGGTATGGGTAGTGGTTGTAGCTTCCCTGGATTTGCCACAGTTTCACCCTTGTGCTGTTGACATACATTACATTGTGCCACATATTTAGCAATAATTTTTTTCATCCCTCTCTAATAAAAATTTTGCTTCACACTTTTGTAGGTTCTTAGGAATCCAGAGTGCCCTGCTGAAGGTATGGAGTGCATTTCATGCAAGATGATTGCGATGCAAGGGGAGTCATGTATAAGCACAATGCGACCTTTGTAGTGTAGATCCCTCGAATCCTAGGTGTAGTGGGCTATTGCACTTGGATCGTCCTCCAATTTTTTTATGATGTTGCTGAGCTCTGGATCCTTCTTCCATTCTTCCCTAATGTCCTTGAGGAGACCGGTGGTAGGAAGGGAGATGGCTAAAACCTTAGCTTGTTCAGGTAGCCGTGAGAGTGCATCTGCAACAACGTTTTCTTTCCCCTTTTTGTAAATAATTTCAAAATAAAATCCAAGTTTGGTTACCCATTTTTGCTGCTCAAGGGATGATATATTTTGCTCCAAAAAGTACTTGAGGCTTTTATGGTCAGTTTTAATTTGAAATCGTCGGCCGATCAGGTAGGGTCTCCACTTCGTTACTACGTGTACAATGGCAAGCATCTCCTTATCATATACTGACATGTTTTGATGGGAGGGAGATAATGCCTTGCTAGTGTATGCGAGTTGTCGACTATTTTGCATGAGAACGGCTCCAATTCCGACTCCATATGCGTCGGCCTCAATGATGAAGGGTCTATTGAAATCTGGTAGCGCAAGCACTGGCGTCGTTGTCATGGCTGCTTTAAGTTTGTCGAAGGTAGCATAGGCTTTGTCCGACCATTAGAAAGCATCTTTTATCAGTAAAGAAGTGAGTGGTGCACTGATCTTCCCATAGTCCTTAACAAATTTTCGGTAATAGCCCGTTAGTCCAAGGAACCCCCATAGTAAATTCAGGTTTGTAGGTTTCGGCCAGCCTTGCATTGCCTCAATTTTTGTTTGGTCTACCGCCACTCCTTCTGATATTATATGCCCAAGGTACTCTACTTTTTGCTGGAGAAAGCTACACTTTAGTTGCTTAACAAAAAGAGTATTGTCCCGAAGGATCATCAAAACAATCCGTAAATGCTGAAAGTGAGTCTCAAGAGAAGGGTTGTAAACGAGAATATCATCAAAAAATACCAGCACAAATTTACGAAGAAAGCTCCGAAATATATCATTCATGAGACTTTGAATGGTTTAAGGAGCATTAGTGAGTCCAAAAGGCATTACCAAGAATTCATAATGGCCATCATGCCGACGAGTAAGTGGTAGGTTGTGCGGCTCGTCAAATATATCTAAAAATTCAGCAAGCAAAAGAAATAGGTTTGGATCTTCAAATTCTATTGGCTCTCCTTTAATTTCCTACTCAAGTTGTACCAAAAAGCCCCTGCATGCTTTATGCAAAACCTTCTCCATTTGTTATGTGCAAATCATCGTTACGTCGCCCTCACGTTTCCCATGCGGTATCACCTGTTTCTCCTTATTGTAAAATTTTATAAATAGTTGAATAAAATTTCAAGAAATATCACCTAATGTCATCAACCATTTAATTCTGAGTATGGCCTCGTGATCATCAAGAGGGAGGAGGAAGAAATCTGCAATTATCTCATAGTCCTGCAGCAACAGTTTCACCTACGGGCACCTATGATCACACTTCAAAATCCGTCCGTTGGCGACCTTAACGACAAACCTGCTGTAATTCTCAACAGGTAAGTTCATATGGACAGCAACCTTACTGTTTAGGAAGTTATTAGTGCTGCCCATGTCGATGAGAACAGTGATCGGTTGTTGTTTTAGAAGGCCTCCAACTTTCATCGTTTGCGGATTTGAGTAGCCGGCTAGTGCGTGTACTGTAATGTCGGTCGGCTGTGGCTCTTCTTCCATATCTTCTTCTTCATATTCAAGGCTCTCTTCTAGATGTTCAATGACCTCTTCTTCTACTAGTTCAATCATAAGAAGTCTACCTTTTTTACAGCGATGCTCGCGGCTCCACGGCTCGTCGCAATGCCAACATAACCCCTTCGCAGATCGCTCCCAAAGTTCTTCTCTTGTTAACATTTTCGGTGCACGGACTCGGTTGATAGTAGGGGGGGCTGATGTTAGAAACCTTGCAGATTCTAAACTTGTGGTTGATCTGTTTAGGGATCGGCCTCCTTGGAACTCTATAGGGGTTCCTCCCTCCAAGTTGCTGCTCAAAGGCTGCAGAAAAGATTCATCTATTGCTTATGAAAAGAGAAGGAATACATGGCTATTTTTAGGGCTTCTAAACCCTAACTCCTAATAGGACTCCTACTTAAGACTCTTACTTCTAACCAACTACTAATAGAACTCCTACTCAAGACTCCTATTCCCTTACAACTCCTAATTCTTCTCTAAGAAAAAACCTCCTACATGAATGTCCCTCTCAATTAGGACTCTCCTAGCTAGAGTCCTAATAGAATGTCCCTCTCAATTAGGACTCTCCTAGCTAGAGTCCTAACAAACCCGCCCTCTTCAAATCAGCCTTGTCCTCAAGGCTGAGATTCCATGAACTCAAGGAACCGGGTCTTCAGCTCCTCATATAGTTCCCATGTGGCGTCTTCAAGTGGTAGATTATTCCAATGCACTAGTACTTCAGTAGAGGGATGTCGGCGACGCATCACGATCCAGCGATCGAGGATGGCTTGTGGTTGGGCTTGAATAACTCCATCCTCAGTTGTGTTTGGCAGTTGGATATGGGGTGACTCGTGTTCTCCGAACTTGGGCTTTAGGCATGATACGTGAAAGATAGGGTGAATTTTGGCATCCTCAGGTAATTTAAGTCTGTACGCCACGGCTCTAATACGCTTTGTGATCTGATAGGGCCCATAAAAACGTGGGGATAGCTTCATGGAGGCTCGAGTGTTGATAGAGAGTTGCTTGTATGGTTGTAGGCGAAGATAAACCCAATCTCCCACTGAAAATTCTCTTTCACTTCATCGTGTGTCGGCTTGCTGCTTCATTCTAGCTTGAGCGGTAGAGAGATTATCTTTTAACAATTGTAAGAGTTTGTGCCTATCAATCAATTCTTGGTCAACCTGATCTACCTTGGCGGAGCCAATTACATACTTTGGAATCATAGGGACTGGTCGACCATACAATGCTTCATAAGGGGCACATTTTGTAGATGAATGATATGTAGTATTATACCACCATTCGGCCCAGGGAAGCCATTTTGCCCACTCTTTTGGTCGGTCGCTAGCGAAACAACAGATGAACGTCTCTAAGCACCTATTTACCACCTCTGTTTGGCAGTCAGTTTGTGGATGATACACTGTGCTCATCTTGAGTTTGGTGCATTGTAACCGAAATAACTAGGTCCAAAATTTACTAGTGAAGATCCTGTCACGATCACTTACGATGGACCATGGCATCCCATGCAGTTTAACAATATTTTCTATGAAAATCTGTTAGGACTCTAGCTTGGAGAGTCCTAATTGAGAGGGACATTCATGAAAAAATGTTAGAACTCTAGCTAGGAGAGTCCTAATTGAGAGGGACATTCTGTTAGGACTCTAGCTAGGAGTGTCCTAATTGAGAGAGGCATTCATGTAGGAGGTTTTTTCTTAGAGAAGAATTAGGAGTTGTAAGGGAATAGGAGTCTTGAGTAGGAGTCTTATTAGGAGTTGGTTAGAAGTAAGAGTCTTAAGTAGGAGTCCTATTAGGAGTTAGGGTTTAGAAGCCCTATAAATAGCCATGTATTCCTTCTCTTTTGATAAGCAATAGATGAAACTTTTCTGCAGCCTTTGAGCAGCACTTGGAGGGAGGAACCCCTATAGAGTTCCAAGGAGGTCGATCCCCTAAAGAGATCAACCCCAAGTTTAGAATCTGCAAGGGTTCTAACACTTGGTATCAGAGCAGCGTTCTTGGCGTCTCGCTGCCCTTCCACAGCCATCCATCAACCCTCCACAACCGTCCAAAGCAATTCCCACAATTGCTTAAAAGGTCATCGCCGAATTCCGCCATCATCTCCACCACCACGGATCATCCTTTGATCTCCCCGTGAATTGCAACAGGTTCTGGTTTTCTACCTTACTGCTGCTGCAATTTAGTTATCTTTATATGAAAATCCCAAAAAAATTATTCCTATATTGCTGCATAAACTTTTCGTCATAAAGTTTTCATCTCTACGACGAAAGATACATTGCAGAATTCCAACCGTATAGCACTGTCTGTTTGATCTTGCTACTATGTTTTTTCTATCCAAATCTTCACGAAATTTTATGACATCTTTGACACTTCCTAACAGCAGATTTTCCTTTGGTTTTGTCAAAAAATTCTCAAATTAACCATTAATATTTTACATCTAATCTGCTATACTTGAAAATCTGCACAGTAAAATTTCAGCCGCATAGCACTGATTGTTTGATCTTGATACTACGTTTTTTCTATCCAAATCTCTACAAAATTTTTATGATAGCTTTGACACTTCCTAATAGTGGATTTCCCTTTGGTTTCATCAAAAAATTCTCAATATAAACTTCTGATCTTTTACGTCCAATCTGCTATACTTAAAAATCTATGCTGCAGAAAATTTCAGCCGCATATTGTTACCTTAACCCATCTATTTGCAATCTTTTTTGAATGAAATTTCTTATACACTTTATAGATCATCTTGGCTTCCATCTAAGATTGATCTATTGAGGAATTCATCTCTAAAACCGATTTTTGTGTTGCTATAAATTTTCATCGTAAACTGCTGAAATATTTCGACGAGAATTCTGCTATCGCAACTTGCACCAATTTCCTTGCTATTATACTGCCGAAATTTTCTTGATTAAATTAGTCATCCTTGCTGTCATATAAACTGTGATTTTGCTATCAATTCCCTCCTCAATTCTCTCAAGTTTTTGGTGGAAATTACGTCGAGAAACCGCTGTTTCTTCGACGACAATTCTGCTCTTACAAGACAGCACATACTTGCTGCAACTTCCACTGATTTCTCTCAAACCTTTGCTGCCATCTACCACAGATCCAAAACTTTCATCCACTGCCCTAAAACTCCACCAAACCACACCCTCAAACTGCACCCAAAACAGCTACAAAACAAGCCTAAATCGTAGCCTACATCCACCGATCCACCAACCATTTCGACCATCACTTCTCTCAACCTATAGATGCCTTTAACCTGACAATAAAAGAGAGATCTTAACATCATAGATTCGGAGGCATATACTATGGCATCTAAGGAGGCAATCGATGCTAAATTCGAAGCCTTGGAGGTGCGAATGGAGGATAAGATTCGGACGCTCTTTACCGAACTCAGATTGGGCCGACTACTAAGCCCGAAAAAATCATATCACGGAGAGAGCTTTGACCAATCGCACCAGGCCCGAAGAGATGAGTTCCAAGGGAGGGGAGGCTCTATGATTGATCCCAACTATCCACGCATAAGGGTGGACTTCCCTAGATGGGAAGAAGGAGACCCGATTGGTTGGATCTTGCACGCGGAGCGATGTTTTCGGTACCACAAAACCACGGATGCATCTATGGTGAAAATTGCAGCTATACATCTTGAAGGGGATGCTATACAGTGGTTTGACTGGTTTGAACATACTTATGGAGTCCTTTCATGGCAACAATTCAAAGAAGGACTGCGGATCCGCTTCAGACCAACCGATTACGAGAATATTGACGGACAACTAGCAAAGATCCGACAAACCTCCACCATTCAGGAGTACCAAACCAGGTTTGAAAGGTTATCTAATCAAACTCTTGATTGGTCTCAAAAACAGTTATTGAGGACCTTTATTGAGGGCTTGAAGCCGGAGATCCGAGGAGAAGTTAAAGCGCGACAACCGTACACGCTTATGGCAGCCATCTCTTTCGCACGACATCAAGAGGCAATTGAACCATGAAGCTCGAAGGACTAGGGTCACTCCTCAACCAGTAATATTGAAGCCCTTAGTCCCCCCTACTGTTGACCGAGTCCCTGCACCAAAAAGGTTGACAAGAGAAGAGCTTCAGGAGCGATCTATGAAGGGGTTATGTTGGCATTGCGACGAGCCGTGGAGCCATGAGCATCGCTGTAGTATAGGGAGACTTTTCATCATTGAACCAGTAGAAGAAGAGGTCATTGAACATCCAGAAGAGAGCATTGAACATAAAGAAGAAGATGCAGAAGAAGAGCCACAACCGACCGAAGTTACGGTACATGCACTAGCCGGCTACTCAAACCCGCAAATGATGAAAGTTGGAGGCCTTCTCAAACAACAACTGATCACTGTTTTCATCGACACGGGCAGCACTAATAATATCCTAAAAAGGAAGGTTGCTATCCGAATGACATTACCTATCGAGAATCGTTGCAGGTTTGATGTTTAGGTCACCGACAGACGGATTTTGAAGTGTGAACGTAGGCGGCCGCAGGAGAAACTATTGCTGCAGGACCAAGAGATAATTACAGATTTCTCCCTCTTGATGATCATGAGGCCATTCTCAGAATTAAATGGTTGACAACATTAGGTGATTTTTCTTGGAATTTTATGAAACTAATTATGAAATTTTACAGTAAGGAGAAACATGTGATACTGCACGGGAAACGTGGGGACGACGTAACGATGATTTGCACACAACAAATGAAGAAGGTTTTGCATAAAGCATGCAATGGCTTTTGGGTACAACTTGAGCAGCAAACTAAGGGAGAGCCAACAAAATTGGAAGATCCAAATCTACTTCCTTTGCTTGCTGAATTTTCAGATATATTTGACGAACTACGCAACCTACCTCTTACCCGTCGGCATGATCATTATATAATGATTCTTTCAGGCAAACCTCCAGCAAATACTCGGCCATATCAATATCTATATCTCCAGAAGGATGAAATAGAAAAGATTGTAAAAGAAATGCTCAAAACAAGAGTTATTCGGCCAAGTTGCAAACTCTATTCTTCACCGGTGCTACTTGTACGCAAGAAGGACGGAACATGGCGAATATTCGTTGATTACCGAGCTCTCAATGACATAACCACCAAGGACAAATACCTTATTCCAATAGCAGATGAATTACTAGATGAAAGGGAGCACAAATCTTTACAAAGCTGGACCTTTGATCCGGGTATCATCAAATATGAGTGTGCGAAGAAGACATACCGAAAACTACCTTTTGAACACACAACAACCATTACGAATTTTTGCTTTCTTCAACAGAAGGTGGAATATCTTGGGCATATCATATCAGAGGAAGGTGTGACAGTGGACCCCTTCAAAATTGAAGCAATGCAAAACTGGCCTACCCAGAGGAACGTAAAATTGCTGCATGGCTTTTTGGGTTTAACAGGCTACTACTGCAAGTTCATGAAAAACTATGGCGAGATCAGTGCACCACTTACTTCCTTACTGAAAAAAGATGTCTTCCAATGGTCGGACAGAGCATCCGCTGCCTTCGACAAACTTAAGGCAGCCATGACGACGACGCCGGTGCTAACACTACCAGATTTTAACCGAACCTTCATTATTGAGGCCGACGCATCTAGAGTCAGAATTGGAGCCATTCTTATTTAAGATGGTCGACCACTCGCATACACTAGCAACGCATTATCTCCCTACCATCAAAATAAGTCAACATATGATAAGGAGATGCTCGCCATTGTGCGCGCAGCAACGAGGTGGAGACCCTACTTGATTGATCGATGATTTCAAAATAAAATCGACCATAAAAGCCTCAAGTACTTTTTGGAGCGAAAGATACCATCCCCTGAGTAGCAAAAATGGGTAACAAAACTTCTTGGATTTGATTTTGAACATGCGCTTTCGCAGCTACCCGAGCAAGTTGAAGTTTCGGCCGTTTCACTTCCGACCAGCGACTTCCTTGAGGATATTAAGATGGAATGGCAGGAAGATTCAGATACTAGTAAGATTATAAAAAAAATTGGAGAAAGCACCAAGCTCCATGACTCATTACAATTGGGACTCAAAAGAATTACACTATAAGGGACGCATTGTGCTTGTGACAAATTCTACTTGCATCTTCAAAAGCAGATTTTGGACAAAGTTATTTCATATGCAGAGTACTAAATTGAAAAGGAGTACGACATATCACCCACAAACCAATAGCCAGCCGGAAGATTTAAACAGGTGCTTGGAGACAGCCCAAAGCCACCCACAAAATATGACTACCCAAAGAGAACTACAGACCCAGCTAAGTGCCATTATTGATCGGCGGATCGTGACTCGACGACCCACTAATGAAGTGCTAATATAGTGGGCGAACCTACCAATAGAAGATGTCACTTAGGAGAACTATGACGACTTGAAGATCAAATTCCTAGAATTCACGAATCATCAGCCTCGAGGACAAGGCTGATTTGAAGAGGGCGGGTCTGTTAGGACTCTAGCTTAGAGAGTCCTAATTGAGAGGGACATTCATGTAAAAATGTTAGGACTCTAGCTAGGAGAGTCCTAATTGAGAGGGACATTCTGTTAGGACTCTAGCTAGGAGAGTCCTAATTGAGAGGGGCATTCATGTAGGAGGTTTTTTCTTAGAGAAGAATTAGGAGTCGTAAGGGAATAGGAGTCTTGAGTAGGAGTCTTATTAGGAGTTGGTTAGAAGTAAGAGTCTTAAGTAGGAGTCCTATTAGGAGTTAGGGTTTAGAAGCCCTATAAATAGCCATGTATTCCTTCTCTTTTGATAAGCAATAGATGAAACTTTTCTACAGCCTTTGAGCAGCACTTGGAGGGAGGAACCCCTATAGAGTTCCAAGGAGGCCGATCCCCTAAAGAGATCAACCCCAAGTTTAGAATCTGCAAGGGTTCTAACAAAATCTAGGCAATACTAGCAACAGTGTAGGGATTTCTCACAGCACAAAAATGAGCATATTTCTTAAGTCGATCAACCACCACGAGAATCGTGCTTTTACTTTTGGAAGATGGCAGCCCTTCAATGAAGTCCATGGAGATGTCAGTCCACACTGAGTCTGGTATGGGTAGTGGTTGTAGCTTCTCTGGATTTGCCACAGTTTCACCCTTGTGCTATTGACATACATCACATTGTGTCACATATTCAGCAATAATTTTTTTCATTCCTCTCCAATAAAAATTTTGCTTCACTCTTTTGTAGGTTCTTAGGAATCCAAAGTGCCCTGCTGAAGGTATGGAGCGCATTTCATGCAAGATGATTGCGATGCAAGAGGAGTCAAGTATAAGCACAATGCGACCTTTGTAGCGTAGATCCCTCGAATCCCAGGTGTAGTGGGCTATTGCACTTGGATTCTCCTCCAATTTTTGTATGATGTTGCTGATCTCTGGATCCTTCTTCCATTCTTCCCTAATGTCCTCAAGGAGACAGGTGGTAGGAAGGGAGATGGCTGAAACCTTAGCTTGTTCAGGTAGCCGTGAGAGTGCATCTGCAACAACGTTTTTTTTCCCCTTTTTGTAAATAATTTCATAATAAAATCCAAGAAGTTTGGTTACCCATTTTTGCTACTCAGGGGATGATATCTTTTGCTCCAAAAAGTACTTGAGGCTTTAATGGTCAGTTTTAATTTGAAATCGTCGGTCGATCAAGTAGGGTCTCCACCTCGTTACTGCGTGTACAATGGCAAGCATCTCCTTATCATATAATGACATGTTTTGATGGGAGGGAGATAATGCCTTGCTAGTGTATACGAGTGGTCGACTATTTTGCATGAGAACGGCTCCAATTCCGACTCCAGATGCGTTGGCCTCAATGATGAATGGTCTATTGAAATCTGGTAGCGTAAGCATCGGCGTCGTTGTCATGGCTGCTTTAAGTTTGTCGAAGGTAGCAGAGGCTTTGTCCGACCATTGGAAAGCATCTTTTTTCAGTAAAGAAGTGAGTGGTGCACTGATCTTCCCATAGTCCTTAACAAAATTTCGGTAGTAGCCCGTTAGTCCAAGGACCCCCCGTAGTAATTTCATGTTTGTAGGTTTCGGCCATCCTTGCATTGCCTCAATTTTTGTTGGGTCTACCGCCACACCTTCTTCTGATATTATATGCCCAAGGTACTCTACTTTTTGCTGGAGAAAGCTACACTTTAGTTGCTTAACAAAAAAAGTATTCTCCCGAAGGATCGTCAAAACAATCCGTAAATGCTGAAAGTGAGTCTCAAGAGAAGGGCTGTAAACGAGAATATCATCGAAAATTACCAACACAAATTTACGAAGAAAGCTCCGAAATATATCATTTATGAGACTTTGAAAGGTTGAAAGAGCATTAGTGAGTCCAAAAGGCATTACCAAGAATTCATAATGACCATCATGTACGCGAAATGCAGTTTTTGGAATGTCATTGTCACATACCCGAATTTGGTGGTAACCGGATCAGAGGTCCAACTTCGTGAAGACTCGAGCTCCTTTCAATTCATCAAGATGTTCATCCACCACTGGTATTGGGTACTTGTCCTTGACGGTGATGCCATTTAAAGCTCGGTAGTCGATGCACATCCGCCAAGTTCCGTCCTTCTTGTGTACAAGTAGCACCGGTGAGGAATAGGGGCTGCAACTTGGCCGAATCACCCCTATTTCAAGATTCGCCTTTACGATCTTTTCAATTTCATCTTTCTAGAGGTGAGGATATTGGTATGGTCGAGTGTTCGCTAGTGGCTTGCTTGGAAGGATTGGAATTCGATGGTCATGTTGCCGAGAAGGAGGAAGACCGCGCGGTTCGACAAATATGTCGGCAAATTCAATAAGCAATTGGGCAAGATTTTGATCTTCAATTTCTATTTTCTTCTCTTTTGGTTGTGGCTGGAGATGCATCAAAAAGCCACCATTTACCTTGTGCAAAACTTTCTCCATTCGTTGGCTTGAAACGGTGGTAACGTTGCTTCCGCGCTTCCCGCGTAGGATGATCTGTTTGCCCTTATAGTAGAATTTCATAATTAATTTAGAAAAGTTCCAAGAGACATCACCTAGTGTAGTCAGTCATTCTATACCAAGCACTGCCTCATAGTCATCGATTGGTAGGAGGAAGAAATCGGTGATAATTTCTTGGTCTTTTAGTAATAGTTTCACCTGCGGGCATCTTTGGTCGCACTTTAGGATTCTGCCGTCGGCAACCTTTACATCGAACTTGCTGCAACCTTCAATATGCAGTGTAATCCGAGCAGCAACCTTACTATTCAGGAAGTTATTAGTGCTACCCGTGTCGATGAGAACAGTGATCGGTTGTTGTTTGCGAAGGCCTCCAACTTTCATCGTTTGCGGATTTGAGTAGCCGGCTAGTGCGTGTACCGTAATGTCAGTCGGCTGTGGCTCTTCTTCCATATCATCTTCTTCATGTTCAAGGCTCTCTTCTAGATGTTCAATGACCTCTTCTTCTACTGGTTTAATCATAAGAAGTATACCTTTTTTACAGCGATGCTCGCGGCTCCATGGCTCGTCACAATGCCAACATAACCCCTTCGCATATTGCTCCCGAAGTTCTTCTCTTGTTAACCTTTTCGGTGCAGGGACTCGGTTGATAGTAGGGGGGGCTGAGGGCTTTAGTATTGTAGGTCGTGGAGTGATCCTAGTCCTCCAGGCTTCATGGTTCAATCGCTCCTCTTGAAGTCGTGCGAAAGAGATTGTTGCCATAAGCGTGTATGGTTGTCGCGCCCTAACTTCTCCCCGGATCTCCGGCTTTGAGCCCTCAATAAAGGTTCCCAATAACTGTTTTCAGACCAATCATGAGTTTAATTAGATAACCTTTCAAACCTGGTTTGGTACTCCTGAATTATGGAGGTTTGTCGGATCATTGCTAGTTGTCTGTCAATGTTCTCGTAATAAGTTGGTCCGAAGCGGATCAGTAGTCCTTCTTTGAATTGTCTCCATGAAAGGACTCCATAAGTGTGTTCAAACCAGTCAAACCATTATATGGCATCCCCTTCAAGATGTATAGCTACAATTTCCACCATGGATGCATCCGTAGTTTTATGGTACCGAAAATATCGCTCCGCTCGCGAGATCCAACCAATTGGGTCTCCTTCTTCCCATCTAGGGAAGTCCACTCTCATGCGCGAATAGTTTGGGTCGGTCATAGAGCCTCCCATCTCTTGGAAGTCATCTCTTTGGGCATGATTTGATTGGTTAGAGCTCTCTCCTCGATGTGATTTCTTCGGGCTTGGTGGTCAGCCCAAACTGAATTCGGTAAGGAGAGTCCGAATCTTATCCTCCATTCGTGCCTCATAGGCTTCAAATTTAGCATTGATTGCCTCCTCAGATGCCATAGTATATGACTCCAAATCTGTGATGTTAAGATCTCTCTTTTGTTGATGGGTTAAAGGCATGTATAGGTTTGATAGAAATCAGTGAAAGTTTGCTGCAGAATTGTGTTGTCTTGTAAGAGCAGAATTATCGTCGAAGAAACAGCGATTTCTCGACGAAATCTCCACAAAAAATTTGAGAGATTTGAGGAGGGAATTGACAATAATATCTCAGTTTATATGATAGCAAGGATGTCCAATTTAATCAAGAAAATTTCGGCAGTAACAGCAAGAAAATTGGTGTAAGTTGCGATAGCAGAATTCTCGTCGAAAAATTTTAGCAACTTACGATGAAAATTTGCAGCAATATAGGAACGAAATTTTTTTTTTTTTTTGGATTTTCGAATTGGGATAACTAAATTGCAGCAGTAGTAAGGTAGGAAACCAGAACCTGTTGCAATTCATGGGGAGATCAAAGGATGATTTGTGGTGGTGGAGATGGCGGTGGAATTTGGCGACGATCTTTTAAGCAATTGTGGGAATTGCTTTGGGCGATTGTGGAGTGTTGATGGATGGCTGTGGAAGGGCAGCGAGACACCAAGAACGCTGCTCTGATACCAGGTGTTAGAACCCTTGCAGATTCTAAACTTGTGGTTGATCTCTTTAGGGATCTGTCTCCTTTGAACTCTATAGGGGTTCCTCCCTCCAAGTTACTACTCAAAGGCTATAGAAAAGATTCATCTATTGCTTATGAAAAGAGAAGGAATACATGGCTATTTATAGAGCTTCTAAACCCTAACTCCTAATATGACTCCTACTTAAGACTCTTACTTTTTTTTTTTTTGGTAAGTAAAAGTAAATTGATTATATGTAAAGTTTCTACAAATAGCTTTGTCTATACAAGTCATAGACAAAGTCAGGTAACTCATTGGGTACACATGTGGTAGTTATGACTATACATGCTGTAGACTTTAACTCCTAACTGTAGTTGTAACACCCCTCATTTCCGAATTTTCGTATAATATTTCTGGTGATAATGTAAGCATCTATTTTTAATTGACACAAGAAATAGAGTATGAATCAGAGGTAACTTATTTTTAAGATTTGGGAGATCTGTCCAAAAAAAAAAAAAAAAAAAAAAAAAAAAATCTGAGGATCTATATGTAAACCCTAAGGACCTAATCGTGAATATGATAAAAACAAGGACTAAACTGCAAAATGCACCAAATGACAAATTCCACCGCTTAAGCCTCTCTGCCTTCGTTGTTAAGGAAGCAGAGGAGGCAGCTCGTGGGTGATCAGGGAAAGAAAGAAAGAAAGAAGAAGAAGAAGAAGAAGAAGAAGAAGAGAAAGAAAATTGGGGCTTTTAGGGTTCTTGCTTTAATCTTGTCATTTCGGGTCAAAAATTTGCAAAGGCAAGTGTTCTAACCCCATCCTACATAAGTATTTGACTCTGTTTTTATGTTGATTCAAAATAAATTGGAAGATTTCTATTTAGAAACTGATATATCTCTCTTTGGACTTAAACCATGGATTCTGAAAGTCTTTCGGTAAACTGACCCCTAAGCACTGTTTCGGCTATAAGTTTTAATATAGAATGAGAATTCAGGCAGGAACTATTTTGTTTGAAATTAGACTCGTATGTGTTTCTTTTGACACCGATTTTGTAGATTTTGGACACCGAATACTTACCCAAAAATTTGTTTCAAAAGAGCCTATAGACGCTGTAAAACAGAGTTCAGATTTCTGACCTTTCGATACTAAAACGCCTATAACTCCCTGTTGAAAATTCTGATTTGTATCAAACTGATTTTATTTGAAAGTAGACTTGAAATTCTCTCTTTTGACATATAGTTTGAAAATTTTGGAGTTCAATTGCCCACCCTATCGTCTGTTGATTCCGACCCTATAAATTCTGTAACACAGTGATTGTGATTTTGACCTTGTGTTACCAAATCAGAGGTAACTCAGTGTTGGGAGCCCTGTTTCATATGAAATCTGTTCCATCTTAATATAGATTGATATATGATTCGACCATAGCCTTATTATGGGTATTGGAGCATAATTGTTATTCTAAAATATTTGTTTGATGTGCCACTGGAATTCTGTCCGAAATCGAGCTTTGGTTGATTTCGCGTATTTGGTTCCATTCCTTTGGATATCTGAATTTGTCTAACCTTCTTATTGGAATTGAGCTGATTATGATTGCTTGGAATCCCTGTACACTCTTGCTTTCAATTCTTTCCTAAAATGAATACTCTTGTGAGAGATTTGTTCCTTGCATCATTGTTTTTGAAAAGGCACATGTACGTTTGGTTGTTCCGCGTGTGCTTCCGTTATATGCTGCTTATTGTTGAAACTGCCTTCTTGTACTCTGGTGTGTGGGATAATGTGAACCTTTGCCAGCAATGGTAAAGGGAGTTGTGAACCTTTGCCAGAAATGGTAAAGGGAGTTGTGAACCTTTGCCAGAAATGGTAAAGGGAGTTGTGAACCTTTGCCAGAAATGGTAAAGGGAGTTGTGAACCTTTGCCAGAAATGGTAAAGGGAGTTATGCATAGAGCCTGCGATGCTCTGCCGGCCCCCTCTGACTTCACCTAGACGTGGGTGGATGGAGCTCCCAGACGTGGGAGACTTTTGTCAGGTGGTCATTCAGAAATGGATGAATCACATTCTGACTGAGATCCCACTACACCCTCTATATGTTTGATATGACATCCAGAGTTTTGGTGAGTTATTTTTGTTCGTGCTCTGGATAAGTATGATATGATTGCAACGTCAAGGACGACGTTTGAGCTTCTGTACGACATATGAGTTTGATGTGCTCTGAAATGCTTCATTCACTATTGAGTTTGCTTCGTAATGTTCCATAGATCGTTGATGTGTTCTGGAACATTTTATATGCCATTGATAAGCTCCGATATGTTTCCTTTGTTTCTGATATGCTCCAATTACTCTATGCCCCATCTGTCTGGAACCAAATATGTATGATTAAAAAGGACAATTATGATTCTGCTCCTAATGATATTATGTATACGAAATCGTATATTCTGCTTTTGTGTTTTGATACTGTATCTCTTGGAAATTGTACTATTTTGTTATGGATATGTTAGTCACTTGCTGAGCTCTTTATGCTCACCCCGTTTGTTGATAAATTTTTCAGGATAGCGTATCGCTTGCTTAAATGTTAAGAATGGGCTGAGGCAGTGGAAAGTTTAGAAGACGTTGGGCAGAACTTTTGTTAGCATATATGTAGTTGTGTATAAGCTACCTTGCATCTAATGAAATGTGACTATAAATCTAAACCTGTGGATTTTGTGTAAGTTAAAGGATCCCTCATGTATAGGGTTTTGGAATGTTAAATTAAATTTGTGTAATGATATGAACTTATGGTAAATCGATGATTGTGGTGACTGCATGGATTTCCCCACTTGTGGATTTATATTGTGGTTTTTATTTTGATGAGTCGAGTTTAGATTGTATGAATTATCGAGTGATGTGTGCTATGTTTATGAATTGTACAGGGTTATGAATTGGTAGATTATAGAAGTGAAATTTTTGATCTGAATGTTTTCTTAGTGACCTCAAATGTGTGTTTGGATCCTGGGTTAGTTGTGACGAAAGATTTTTAATATCATGGATATTTTTTTGGGGGCGTGACAGTAGTGAACATGTTAAGATGTGCCAAGACTACCAATGGTTACAGCATTTAACATCACTGCCAAGATCTTTAGCTAATAGTAAAATTGAATTTGACAAAAATATATTTTTCTCTTCGTGTAAAGTGCTCCATTTTGAGATTGTGCTCCATGCATGATCTTGAGTCTCTAATAATCTCTGTCAAGAGCTGAGCATTGTTTGTGTGTTGACACTCAAAGATTATGCTACATCTCTCCTTCCATATCCACCAAATAGCACATCTGAAAGTAACATTTGTCAATTGTGTTAGAAGTCCTTTTCTTGAGAAACTTTGTATGAGGTCGCCTAATTCTTGATGCAAGTTTGGTTGCGGCAGCCTATTGAGTTCAAATCGCTGGAGAATCTCCTTCCATATCCATTTAGTATATTCACAAGCAAAATAGAGGTGGTCAATAGTTTCTTCTTGTTGCAAACAAAGGGAGCATCGGTTAACATGATAGATACCTCTTCTCTTAATATTATCTATTGTAGGTAGTTTATTAAGAAGGGCCTACCATGTACATAGGGAATGTCTTTGTGATCCCGGTTTATCGCATGTCCAACTGCTTGGGATCCACTTGTTATTTTTTTGCTTGATTTGATTGCAAACGGATGTGGCACTAAATTTACCATTGTCATGAGGCCAAATAAGTGTATCTGAAGAGTTGTTCCTGATTGGAATAGCTTTGATAGTCGGCCAAAGTGATATCATTTCAGGAGAAATAGGATTAGGAAGACACCAGGTACCTTTAGCAATGAACTCGGAAACCTTCCAATCTTTGGGAGCCCCAAGGTCTTTTCGTATTATGTCACCATATAATTGAAATATACTCTTCCCATTTATCCAAGGATCGTACCATATATTAGTACTAGTTCCATAAGAGATTGTATAAGAAATGTGTTTGATTAGCCAATTCCTTGCCTTTAAAATTCTTTTCCAAGTTGTAGAGTGATATGTTCTTGTTGAAAATTCCCAAATTGATTCCTTTGAAAGATACCTAGCAGAAATCCATTGTGACCATAAGGAACATTTATTTTGCAAAAGATCCCACAATTGTTGTACCAAACATGCTTTATTCCAATCTCTAATATTTCTCAAGTTCAGCCCCCCTTCATCTTTCGGTTTACAGATGTTGTCCCAATTTACCATATGCATTACCTTATCATTTGTACCATTCCAGAAGAAGTTCATTAATAGCCATTCAATATCTTGGATATGTTAGGATCAAGAGCACTAAGAGGGGGGGGGGGGGGGGGGGGGGTGAATTAGTGCAGTGGAAATTTTCACTATTAAAATCAAAAGCTGCGTTCGTTTGATAAAAATGATTTCGATGTAAAAGCCGATTCTAAGATTACTTTAACTTAAGATTAAGCGAGATGACGTTAAAGTAAATCTACGAAGGCAGTTTGCAGTTTATGATGAAAATCAAAATGCAAGCGCAAACTGAAATGCGACGTTCGTACGATAAAACTAGTTTACGTCTAAATGCCAATTTTGAGGATACTGAACTTTGAGATACGTTTTATAAATGCGCAGAAGGCAGTTTGCAGTTATGATTGAAATCAAAATGTAAACGTAAACTGAAATATAATGATCGTACGAAAAAGCCGATTTACGTCTAAATGCAGATTCGGAAAGCTCTGAACTTAGAAATTCGTTCGTAAAAGCGCAGAAGGCAGTAGCTATTTAGGAGGTTTGCAGTAAAGATAAAATGCTTAAAGTAAAAGCAAATCGAGATTTAGAGTGGTTCGGTCAATCTTGACCTACTCCACTTTTGGCTTCCTCCACCGACGAGGTCACCGACGTCAACTAGAGGCCTTCCTTCAATAGGCGACGGCCAACTACCCTTTTACAGTTTCACTCCTTTTGATGGGCTTAGGAGACAAACCTTACAGAAATTTGCTCTCCTCTCTTTACAACTCAAAACTTTGAAGAACAGAGGGAGGAGAACTTTTGGCCTTTACAACAATTTTGAGCTCTAAGAATCACAGAAAAAGATCAAGATTTCGAGTGTAAGTTGTGTTCTTTCAGTGCTGGATGGGTGGGGTATTTATAGGCCCCAACCCAGTTCAAATTTGGAGCTCAAAACTGTCAATTCCCGAAATTCCGGGATTAGGCGGTTGCACCTCCTGATTGGGGCGGTTGCACTGCCTGGCAGAGCTCGAAGACTGAGCCTCTGGGCGGTGCCACCTCTATTAGGGGCGGTTGCACCTCTCTGCCATAGCTCGAAGACCGAGCTCAGGCGGTTGCACCTCCTGACTGGGGCAGTTGCACCGCCTACTTGAGCTCGAAGACCGAGCTCAGGCGGTGCTACCTCTTGTCAGGGGAGGTTGCACCGCCCAGTCTCGCTCGGAGACTGAGCCCAGGCGGTGCTACCTCCTGGTTGGGGTGGTTGCATCACCCAGTCTCCCTGGGAGACTTAGCCCAGGCGGTGCTACCTCCTGGCTTGGGCGGTTGCACCTCCCACAGCAATCTGGGTCCGAATGGGTAGATCCATTCGGCCCAATTTGGGTTTTTCAAGGGCCCAATTGCCCCAAGATTAAGCTAATGGGATCACCTCCCATTTCCAACTTAATCATTGTGCTAACTATGATAAATCCTAAGACAATTTCTACAGCTTGCTCCGGTGCGTCAATCGCTTCTTCCGGCGAGTTTCCGGCGAACTTTCGTCGATCATCCGATGAACCCTCGGTGATGCTCCTGCGGACTTCTGGCAAACTCCTGGACTTGCGACGATCCACTTGGCGAGTTCCGATGAGCTTCTTTTGGCAAACTTATGGACTTCTCGGATTTGTTCCCGTAGAACCTCGGACGACTGTCCGAACTTCCGTCGAACTCTCGAACTCCCAACGTGATCATTGTCTTGACTCCGGCGTAACTCCTACTGCATGTCTATCTTTCATCGTAGTTAATCCTGAACACTTATCTCAACACATAGATTAGACAACAAATGACAATTGACTTCATCATCAAAATCCGAGATTCAACAATCTCCCCCTTTTTGATGATGACAATCAATTGTTAATGGAGTTAACCTTAACTCCCCCTATCTATATGCCATACTTGAGATAAGTCATTCTTGAATTCAAAACCTTAAGAATTCAAGAGACATATTGATAAGTTAAAATCATTTGAACTTATTAATATTCTCATCATGATTCCTATCATGATGTATCTCTCTGAAGATGATGTCAAAGGCTTGACATTCATTTTTAAATTTTACATTACAAGTTTGAATGATGGTAATTGTAACAATTCATCATATTGTAAGATATCAGAATGTAAAACTGTGAAGTATGATTTTGATATCATTACATGATGTACACATTTCAAGTACACATTTCAAATATTTTAGCAAGTATTGCATTTCATCACACGGTAAGATATCAACTCGTAAAATTACGATGCAAGTTTTTTGTTTGATATCTTGACACGATACAAGGCATAATGCAAATCATAGCATTTATTCATATATCTCTTGGTGATGCAAGAATGGCATAATTATAGCATCAGTGTTTATAGCATCAATTTATATATTTCTCCCCCTTTGTCATCAACAAAAAGCATGATAGTTGTGATATCAAGAGAACAATACAAGTAAATTTTGAGTATAAGTGCGATGATTGTTTCATGCCTTTACTTGATTCATGTTATTTTCAATAGTAAATGATAGGAAATTAATTGTTCAAGCACATAAAGGAAAACATGATATGTTGATTGCTTTGATTCATGCTATTTGTGAGTTTGCTTTGAGTCAAGATATGTGAAACAACTTTTTGTAAATAGAAATACTATCATCCATATTTCAAGATGGAATCATTTCATCAAATCCATTTTAGAAAAATATTTTTCATAAGAGTATACGAGAAAATCCGATTTTTAGCATTCCAATTGTTAAGTGAATCTGAAAATGAAATTAACTCTTTCATGCATTCGGACAAGACTACGCTACATATTTTCAAATACAATCAAAAGATAAAATATTTTTGTATTCAACACATAATTTTCAACATGTTATTTAGGCATGTAATGGCAGTGAAGTGATTTGATTATTCAATAAAGTCCGAAAGATAATTTTAACTAGTTTATGTGTTCGGACACATCAACATTCCTAATTCTCTTCTTATGAAATCAAATTGTTCTTCACTTAGAGGTTTTATAAAAATATTGGTTAGTTGATGTTTAGTGTCAATGATCTCTATGATTACATCATGATTAGTAACATGATCTCGTATAAAGTGATGTCTAATATCAATATGTTTTGTTCTTGAGTGTTGTATAGGATTCTTTGTTAAGCATATTGCACTTGTGTTATCACATTTAATGGGAATATTTTTAAGATGAACTTTATAATCTTCTAATGTGTTTTTCATCCATACAACTTGTGCACAGTATGCACTTGCTGCAATATATTCAGCTTCGGTTGTTGATAGTGCAACCGAGTTTTGTTTCTTAGATGACCAGGAAACAAGGGCATGTCCTAAAAATTGACATGTTCCTGATGTGCTTTTTCTATCTAGTCTATAGCCAGCAAAGTCTGCATCAGCATAAGCAATTAAGTCAAGATTTTCTTATTTTGGGTACCATAATCCTAGATTTGTGGTACCATTAAGATATCTAAGTATTCTTTTAACTGCTTTGAGATGAGATATCTTAGGGTTTGATTGAAATCTAGCACAAAGTCCTACACTGAACATGATGTCTGGTCTAGTTGCAGTGAGGTAAAGTAAACTTCCTATCATACCCCTATAAGTTTTTTGATCGAAGCTTTCTCCACTTTCATCAATTTCTAACTTAGTGGAGGTGCTCATAGGAGTGTTAATAGCTAATGAGTTATTCATATTAAACTTCTTTAGTAAATTCATAGCATATTTAGTTTGACTAATAAAGATGCCATTGCTTTGTTGTTTGATTTGTAAACCTAAGAAGAATGTTAACTCTCCCATTAAACTCATTTCGAATTCAAGACTCATTGTTTTATCAAAAGATTCACAAAGAGATTCATTCGTAGAACCAAATATATATCATCAACATAAATATGAACAATAAGAAAATTATTTTCAAAATTCTTGATGAATAATGTAGTATCAACCTTGCCTTTCATGAAATTATTTTCAATAAAAAAAGAACTAAGTCTCTCATACCAAGCCCTCGGAGCTTGTTTTAAACCATAGAGAGCTTTAGTTAATCTAAACACATGATTAGGGAGGCAATTTTCCTAAGTTATCATTTTCATTCAAAGAATAACCAAGAAAGATTCCTTCATCGGATTTAGCATCAAATTTTCCTAAGTTATCTTTTTCATTCAAGATAAAGCACTTACACCCAAAGACTTTAAAATATGAAACATTGGGTTTTTTGTTGTTCCATAACTCATAAGGAGTTTTGGTGAGTAAGGGTCTAACTAGAACTCTATTCAAAATATAGCATGCAGTGTTTACGGCTTCGGCCCAAAAATATTTGGGTAGGCTATGTTCATTCAACATGGTTCTTGCCATTTCTTGTAAATTTCGATTTTTTCTTTATACTACTCCATTTTGTTGAGGATTTCTTGGAGTAGAGAAATTATGGTTGTATCCATTGAGTTCACAGAATTCTTGAAAATCATGGTTTTGAAATTCTCCACCATGATCACTTCTAATTGACGAAATCATTGAACCCTTCTCGTTTTGAACAAGTTTACAAAACTTGGTAAAAGATCTAAAGCATTCATTTTTCTGTTTTAAGAAATAAGTCCATGTGTATCTACTATAGTCATCCACAATGACGAAGGCGTATTTGCTACCTCCTAGGCTTGATGTAGAGATTGGTCCGAACAAGTCCATATGGATCAATTGTAAGGGCCTAGAGGTGCTTATTTGATTCTTAGATTTGAAACTACCCTTAATTTGTTTACCTAATTGGCAAGCATCACATACATTATCTTTGATGAACTTGATATGAGGAATTCCTCTTACAAGATCTTTAGATGATATTTAAGTGATTAGTTTCATGCTAGCATGACCTAATCTTCTATGCCATAGCCAAGCATCCTCATTCAAAACCGAAAAACACATTTCATTACACAAATCATTGATGTCAATAGTGTATACGTTATTTTGTTTTAATGCAATCATAGACATGTTTTTGTGTGGTTTTTCAATGATGCAAGCATTAGATTCGAATCTAACAATGTATCCTTTATCACATAATTGACTAATGCTCAAGAGGTTATGTTTTAAACCATCAACTAACAAAACATCTTCAATAAAGAAGTTGGATTTGTTACCTATGGTTCCTTTGCTAATGATTTTACCCTTGTTGTTGTCTCCGAAGGTGACATAGCCTTCGTCTATGCTAGTGAGCTTGGAGAATTGAGATGGATCTCCGGTCATATGCCTTGAGCATCCACTATCAAGGTACCATCTCTTGCTCCTAGCTTGCGATGGTATGGGTTTCTACAAGAAAGGATGATTTTTAGGTACCCATTTGCTTTTGGGTGCCTCAAAGATAGATATACATTGTTTATCATGTTGCATAGAGTTTATCATGGTTCTTTTAGGGACCCAAATTAATTTATTCGGACTAATCTTCTTGAATGGACAATAATGCGTTTTGTGTCCAAGTTTGCAACAAAAGTTGCATTTGCTTTGGTGTCGAACATGTAAGATGAGGCCTTTTATGAAGGTGGTTGGATTTTGGTGAGGACTTCTCACAAATCCAATTCCACTTCTTTTGGGAACGTGACCCTTGTTTGCAAGGATCATGTTTAATGACTTGCTACCAACCTAGAATTTCTTCAAGGTGTCCTTAAGTAGCAAGTTTTCCTTTTGGAGAGTTTCTAGATCATGGCATTTTATGCATGAGCTTAAACTATCATGATATTCAGCTTTTAACTTATCGAAATTACAAATAAGACTATCATGCTCCTTTTTTAGCAATTTGTATTTCCTACTAATTGTCTTACATTCATCAAATAATTCATGGAAAGCATTTAATAATTCATGATAAGGTAAATCTGCATCAATTAAATCCGTTACCTCTTCTCCGATGGCCATTAGGGCGTAATGAGCAACTTGCTCGGTGTTGGACTCCTCTTCTTCGGATGCGCTCGAATCATCCCATGTTGCTTTGAGCGCCTTCTTCTTTGGTGTTCTCTTTTTGATTTGGGGACAATCAATCTTGTAGTGTCCCGGCTTTTTGCACTTATAGCAAATGACTTGGTCGTTTTTGGGTTCAAGTTTATTTTTTGTGTCGTTCTTAAACTTGTTTCTTTTAATGATTTTTTAAAATTTTCTTGTTAGAAGTGCTAAGTCATCGTCACAGTCTTCATCACTTGAGTTTTCTCTCAAGTGGTCTTCTGAAGTTCTAAGTGTCATATCCTTCCTGTTCTTTGGAAGGATGTCTTCTTGCTCTTCAGGAGCTTTGCAAGTCATCTCGTAGGTCATTAATGGCCCAATTAGTTCTTCAAGAGGGAAGTTGTTTAGATCTTTCGCCTCTTGAATAGCAGTGACTTTAGGATCTGAACTTAGAAACTCGTTCGTAAAAGCGCAGAAGGCAGTAGCTATTTAGGAGGTTTGCAGTAAAGATAAAATGCTCAAAGTAAATGCAAACCGAGATTTAGAGTGGTTCGGTCAATCTTGACCTACTCCACTTTTGGCTTCCTCCACCGACGAGGTCACCAATGTCAACTAGAGGCCTTCCTTCAATAGGCGAAGGCCAACCACCCTTTTACAGTTTCACTCCTTTTGACGGGCTTAGGAGACAACCCTTACAGAAATTTTCTCTCCTCTCTTTACAACTCAAAACTTTAAAGAACAGAGGGAAAACTTTTGGCCTTTACAACAATTTTGAGCTCTAAGAATCATAGAAAAAGATCAAGATTTCGAGTGTAAGTTGTGTTCTTTCAGTGATGAGTGGGTGGGGTATTTATAGGCCCCAACCCAGTTCAAATTTGGAGCTCAAAATTGTCAATTCCCAGAATTCCGGGATCAGGCGGTTGCACCTCCGAACTGGGGCGGTTGCACCGCCTAGCAAAGCTCGAAGACTGAGCCTCTAGGCGGTGCCACCTTTGTCAGGAGCGGTTGCACCTCTCTGCCAGAGCTCGAAGACCGAGCTCTGGTGGTTGCACATCCTGACTGGGGCGGTTGCACCGCCTGCCAGAGCTCGAAGACCGAGCTTAGGCGGTGCTACCTCCTGTCAAGGGAGGTTGCACCGCCCAGTCTCGCTCGGAGACTGAGCCCAGGCGGTGCTACCTCCTGGCTGGGGCGGTTGCACCGCCCAGTCTCCCTGGGAGACTTAGCCCAGGCGGTGCTACCTCCTGGCTTGGGCGGTTGCACCTCCCACAACAATCAGAGTCCGAATGGGTAGATCCATTGCCCCAATTGCCCCAAGATTAAGCTAATGGGATCACCTCCCATTTCCAACTTAATCATTGTGCTAACTATGATAAATCCTAATACAATTTATGCAGCTTGCTCCGGTGCGTCGATCGCTTCTTCCGGCGAGTTTCCGGCGAACTTCCGTCGATCATCCGATGAACCCTCGGTGATGCTCCTGCGGACTTTCGGCAAACTCCTGGACTTACGACGATCCACTTGTCGAGTTCCGACGAGCTTCTTTTGGCAAGCTTATGGACTTCTCGGATTTGTTCTCGCAGAACCTCCGATGACTGTCCGAACTTCCGTCGAACTCTCGAACTCCCAACGTGATCATTGTCTTGACTCCGGCATAATTTCTGCTGCATGTCTAACTTTCATCATAGTTAATCCTGCACACTTATCTCAACACATAGATTAGACAACAAATGACAATTGACTTCATCATCAAAATCCGAGATTCAACAGGATAAGTCCAACAGGCAGAAGAAAAGCATTAGACCAATATATAGAGTAAGAGTACAACACCGAACGGATGAGTTCAAGTCGTCCTGCTTTTGATAGAAGCCTTTTTTTCCAGGAAGAAATTCTATTCTTTATTTTTTGTAGGATAGGCTGATAGTGGGTTTTATGAATGCCAGTGGATATGAGTGGGAGACCCAGATAAGGAACTGGCAGACTTCCCTCATTAACCCCCAGAGTATGTGTAATAAAGTCCTTGTCCTCAATGCAAGGACCCATATAGACTTTACTTTTTGCATGATTTAATTGAAGGCCAGAAACCATACCAAAGTCATTTAGAATAGTAGATAGGTTCCTCACTGAAGTTGGATTATTCTGGAGAAATATAAGTAAATAATCTGCAAATGTTATGTGTGATATGTGAATAGAACCAGCATTTGGTACCTTAATACCGCCATTCAAGACTGCTTGTTCCAACATACAGCTAAGTCCTTCCATTGTAATAGTAAAGAGATATGGAGAAAGTGGATCACCTTGTCGGATGCCATTCGTGCTCCCAAAAATACAAATAGGTGAGCCATTAAAAAGTATCGAAAACTTTGGAGTTTCCAAGCAACTTTGAATCCAATTTACCCATTTCTGTGGGAAGTTCATATCGATGAGCATCTTATAGATATAACTCCTATTAACTGAAACAAAGGCTTTCCGTAAATCAGCTTTAAAACATATTTTCGTCCCTCTCGCATTTGAGTGCAAGTCCTTTATCAAGTCATTAGCAAGCAGAATATTATGATGTATACTTCTCCCGTTGATGAAAGCTGCCTGATTTGGACTAATGATCTTGTGTATTACCTTTTGCATTCTATCTACCAACACTTTGGAGATGATCTTGTAAATAAAGTTGCATAATGATATGGGACGATAGTTTTCTAGTGAATCTGCCCCTGCATTCTTGGGAATTAAAGAAATAAAAGTGCAGTTCATCTCTCTAAGAATACGGCCTGAAGAGAAAAAATGTTGGCAAGCCTTAATCACATCATTTCCAATAATAGACCATGCAGTTTGGTAAAATTCAGTGACTTAAAGACAACTCTTACAATTTCATCATCTGTAACTGGGGCACTGAGGATTCAAATGTCATCTGAATCAAGCTTTCTAGTTGGCTCCACATGAATGTTATTAGGTTGCACCGCTTGATTGAGTAAGGAATAAAAAAATCGCTCAGTGTATGCTTTAACTTCATCTAAATTCTCAATAAGATTACCATATTTGTCTTTGTATTTTCTGATGCGATTAACGGCCCTTTGAGTAGCAATGGATGCATAGAAAAACTTAGTATTGGAATCTCCTAGAGTTAGCCAATGCTGTCGAGACTTCTGCTTTGCAAAACTTTCCTCATGCTTTAAGGCTTGCATGAAGTTACTTCTGGCTTCTATCTCTTTGTAGATAAGATTCTCATCTTGGGGCTGAAGTTGTAGCTCATATTGTATCGCCATTAGTTCCTTTCTGTAAATTTGAACCTGAGTGGTAATATTTCCAAAGGTGTTTGTATTCCACTCCTTCAGTGCCGCTTTGCAAACTTTGAGCTTTTGGCATAAGATGTAAAGTGGCGAACCATGTATATTAATATTCCAAGCCGATCTGATAATATCAAGGAACTGAGGATGAGTACTCCACATGTTAAAGAATCTAAATGGTTTCTTGCCTCTAGGTGTTGCTTTCTCTGCGTGTATATACATTAAGGAATGATCAGAAAATAATGGTGCATCATACTCAAGAAGTGAATCAGGGTAAACTGTTAACCATTCTTGGTTAATCAAACATCTGTCTAGTCGAGCCATTATTTTTCTGTTACCATCGCCTTGATTACTCCAGGAGAGCCAATTGCCCACAGATTTCATATCAATCAATGCGGCAGTGTCTATATAATCATTAAATCTTTGAAGCTGACTTTCAGAATACTATCTACCCTCCACTTTTTTATTTGTGTATCGAACATTATTAAAGTCACCAAGAACAATCCATGGCATATTAAGACAGTTATTTGCAATGTTAGTCAGATCGGTCCAAAGTGTATTTATTTCTTGCATACTATTTGAAGCATATATACCAATAAAATTGAATTGACAGCCATTCTTTTTGTCCTCCACCTTAAGATGAATGAATTGATCAGTAGCAGAAATAAACCAAGCATTAATGGAGTTAGGATGCCATAAGACCCATATTCTACCAAATGTTTTACTAGAGTCATTGGTAAACAGTTCTGCGTCCGGCCATATTAAATTCTTTTGAGCAAGAACGAGCGATTTTTTAATTTTAGTTTCTACGATAATAGCAATATCACATGCGGCAGACTTGATTATTCTGTTGAGCTCCCGACATTTTTCAAGCTTATTAAGTGCACGAATATTCCAGCAAATTATCTTCATTAGAAAAAGAAAGTAAAGTATTCATTCTACAACTTTGAATGGATAGTACCATCCTTTTTCTTATCCTTAGGTTTTGCATTTTCCTGGTTAGTATGAATTTTTTTTTTTTTTTGGTAAGTAAAAGTAAATTGATTATGTGTAAAGTTTCTATAAATAGCTTTATCTATACAAGTCATAGACAAAGCCAAGTAACTCATAGAGTGCGAATGCGATAGTTATGACTACACATGCTGTAGACTATAACTACCTGTGGGTACATTATTTGGCATCATTCCCAAGATCTTTAGCTAATAGCAAAATTAAATTTGATAAAAATATCTTTTTCTCTTCGGGTGAAGTGCTTGGTTTTGAGATCATGCTCCATATAGGATCTTAAGTCTCTAATAATCTCTTTCAAGAGCTGAGCATTGTTTGTGTGTTGACATTCAAAGATTCTATTACATCTCTCCTTCCACATCCACCAAATAGCGCATCTGAAAGTAACCTTTGCCAGTTGTGTAAGTGGCCCTTTTCTTGAGAAACATTGCATAAGGTCGCCTAGTTCTTGGTGCAAGTTTGGTTGTGACAGTCTATTGAGTTCAAATCGCTGAAGAATCTCCTTCCATATCCATTTTGTATAATTACAAGCAAAATAGAGGTGGTCAACAGTTTCTTCTTGTTGCAAACAAAGGGAGCATCGGTTAACATGATAGATACCTCTTCTTTTCATATTGTCTATTGTAGGTAGTTTATTGAGAAGGGCCTGCCATGTACATAAGGAGGGGCCTTAAACTAATGGTTAGTATGATTTATTGATGCATGAGATAGTTGAGGCAGAATATCCTTACTAACAAGGTTTGTTGGGGCCTATGTTTGTTGTGGCAGAATATCCTTGCTGGCGATGTTTGTTGGTGCTTGAGTTTGTTGAGTCACAATGTCTTGGTTGGCATGTTGAGTGGATATTGGAATTCCTGTTGTGGATGGATCTGGTAATATAGTAAGAGATGAAGTTTCCAACTTCTGCTTCTCCTGTCCATGAGTACCATGGGCTGTTGTGGAAAGCTCCAACATAATAGGGAGAGATAAAGTTCCTGATTTATCTTGTCTATGGCGCTGTCCCTGCGAGTCGAAATGCTCACACGTCTGCGTCACCACCGGTTCTTCTACCATTAGGGGAGGTTCGCCTTGTTGCTGAGGCATCTGATGTGGCCTGTAGATCTTATTAACTGGTTTCGGGGTTTGTTGACAGGCTCCATTTGCATGACCAAAAGATAAGCAACTCTTGCATCGTTGTGGCTTCCAAGAATATGAGACATGTACCTTACGAGTGTTCCCTTCAAGATCATGATAAAAAACCTCGTTAGGGAGATCTTCGTCAGAGGAAACCAGTACACATGCTCGGGCAAATGTTAAACTCGTCTGCGCAGCTGTTGCTTTATCAATATAGAGTGGCTGTCCCAAAGTACTGCATAACTTTGCAATAAAACGTCGACTCTAAAGATGTAGAGGGAGACCTTGAAACGATACCCATAAGGGAATAGACTGTAGACTGTCTAACTCCAAACGGACATCAGGGGACCAGCGTCGTAGAATCATTGGATGGCCATGAATAGTCCAGAACCCTTCAAGGACCCGTTGCAAATCTTCTTCAGAGTATAGCTTGCAAACAAAGAAACCGTTCTCCAGCATATGAAGGTCAAATGTCGATGTTCCCCATCTAGTTTTTATAAATGACGATAGTGGGAAATAGGATGTTTTGAGACCTACCACATAGCCAACAATCGCCATAGACCATGTCTCAATTAACTCTGCGGAATCATCTATCTCATACACAGCAATCTTCTTTTCAGCCTGAACTTCTGGAGCAAAGAATTCCAAACTGAGGTCCGGGCTTCCAATTGGAGCCTTGAAGAGGCTAGTCCATGGCCGAGGTTCATTGGAAATAAGAGCAGGAGGCCGCGATCTAGAGCGCGACCTACTTTGATGCTGCTTCGTCAAAGGAACATCTCGCCGAAAAGAAGGTATTGGACGAGCAACTTGAGAAGGGAGCCTCACCGTCGAATCTACCCTCTCGCCACCATCACCAGACCTAGGGACCATCGCTGCCATGTCCCAGCCCTTTTTTTTTTTTTTTTTTAAAGAAGGAACTCTCCTTTATGCAACTGCCACCCCCCGTAAGGACCTTTGTTTCACCGAGCAGAGCAGGAGAGAAAGGTTCGATTTTAGCCTTCCCGTTGCTACCAACCGTAGAGAGGAAAGAAGAATAGAAATTTCTTTGTCCTCTGTTCCGTTCCTTTCTGCGAAGAACAGAAATTCTCCCTCTCTGTTCCCATTCTTTTTTTTTTAGTTTCAAGATCCGATCTGCCCCAATATTTTCCCGGGCCCCTTTTCTACGATGAGTAGAGGAAGAAAGTTTTCGATCTTGAAAGAGCAGAGCGTCCCCGATCTCTCTGGTTGCAGCCTCGCCTCCGCTGGAAGGAATCAACCACCGAGCCCCTTTTCCCCGATGAGAAGCAGGGGAAAGGGGGCTGTGTAGAGACTCTTACTTTTAACCAACTCCTAATAGAACTCCTACTCAAGACTCCTATTCCATTACAACTCCTAATTCTTCTCTAAGAAAAAACCTCCTACATGAATGTCCCTCTCAATTAGGACTCTCCTAGCTAGAGTCCTAATAGCTAAGGGCTTTAGTATTGTAGGTCGTGGAGTGATCCTAGTCCTCCGGGCTTCATGGTTCAATCGCTCCTCTTGAAGTCGTGCGAAAGAGATGGCTGCCATAAGCGTGTATGGTTGTCGCGCCTTAACTTCTCCCCGGATCTCCGACTTTAAGCCCTCAATAAAAGTCCCCAATAGTTATTTTTCAGACCAATCACAAGTTTGATTAGATAATCTTTCAAACCTGGTTTGGTACTCCTGAATGGTGGAGGTTTGTCGGATCTTTGCTAGTTGTCCGTCAATGTTCTCGTAATAAGTTGGTCCGAAGCGGATCAGTAGTCCTTCTTTGAATTGTCGCCATGAAAGGACTCCATAAGTGTGTTCAAACCAGTCAAACCATTGTATAGCATCCCCTTCAAGATGTATAGCTGTAATTTCCACCATGGATGCATCCGCAGTTTTATGGTACCGAAAATATCGCTCCGCGCCCGAGATCCAACCAATTGGGTCTCCTTCTTCCCATCTAGGGAAGTCCACTCTCATGCACGAATAGTTGGGGTCAGTCATAGAGCCTCCCCTCTCTTGGAAGTCATCTCTTTAGGCATGATGTGATTGGTTAGAGCTCTCTCCTTTATGTGATTTCTTCGGGCTTGGTGGTCGGCCCAAACTGAATTCGGTAAGGAGAGTCCGAATCTTATCTTCCATTCGTGCCTCAAAGGCTTCAAAATTAGCATTGATTGCCTCCTCAGATGCCATAGTATATGACTCCAAATCTGTGGTGTTAAGATCTCTCTTTTGTTGATAGGTTAAAGGCATGTATAGGTTTGATAGAAATCAGTGAAAGTTTGCTGTAGAATTGTGTCGTCTTATAAGAGCAGAATTATCATCGAGGAAACAGCGGTTTCTCGATGAAATCTCCACAAAAAATTTGAGAGATTTGAGGAGAGAATTGACAGTAATATCTTAGTTTATATGACAGAGAAAATATAGTATCAAGATCAAACAAACAGTGCTATGCGGCTGAAATTCTGCAATGTATCTTTCGTTGTAGAGATGAAAACTTTGTGACGAAAAGTTTATGCAGCAATATAGGAACAAAATTTTTTATTTTTTTTTGGATTTTCGGATAGGGATAACTAAATTGCAGCAGCAGTAAGGTAGGAAACCAGAACCTATTGCAATTCACGGGATGATCCGCGGTGGTGGAGATGATGGCGGAATTTGGCGACGATCTTTTAAGCAATTGTGGGAATTGCTTTGGACAGTTGTGGAGGGTTGATGGATGGCAATGGAAGGGCAGCGAGATGCCTAGAACGCTGCTCTGATACCAGGTGTTAGAACCCTTGCAGTTTCTAAACTTGGGGTTGATCTATTTAGGGGATCGGCCTCCTTGGAACTCTATAGGGGTTCCTCCCTCCAAGTTGCTACTCAAAGGCTACAGAAAAGATTCATCTATTGCTTATGAAAAGATAAGGAATACATGGCTATTTATAGGGCTTCTAAACCTTAACTCCTAATAGGACTCCTACTTAAGACTCTTACTTGTAACCAACTCCTAATAGGACTCCTACTCAAGACTCCTATTCCCTTACAACTCCTAATTCTTCTCTAAGAAAAAACCTCCTACATGAATGTCCCTCTCAATTAGGACTCTCCTAGCTAGAGTCCTAACAGAATGTCCCTCTCAATTAAGACTCTCCTAGCTAGAGTCCTAACAGATATGCAATTAGACTCTAACTTTGTCATTCTTGACATTAAAAGAAAGATCTATGAGTCTATTTTTGGATGAGTTTGGTTTCTTCTAAATCCAAAATCTATGCAAAAAGTTATGGCTTGAATAATAAAGAAAGGTCAAATCTCTAGAAAATTCTAGATTCACAGTTTTATTCCGAAACGATAAAAATATCATGTATGAAGCCAAAATCTTCTAAAATTTTCAGGATTAAGATAAAATCATAGATAACGAGTTCTGTAGGAAGGGATTAGAATACTTGCCTTAGAAAAATTTGAGTCCCAAATGCATGGAATTGATGCAAAACCTCAAGCCACAGCAAAGCTTCTTCTTCTACTTCAATTCCTCTTCCCTGTTGAATCTCGGATTTTGATGATATAATCAATTGGTGGGTTAATTGATCTAATCGATATTATTGAGTTAAGTGTGCAGGATTAACTACGATAACCAGAAAACATAAAGCAAGGATACCGGAGTCGAGCTCGATGGACGTTTAAGAGACCGAAGAATCATCGGAGATGCTGCCGGAACCATCCGAGAAGAAATCGGGAACGTGTCGGAAGTTCGCCGAAGAAATCGTTGGAGGCTCGCGGAGATCACCGAGAAGGCTCGGCTACTCGTTAAAAGTCATCACAAAGATTGGGAGCTTGCAGGGAGTCCGTCGGAAGAAGTTCGTCGGAAAGCTCGCCGGAACAAGACTGGACGTTCGCGGTTGAAAATTTGCTTAGGATGTGTTTTGGTTATGTAGTCCACTTGTAATTAGGATTAGGATTAAGAGATAATCCTATATCCTGGTTAGGGGCCAACTGGGCCCAAAGTCAGAGTTGGTTTAGGCTAAAAATTAAGCTAAACCAGCGAACTAGAGAGCCAAGATTGAAGCCCAACTAGTGGCTGAAAACACTGTAGTTGGGCTGAAAACACTGTAGGCAGTGGCACCGCCTAGCTGGGCGGTGACACCTCCTTGGCTGGGCGGTTGCACCGTCCAGCACCCGAGTGCTGGGCGGTGGCACCGCCTGGCTGGGCGGTGGAACCTCCAGCACCGGGAACCCTAAGAGAATTCAAATTTTGGGCTCCAAAATTTGAATCCTCTTGAGGCCTATAAATACCCCTCTAATCTCAGCTGAGGTAACAACTTTTGAGAAGCATTTTGATTGAGAGAAAAGTCTTAGAAAGTCTTAGCAAGTCTTGTTTTCAATTTGCTAGAGAGTTCTCCTCCTTCTTTCTTATTGAAAATTTGTAAGAGGTTGAGCTGCTTGTAAAAGGTTGTAAGAGGGGTGTTTACCCTTCCATTTCAAGAGACTTGCTAGTGGAAGGTGGGAGCCTCATCGAAGAGGGGCCTCGCAAGTGGAGTAGGTCATTTGACTGAACCACTCTAAAAATCGGCGTAATCTCTGGTTTGCTCTTTATTATTGTCATTTACATTACTGCAAATCTTCTTACTGCTTTAGTTCCTTATTATTCTTGCTGCGAAACTCAAGAATACGCCTTCAAGTTAAATTTCTCAAGTTTCGTTCTTAACGTACGAAAGATTTTGATTAAAATCGAAGTTTTAATCCGCTGCACTAATTCACCCCCCCTCTTAGTGCCGCTCCGATCCTAACAAGTGGTATCAGAGCAAGGTTATCTCTCATATTTGGTTTAATACCCAAGAGAGATGGCTTACTCCGGCATGCAAGAGGGCCATTCTATTGCACGACCACCTTTGTTTAATGGGTCGGATTACACATATTGGAAGACTCGCATGAGGATCTTCCTCATTTCTATGGACTTTGAGCTTTGGTCTATTGTTGAGAATGGATTTCAAAAATCTTCTCTTCCGATGAGTGAATGGAATGAATCGGAGAAGAAGGTTTTTGCTTTAAATGCAAAGGCTATGAATGCCTTGTTTTGTGCATTAGACAAAAACGAATTTAATCGTGTTTCAATGTGTGATTCGGCTTTTGATATTTGGAGAACTCTTGAGGTCACTCATGAAGGCACTAGCCGAGTGAAAGAGTCCAAAATCAACATCCTTGTGCACTCTTACGAACTTTTCCGAATGAAACCAAGTGAGTCCATCGGGGACATGTACACCCGGTTTACGGATGTCATCAATGGACTCAAAGCTCTTGGTAAAGATTTTACTAACTTTGAACTAGTAACTAAAATCTTAAGATCCCTCCCTAAAAGTTGGGATCCAAAAGTTACGGCCATTCAAGAGGCCAAAGACCTTAAAGCATTCCCTCTTGAAGAACTCATTGGGTCTCTAATGACCTACGAAATGACATGTCAAGCTCATGACGAGCTTGAGAACCCCCTTCCAAAGAACAGGAAGGATATGGCACTCAAATCACAAGAAGACCACTTGAAAGGAACATCAAGTGATGAGGACAGTGACAATGACATTGCACTTTTGACTCAAAAATTTAAAAAATATTTAAGAAAGAACAAACTTAAAAATAATGTAAAAAATAAATTTGAACAAAAGAAGGACCAAGTGATTTGCTATGAATGCAAAAAACTGGGACACTACAAGAACGATTGTCCTCAAGCCAAAAAGAGGACATTAACGAAGAAAGCGCTCAAGGCAACATGGGATGATTCAAGCGCGTCCGAAGAAGAGGAGTCCAACACCGAGCAAGTTGCTCATTACGCGCTAATGGCGTTAGGAGAAGAGGTATGTGATTTATTTAATGAAGATTTATCTTTTGAAGAACTATCTATCGCTTTTCATGAATTATTTGATGAATGTAGAACTGTTAGCAAGAAGTTAAGTATCTTAAAGAAAGAGCATGCTTTGCTACAAGATAAGTTTGATAGTCTTCAAACTCCTCCATGCTCTAAGTGTGAGCACTTAGAAGCAATAAAAAATGAAAATTTGCTTCTTAAGGAAACCTTAAACAAGTTTAAGGTTGGTAGCAAAGGATTAGATATGATCCTTGCACACAAGGGTCACATCGCAAATAGAAATGGAATTGGATTTGTAAAAGGATTACATCAAAATCCTACCACTTTCATAAAAGGACCTACATTACATGTTTCCTCTTATATGAAATGCAACTTTTGAGGCACCCAAAATCAAATGGGTACCTAAATAACAAAGTTAGTGGGTCAATTTTTGAGGCACCCAAAATCAAATGGGTACCTAAAAATCATCCTCTTTTGTAGACAAACCCACAAACTAGGAGCAAGAGATGGTATCTCGATAGTGGATGCTCAAGACATATGACTGGAGATCCATCTCATTTCTCTATGCTCACTAGCAAAGAAGAAGGGTACATTACCTTCGGAGACAACAACAAGGGCAAAATCATTGGCAAGGGAACTATTGGTAATAAATTTAATTTTTCCATTGATGATGTCTTGCTAGTTGATGGATTGAAACATAATCTCTTGAGTATTAGTCAACTATGCGATAAAGGTTACATCGTTAGATTTGAATCAAATATGTGCATTATTGAAAAACCAAATCATAACATGACTATGATTGCTTTAAAACAAAATAATGTCTATACCATCAATCTTGATGAACTAAGTAATGAAATGTGCTTCTCCGCCGTAAATGATGATGCTTGGCTTTGGCATAGGAGATTAGGCCATGCAAGCATGAAAACAATATCTAAGATCTCATCTCAAGAATTAGTACGAGGAATTCCAAATATAAAGTTTATTAAGGACAAAGTATGCGATGCATGTCAACTAGGCAAACAAATAAAAACAAGCTTCAAACCAAAAAATCAAATTAGCACTACTAGACCATTACAATTGATCCATTTGGACCTATTTGGACCAATTGATACAACAAGTCTAGGTGGAAGCAAATATGCTTTTGTGATTGTGGATGACTACTCTAGATACACTTGGACCTATTTCTTAGCTCACAAAAGTGATTGCTTCAAGTGTTTCTCTAAATTTTGTAAACTCACTCAAAACGAAAAAGGCTTCATGATTTCATCAATTCGGAGTGATCACGGTGGTGAATTCCAAAACCGTGACTTTCAAAATTTTTGCGAAAGTAATGGGTACAAGCACAACTTCTCAACTCCAAGAAATCCTCAACAAAATGGAGTAGTTGAAAGGAAAAATAGAAACCTACAAGAAATGGCAAGAACTATGTTGAATGAACATAGTTTACCTAAGTACTTTTGGGCCGAAGCCGTAAATACGGCTTGCTACATCATGAATAGAGTCCTAATAAGACCATCCTTATCCAAAACTCCCTATGAATTATGGAATAACAAAAAACCAAACATCTCCTATTTTAAAGTTTTTGGTTGTAAATGCTTTATTTTAAATGAAAGGGATGCTTTAGGAAAATTTGATGCTAAATCCGATGAAGGCATCTTTCTTGGTTACTCTTCCGTTTCTAAAGCTTTTCGGGTTTTTAATAAAAGAACTTTAGTAATTGAAGAGTCTATTCATGTAGTTTTTAATGAAATTTCCGATTTAAATAAAAATGATTTTGATGATGATCTTGGTTTTGATAATTTGAATTTAAATGAACCCTCTCCTCAAAATAGCCATTTGAATGCATCTTCTTCCGAAATTTCTTTACCAAAAGAATGGAAGTATGTAGATGCTCATCCAAAAGAGCAAATTATAGGAGATACATCAAAAGGGGTTCAAACTCGTTCTTCTTTCAAAAATTTCTGTGCTAACGCCGCTTTCCTTTCTCAAATTGAACCTAAATGCATTGACGAAGCCTTAAAAGATGATTTTTGGATCATTGCAATGCAAGAAAAATTGAACCAATTTGAGAGGAATGAGGTATGGAAGCTTGTTCCTAGACCAAGTGACCACTTAGTCATAGGTACTAAGTGGGTCTTTAGAAACAAGCAAGACGAAAATGGTATCGTGGTTAGAAACAAGGCTAGATTAGTGGCCAAAGGTTTCAACCAAGAAGAAGGTATCGATTACGAAGAAACCTTCGCTCCCGTAGCTCGATTAGAAGCCATAAGGATGCTCCTTGCCTATGCTAGTAGTAATAATTTTAAACTATTTCAAATGGATGTTAAAAGTGCTTTCTTGAATGGTTTTATTTCCGAAGAAGTATTTGTCGAACAACCTCCCGGATTTGAAAATTCTCTTCTTCCTAATCATGTATTCAAATTGACTAAAGCTCTCTATGGCTTAAAACAAGCTCCTAGAGCTTGGTATGAAAGGCTTAGTTCCTTTCTTATTTTAAATAATTTTACCAAAGGCAAGGTTGGTACTACATTGTTTATTAAACATTTTGAAAATAATTTTCTTATTGTGCAAATTTATGTTGACGATATTGTGTTTGGCTCTTCGGATGAATCACTATGTGAATCATTTGCCAAATGTATGAGTCTTGAATTTGAAATGAGTTTAATGGGTGAATTAACTTTCTTTTTGGGATTACAAATCAAACAACTTAAGGATGGTATATTTCTTAACCAATCTAAATACACATTAGAATTGTTAAAACGATTTAACATGGATAATTCAAAAGCAATAAACACTCCTATGAGTACTGCGACTAAGTTAGATATGGATGAAAATGGTTAAAGTTTCGATCAAAAAATATATAGGGGAATGATAGGTAGTCTACTCTACCTCACTGCGACTAGACCGGATATTATGTTTAGTGTAGGACTTTGCGCTAGGTTTCAATCTAATCCTAAATTATCTCATCTTAAGAGTGTTAAAAGAATATTTAGGTATCTTAAAGGAACTCCAAATTTAGGATTGTGGTATCCAAAATCTGAAAAATTTGATCTAATAGCTTATGCAGATGCCGATTTTGGCGGATGCAGGATAGATAGAAAAAGTACATCCGGAATATGCCAATTTTTAGGATATGCACTTGTTTCT
Source organism: Musa acuminata AAA Group (assembly GCF_036884655.1). Taxonomy (NCBI): domain Eukaryota; kingdom Viridiplantae; phylum Streptophyta; class Magnoliopsida; order Zingiberales; family Musaceae; genus Musa; species Musa acuminata. The sequence continues at coordinate 8,919,565 of NC_088328.1, read as the reverse complement.
TGGACTTCCAAGAAACAAAATTCAGTTGCACTATCTACGGTGGAAGCCGAATACATTGCTGCAAGTGCATGTTGTGCATAAGTAATTTGGATGAAAAATACATTAGAAGACTATGGAATTCTCCTTGAAAATATTCCCATAAAATGCGATAATACTAGTGCCATATGCCTTACTAAAAATCCAATTCAGCATTCTAGAACTAAGCACATCGATGTTAGGCATCATTTCATACGCGATCATGTCCTTAACAATAATGTTGTTATAGAATTCATTGACACAAAGCATCAATTAGCAGATATATTTACAAAAGCCTTGAATGAAGACCAATTTGAATTCATTAGAAGGGAATTAGGTATGTTAAATTGTCCCTAAACAATAAACTTGTTTGATTGGATTTTCCGTAAAGTTTTTCATCTTCTTTCCATCTCTCATTCTCCTTCAAATTCCATATGACATGTTGTGAAATCTCGAAATCGACTTTGATGACTTGATTATGAATTTCAAGTTAGCGATTTGATTTAAATAAGTTTTATCTAATTCATAATCTTGATCTTGCAAAATTGGAATCACAAATAATATCTTTTGGCATTCATGAATTGATACTTACAAATATGAAAGTATTGGCATTCATGACTTGAATTTGATTGAAACATTGTATGCTTAAATTCATCATTCTCCTATGTTTCAAAAATTCTTTAAATGCCTTATGTGGTGATTAAAAAGTAATGTTGAGATTTTCATGAATTTGACGATTTGAATGAGTTTGTATTCGAATTATGATCTTGACTTCGTGAAATTACTCTTTGAATTTTTTATTCCAATCTCTCTCTTATACATCTACAATTTCTATTATTCATAGAAAGAAGAGATTAGATAATATGAATGCATGCTGAATTTTCCTCTAAAATGAATTCTGCGTAAATATTTTTGCATACTTAATTTTCAATGATAAAATCGTTGTATGACAAAATATGTGCTTCAAGTCTCATTTTCCTTTTTGTTGATGACAAAGGGGGAGAAAAGTGATGACTTATATCATTCTTAATAGCATGACAAAATATGAATTGCAAAATCCTTGAGAAAAGTGATCGATCGATGATTATCTTATATGCCTTGCAAAATCCTTGAAAATATCGTAAGATTGATTGATCATATTGAATGCATGTCTAAAATGTATAATCATGCAATTCAAGTTGAAAATCTTTATCTCTTGTCATAGTAAAATTTGTCTCTTATCTTTCGACTTGAAAAAGATTTTCATCAAAGTTTCGCATTTACATTATGCTTAATGAGAATAACGATAAGTTCTACGGTTAGAGCTTATCGGTTTATACTTGAATTCAATGATGAAATTCAAGTGTTTTATCTTCTCATAATATGGCATATAGATAGGGGGAGTTACGTTTAACTCCGTCATCAATTGATTGTCATCATCAAAAAGGGGGAGATTGTTGAATCTCGGATTTTGATGATATAATCAATTGGTGGGTTAATTGATCTAATCCATATTATTGAGTTAAGTGTGCAGGATTAACTACGATAACCAGAAAACATAAAGCAAGGATACTGGAGTCGAGCTCGATGGACGTTTAAGAGACCGAAGAATCATCGGAGATGCTGCCGGAACCATCCGAGAAGAAATCGGAAACGTGTCGGAAGTTCGCCGAAGAAACCGTCGGAGGCTCGCGGAGATCACCGAGAAGTCTCGGCTACTCGTTAAAAGTCATCACAAAGATTGGGAGCTTGCAGGGAGTCCGTCGGAAGAAGTTCGTCGGAAAGCTCGCCGGAACAAGACTGGACGTTCGCGGTTGAAAATTTGCTTAGGATGTGTTTTGGTTATGTAGTCCACTTGTAATTAGGATTAGGATTAAGAGATAATCCTATATCCTGGTTAGGGGCCAACTGGGCCCAAAGTCAGAGTTGGTTTAGGCTAAAAATTAAGCTAAACCAGCGAACTAGAGAGCCAAGATTGAAGCCCAACTAGTGGCTGAAAACACTGTAGGCGGTGGCACCGCCTAGCTGGGCGGTGACACCTCCTTGGCTGGGCGGTTGCACCGTCCAGCATCCGAGTGCTGGGCGGTTGCACCGTCCAGCACCCGAGTGCTGGGCGGTGGAACCTCCAGCACCGGGAACCCTAAGAGAATTCAAATTTTGGGCTCCAAAATTTGAATCCTCTTGAGGCCTATAAATACCCCTCTAATCTCAGCTGAGGTAACAACTTTTGAGAAGCATTTTGATTGAGAGAAAAGTCTTAGAAAGTCTTAGCAAGTCTTGTTTTCAATTTGCTAGAGAGTTCTCCTCCTTCTTTCTTATTGAAAATTTGTAAGAGGTTGAGCTGCTTGTAAAAGGTTGTAAGAGGGGTGTTTACCCTTCCATTTCAAGAGACTTGCTTGTGGAAGGTGGGAGCCTCATCGAAGAGGGGCCTCGCAAGTGGAGTAGGTCATTTGACCGAACCACTCTAAAAATCGGCATAATCTCTGGTTTGCTCTTTATTATTGTCATTTACATTACTGCAAATCTTCTTACTACTTTAGTTCCTTATTATTCTTGCTGCGCAACTTCAAGAATACGCCTTCAAGTTAAATTTCTCAAGTTTCGTTCTTAACGTACGAAAGATTTTGATTAAAATCGAAGTTTTAATCCGCTGCACTAATTCACCCCCCCCTCTTAGTGCCGCTCCGATCCTAACATTCCCTTCTCTTCTCAATCCTACGTTAGGTGCAGCAGCTTTCTCTACTTTAGTTTCTCCACTAATGTATTTGATTTGACTAATATAAGGATTGCAAGGTAGCAAGAATACATAAAAGAGGTGATGGAAATCATCAACTTAGCAACCATACACCCCCGATAGCTAAAGAGTTATGATACATATGGAATGCAAATTGCCCCCTCCAATGAATTGAAACAAGATAGATCATTCAAGACTAAAGATAGGGAAACTATTCTAATCACTTTATCAATAAAATTTGATGAATTAATTAGAATAGCACTGTGATTCCCTTAAAACGTCACAAACTAAGAAGCTTGATAAGTTGAAAGGAAAAACAAAGATTTTTGGGTTTTCTCATGTTTGTTTTGTACCATACAACTCATTTTATAGGTCATTAAAGACTCGATAAGTTCTTCTATTGAATCTCGGATTTTGATGATGAAGTCAATTGAATCCGAAAGTGGATGTAGGTCACGTTGACTGAATCACTCTAAATTATTGTTTGCTTTTCATAAGTGCAATTTACTTTAATTGTAAATCATTTCATAGAAAATTACTTCTCCTCCTCCTCTTGCTTATGCTCTCATACGTTTCAAGTTGCCATCTTCCGATTCGATTTTCATCGAATGTACGAAATATTTTATATGAAAATCGAAGAATTCTTTGCTACACTAATTCACCCCCTCTCTTGATGCCGCTCTTAATCCTAACAATTAGTATCAGAGCAAGGTTCACTCTCATTTGGTTTTAAACCTAAGAGAGATGGCATTTACCGGCAACCTAGAGGGCCATTCAATTACACGTCCGCCCATGTTCAATAGGACGAATTACACATATTGGAAGACTATAATGAGGATCTTCTTAATTTCAATGGATTTTGAACTATGAAATATTGTAGAAAATGGATTTCAAAAGTCTTCTCTTCCAATGAACGATTGGAATGAGTTAGAGAAGAAGACTTTCACTTTAAACGTAAAGGCTATGAATGTCTTGTTTTGTGCATTAGATAAAAATGAGTTTAATCGAGTATCGATTTGTGAAACGACTTTTGACATTTGGCACACACTTGAAGTGACTCATGAAGGCACTAGTAGAGTGAAGGAGTCAAAAATTAATCTTTTAGTGCATTCTTATGATTTGTTTCAAATGAAACGGAGTGAGACCATTGGAGACATGTACACCCGATTTACGGATGTCGTCAATGGTCTAAAAGGACTTGGTAAAGGTTTCTTAGATTTTGAATTGATTAATAATATTTTAAGATCCCTTTCAAAAAGTTGGGATCCTAAAGTAATGGTCATTTAAGAGGCCAAAGATCTAAATAATTTTCCTCTTAAAGAACTAATTGGATCACTAATGACCTATGAAATGACATGTAAAGCTCATGAAGAGCTTGAGGACACCCTTCCAAAGAACAAGAAGGACATAGCATTGAGAACACAAGAAGACCACTTGAAAGAAAACTAAAGTGATGAGGACTTTGATTATGATGTAGCACTCTTAACAAAGAAGTTCAAAAGATTCATAAAAAAAATAAATTTAAAACTGATACTAAAAATAAATTTGAACCTAAGAAAGAACAAGTGATATGTTATTAATGCAAGAAGCCAAGACACTTCAAGAGTGAATGTCCCCAAGCAAAGAGGAGGCAACCAAAGAAGAAGGCTCTTAAAGCTACATGGGACGACTCAAGTGCATCCGAAGAAGAGGAGCCTACAATCACCGAACAAGTTGCTCACTATGCGCTAATGGCCAATGGAGATAGGGTACCAAGTTCAATTGATGCAAATTTATCATTTGATGAACTATTAAATGCTTTTCATGATTTATTTGATAAAAATAAATCAATTAGTAAAAAATATAAATTGTTAAAAAAAGAGCATGCTTCTCTTGTTAGTGATTTTGATAGTTTAAAAGTTGAGCATAATGATAGTTTAGCTCTATGTATGAAATGTGATGAACTAGAAACACTAAGAAAGGACAACTTGTTACTCAAGGAAACCTTAAAAAAATTTGAGGTCGGTAGCAATTTCTTGAACATGATCCTTGCCAATAAGGGTCACTTTCATAGAAAATGCAGAATCGGATTTGTGAGTAGCTATCACCAAAATCCAACCACCTTTGTTAAAGGCCCTACTTTACATGTCTCACCCCAAAACAATTGCAACTTTGGTTGCAAATTTGGGCATGCAGCTTATCATTATCCATTTAAGAAATGTAGTCCACACAAATTGATTTGGGTTCCTAAAAGAATCTCAAATGACTAAATACAACATGATAAACTATGTAGATCGATTTTTGAGGCACCCAAGGTCAAATGTGTTAGGATCGGAGCGGCACTAAGAGAGGGGGTGAATTAGTGCAGCGGATTAAAACGTCGGTTTTGACAAATCTTTCGTACGATAAAAATCGAACTCGAAACTGCTTAACTTGAAAGCATATTCGCAAATTTGTGCAGCAAAGGTAATAAGGAAATAAAGCAAGTAAGAAGGTTTGCAGTAATGTAAATAGCAGTAATGAAATGCAAACCAGAGATTACGTCGATTTTAAAGTGGTTCGGTCAAATGACCTACATCCACTTGCAAGGCCCCTCTTCGATGAGGCTCCCACCTTCCACTAGCAAATCTCTTGAAGGGGAAGGGTAAATACCCATCTTACAACTTTTTACAAGCGGTTCACTCTCTTGCAGATTTTCAGCAAGAAAGAAGGAGGTGAACACTAGCAAATTGAAAACAAGACTAGCTAAGACTTTTCTAAGACCTTTCTCTCAATCAATTGCTTCTCAAAAAGTTGTATACTCAGCTGAGAATTGAGGGGTATTTATAGGCCTCAAGAGGATTCAAATTTGGGCTCCAAAATTTGAATTCTCTTTGGTTCCCGATGCTGGCGGTGCCACCGCCTGTTAGTGTCTGACACTGACAGTGGACTGGCGGTGCCACCGCCAGCCAAGCGGTGCCATCGCCCAGCTCTCGAGTGTTGGGCGGTGCCACCGCTAGACCCTTCGGTTCACTGGTTGGGCTTTAAATGTAGCCCAAACCAAGTCTAATTTTGGGCCCAGTTGGCCCCTAACCTGAATATAGGATTATCTTTTAATCCTAATCCTAATTACATGTGAACTAGATAACTAAAAACATCCCAAGCAAGTTTTCAACAGCGAACGTCGAGTCTTGTTCTGGCGAGCTCTCCGACGAACTTCTTCCGACGGACTCCCAACAAGCTCCCGATCTTGTGATGACTTCAACAAGTAGCTGAGCCTTCTTGGTGATCTCCGTGAACCTCCGACGATCTCTTCGGCAAACTTTCAAAAATTTCGACAAGTTCCCGATTTCTTCTCGGTTGGTTCCGGTTGCATCTCCGACGATTCTTCGGACTCTCAAACATCCATCGAACTTGACTCCGGTATTCTTGCTTTGTGTTTTCTGGTTATCGTAGTTAATCCTGCACACTTAACTCAATAATATGGATTAGATCAATTAACCCATCAATTTATTTTATCATCAAAATCCGAGATTCAACAATCTTCCCCTTTTTGATGATGACAATCAATTGATGACAGAGTTAAACATAACTCCCTTTATCTATATGCTATATTATGAGAAGATAAAAACACTTGAATTCCATCCCATTGAATTCAAGCATAAACCGATAAATTCTAACCGTTGAACTTATCATTATTCTCATTAAGCAATAGTAAATACGAAACTTCGATGAAAATCATTTTCAAGTCGAATGATAAGAGACAATTTTTACTATGATAGGAGAGAAAGATTTTCAACATGAATTTCATGATATAGATGTAAGGCATGCTTTCAATATGATCAATCAATCTTGCGATATTCTCAAAGATTTTGCAAGGCATATAAGACATTCGTATTATATAATCTCTTGTAATTCATATAAGTCATGTTATCGATGCGCATAAGACATTTTAATGCTATCGAAATGGTATAAGTCATCACTTAGTCATCACTTCTCCCCCTTTGTCATCAACAAAAAAGGGATTGAGACTTGAAGCACATAACTTGTGATTATAACATCAGGAATTCAGCATTGATCTTACAAAAATTTATCATTCAAAATTAAGTATGCTAAAATATTTACGCAGAGTTCATCTTAAAGGAAAATTTAGCATTCATCCATTTTATCAAATCTCTTCTTTCTATAAATAACAAAAATTATAGGTGTACAAAGAAGAGATTGTGATTAAAAAATTTCAAGTAGTAACTCCAATAAGTCAAGATCATAATTCGAATATAAACTCATTCAAATTCATTCAAATTCAAATCGTCAACTTGAAACTCATAATCAAGCCATCAAAATCAATTTCGAGATTCACAAAATATCATAAAATCATTAATCTTGATCAGATGGGAGCGGTGTTTGACTCAAGATAGGATAATGTAATTTAACGTGTCATTTAGAATCGAAAGAGAAGGATCAAATTCACGGAGGAATGGAGAGAGGATGAAAAACTTTACGAAAAATCCATTCAAACAAGTTTATTCTTAGGGACAATTTAACATACCTAATTCCCTTCTAATGAATTCAAATTGGTCTTCATTCAAAGCTTTTGTAAATATATCTGCTAATCGATGCTTTGTGTCAATGAATTCTAGAACAACATTATTGTTAAGGATATGATCGCGTATGAAATGATGCCTAACGTCGATGTGTTTAGTTCTATAGTGCTGAATTGGATTTTTAGTAAGACATATGGCACTAGTATTATCACATTTTATGGGAATATTTTTAAAGTGAATTCCATAGTCTTCTAATGTATTTTTCATCCAAACAACTTGTGCACAGCATGCACTTGCAGCAATGTATTCGGCTTCCGCCGTAGATAGTGCAATTGAATTTTGTTTCTTGGAAGTCCAAGAAACAAGTGCATGTCCTAAAAATTGGCATGTTCCGGATGTACTTTTTCTATCTATCCTGCATTCGCCAAAATCAGCATTTGCATAAGCTATTAAATCAAATTTTTCAGATTTTGAATACCACAATCCTAGATTTTGAGTTCCTTTAAGATACCTAAATATTCTTTTCACAATTTTAAGATGATATAATTTAGGATTTGATTGAAACCTAGCGCAAAGTCCTACACTAAACATAATATCCGGTCTAGTCGCGGTGAGGTAGATTAGACTACCTATCATTCCCCTATATGTTTTTTGATCGAAATTTTCACTATTTTTATCCATATCTAACTTAGTCGCAGTACTCATAGGGGTGTTTATTGCTTTTGAATTATCCATGTTAAATCGTTTTAACAATTCTAATGTATATTTAGATTGGTTAAGAAATATACCATCACTAAGTTGTTTGATTTGTAATCCTAAAAAGAAAGTTAATTCACCCATTAAAAGTTAGTGGCGGTGCCATCGCCTGTTAGTGTCTGACACTGACAGTGGACTAGCGGTGCCACCGCCCAGCTCTCGGGTGCTGGGCGGTGCCACCGCCAGACCCTTCGGTTCACTGGTTGGGCTTTAAATTTAGTCCAAACCAAGTCTAATTTTGGGCCCAATTGGCCCCTAACCTAGATATAGGATTATCTTTTAATCCTAATCCTAATTACATGTGAACTACATAACTAAAAATATCCCAAGCAAGTTTTCAACCGCAAACGTCGAGTCTTGTTCCGGTGAGCTCTCCGACGAACTTCTTCCGACGGACTCCCAGCAAGCTCCCGATCTTGTGATGACTTCAACGAGTAGCCGAGCCTTCTCGGTGATCTCCGCGAACCTCCGACGATCTCTTCGACGAACTTTCGAAAATTCCGACAAGTTCCCGATTTCATCTCGGTTGGTTCCGGCAGCATCTCCGACGATTCTTCGGACTCCCAAACGTCCATCGAACTTGACTCCGGTATTCTTGCTTTGTGTTTTCTGGTTATCGTAGTTAATCCTGCACACTTAACTCAATAATATGGATTAGATCAATTAACCCATCAATTGATTTTATCATCAAAATCCGAGATTCAACAAAATGGGTACCTAAAAATCATCTCATTTTGTAGAAAAATGTACCATCATAAGCTAGGAGCAAGAGATTGTACCTTGATAGTTGATGCTCAAAGCATATGACCGGAGATCCATCTCATTTCTCTAAGCTCACTAGCCTAGACGAAGGATATGTCACCTTCGGAAACAACAATAAGGGTAAAATCATGTTGGGAAATCAGGGGGGCGACATCACATGCGCAGCGGAAGAACAAGAAAACAAAATCCCCGATTCCCAAAAAGATGTTCGTCGTCGTGCGAAGATTGGTGCGCAAAAATCCGCGAAACATGAAATTGCGTATAGATTGTGTTACCTAGGGAGATCGTATATCCCTGTTTCCTTGCAGATCCTTAGGAGAGGGTGAAGGAGGTCAAGCGTCCTCCTCTCTAGCGGTGATCCACACAGCAGGGTTGCGACGACGCTCCTCAAGACTCCAGGCCTGCTCTGAGGTGGAGAGGAAGAGGAGAATAGGAAAGGCAAACAAAGACTCTAGCCTATGAGGCTCTGAATCCCTCCTATTTATAGAGGTCCCCTGTCAAACCCTAATGGGTCCTCCCCTAGTGGGTATTGGATCTGCATCCAATAAGACAAGGGCTCCGTCGGATATCTCATATCCGAACCTCTACTCATCGCAATGCCTACCATATGTGTGTGACCCTCTAGGCCCAATATCGAGCTGGCCGTGAGTCATACCTGTCAGAACTCCTTCTAACTCAGTGAATTTTTATCTCTGTAATAATTCACTTGACTCATCGACTACGGATGTACTAGGCCACTACGCCGTAGTCCCCAGACGATACAGGGGAATCCAATCCATTGGACCTGTCTGTCCTCAGTTACCGTGTACCTATAATCCCTCATCCATCTAATATCCTAGAGACCGTATATCGAGCATGGTGTTGTCAGACCCATACGGTTTCCACTCGAGTCTCGCTCTAATCGGATTCTCCCGGAGAACTCTTTCTCTCTCAACCCGAATGACCCTGGCCAGGGATTTGTCTGAGCAAGAACACATGGGATATTCCTCTCATGACGCCGAGAGTGGATGATCCTCTATCGACACTCAATAGCCCTCGTAAGGTCGACTACCACTCCCAATGACCAGCTATACTAGATCTGGGACAGCCAAACCTATAAGTTTGGTATCAAAGAGTGGAGCACTCATACAGGACATCCTTGGTATCTCAAGTCTAAGGACCAGATACACCACTAGGACTACGGAATCGCTGTCTGACAATAAGGCATCATCAACCATCCAGCATTCCGTAAGCGGATCAATCAGTGAACTCATTCTCCAATGAGCACCTGTACTGTATCCCTAGTGTCCCTACACGAGCAGCTATGAGACCAGCTGCATCCATCATATGGACGGGTATACAGCACACCAGTCTATCCGGTTATCACGATGTCCCTCTCGAGTAACCTATGACCGAGATCATTTAGAATATGTGTTTAAAGGTGAATCGATCACATTATCGTGATCTCATAACGATCTGATTCCCATTGCACAAATCTAAGGATATCACAATATATGTATGCATTTATGCAATAGTTATAAAGTGATATACGCCGAAATATAATAAGCAAAAAGATTCTGTATCAAGTCACATGTGCCATCACTCACGTGATTGGCTTGCTGGGCACCTATGACTAGCAAATCATTGGCAAAGGAACCATAGGTAACAAATCCAACGTTCTTATTGAAGATGTATTGTTAGTTGATGGTTTAAAGCATAACCTTTTGAGTATTAGTCAATTATGTGATAAAGGATATATCGTTAGATTTGAATCTAATGTTTGTATTATTGAAAAACCATACAAAAATAAATCTATGATTGCCCTAAAACAAAATAATGTATACACTATCGAGATTAATGATCTTTGTAATGAAATGTGCTTTTTGGTTTTGAATTACGATGCTTGGCTTTGGCATAGGAGATTAGGTCATGTTAGCATGAAACTAATCTCTCAAATTTCATCTAAATAACTTATAAGAGGAATTCCTCATATCAAGTTCATCAAAGATAATATGTATGATGCATGTCAATAAGGAAAACAAATAAAAGGTAGCTTCAAACCTAAGAACCAAATAAGCACCTCTAGACCTTTGTAATTGATCCATATGGACTTGTACGGACCAATTGCTACGATAAGCCTAAGAGGTGGCAAATATGTATCTGTTATTATGGATGATTGTAGTAGATACATATGGACTTATTTTTTGGCACACAAAAGTGAATGCTTTAGGTATTTCTCTAAGTTCTGTAAACTTGTTCAAAATGAAAAAGGGTTTTATGATTTCGTCAATTTGAAGTGATCATGGTGGTGAATTTCAAAACCGTGATTTCCAAGAATTTTATGAATCTAATGGAGACAACCACAACTTCTATACTCCAAGAAATCCTTAACAAAATAGAGTAGTCGAAAGAAAGAATAGAAACTTACAAGAAATGGCAAGAACTATGTTAAACGAACATAGCCTATCCAAATATTTTTCGGCCGAAGTCGTAAATATGGCAGGCTATATTATAAATAGGGTTCTAGTCAGACCACTACTTTCTAAGACCCCTTAAGAGTTGTGGAACAATAAAAAACACAACATTACTTTAAAGTTTTCAAATATAAATGTTTTATTTTGAATGAAAATGATGCCTTAGGTAAATTTTATGCAAAATCTAATGAAGGAATTTTTCTTAGCTATTCCTTTGTTTCTAAAGCATTTCATATCTTTAACAAAAGAGCTTTGATTATAGAAGAATCCATTAATATTGTTTTTAATGAAATTTCCAAAGTTAAGAAAAATGAACGTAGTGATGATGTTGATTTTGATGGGTCATTGCAATGCAAGAAGAGTAAAATCAATTTGAGAGAAATGAGGTGTGGAAGCTTCTTCCTACACTAAATAACTATTTAGTTATTGGTACTAAATGGGTATTTAGAAACAAGCAAGATGAATTTGGTATCGTGGTTCGAAAAAGGCTAGATTAGTGGTCAAAGGTTTGAACCAAGAATAAGGTATAAATTATAAATGGACCTTCTCTCCTATAGCTCAATTAGAAACCATAAAGGATGCTCCTTGCCTATGCTAGTAGTAATAATTTTAAGTTGTTTCAAATGGATGTTAAAAATACTTTTCTTAATGGCTTTATTTTCAAAGAAGTTTATATTGAACAATGTCTTGGATTTGAGAATGATAGTCTCCCTAATCATGTGTTTAAATTATCTAAAGCTCTCTATGGTTTAAAAAAAGCCCCAAGGGTTTGGTATGAGAGACTTAGATCATTTCTTATTGAAAATAATTTCTCTAAAGGCAAGGTCGATACTACATTATTTATCAAAAATTTTAAAAATAATTTTCTTATTGTTCAAATTTATTTTGATGATATTATTTTTAGTTCCATGAATGAATTTCTTTGTGAATCATTTGCTAAAAGTATGAATCTTGAATTTGAAATGAGTTTGAGAGGAGAATTAACCTTCATTTTAGGCTTACAAATCAAGCAACTAAGTAATGACATTTTTCTTAGTCAAACAAAAATATGCCTTAGATTTGCTAAAAAGGTTTAATAGGGATAGCTCAAAAGCTATCAAGACTCTCATTTCTCTGGGGTGTTAAACCAAATGAGAAATAATGTGGCTCTAATACCAACTATTAGGAATGAGTCGACAATAAGAGGGGGTGGTGGTGAATTAGTACAACGGTAAATCTATCGATTTTGGAAAATATTCATTCATTGAAAACTGATAGAAAAGATGTTAACTTAAAAGTGTATGAAAGTGTAGTGAAAGTAAAACAGTTTGTAGTAAAGGTAAATTGCACAAAAGAAATGCAAACCAGATTTTTATAGTAGTTCGGTCGTTGTGACCTACATCCACTCTCGATTCCTCTTCCGTCGAGGCCATTAATATCCACTAACGGTCTTCCTTTAATAGGCAAAGACCAACTACCCTTTTACACTTCTCTTCTCCTTTTCATAGGTTGAGACAATCTTTTACAAGCACTAACTCGTCTCCAAACAGAATTCTAAACTTAGAATTAGAGAAGGGGATCTCTCAAGTGAATACTATAGTGTTTTCTCACTTTTAAATTATCTATACTTGTATAAGTTAACCAGGGATGAGAGGGGTATTTATAGGCCTCAAGTAGATTCAAACTTGGAGCCTAAAAGAGTCTCATCCCGGGTTTCACTGGTCCTGGCGGTACCATCGACTGTGCTGGGCGGTACAACTATTGAATCTTAGATTTTGATGACGAAATCAATTGTAAATTGTTTGATCTAATCTATATGTTGAGAAAAGTATGCAGGATTAACTATGATAGCAGTAAGACACAAATCAGGTGTTGTGTAGGAGTCAAGATTGAGATCTCATAGGGAGTTCAAGAGTTCGTCGGAAGTTCGGACGTTCGTTGGAAGTTCTGCTGAAACCAACTGAGGAGTCTAGGAGCTTGCCAAAGACACTCATCGAAACTCATCAAAAGATCATCCTAAAGTTTAGGAGCTTGCCAAGAGTCCACTGGAATATTGCCGGCAGTTCGTCGGAAGTTCGTCGGAAGATCGCCCGAAGAGCAATTGACGTATTAGAACTAGAATAGTTTGTCAATTGTTTTAATTATTGTAGTTAGTTTGTAAATTGAGTTAAGATTGGGAGATAATCTCACGAACTTAGTTAGGGGCCAATTGGGCCTTTAATAGGGTTGAATTGGGCTGGATTAAACAACCCATTCAGCACTTGGAAACATGGCCGATGGTGGCACTACCTGGGAGACCCAGTCTCCCAGATAGTCTTGGCGGTGGTACCATTGGTAGTTAATGTTACCAGCGGTGGTACCGCCCCTTTCAGGTGGTGGTACCGCTAGAGCTCGATCTCCGAGCTTTGTCAAGCGGTGGTACTGCCTAGACTGGGTGGTGGCACCGCCTAGTGTCAGGTGGCAAGCGGTAGTATCGCCCAATAATGGTGGTAGTACCATCAGTACCCCGAAATCTGGGGATATGACACTTTTTAGCTCCAATTTTGAAGCCAATGGGGCCTATAAATACCCCACCATTTTCTACATAAAAGGGCACAAAAGTGTCTAACATATTCTTGAATCTCTAGGGTGTTAAGTGTTGTAAAAGTGAGAAAGAGTCCTCCCCTCCCTCTCTTAGCTTTGTAAACATCCAAGAAAGAGGAGTGAGGTTTATAAGGGTTATCTCCTAAACTTGGCAAAAGGAGAAAGAGCTGTAAAAGGTAGTTGTTCTTTGTCTATTGAAGGAAGGCCTTTAGTGGATGTCGGTAACCTCAATGGAGGAGGAATCTAAAGTGGATGTATGTCATATCGATCGAACCACTCTAAATCATGGTTTGCTTTTCTTTTTATGCAATTTACATTACTGTAAACCTCTTTAAGCTTCCCTTTACATTTTTATGAAAGCTCTCAAGTTCAACATCCTTCCGAAACAATTTAAATCGAAACGAATATTTTACAAAATCGATTATTTTTCACTGCACTAATTCACCCCCCTCTCTTAGTGCCACTTTTGATCCAAACAATCACTACCTGCAGCACTGACACTGGGCGGTACCATCGCCCAGTTTAGCGATACCACCGCTTGGGAGACTAGACTGTGTTTGGGTGGTACCACCATCGAAACTGGCGGTACCACCGCTTGACAGTCTCGGATACTGAGTCTGGATGGCACCACCACCTAGACCGACGATACCATCGCCTGACATAGTCTCGGATATTGTGCCATGATGGTTTCACCTGTTGGGTCACTATTTGGGCCTTTTCATTTGGCCCAACATAGCCTAAAATTGGGCCCAATTGGCTCCTAATTGAGTTAGCCTAATTCCAACCCAATTACGCCTAAAACCTACTTCGATTTATACAATTATTAGAAAGCTAATCAAATGTTGTTTGGCATGTCATTGGTTTATCGGCGCTTCATCCGAATCTTCGGTGCATCATCCTCTCTTGCGGCCTATTGCCCAATCGGCCACTTAACCTCCGCCACTCCAATTTCCTTGGCGTAATTTCTGCTCTTCTTAGCCTGATGCCTGATCCCATGGCCTGAAGCCTTCTGCCGATACATCGATTGATCCTCCGGCTCGACATCCAATTATCTTTCCCTGATTGAAGCTTCCTGCGTCACTCAAAATGCAGATCAAATAAACACTATCAATTGGTTTCATCATCAAAATCTAAGATTCAACACTATCATGTATGTCATGCTGTGTACGTGTCCCGATATAGCACATGCTCTGAGTGTCACAAGCAAGTGTTAGGTGGATCTAGCCTTGGAGCACTAAAAAGCAATAAAGTGTATCCATAAGTACTTGAGAAGGACTAAGAATCTTTTACTGATATATGGAGGTAGTAGCCTCAACGTTGAAGGCTACATGGACTTGAGTTTGCAGTCTAATGTTGATGATAGCAAGTCGAATTGATTTAATTCCTCTTGCATTTCAATAGTCCAAAAATCATCTTTTATGGCCTCATCAATGCATTTAGGTTCGATTTGAGAAAGGAAGGCGGCGTTAGCACAAAAATTCTTGAAAGAGGAACGAGTTTGAACCCCTTTTGATGTATCTCCTATAATTAGCTCCTTTAGATGAGCATCTATATACTTCCATTCCTTGGGTAAGGAAATTTCGGAAGAAGGTGCATCCAAGTTGCTATTTTGAGGAGTGGGTTCAGTTAAATTCAAATTATCAAAACCAAGATCATCATCAAAATCATTTTTCTTTAAATTAGAAATTTCATTAAAAAATACATGAATAGACTCTTCTATTACTAAGGTTCTTTTGTTAAGAACCCGAAAAGCCTTAGAAACGGAAGAGTAACCAAGAAAGATACCTTCATCAGATTTAGCATCAAATTTTCCTAAGGCATCTCTTTCATTCAAAGTAAAGCATTTACAACCGAAAACTTTAAAATAGGAAATATTTGGTTTTTTGTTATTCCATAATTCATAGGGAGTTTTTGATAGGGATGGTCTTATTAGGACCCTATTCATGATGTAGCAAGCCGTATTTACGGCTTTGGCCCAAAAATACTTGGGTAGACTATATTCATTTAATATTGTTCTTGCCATTTCTTGTAGGTTTCTATTTTTTCTTTCAACTACTCCATTTTGTTGGGGATTCCTCGGAGTGGAGAAGTTGTGATTGTATCCATTTACTTCACAAAAATTTTGAAAATCACGGTTTTGAAATTCGCCACCGTGATCACTCCGAATTGATGAAATCATGAAACCTTTTTTGTTTTGAGTGAGTTTACAAAATTTAGAGAAACACTTGAAACAATCACTTTTGTGAGCTAAGAAATAGGTCCAAGTGTATCTAGTATAGTCATCCACAATTACAAACGCATATTTGCTTCCTCCTAGACTTGTCGTGTCAATTGGTCCAAATAAGTCCAAATGAATCAATTGTAATGATCTAGTGGTGCTAATTTGAGTTTTTGGTTTGAAACTAGTTTTTATTTGTTTACCTAGTTGACATGCATCGCATACTTTGTCCTTAATAAACTTTATATTTGGAATTCCTTGTACTAATTCTCTAGATGAGATCTTAGATATTAGTTTCATGCTTGCATGGTCTAGTCTCCTATGCCAAAGCCAAGCATCATCATTTAAAGCGGAGAAGCACATTTCATTACTCAGTTCATCAAGGTTGATGGTGTAGACATTATTTTGTTTTAATGCAATCATAGTTATGTTATGGTTTGGTTTTTCAATAATACATACATTTGATTCAAATCTAACGATATAAACTTTATCGCATAATTGACTAACACTCAAGAGATTATGTTTCAATCCATCAACTAGTAAGACATCATCAATAGAAAATTTTAATTTGTTACCTATGGTTCCCTTGCCAATGATTTTGCCTTGGTTGTTGTCTCCGAAGGTGACGTACCATTCTTCTTTGCTAGTGAGCATAGAGAAATGAGATGGATCTCCAGTCGTATGTCTTGAACATCCACTATCTAGATACCATCTCTTGCTCCTAGCTTGTGATGGTGTATGTTTATACAAGAAGGGATTATTTAGCCCAAACTAAGTCTAATTTTGGGCCCAGTTGGCCCCTAACCTGGATATAGGATTATCTTTTAATCCTAATCCTAATTACATGTGAACTACATAACTAAAAATATCCCAAGCAAGTTTTCAACCGCGAACGTCGAGTCTTGTTTCGGTGAGCTCTCCGACGAACTTCTTCCGATGGACTCCCAACAAGCTCCCGATCTTGTGATGACTTCAACGAGTAGCCGAGCCTTCTCGGTGATCTCCGCGAACCTCCGACGAACTTTCGAAAATTCCGACAAGTTCCCGATTTCATCTCGGTTGGTTCCGGCAGCATCTCCGACGATTCTTCGGACTCTCAAACGTCCATCGAACTTGACTCCGGTATTCTTGCTTTGCGGTTTCTGGTTATCGTAGTTAATCCTGCACACTTAACTCAATTATATGGATTAGATCAATTAACCCATCAATTGATTTTATCATCAAAATCTGAGATTCAACAAAATGGGTACCTAAAAATCATCTCATTTTATAGAAAAATGTACAATCATAAGCTAGGATCAAGAGATTGTACCTTGATAGTTGATGCTCAAGGCATATGACCGGAGATCCATCTCATTTCTCGAAGCTCACTAGCCTAGACGAAGGATATGTCACCTTCGGAAACAACAATAAGGGTAAAATAATTGGCAAAGGAACCATAGGTAACAAATCCAACGTTCTTATTGAAGATGTATTGTTAGTTGATGGTTTAAAGCATAACCTTTTGAGTATTAGTCAATTATGTGATAAAGGATATATCGTTAGATTTGAATCTAATGTTTGTATTATTGAAAAACCATACAAAAATAAATCTATGATTGCCCTAAAACAAAATAATGTATACACTATTGAGATTAATGATCTTTGTAATGAAATGTGCTTTTTGGTTTTGAATTACGATCCTTGGCTTTGGCATATGAGATTAGGTCATGTTAGCATGAAACTAATCTCTCAAATTTCATCTAAATAACTTATAAGAGAAATTCCTCATATCAAGTTCATCAAAGATAATATGTATGATGCATGTCAACTAGGAAAATAAATAAAAGGTAGCTTCAAACCTAAGAACCAAATAAACACCTCTAAACCTTTGCAATTGATCCATATGGACTTGTACGGACCAATTGCTACGATAAGCCTAAGAGGTGGCAAATATGTATCTGTTATTGTGGATGATTGTAGTAGATACATATCGACTTATTTTTTGGCACACAAAAGTGAATGCTTTAGGTATTTCTCTAAGTTCTGTAAACTTGTTCAAAATGAAAAGTGTTTTATGATTTCGTCAATTCGAAGTGATCATGGTGATGAATTTCAAAACCGTGATTTCCAAGAATTTTATGAATTTAATGGAGACAACTACAACTTCTCGACTCCAAGAAATCCTTAACAAAATAGAGTAGTCGAAAGAAAGAATAGAAACTTACAAGAAATGGCAAGAACTATGTTAAACGAACATAGCCTATCCAAATATTTTTGGGCCGAAGCCGTAAATATGGCAGACTATATTATAAATAGGGTTCTAGTAAGACCACTACTTTCTAAGGCCCCTTAAGAGTTGTGGAACAATAAAAAACACAACATTTCATACTTTAAAGTTTTCAAATATAAATGTTTTATTTTGAATGAAAAAGATGCCTTAGGTAAATTTGATGCAAAATCTGATGAAGGAATTTTTCTTAGCTATTCCTTTGTTTCTAAAGCATTTCATATCTTTAACAAAAGAACTTTGATTATAGAAGAATCCATTAATATTATTTTTAATGAAATTTCTAAAGTTAAGAAAAATGAACGTGGTGATGATGTTGATTTTGATGCCTTAAATTTAAATGAAACCCCTTCTCCAAAGAGCAATTTGGATGCATCTTCTTCCGAACCTTATTTACCAAAGGAATGGAAGTGTGTAGATGCTCATCCTAAGGAGCTAATTATAAGAAAAACATCGAAAGGGGTTCAAACACGTTCTTCTCTTAAAATTTTTTGTGTCAACGCTGCTTTTCTCTCCTAAATTGTACCGAAATGCATTAACGAGGCCATGAAAGATGATTCATGGGTCATTGCAATGCAAGAAGAGTTAAATCAATTTGAGAGAAATGAATGTATGGAAGCTTCTTCCTAGACTAAATAACCATTTATTTATTGGTACTAAATGGGTCTTTAGAAACAAGCAAGATGAATTTGGTATCGTGGTTCGAAACAAGGCTATATTAGTGGCCAAAGGTTTGAACCAAGAAGAAGGTATCAATTATGAATGGACCTTCGCTCCTATAGCTCAATTAGAAGCCATAAGGATGCTCCTTGCCTATGCTAGTAGTAATAATTTTAAGTTGTTTCAAATGGATGTTAAAAGTGCTTTTCTTAATGGCTTTATTTTCGAAGAAGTTTATATTGAACAACGTCTTGGATTTGAGAATGATAGTCTCCCTAATCATGTGTTTAAATTTTCTAAAGCTCTCTATGGTTTAAAAAAAGCCCCAATGGCTTGGTATGAGAGACTTAGATCATTTCTTATTGAAAATAATTTCTCTAAAGGCAAGGTCGATACTACATTATTTATCAAAAATTTTAAAAATAATTTTCTTATTGTTTAAATTTATTTTGATGATATTATTTTCAGTTCCATGAATGAATTTCTTTGTGAATCATTTGCTAAAAGTATGAATTTTGAATTTGAGATGAGTTTGAGAGGAGAATTCACCTTCATTTTAGGCTTAATAATCAAGCAACTAAGTAATGACATCTTTCTTAGTCAAACAAAAATATGCCTTAGATTTGCTAAAAAGGTTTAATATGATAGCTCAAAAGCTATCAAGACTCTCATTTCTCTTGGGTGTTAAACCAAATGAGAAATAATGTGGCTCTAATACTAACTATTAGGAATGAGTCGACACTAAGAGGGTGGGGGGGGGTGGTGGTGAATTAGTACAACGGTAAAACTATCGATTTTGGAAAATATTCATTCATTGAAAACTGATCGAAAAGGTGTTAACTTAAAAGTGTATGAAAGTGTAGTGAAAGTAAAACAGTTTGTAGTAAAGGCAAATTGCACAAAAGAAATGCAAACCGGATTTTTATAGTGGTTCGGTCGTTGTGACCTACATCCACTCTCGATTCCTTTTTCGTCGAGCCATTAATATCCACTAACAGTCTTCCTTTAATAGGCAAAGACCAACTACCCTTTTACACTTGTCTTCTCCTTTTCATAGGTTGAGACAATCTTTTACAAGCACTCACTCGTCTCTAAACAGAATTCTAAACTTAGAATTAGAGAAGGGGATCTCTCAAGTGAATACTATAGTGTTTTCTAACTTTTAAATTATCTATGCTTGTATAAGTTAACCAGGGATGAGAGGGGTATTTATAGGCCTCAAGTAGATTCAAACTTGGAGCCTAAAAGAGTCTCATCCCGGGTTTCACGGGTCCTGGCGGTACCATCGCTTGTGCTGGGCGGTAGAACTATTGAATCTCAGATTTTGATGATGAAATCAATTGCAAATTGTTTGATCTAATCTATATGTTGAGAAAAGTGTGCAGGATTAACTATGATAGCAGTAAGACACAAATCAGGTATTGTGCAGGAGTCAAGATCGAGATCTCGCAGGGAGTTAAAGAGTTCGTCGGAAGTCCGGAAGTTCGTTGGAAGTTCTGCTGAAACCAACCGAGGAGTCTAGGAGCTTGGCGAGAGTCCACTGGAACATTGCCGGCAGTTCGTCGGAAGTTCGCCGGAAGATCGCCCGAAGAGCAATTGACGTATTAGAACTAGAATAGTTTGTCAATTGTTTTAATTATTGTAGTTAGTTTGTAAATTGAGTTAGGATTGGGAGATAATCTCCGAACTTAGTTTGGGGCCAATTGGGACCTTAATAGGGTTGAATTGGGCTGGATTAAACAGCCCATTCAGCATGTGGAAACATGGCCGACAGTGGCACTACCTGGGAGACCCAGTCTCCCAGATAGTCTTGGCGGTGGTACCATTGGTAGTTAATGTTACCAGCGGTGGTACCGCCCCTTTCAGGTGGTGGTACCGCTAGAGCTCGATCTCCGAGCTTTGTCAAGCGGTGGTACTGCCTAGACTGGGTGGTGGCATCGCCCAATAATGGTGGTAGTACCATTAGTACCCCGAAATCTGGGGATATGATACTTTTTGGCTCCAATTTTGAAGCCAATAGGGCCTATAAATACCCCACCCTTTTCTACATAAAAGGGCACAAAAGTGTTTAACATATTCTTGAATCTCTGGGGTGTTAAGTGTTGTAAAAGTGAGAAAGAGTCCTCCCCTCCCTCTCTTTGCTTTGTAAACATCCATGAAAGAGGAGTGAGGTTTGTAAGGGTTATCTCCTAAACTTGGCAAAAGGAGAAAGAGCTGTAAAAGGTGGTTGGTCTTTGCCTATTGAAGGAAGGCCTTTAGTGGATGCCGGTGACCTCAATGGAGGAGGAATCTAAAGTGGATGTAGGTCATATCGATCGAACCACTCTAAATTATGGTTTGCTTTTCTTTTTATGCAATTTACATTACTGTAAACCTCTTTAAGCTTCCCTTTACATTTTTATGAAAGCTCTCAAGTTCAACATCCTTCCGAAACAGTTTAAATCAAAACGAATATTTTACAAAATCGATTATTTTTCACTGCACTAATTCACCCCCCTCTCTTAGTGCCACTTTTGATCCAAACAACCACTACCTGCAGCACTGATACTAGGCGGTACCATCGCCTAGTTTAGCGATACCATCGCTTGGGAGACTTGATTGTGTTTGGGTGGTACCACCATCGAAACTGGTGGTACCACCGCTTGACAGTCTCGGATACTGAGTCTGGATGGTACCACCACCCAGACCGACGATACCATCGCCTGACATAGTCTCAGTGATTGTGCCATGATGGTTTCACCTGTTGGGTCACTGTTTGGGCCTTTTCATTTGGCCCAACATAGCCTAAAATTGGGCTCAATTGGCTCCTAATTGAGTTAGACTAATTCCAACCCAATTACGCCTAAAACCTACTTCGATTTATACAATTATTAGAAAGCTAATCAAATGTTGTCTGGCATGTCATTGGTTTATCGGCGCTTCATCCGAATCTTCGGTGCATCGTCCTCTCTTACAGCCTATTGCCCAATCGGCCAGTTAACATCCGCCACTCCAATTTCCTTGGCACAATTTCTGCTCTTCTTAGCCCGATGCCTGATCCCATGGCCTGAAGCCTTTTGCCGATACATCGATTGATCTTCCGGCTTGACGTCCAATCTTCTAACATGTTCTACTCCTGCCCAACTTGATTCTTCTTGCTTTAATTATCTTTCCCTGATTGAAGCTTCCTACGTCGCTCAAAATGCAGATTAGATAAACACTATCAATTGGTTTCATCATCAAAATCTAAGATTCAACACTATCATGTATGTCATGCTGTGTACGTGGCCCGATATAGCACATGCTTTGAGTGTCACAAGCAAGTGTTAGGTGGATCCAGCCTTGGAGCACTAAAAAGCAATAAAATGTATCCATAAGTACTTGAGAAGGACTAAGATTTTCCTTTGGTTTCATCAAAAAATTCTCAATATAATCTACTAATCTTTTACGTCCAATCTGCTATACTTAAAAATCTGTGCTGCAGAAAATTTCAGCCGCATATTGTTGCCTTAACCCATCTATTTGTAATCTTTTTTTAATAAAATTTCTTATACACTTCATAGATTATCTTGGCTTCCATTTAAGATTGAACTATTAAGAAATTCATCTCTAAAAACGATTTTGTGTTGCTGCAAATTTTCATCGTAACCCGCTGAAATTTTTCGACGAGAATTCTCAATTGTAACTTGCACCAATTTCCTTGTTGTTATACTGCCGAAATTTTCTTGATTAAATTAGATATCCTTGCTGTCATATAAACTGTGATTTTGCTATCAATTCCCTCCTCAATTCTCTCAAGTTTTTGGTGGAAATTACGTCGAGAAACCGTTGTTTCTTCGACGACAATTCTACTCTTACAAGAGAGTACATACTTGCTGCAACTTCCACTGATTTCTATCAAACCTTTGCTACCATCTACCACAGATCCAAAACTTTCATCGACAGCCCTAAAACTCCACCAAACCATACCCTCAAACTGCACCCAAAATTATCACAAAACAAGCCTAAACCGTAGCCTACATCCACCAATCCACCAACACTTTCGACCATCACCTCTCTCAACCAATACATGCCTTTAACCCAACAAAAAAAGAGAGATCTTAACATTACAGATTTGGCGGCATATACTATGGCATCTGAGGAGGTAATCAATGCTAAATTCGAAGCCTTCGAGGCACGAATGGAGGATAAGATTCGGACGCTCTTTACCGAACTCAGATTGGGCCGACCACTAAGCTTGAAGAAATCACATCAAGGAGAGAGCTTTGCCCAATCGCACCAAGCCCAAAGATATGACTTCTAAGAGAGGGGAAGCTCTATGACTAACCCCATCTATCCATGCATGAGAGTGGACTTCCCTAGATGGGAAGAAGGAGACCCGATTGGTTAGATCTCGCGCGCGGAGCGATATTTTCGATACCATAAAATCGCAGATGCATCTATGGTGAAAATTGTGGCTATACATCTTGAAGGGGAAGCTATACAGTGGTTTAACTGGTTTGAACATACTTATGGAGTCCTTTTATGGCAACAATTCAAAGAAGGACTGCTGATCCGCTTCATACCAACCGATTACCAGAATATTGACGGACAATTAGCAAAGATCTAACAAACCTCCACCATTCAGGAGTACCAAATCAGGTTTGAAAGGTTATCTAATCAAACTCATGATTGGTCTCAAAAATAGCTATTGAGGACCTTCATTGAGGGCTTGAATCTAGAGATCCTGGGAGAAGTTAAAGCGTGACAACCGTACACGCTTATGGTAGACATCTCTTTCACACGACATCAAGAGGAGCGATTGAATCATGAAGCTTGGAGGACTAGAGTTGCTCCTCAACCAGAAATACTGAAGCCCTCAGCCCCCCCTACTATCGATCGAGTCCCTGCACCAAAGAAGTTGACAAGAGAAGAGCCACAACCGATCGACGTTACAGTACACACACTAGCTGGCTACTCAAACCCACAAACAATGAAAGGGAGACTTCTTATGATTGAACTAATAGAAGAAGAGGTCATTGAACATTCAGAAGAGAACCTTGAACATAAAGAAGATGCGGAAGAAGAGCCACAACCGATTGACGTTACAGTACACGCACTAGTCGGCTACTCAAACCCACAAATGATGAAAGTTGGAGGCCTTCTCAAACAACAACCGATCTCTGTTCTCATCGACACGGGCAGTACTACTAATTTCCTAAATAGTAAGCTTGCTGTTCGGATAGCATTACCTATTGAGAATCGCTACAGGTTTGATGTTAAGGTCACCGACGGATGGATTTTGAATTGTGATCGTAGGCGCCCGTAAGAGAAACAATTGCAGCAGGACCAAGAGATAATTGCAGATTTCTTCCTTCTCCCTCTTAACAATCATGAGGCCATGCTCAGAATTAAATGATTGACAACATTAGGTGATATTTCCTGGAATTTTATAAAACTAATTATGAAATTTTACAGTAAGGAGAAATAGGTGACATTGCACGGGAAACATGGGGGCGACATAACAATGATTTGCACATAACAAATGGAGAAGGTTTTGCATAAAGCATGCAGCGGCTTTTTGGTACAACTTGAGTAGCAAACTAAGGGAGAGCCAACAAAATTTGAAGATCCAAATCTACTTCCTTTGCTTGCTGAATTTTCAAATATATTTGACGAACCGTGCAACCTACCTCTTACTCGTTGGCATGATCATTGTATAACGATCCTTCCATGAAAATCTTCAGCAAATGCTTAGCCATATCAGTATTCACATCTTCAGAAGGATGAAATAGAAAGGATTGTAAAAGAGATGCTCAAAACAGGAGTTATTCGGCCAAATTGCAACCTCTACTCTTCACCGGTGCTACTTGTACGCAAGAAGGATGGAACAAGGCGATTATGTGTTGATTACCGAGCTCTCAATGGCATAACCATCAAGGATAAATACCCTATTCCAGTAGTAGATGAATTGCTAGATGAAAGGGAGCACAAATCTTCACAAAGCTGGACCTTCGATCCGGGTATCATCAAATACGAGTATGAAAAAAAGATATACTGAAAACCACCTTTTGAATACACAACAACCACTATGAATTTTTGCTTTCTTCAAAAGAAGGTGGAATATCTTGGGCATATCATATCAGAGAAAGGTGTGGCAATAGACCCCTTCAAAATTGAAGCAATGCAAAACTAGCTGACCCCAAGGAACATAAAATTGCTACATGGCTTTTTGGGTTTAACAGGCTACTACTGCAAGTTCGTGAAAAACTATAGAGAGATCAGTGCACCACTTACTTCCTTACTGAAAAAAGATGTCTTCCAATGGTCGGACAGAGCCTCCGCTGCCTTCGACAAACTTAAGGTAGCCATGATGACGACGCCGGTGCTAACACTACCAGATTTTAACCGACCCTTCATTATTAAGGCCGATGCATCTGGAGTCGGAATTGGAGCCATTCTCATGCTAGATGGTCGACTACTCGCATATACTAGTAAGGCATTATCTCCCTCCCATCAAAATAAGTCAACATATGACAAGGAGATACTCGCCATTGTGCGCGCAGCAACGAGGTGGAGACCCTACTTGATTGGTCGACGATTTCAAATTAAAACCGACCATAAAAGCCTCAAGTACTTTTTGGAGCGAAAGTTTCCATCATCCCCTGAGCAGCAAAAATGGGTAACAAAACTTCTTGGATTTGATTATGAAATAACTTACAAAAAGGGGAAAGAGAATGTTCTTGCAGATGCGCTTTCGCAGCTACCCGAGCAAGTTAAAGTTTCGGCCGTTTCACTTCCGACCAGCGACTTCCTTGAGGATATTAAGATGGAATGGAAGGAAGATTCAGATACTAGTAAGATTATAAAAAAATTGGAGGAAGCACCAACTCCCATGGCTCATTATAATTGGGACTCAAAAGAATTACACTATAAGGGACGCATTGTGCTTATGGCATATCACCCACAAACCGACGGCCAGACGGAAGTTGTAAATAGGCGCTTGGAGACAGCCCAAAGCCACCCACCAAATATGACTACCAAAGGAGAACTTCAGACTCAGCCAAGTGCTATTATTGATCGACGGATCATGACTCGACGACGATGATCCACTACTGAATTACTAATACAGTGGGCAAACCTACTAACAGAAGATGCCACTTGGGAGAACTATGATGACTTGAAGATCAAATTCCCAAAATTCATGAATCGTCAGCCTCGAGGACAAGGCTGATTTGAAGAGGGCGGGTCTGTTAGGACTCTAGCTAGGAGAGTCCTAATTGAGAGGGACATTCATGTAAAACCTACCTAAGCCGACTCCTATTAAAGAGGTGAAGAGGTCGGCTAGGGTTAGGAGGTTATTTCTTATAGAAGAATAGGGAGTTGTAAAGGAATAGGAGTATTGAGTAGGAGTCCTATTAGGAGTTGGTTAGAAGTAGGAGTCCTATTAGGAGTTGGTTAGAAGTAGGAGTCTTAAGTAAGAGTCCTATTAGGAGTTAAGGTTTAGAAGCCCTATAAATAGTCATGTATTCCACCTCTTTTCATAAGCAATAGATGAATCTTTTCTGCAGCCTTTGAGCAGCAACTTAGAGGGAGGAACCCCTATAGAGTTCCAAGGAGGCCGATCCCCTAAAGAGATCAACCCCAAGTTTAGAATCTGCAAGGGTTCTAACACAACAATGGGGTGATTGCTCATGCGAAGGAACCCAGGTCTCATCAGAAATCTAAGCATGTTCTGAGGAGGTTTCACCTTATTAGAGAGATCATAACCCGAGGAGATGTAGCAATGGAAAGAGTTCCATCCGAAAATAACATTACAGATCCACTGACAAAGCCACTGTCTCATATTGTCTTTGAGCATTATAGGGGTCTGATGGGGATCAGATACATAGGTGATTGGCTTTAGGTCAAGTGGGATATTGCTAGTCATAGGTGCC
This sequence comes from Musa acuminata AAA Group, assembly GCF_036884655.1. Lineage (NCBI taxonomy): Eukaryota > Viridiplantae > Streptophyta > Magnoliopsida > Zingiberales > Musaceae > Musa > Musa acuminata. The sequence goes on along the minus strand of NC_088328.1, from coordinate 8,892,760 downwards.
CAGCAAGCCAATCACGTGAGTGATGGCATATGTGACTTGACACGAAATCTTTTTTTGCTTATTATATTTTAGCATTTATCACTTTATATTAACTATTGCATATATACATGTATATATTGTGATGTCCTTGGATCTGTGCAATGGGAATCGGATCATTATGAGATCACAATAATGAGATTGATTCACCTTTAAACATATACTATAAATAATCCCGGTCATAGGTTACTCGAGAGGGACATCATAATAACCGGATAGACTGGTGTGCTATATACCCATCCATATGATGGATGCAGCTGGTCTCATAGCTGCTCGTGAAGGACACTAAGGATACAGTACAAGTGCTCCTTGGAGAATGAGTTCACTGATTTATCTGCTTACGGAATGCTGGATGGTTGAAGATGCCTTATTGTTAGACATTAATTCTGTAGTCCTAGTGGTGTATTTGGTCCTTAGACTTGAGACACCAAGGATGTCCTGTATGAGTGCTCCACTCTTTGATACCAGACTTATAGGTTTGGATGTCCTAAATATAGTACAGCTGGTCATTAGGAGTGGTAGTCAACCTTATGAGGGCTATTGAGTGTCGATAGAGGATAATCCACTCTTAGCGTCATAAGAGGAATATCCCATGTGTTCTTGCTTAGACAAATCCCTAGCCAGAGTCATTCGAGTTGAGAGAAAAAGAGTTCTCCGAGAGAATCCGATTAGAGCGAGACTCGACTAGAAACCGTATGGGTCTGACAGCACCATGCTCGATATACGGTCTTTGGGATATTAAATGGATGAGGGACTATAGGTACACGGTAACTGAGGACAAATAGGTCCAATTGATTGGATTCCCCTGTATCGTCTGGGGACTATGGCGTAGTTGCATAGTACGTCCGTAGTCGATGAGTCGAGTGATTTATTATAGAGATAATAATTCACTAAGTTAGAAGTTGTTCTAACAAGTATGACTCACGGCGAGCTCGATATTAGACCTAGAGGGTTACACACATATGGTAGGCATTGCGATGAGTAGAGGTTCGGATATGAGATATCCGCTGGAGCCCTTGTCTTATTAGATATCCAATAAGCCCTTGAATTATTGGATCCCATGGACGAGATCCAATAATAGCCCATGAGAGATTATTGGATAGAGATCTAATAATCTAAAATGCTTGGGTAATTGGATGCATATCCAATACCCAATAGGGGAGGATCCATTAGGTTTTGACAGGGGACCTCTATAAATAGGAGGGATTCAGAGCCTCATAGGCTAGAGCCTTTGCTTGCCTCTCCTATTCTCCTCCCCCTCTCCACTTTAGAGCAGGCATGGAGTTTTGAGGAGCGTCATCGTAGCCTTACTATGTGGATCACCGCTAGAGAGGAGGACGCTTGACCTCCTTCACCCTCTCCTAAAGATCTGTAAGGAAACAAGGATATACGATCTCCCTAGGTAACATAATCTACTCTATATGCAGTTTTAAGTTTCACGAATTTTGCGCACCGATATTTGCACTACAACGAACATCTCTTTGGGAATAGGGGATTTTGTTTTTCTTGTTCTTCTACTACGCATGTGATGTCGCCCCCGAGATTTCCCAATAATTGGTTCATGGACGCTTCGTCTGATTCTTCGATGCATCATCCTCTCTTGCGGCCTATTTCCCAATTGGATAGTTAACCTCTATAACTCCAATTTCCTTGGCGTAATTTTTGCTCTTCTTCGCCTGATGCCTGAACTCGTGGCCTGAAGCCTTTGGTCGATACGTCGACTGATCCTCCGACTCGACATCCAATCTTCTAATATGTTCCACTCCGGCCCAACATGATTCTTCCTGCTTTTAATTGTGTCTCCCTGATCGAATATTCCTGCGTCACTCAAAATACAGATTAGATAAACACTATCAATTGCTTTCATTATCAAAATTTGAGATTTAACAATACCCCCCTTTTTTATAATGACAACCAATTGATGACGGAGTTAACTTTAACTCCCCCTATCAATAAGTTATATTGATAGAACTCTTGGATTAAAAAATTCAAGCAAAGTGTCATCATCAAGTCATGATAAAATCATGTATAATCAAAATTTTAATATATTATTCCATGCATGATTTTCATCATAACTTCTCCTCCTTTGTCATCAACAAAAAAGATAAGTGCAACTTAGCAAGTTTTTAGATATACAAGTTCAAATCATTGCATTTATCATCATGCAAGCTAGCAAGTTTTTTTGATTCTACTTAAAACAAGCAAGCTAGCATTTTTGCATTTCTAGCAATTCTTTCTCCATGCAATTTGCAAGCTAGCAAATTTAGTAAGTTTTACATAATTTTGGAACAAGCAAGCTAGCAAATTATATATATATGAAAGTTGGCAAAAATTTTGTGTCTTTTCATATGAGCAAGCTTTTTGCTTCTCTTTATGATGTGCAAACTAGCAACTTTTTGCTTATTCTTGAAGTATGCAAGCTAGCTAGCAAGCTAGCAAATTTCCATTAAATGTGCAAGATAGCATATTTTTCTCTTTTGAGAAATGTAATTTTTTTTGCTTCATTTGCAAAGTGCAATCTACCAAAATTTTACATCATTTTACATCATACAAGCTAGCAAATTTTTTCATCATTTTAGAAAATATAAGCTAGCAATATTTTGAGATGTTCAAGAAAGCAACTTTTGCTTCTTGAAATATGTAAGTTAGCATGTTTGCTTTTCTTTACTGTGTTCAAATTAGCAAGTTTTTGAAAAACAATGCAAGATAGTAAATAGGAAGTTTTGAACATGCAAGCTCGCAAGATTTTCATATATGAAGGTTGGTAAAAAATTTTGCATCTTTTGAGATGTGCAAACTAATAAGTTTTCTCTCTCTTTGCGATGTGTACATTTGTAATTTTTGCTTCTCTTTAGATGTGCAAGCAAGCAAGCAAGTTTTTCTATTTGTAAAGTGTGCCAGCCAACAAATTTATCTCCCCCTTTGTCATTGTCAAAAAGAAGAGAATAATATAATTTTATAATTATTTTCCCTTTACATCAATTTTCACATCATGACAAGGATAAATTATCATTCTTAATTCAATATGTTTGTGCATCAATATAGTTTCAAATTAAAATATGTATAATTTTAAAATCTTACATTTCATCTGTACTTTATGTATGATACCAAAAATAAATCATCACTATGGGCATATCATACATAATACTCATGTTAGGATCAAGAGCACTAAGAGGGGGGGTGAATTAGTGCAGCGGAAAACTTTCGACGATTAAAACTGCGTTCGTACGTTGAAATCCGATTCCGATGTAAAAGTCATTTCGTGCAGATAATAACTTTGAAAGCTTACGGAAATATATTTGAAGTAAAGTAAGGAAGGCAGTTTGCAGTTAAGATAGAAATCAGAATGTAAGCACAAACTGAAATATGGTTTCCGTACGATAAAACCGATTTCTGTCTTAACGCCGATTCAGAAAATACTTAACTAAGAAACACGTTCGTAAATGAGCAGAAGGTAGTAAGCTACTGAGGAGGTTTGCAATAAAGATAAGATGCTTAAAATAACCGCAAACCAAGATTTATAGTGGTTCGGTCAATCTTGACCTACATCCACTTTTGGCTTCCTCCACCAACGAGGTCACCGACATCCACTAGAGGCCTTCCTTCAATAGGCGAAGGCCAACCACCCTTTTATAGTTTCACTCCTTTTGACGGGCTTAGGAGACAACCCTTACAAACTTTTCTCTCCTCTCTTGAAAGATCAAAACTTGGAAGAAAAGAGGGAGGAGAACTTCTAGACTTTACAACACTTTTGAGTGCTAAAATCACAGAGTAAGATCAAGCTTTCAGTGCATTTGGGTTACCCTTTCATTGTTGAAAGGGTGGGGTATTTATAGGCCCCAAACCAGTTTGAAATCCGAGCTCAAAACTATCATCTTCCCGAATTCCGGGGTCTGGCGGTTGCACCGCCTGACTGGGGTGGTTGCACCGCCTGGCAGAGCTCAGAGACTGAGCCTCTCGGCGGTGCCACCTCCTATCAGGGGCGGTTGCATCGCTTGGTAGAGCTCGGAGACTGAGCCTCTGGGCGGTGCCACCGCCTAATAGGGGCTGTTGCATCGCCTTGCAGAGCTCGAAGATCGAGCTCAAGTGGTTCCACCGCTTGTCAAGAGCGGTTGCACCACCTAGTCTCGCTCGGAGACTAAGCCCAGGTGGTGCCACCACCTGACTAGGGCGGTTGCACCACCCAGTTTCGCTCGGAGACTAAGCCCAAGCGGTGCCACCGCCTGACCTGGGAAAAAATAAAAATAAGCTTTATCTCGAAAAATCATAATGACAAACATTTAAGCATTTTTAATTAAAGTCATCAATCATCAATTTAAATACACATTATTTTTTCTTAAAAACATACATAGGAATAATCATTAGATTTAAATCTTACATTTTGTTCCTTCATCATAAATCACGTAATTTTCATAAAATAAAAAGAAGCATGATATAATTTTTTTATAATTTTAAATTTTTTTTTTTACTAACTAATTTAAAAACAACAGTTTACAAGCATTATACAATTTCGAAATAAAGTAAAGGAGTTTCGTTTGAGTTGTTTACCTCATTGTCGAGAGTCACTGTTAGGACTCTAGCTTGGAGAGTCCTAATTGAGAGGGACATTTATGTAAAACTGTTAGGACTCTAGCTAGGAGAGTCATAATTGAGAGGGACATTCTGTTAGGACTCTAGCTAGGAGAGTCATAATTGAGAGGGGCATTCATTGCAGAATTCCAGCCGCATAGCACCATCTGTTTGATCTTGCTACTGTGCTTTTTCTATCCAAATTTTTATGAAATTTTTATGACATCTTTGACACTTCCTAACAGCAGATTTCTCTTTGGTTTTTTCAAAAAATTCTCAATATAAACCATTGGTCTTTTACGTCTAATCTGCTATACTTGAAAATCTACACTGTAAAATTTCACCCGCGTAACACTGTTTGTTTGATCTTGATACTATATTGTTTCTATCCAAATCTCTACGAAATTTTTATGATAGTTTTGAAACTTAATAATAGTGGATTTCCCTTTGGTTTCATCAAAAAATTCTCAATATAAACCACTGATCTTTTACGTCCAATCTGCTATACTTAAAAATCTGTGCTGCAGAAAATTTCAGTGGCATATTGTTGCCTTAACCCAGTTACGGTGCTACGAAAAAGATGCAGAAGAAGAGCCACAACCGACCGAAGTTACGGTGCATACACTAGCTGGCTACTCAAACCCGCAAACGATGAAAGTTGGAGGCCTTCTCAAACAACAACCGATCACTGTTCTCAACGACACGAGCAGCACTAATAACTTCCTAAACAGTAAGGTTACTGTCCATATGAACTTACCTATTGAGAATTGCAGCAGGTTTGTCGTTAAGGTCGCCAACGGACGGATTTTGAAGTGTGATCATAGGTGCCCGCAGGTGAAACTGTTGCTGCAGGACCAAGAGATAATTGCAGATTTCTTCCTCCTCCCTCTTGATGATCATGAGATCATACTCAGAATTAAATGGTTGATGACATTAGGTGATATTTCTTAGAATTTTATGCAACTAATTATAAAATTTGACAGTAAGGAGAAACAGGTGATACTGCATGGGAAACGTGAGGGCGACGTAATGACGAATTGCACACAACAAATGGAGAAGGTTTTGCATAAAGCATGCAGCGGCTTTTTGGTACAACTTGAGCAACAAACTAAGGGATAGCCAACAAAATTTGAAGATCCAAATCTACTTCCTTTGCTTGCTGAATTTTCAGATATATTTGACGAACCGCGCAACCTACCTCTTGCCCGTCGGCATGATCATTGTATAATGATTCTTTCAAGCAAATCTCCAGCAAATGCTCAGCCATATCAATATCCACATCTCCAGAAGGATGAAATAGAAAGGATTGTAAAAGAGATGCTTAAAACAGGAGTTATTTGGCAAAGTTGCATCCCCTACTCTTCACCGGTGCTCCTCATACGAAAGAAGGATGGAATATGGCGATTATGTGTTGATTACCAAGCTCTCAATGGCATAACCATCAAGGATAAATACCCTATTCCAGTAGTAGATGAGTTGCTAAGGGAGCACAAATCTTCACAAAACTGGACCTTCGATCCGGGTATCATCAAATACGAGTATGCGAAGAAGACATACCGAAAACCACCTTTTGAACACACAACAACCACTATGAATTTTTGCTTTCTTCATAAGAAGGTGGCATATCTTGGGCATATCATATCGGAGGAAGGTGTGGCAGTAGACCCCTTCAAAATTAGAGCAATACAAAACTGGCTAACCCCGTGGATCATAAAATTGCTACATGGCTTTCTGGGTTTAACAGGCTACTACTGCAAGTTCGTGAAAAACTATGGAGAGATCAGTGCACCACTTACTTCCTTACTGAAAAAAGATGTCTTCCAATGGTTGGACAGAGCCTCCGCTGCCTTCGACAAACTTAAGGCAGCCATGACGACGACGCTGGTGCTAACACTACCAGATTTCAATCGACCCTTCATTATTGAGGCCGACGCATCTGGAGTCAGAATTGGAGCCATTCTCATGTAAGATGGTCGACCACTCATATACACTAGCAAGCCATTATCTCCCTCCCATCAAAATAAGTCAACATATGATAAGGAGATGCTCGCCATTGTGCGCGCAGCAACGAGGTGGAGACAATACTTGATTGACCGACGATTTCAAATTAAAATCGACCATAAAAGCCTCAAGTACTTTTTGGAGCGAAAACTATCATCCCCTGAGCAGCAAAAAAGGGTAATAAAACTTCCTGGATTTGATTATGAAATAACTTACAAAATGGGGAAAGAGAATGTTCTTGCAGATGCGCTTTCGCAACTACCCGAGCAAGTTGAAGTTTCGGCCGTTTCACTTCCGACCAGCGACTTTCTTAAGGATATTAAGATGAAATGGAAGGAAGATTCAGAGACTAATAATATTATAAAAAAATTGGAGGAAGCACCAAGCCCCATGGAGCATTACAATTGGGACTCAAAAGAATTACACTATAAGGGACGCATTGTGCTTACGATAAATTCTACTTGCATCTTCACGAGCAGATTTTGGACAAAGTTATTCTATATGTAGGGTACTAAATTGAAAATGAGTATGGCATATCACCCAAAACCGACGGCCAGACGAAAGTTTTAAATAAGTGCTTGGAGACAGCCCAAAGCCACCCACCAAATAGGACTACCCAAAGAGAACTCCAGACCCAGCCAAGTGCCATTATTGATCGACGGATCGTGACTCGACGACGATGACCCACTAATGAAGTGCTAATACAGTGGGCAAACCTACCAATAGAAGATGCCACTTGGGAGAACTATGACGACTTGAAGATCAAATTCCCAGAATTCACGAATCATCAGCCTCGAGGACAAGGCTGATTTGAAGAGGGCGGCGGGTCTGTTAGGACTCTAGCATGGAGTGTCCTAATTGAGAGGGACATTTATGTAAAACTGTTAGGACTCTAGCTAGGAGAGTCCTAATTGAGAGGGGCATTCATGTAGGAGGTGTTTTCTTAGAGAAGAATTAGGAGTTGTAAGGGAATAGGAGTCTTGACTAGGAGTCCTACTAGGAGTTGGTTAGAAGTAAGAGTCTTAAGTAGGAGTCCTATTAGGAGTTAGGGTTTAGAAGCCCTATAAATAGCCATGTATTCCTTCTCTTTTCATAAGCAATAGATGAATCTTTTCTGCAGCCTTTGAGCAGCAACTTGGAGGGAGGAACCCCTATAGAGTTCCAAGGAGGCCGATCCCCTAAAGAGATCAACCCCAAGTTTAGAATCTAGAAGGGTTCTAACAGTCACCAAGGCGAAGTTTGTCATTTCATTTTTATCGGTTTGCTCCTCTTCTTCGGATGTGCTCGTTTCGTCCCAAGTCACTTTGAGTGTTCACTTTTTCTTTGGTAACTTCTTTTTAAGTTTATTTTTATTTTTTAATTCTTATTTTAAGAATTTTTTAAGCTTTAATGATAAGAGTTCAAAGTCATCATCACTTCAGCTTTTGCTTAAGTGGTCTTCATTTGTTCTAAGTGTCAAACCCTTCCTGTACTTTGGAAGCTTATTCTCAAGTTTGTCATGTGCCACATAAGTAATTTCATATACCATTAATGACCCGATTGTTGAATCTCGTATTTTGATGATGAAACCACTTGATATATGTTTATGATTTAATCTGCGTTTTGAGTGACGTAGGATGCTTCGATTAGGATGAGATAATTAAAGAAGGAAAATCATGTTGTGCCGAAAGAACATGTTAGAAAATTGGACGATGGGCCGGTGGATCGGTCGATATATCGACAGAAGGCTTCGGGCTGTGGACTCAGGCATTGGGCCAAGAAGAGCGGGTATTGTACCAAGGATATCGGAGTTGCGGAGTCAACTGGCCGATTGGGCAATAGGCCGCAAAAGAGGACGATGCGCCGAAGAATCAGACGAAGCGTCGAGGGACCAATGACATGCCGGACAACTTAGTTAATTGCTTAGGATTAATTGTCTCGATCAAAGTTTTGTTTTACATGTGCAGGATTAACTATGATGGAAGTAAGACATGCAGTAGTAGTTGCGCCGAATTCAAGACTATGATCACGTTGGGAGTTCGAGAGTTCGACGGAAGTTCGGACGGTCGTCGGAGGTTCTACGGGAACAAATTCGAGAAGTCCAAGAGCTTGCCAAAGAAGCTCGTCGAAACTCTCCAAGTGGATCGTCGCAAGTCCAGGAGTTTGCCGGAAGTCAGTAGGAGCCTCACCGAGGGTTCATCGAATGATCGACGAAAGTTTGCTGGAAGCTCGCCGGAAGAAGCGATTGACGCAACGGAGCAAGTTGCAGTAAATGTCTTAAGAAATATCGTAGTTAGAATTTAGATTAAGTTAGGAATAGGAGGTGATCCCATTAACTTAATCTGGGGGTAATTGGGCCCTTGACAGACCCAAATTAGGCCAAATGGATCAACCCATTCGGACCAGAATTCTTGCCAAGCGGTGGCACCGCTAGGGTCGGCAGTGGCACCGCCCAGGAGATGGTCTCCTAGGAAAGCTGGGCAATGCAAATGCCCAGGTCAGGCGATGGCACCGCCTAGGCTCTGCGAGACTGGGCGGTGCAACCGCCCCAGGCAGGCGGAGGCATCGCTTGGGCTCAGTCTCTGAGTGAGACTGGATGGTGCAACCGCCCCTGTCAAGTGGTGGCACCACCTAGAGGCTCAGTCTCCGAGCTGCCAGGCAGTTGTACCGCCCCAGTCAGGAGGTGGTACCGCCAAGACCCCGGAAATCCGGGAGATGACATTTTTGAGCTCCAAATTCAAACCAGTTTGGAGCCTATAAATATCCCTCCCATACTTGGGTAAAACACACAAGCATAGAGAGAATAAAAGAGAGAAAACGCCGCTGCAATCTCTAGAATTTCCCTCCTCTAGCTTAAGTGTTAGAATTCTGTTTAAGAGAGGAGAGTGAGTGCTTGTAAGGGTTGTCTCCTAAACCCGGTAAAACGAGAAGAGGGGTGTAAGAAGGAGGTTGATCTTCTCTTGGTAAAGGAAGATCGTTAGTGGATGCCGATGGCCTCAAAGGAAGAGGAATCAGAGGAGTGGATATAGGTCACGATTGATCGAACCACTATGAACTCTCGTCTTCTCTGGTTTGCATGTATTCTTGCTGCTTACCTTACTGCAAACCTCCATATGTGCTTTACTTCCTCATTACTTTTGCTGCACTCATTTACGAACTCGCTTTCAAGTTAAGTTTCCGAAAATGATTTTACGTCGGAAACAATTTCATCGTACGAACGCAGTTTTAAATCGTCGAAAGTTTTTCGCTGCACTAATTCACCCCCTCCCTCTTAGTGCACTTGATCCTAACAATTGGTATCAGAGCCTAGTTTTTCTCATTTCGGATTTACACCCGAGAGAAATGGCTCTTCATGGCTTTCAAGATGCCTTTTCGGTTGTTCGTCCACCGTTGTTTAATAGATTGGACTACACTTATTGGAAAACTCGAATGAGAGTTTTCTTGGTTTCTATGAATTTGGATTTATAAAATATTTTTGAAAATGGTTTTCAACTTCCCTCTAAACCGATGAACGAATGGTCGTATTTGGAGAAGAAGTATTTTTCTTTAAACGCAAAGGCTATGAATGCCTTATTTTGCGCTTTGGACAAAAATGAGTTCAATCGGATTTCTATGTGTGAAACGACTTTTGATATTTGGCGAACACTTGAAATCACGCACGAGGGGAACTAGTAGAGTCAGACTTAAAAGTTAACATTTTAGTGCATGATTTTGAGCTTTTTCGAATGCAACCAAGCGAGACTATAGGCGACATGTACACCCGTTTCACGGATGTACCAAGTAAGAGTTCTTGGTAAATCTTTTTCGAATTTTGATCTCGTAAGCAAGATCTTAAGATCCCTTCCAAAAAGGTAGGATCCTAAAATAACCGCAATACAAGAAACAAAAGATTTAAATATTTTTCCCCTTTAAGAACTAATTGGTTCGTTGATGACATATGAAATGGTGTACAATGCACATGATGAACAAAACAACCTTCCAAAGAATAGGAAGGATTTAGAACTCCGGACAAATGAATACCACTTGAGCGATGACTCAAGTGATGAGGACAATGATGAACTTGAACTTCGAACACTAAATCTTAATAAGTTTATTAAACAAAAATCTAAAATAAATAATGAACTTGAACGGAGGAAGAGGCATAAGAAGAAAAATCCAAAGTAGGATGAATCGAGCTCATCCGAAGACGAGAAGAAAATCAAGAAAGGCGAGGTGACAAACTACGCCTTCACTGCATTCAATGAAGAGGTAATCAAAATCCCCCTAATTTATTTTGAAATTACTTGATGCTTTCATGATGTATTTTCTTTTTTAGTTTAGAATTAATTTTCTTAAAAATTACATGTTTAAAAATAAAAATACAAAAATTATGATCATGCTAGTAATTTTGAAAATGATAATATTGTATATTTTATGATAAACAAATAAAATGATTTTGATTAAAAATATGAAATCATGGTTAATAAGTAATAATGTTTATCATGTTGTTTTTCATTGTTATTTCTCGATTTTTAATCAAATCATGTTTGATTTGAAGTAATGCATAAAGTTTTTTTTTGGTGAGTAAAAGTAAATTGATTATGTGTAAAGTTTCTACAAATGCTTTATCTATACAAGTCATAGACAAAGCCAAGTAACTCATAGAGTGTGAATGCGATAGTTATGACTACACATGCTGTAGACTATAACTACCTGTGGGTACATTATTTGGCATCATTCCCAAGATCTTTAGCTAATAGCAAAATTAAATTTAATAAAGATATCTTTTTCTCTTCGGGTGAAGTGCTCGATTTTGAGATCATGCTCCAAACAGGATCTTGAGTCTCTAATAATCTCTTTCAAGAGCTGAGCATTGTTTGTGTGTTGACATTCAAAGATTCTATTACATCTCTCCTTCCACATCCACCAAATAGCGCATCTGAAAGTAACCTTTCCCAGTTGTGTAAGAGGCCCTTTTCTTAAGAAACATTCAATAAGGTCGCCTAGTTCTTGGTGCAAGTTTGGTTGCAGCAGTCTATTGAGTTCAAATCGCTGGAGAATCTCCTTCCATATCCATTTTGTATAATCACAAGCAAAATAGAGGTGGTCAACAGTTTCTTCTTATTGCAAACAAAGGGAGCATCGGTTAACATGATAGATACCTCTTCTTTTCATATTGTCTATTGTAGGTAGTTTATTGAGAAGGGTCTGCCATGTACATAAGGAGTGTCTTTGTGATCCCGGTCGATCCCATGTCCAACTGCTTGGGACCCACTTGTTATTGTAGGTAATGCATAAAGTTGTAATGAAAATATTGAAATTTTGATTCCATGATTTGATGATTTTGTGCATGAGATTTTAAAGTTATACATGATGATTTTTGTGGTTTATTGATCATGATGGTTTTTACGATGAAATTCATTTTTCGATCCTAAACGTTGATGCATGTTTTCATAAATGAAAAAGGCATGCTTCTATGAAATTAATCATATAAATTTAAATGGTTAAAAAGAGAAAAGCATGTTACTTGAAAATTCTTTTTCTCTATCTTATTGACTGTGATGAATCTATTTCATCATCTTTTTATGAATTTCTTGAAAATGATTTTGATTTGATGATTTGAATTTGAATGAATTTTTATCCTAATTATGATCTTGGTTTATTGGAATTACTTGAGATATTCTTTATGAATCAAAATCTTATATCTCCTATGTTTCCTTTTACCATTTCCTAAAGAGGAGATCTATAAAACTAACCATGATCTTGATAATTATGTTTTGAATCTTTATGTAAATCAAGATCGTTCACCATGACTTCTTGCATTTTATTAAAGAAATTATTTAAATAAATCATGTCTTTTGGTATTTACATGATCCTTGAGATTTTATTTTTCATGACATGATGTGATTGTATTTATGGCTTGTATGCCTTGAAATGATTAAAATATTTTACACTATTTTGTTCTTCTCCTCTTCTTTCTTGTTTATAATGATAAAATAAAGAGAAATTTTGATCATGCATTGTAGGATATAATTGCTATAATGAGAATTTTACACTATTACATGCCTTAATAACATGTTGGAAATTATGTGTTTTGGATACAAAAATTTACATGATCATGAGCATGTTTTATCTTCATGATTGTGTTTGAAAATCTATAGCAAAACCATGTCTGAATGCATGAAAGTGTTAAATTTCATTTTCGGATTTTTTTGATCCTAACAATTCATTTTTGAAAATCTATTGATCTTGATTTGATGATTTAAATGAGCTTTATCTTGATTTTTTGAAATATATATCAAGATTTTATATGCTTAAATCAAGATTTCTTCCCATTTATCCAAGGATCGTACCATATATTAGAACTAGTTCCAAAAGAGATTGCATAAGAAATGTGTTTGATTAGCCAATTCCTTGCCTTTAAAATTCCTTTCCAAGCTGTAGAGTGATATGTTCTTGTTGAAATTTTCCAAATTGATTCCTTTGAAAGATACCTAGTAGAAACCCATTGTGACCATAAGGAACATTTATTTTGTAAAAGATCCCACAATTGTTGTACCAAACATGCTTTATTCCAATCTCTAATATTTCTCAAGTTCAGCCCCACTTCATCTTTCGGTTTATAGATGTTGTCCCAATTTACCATATGCATTGCCTTATCATTTGTACCATTCCAGAAGAAGTTCATTAATAGCCGTTCAATATCTTGGATAAGTCCAACAGGCAGAAGAAAAGCATTAGACCAATATATAGAGTAAGAGTACAGTACCGAACGGATGAGTTCAAGTCGTCCTGCTTTTGATAGAAGCCTATTTTTCCATTAAGAAATTATATTCTTTATTTTTTGTAGGATAGGCTGACAGTGGGTTTTATGAATGCCAGTGGATATGAGTGGGAGACCCAGATAAGGAACTGGCAGACTTCCCTCATTAACCCCCAAAGTGTGTGTAATAAAGTCTTTGTTCTCAATGCAAGGACCCATATAGATTTTACTTTTCATATGATTTAACTGAAGGCCAGAAACCATACCAAAGTCATTTAGAATAGTAGATAGGTTCCTCATTGAAGTTGGATCATTCTGGAGAAATATAAGTAAATCATCTGCAAATGTTATGTGTGATATGTGAATAGAACTAGCATTTGGTACCTTAATACCGTCATTCAATACTGCTTGTTCCAACATACAGCTAATTCCTTCCATTGCAATAGTAAAGAGATATGGAGAAAGTGGATCACCTTGTCGGATGCCATTCGTGCTCCCAAAAAAACCAATAGGTGAGCCATTAAAAAGTATCGAAAACTTTGGAGTTTCCAAGCAACTTTGAATCCAATTTACCTATTTCTGTGGTAAGTTCATATCGATGAGCATCTTATAGATAAAACTCCTATTAACTGAATCAAAGGCTTTCCGTAAATCAGCTTTAAAACATATTTTCGTCCCTCTCGCATTTGAGTGCAGGTCCTTTATCAAGTCATTAGCAAGCAGAATATTATGATGTATACTTCTCCCTTTGATGAAAGCTGCCTGATTTGGACTAATGATCTCGTGTATTACCTTTTGCATTCTATCTGCCAACACTTTCGAGATGATCTTGTAAATAAAGTTGCATAATGATATGGGTCGATAGTTTTCTAGTGAATCAGCCCCTACATTCTTGGGAATTAAAGAAATAAAAGTACAGTTCATCTCTCTAAGAATACGGCCTGAAGAGAAAAAATGTTGGCAAGCCTTAATCACATCATTTCCAATAATAGATCATGCAGTTTGGCAAAATTCAGCTGGAAATCTATCTGGACCAGGGCTTTTATCCTTCGGTGACTTAAAGACAACTCATACAATTTCATCATCTGTAATTGGGGCACAGAGGATTGAAATGTCATCCGAATCAAGCTTTCTATTTGGCTCCACGTGAATGTTATTAGGTTGCATCGCTTGATTGAGTAAGGAATAAAAAAATCATTAAGTGTATGCTTTAACTTCATCTAAATTCTCAATAAGATTACCATATTTGTCTTTGCATTTTCTGATGCGATTAACGGCCCTTCGAGTAGCAATGGATGCATAGAAAAACTAAGTATTGGAATCTCCTAGAGTTAGCCAATGCTGTCAAGACTTCTGCTTTGCAAAACTTTCCTCCTGCTTTAAGGCTTGCATGAAGTTACTTCTGGCTTCTGTCTCTTTATAGATAAGATTCTCATCATGGGGCTGAAGTTGTAGCTCATATTGTATCGCCATTAGTTCCTTTCTGTAAATTTGAACCCGAGTGGTAATATTTCCAAAGGTGTTTGTATTCCACTCCTTCAGTGCCGCTTTGCAAACTTTGAGCTTTTGGCATAAGATGTAAAGTGGCGAACCATGTATATTAATATTCCAAGCTGATATGAAAATATCAAGGAACTGAAGATGAGTACTCCACAAGTTAAAGAATCTAAATGGTTTCTTGCCTCTAGGTGTTGCTTTCTCTGCGTGTATATACATTAAGGAATGATCAGAAAACAATGGTGCATCATACTCAAGAAGTGAATCAGGGTAAACTGTTAACCGTTCTTGGTTAATCAAACATCTGTCTAGTCGAGCCATTATTTTTCTATCTACACAAACAATGCTCAGCTCTTGACAGAGATTATTAGAGACTCAAGATCATGTATTGAAAACGATCTTAAAATGGAGCACCTTACACAGAGAGAAAAAGATATTTTTATCAAATTCAATTTTGCTATTAGCTAAAGATCTTGGGCATGATGTCAAAAGCTATACCCATAGGAAATCTTGGCATATCTGGACTTTAAATTTTATTAGTTGGCCATAGTTAAGAGTTATAGTCTATAGCATGTGTAGTCATAACTACCGCATGAGTACTCTATGAGTTACCTAGCTTCGTCTATAACTTGTATAGACAAAGCTATTTATAGAAACTTTACACAAAATCAATTTACTTTTACTTATCAAAAAAAAAATGGTGCACTGTTCTCTCCATAGTTTTTCACAAACTTTCAGTAGTAGCCTGTTAAACACAGAAAGCCATGTAGCAATTTTATGTTCCTCGGGGTCAGCCAGTTTTGCATTGCTCCAATTTTGAAGGGTTCTACTACCACACCTTCCTCTGATATGATATGCCCAAGATATTTCACCTTCTTTTGAAGAAAGCAAAAATTCATAGTGGTTGTTGTGTGTTCAAAAGGTGGTTTTTGTTATGTCTTCTTCGCATACTCGTATTTGATGATACCCGGATTGAAGGTCCAGCTTTGTGATGATTTGTGCTCCCTTTCATCTAGCAACTCATCTACTACTAGAATAGGGTATTTATCCTTGATGGTTATGCCATTAAGAGCTCGGTAATCAACACATAATAGTCATATTCCATCCTTCTTTCGTATGAGGAGCACCGGTGAAGAGTAGGGGCTGCAACTTGGCCAAATAACTCCTGTTTTAAGCATCTCTTTTACAATCCTTTCTATTTCATCCTTCTGGAGATGTGGATATTGATATGGCTGAGCATTTGCTGGAGATTTGCTTGAAAGAATCATTATACAATGATCATGCCGACGGGTAAGAGGTAGGTTGCGCGGTTCGTCAAATATATCTGAAAATTCAGCAAGTAAATGAAGTAGATTTGGATCTTTAAAGTTTGTTGGCTCTCCCTTAGTTTGCTGCTCAAGTTGTACCAAAAAGCCGCTGCATGCTTTATGCAAAACCTTCTCCATTTGTTGTGTGCAAATCATTGTTACGTCGACCCCACGTTTCCCATTCAGTATGACCTGTTTCTCCTTACTGTAAAATTTCATAATTAGTTGCATAAAATTCCAAGAAATATCACTTAATATCGTCAATCATTTAATTTTTAGCATGGCCTCATGATCATCAAGAGGGAGAAGGAAGAAATATGTAATTATCTCTTGGTAAGGCCTCATCATCAGCAACAGTTTCACTTGCGGGCGCCAACGATTATACTTTAAAATCCATCCATCGGCGACCTTAACGTCAAACCTGCTAAAATTCTGGATAGGTAAAGCCATATGGACATAAACCTTACTGTTTAGAAAGTTATTAGTACTGCCCGTGTCGATGAGAACAGTGATCGGTTGTTATTTGAGAAGGCCTCCAACTTTCATCGTTTGCGGGTTTGAGTAGCCGGCTAGTGCATGTACCGTAACTTCAGTCAGTTGTGGTTCTTCTTCTGCATCTTCTTCTTCATGTTCAAGGCTCTCTTCTGGATGTTCAATGACCTCTTCTTCTATTGGTTCAATCATAAGAAGTCTCCCTTTACTACAGCGATGCTCATGGCTCCACGGCTCGTCGCAATGCCAACATAACCCCTTCGCATATCGCTCTCAAAAGAAATGCAAATCGAGTTTATAGTGGTTCGGTTGTCGTGACCTACATCCACTCCCGATTTCTCTTCCGTCGAGGCCACCAGCATCCACTAACGATCTTCCTTAACTGGGCGAAGACCAACTACCCTTTAAACCCCTCTTCTCCTTTTCATAGGTTTAGGAGACAACATTTTACATGCACATACTCCTCTCTAAACTGAATTTAATGTTTAAGCTAGAGGAGGGGATCTCTCAAGTAATTTCTACAGCATTTTCTCACTTTGAAATTCTCTGTATTTGTGTATGTTAACCGGGGATGATAAGGTATCTATAGGCCTCAAGTTGATTTAAACTTTGAGCCTAAAAAGGTCTTATCCCTGGTTTCCCAAGTCTTGACAGTACCACCACCTGTGTTGGGCGGTACCATCGCTTGCAGCACTAACACTGGGCGGTACCATCGTCGAGTCTAGTGGTACCACCACCTGGGATATTGTGTCTAGGTGGTACCATTGCTCAGATTGGCGGTACCACCTCCTAACACTATGTTAGGACTCTAGCTTGGAGAGTCCTAATTGAGAAGGACATTCATGTAAAACTGTTAGGACTCTAGCTAGGAGAGTCCTAATTGAGAGGGACATTCTGTTAGGACTCTAGCTAGGAGAGTCCTAATTGAGAGGGGCATTCATATAGGAGTTTTTTTTCTTAGAGAAGAATTAGGAGTTGTAAGGGAATAGGAGTCTTGATTAGGAGTCCTATTAGGAGTTGGTTAGAAGTAAGAGTCTTAAGTAGGAGTCCTATTAGAAGTTAGGGTTTAGAAGCCCTATAAATAGCCATGTATTCCTACTCTTTTCTTAAGCAATAGATGAATCTTTTCTGTAACCTTTGAGCAGCAACTTGGAGGGAGGAACCCCTATAGAGTTCAAAGGAGGCCGATCCCCTAAAGAGATCAACCCAAAGTTTAGAATCTGCAAGGGTTCTATCACCTGGTATCATAGCAGCATTCTTGGCATCTCGCTGCCCTTCCACTACCATCCATCAGCCCTCCACAACCACCCAAAGCAATTCCCACAATTGCTTAAAAGATCGTCGCCGAATTCCGCCATCATCTCCACCACCGTGGATCATCCTTTTATCTCCCCGTGAATTGCAACAGGTTCTGGTTTCTTACCTTACTGTTGCTACAATTTAGTTATCCTTATTCGAAAATCTAAAAAAAAAAATTGTTCCTATATTGCTGCATAAACCTTTCGTCACAAAGTTTTCATCTCTACGACGAAAGATACATTGCAGAATTCCAACCGCATAGTACCATCTGTTTGATCTTGCTACTATGCTTTTTTCTATCCAAATTTCTATGAAATTTTTATGACATCTTTGACACTTCCTAACAGCTGATTTTCCTTCAGTTTTTTCAAAAAATTCTCAATATAAACCATTGATCTTTTACGTCAAATCTGCTATACTTGAAAATCTGCACTGTAAAATTTTAGCCACATAGCTCTGTTTGTTTGATCTTGATACTACATTGTTTCTATCCAAATCTCTACGAAATTTTTATGATAGCTTTGACACTTCCTAAAAGTGGATTTCCCTTCAGTTTCATCAAAAAAATCTCAATATAAACTACTGATCTTTTACATCCAATCTGCTATACCTAAAAATCTGTGCTGCAGAAAATTTCAACCGTATATTGTTACCTTAACCCATCTATTTGCAATTGTTTTTGAATGAAATTTCTTATACACTTCATAGATCATCTTGGCTTCCATCTAAGATTGATCTATTAAGAAATTCATCTCTAAAAATGATTTTATATTGCTACAAATTTTCATCGTAACCCGCTGAAATTTTTCTACGAGAATTCTGCAATCGTAACTTGCACCAATTTCCTTGCTGTCATACTACCGATATTTTATTGATTAAATAAGATATCCTTGCTGTCATATAAACTGTGATTTTGCTATCAATTCCCTCCTCAATTCTCTCAATTTTTTGGTGGAAATTACGTCGAGAGACCGTTGTTTCTTCGATGACAATTCTACTCTTACAAGACAGCACATACTTGCTGCAACTTCCACTGATTTCTATCAAACCTTTACTACCATCTACAACAGATCCAAAACATTCATCCATAGCCCTAAAACTCCACTAAACCACACCCTCAAACTGCACCAAAATAGCCACAAAATAAGCCTAAATCATAGCCTACATCCATCGATCCACCAATCCTTTCGGAGGTAATCAATGCTAAATTCAAAGCCTTGGAGGCATGAATGGAGGATAAGATTCGGACAATCTTTACCGAACTCAGATTGGGCCGACCACTAAGCCCGAAAAAATCATATCACGGAGAGAGCTTTGCCCAATCGCACGAGGCCCGAAGAGATGAGTTCCAAGGGAGGGGAGGCTCTATGACTGAACCCAACTATCCATGCATGAGAGTGGACTTCCCTAGATGGGAAGAAGGAGACTCGATTGGTTGGATCTCGTGCGCGGAGCGATATTTTCAGTACCACAAAATCGCGGATGCATATATGGTGAAAATTGCAGCTATACATCTTGAAGGGGATACTATACAGTGGTTTACTGATTTGAACATACTTATAGAGTCCTTTCATGGCAACAATTCAAAGAAGGACTGCTGATCCGCTTCAGACCAACCGATTACGAGAATATTAATGGACAACTAGCAAAGATCCGACGAACTTCCACCATTCAGGAGTACCAAACCAGGTTTTAAAGGTTATCTAATCAAACTCATGATTGGTCTCAAAAACAGCTATTGAGGACCTTCATTGAGGGCTTGAAGCCGAAGATCCGAGGAGAAGTTAAAGCGCGACAACCGTATACGCTTATGGCAGCCATCTCTTTCGCACGACATCAAGAGGAGCAATTGAACCATGAAGCTCGGAGGACTAGGGTCACTCCTCAACTTGTAATATTGAAGCCCTCAGCCCCCCCTACTATTGACCAAGTCCCTACACCAATGAGGTTAACAAGAGAAGAGCTTCGGGAGCGATATGTGAAGGGGTTATGTTGGCATTGTGACGAGCCGTGGAGCCGTGAGCATCGCTGTAGTAAAGGAGGACTTCTTATGATTGAACCGATAGAAGAAGAGGTCATTGAACATTCAGAAGAGAGCCTTGAACATGAATAAAAAGATGCAAAGGAAGAGCCACAACCGACCGAAGTTACGGTACATACACTAGCCGGCTACTCAAACCCGCAAACGATGAAAGTTGGAGGCCTTCTCAAACAACAACCGATCACTGTTCTCATCGACACGGGCAGCACTAATAACTTCCTAAACAGTAAGGTTGCTGTCCATATGAACTTACCTATTGAGAATTGCAGCAGGTTTGTCGTTAAGGTCGCCAACGGACGGATTTTGAAGTGTGATCATAGGTGCCCGCAGGTGAAACTGTTGCTGCAGGACTAAGAGATAATTGCAGATTTCTTCCTCCTCCCTCTTGATGATCACGAGGCCATACTCAGAATTAAATGGTTGATGACATTAGGTGATATTTCTTGAAATTTTATTCAACTATTTATAAAATTTTACAGTAAAGAGAAACAGGTGATACCGCATGGGAAACGTGAGGGCGACGTAACGATGATTTGCACATAACAAATGGAGAAGGTTTTGCATAAAGCATGCAGGGGCTTTTTGGTACAACTTGAGTAGGAAATTAAAGGAGAGCCAATAGAATTTGAAGATCCAAACCTATTTCTTTTGCTTGCTGAATTTTTAGATATATTTGACGAGCCGCACAACCTACCTCTTACTCGTCGGCATGATCATTGTATAATGATTTTTTCAGTCAAATCTCCAGCAAATACTCAGCCATATCGGTATCCACATCTCCAGAATGATGAAATAGAAAGGATTTTAAAAGAGATGCTTAAAACAGGAGTTTTTCGGCCAAGTTGCAACCTCTACTTTTCACCGGTGCTACTTGTACACAAGAAGGACGGAACATGGCGAATATGCGTTGATTATCGAGCTCTCAATGGCATAAGCATCAAGAACAAATACCTTAGTCAAATAGCAGATGAATTGCTAGATGAAAGGGAACACAAATCTTCAGAAAGCTGGACCTTCGATCCGGGTATTATCAAATACGAGTGTATGAAGAAATCATACCGAAAATCGCCTTTCGAACACACAACGGCCACTACGAATTTTTACTTTCTTCAACAAAAGGTGAAATATCTTGGGCATATCATACCAGAGGAAGGTGTGATGGTGGACCCCTTCAAAATTGAAGCAATGCAAAACTGGCCTACCCCGAGGAACATAAAATTGGTACATGGCTTTTTGGGTTTAACAGGCTACTACCGTAAGTTCGTGAAAAACTATGGAAAGATCAGTGCACTACTTACTTCCTTACTGGAAAAAGATGTCTTCCAATAGTCGGACAGAGCCTCCACTATCTTCGACAAACTTAAGGCAGCCATAATGACGATGCCGGTGCTAGCACTACCAGATTTTAACCAACCCTTCATCATTAAGGCTGATGCATCTGGAGACAGATTGGGATACGTTCTCATGCAAGATGGTCGACCACTCACATACATTAGCAAGACATTGTCTCCCCCCTATCAAAACATGTTAACATATGATAAGGAGATGCTCGCCATTGTGCACGCAGCAACGAGGTGGAGATCGTACTTGATCAGGCGATACTTTCAAATCAACACCGACCATAAAAGCCTAAAATATCTCTTGGAGCAGAAGATATCTTCCCCCGAGCAGCAAAAATGGGTAACAAAACTTCTTGGATTTGATTATGGAATAACTTACAAATGGTGGAAAGAGAATGTTGTTGCAGATGCGCTTTCGCAGCTACCTGAGCAAGCTGAATTTTTGATCGTTTTACTTCCAACCAGCGACTTCCTTGTGTTAGGATCGGAGCGGCACTAAGAGGGGGGGGGGGGGGGGGTGAATTAGTGTAGCGGTGAAGTGCGATAAACTTTTCATTATTTAAACAATTTTCGGAAACTTCGTACGATAAAAGCAACGTTTTCGTTTAAAACCGTTTCGATTGCATTTTAACTTGAAGAGATAAGTAAGACGGAGACAAAGCAGTATAGTATTAAAGTGCAAATGGTTTGGAATAATATAAATGACAATAAGTAAATGTAAACCAGAGATTACGTCGATTTCACAATGGTTCAGTCAAATGACCTACATCCACTTGCGAGGCACCTCTTCGATGAGGCTCCCACCTTCCACTAGCAAATCTCTTGAAAGGGAAGGGTAAATACCCCTCTTACAATGTTTACAAGCGTTTCACTCTCTTACAGATTTTCAGCAAGAAAGAAGGAGGTGAACACTAGCGAATTGAAAACAAGAAAGGCAAAGACGCTTCTAAGACTTTTCTCTCAATCACTTGTTGCTCAAAAAGTTGTAATCTCAGCTGAGATTTGAGGGGTATTTATAGGCCTCAAGAGAATTCAAATTTGGGCTCCAAATTTGAATTCTCGTTGGGTTCCCGATGCTGGCGGTGCCATCGCCTGTCAGTGGCGGTGCCACCGCCCAGTGTCATGTTGAATCTCGTATTTTGATGATGAAACTACTTGATATATGTTTATGATTTAATCTGCGTTTTGAGTGACGCAGGATGCTTCGATCAGGATGAGACAATTAAAGCAGGAAAATCATGTTGTGCCAGAGGAACATGTCAGAACATTGGACGTCGGGCAGGTGGATCGATCGACGTATCGACAGAAGGCTTCGGGATGTGGACTCGGGCATCGGGCCAAGAAGAGCGGGTATTGTGCCAAGGATATCGTAGTTGCAGAGTCAACTGGCCGATTGGGCAATAGGCTGCAGGAAAGGACGATGCGCCGAAGAATCGGACGAAGCGTCGAGGGACCAATGACATGCCGGACAACTTGGTAAATTGCTTAGGATTAATTGTCTCGATCAAAGTTTTCTTTTAAGTGTGTAGGATTAACTACGATAGAAGAAAGACATGCAGCAGGAGTTGCGCCGGAGTCAAGACAATGATCACGTTGGGAGTTCGAGAGTTCGACGGAAGTTCGGATAGTCGTCGGAGGTTCTGCGGGAACAAATCCGAGAAGTCCATAAGCTTGCCAAAAGAAGCTTGTCGGAACTTGCCAAGTGGATCGTCGCAAGTCCAGGAGTTTGCCGGAAGTCCGCAGGAGCATCACCGAGGGTTCATCGGATGATCGACGGAAGTTCGCCGGAAACTCGCCGGAAGAAGTGATTGACGCATCGGAGCAAGCTGCAAAAATTATCTTAGGATTTATCGTAGTTAGCACAATGATTAAGTTGGAAATGGGAGGTGATCCCATTAGCTTAATCTTGGGGCAATTGGGCCCCTAAAAAACCCAAATTGGGCCGAATGGATCTACCCATTCGGACCCTGATTGCTGTAGGAGGTGCAATCGCCCAAGCCAGGAGGTAGCACCGCTTGGGCTATGTCTCCCAGGGCGACTGGGCGGTGCAACCGCCCCAGCCAGGAGGTAGCACCGCTTGGGCTCAGTCTCCGAGCGAGACTGGGCGGTGCAACCTCTCCTGACAGGAGGTTGCACCGCCTGAGCTCAGTCTTCGAGCTCTGGCAGGCGGTGCAACTGCCCCAGTCAAGAGGTGCAACCGCCTGAGCTCGGTCTTCGAGCTCTGGCAGAGAGGTGCAACCGCCCCTGACAGAGGTGGCACCGCCCAGAGGCTTAGTCTTCGAGCTCTACCAGGCGGTGCAACCGCTCTAGTCAGGAGGTGCAACCGCCTGATCCCGGAATTCCGAGAATTGACAGTTTTGAGCTCCAAATTTGAACTGGGTTGGGGCCTATAAATACCCCAACCATTCGGCACTGAAAGAGCATGAACTCACACCGAAATCTTGATCCTTTCTATGATTCTTAGAGCTCAAAATTATTGTAAAGGCCAAAAGTTCTTCTCCCTCTGTTCTTCCAAGTTCTGAGTTGTAAAGAGAGGAGAGAAAATTTCTATAAGGGTTGTCTCCTAATGTAACAGCCCCCATTTAAAAAAAAAAAGAAATAGTAAATGCTTGTTTGTAAATATGAGGATTATTTAAATAATTTTTTTAAATAATATTATATTAAATTTTATGGCTAGGGACCTAAGAGTAAATAATAAAATTTTGTTATGATTTATAGAATATTCAGAATTGAGTAAATAAAAATAAAATAAAATAAATTGGAGGACATGTGTCATTAACAAGGATGAGTCTCTTGTATTTATTCTAAAGTTGACACCTAAACCCCCATGCATGCTTACCACCTCACTATTTTAGCATGAGCCAAACCTAAGTAATTTAAAGCACCATTAAAAAGAAACTTTGCAGCCAATGTTCGTTTGAGGAGAAGAAGAAGAAGAGAAGAAGAGAAGAAGAAGAAGAAGATGAAGAAGGAGAAGAAGAAGAAGTGGAAACTTTGTTTGAGGTTTTGCATCAACTCCCTATATTTGGGAATCAAACTCATCTAAGGCAAGTGATCTAACCTCTTCCTACATCATTCCTAATCTCTGTTTTCCTTTTAATTCTTCATAATTCAAAAGATTTCAGCATTGTACCAAACCGTTCTTTCCTTTTATACAAAGCCATGAATCTGAAATTTTTTCGGTAATCTGACTTCTATACATTGTTTTGTATCTAACTTTTAGCACTAAACTCTGATTTAGGCAAAACCTAATCCATTTGAAAGTAGACTCAAATATCTTTATTTTGACACTAAGATTGAATGATTTGGAGTTTAAATGTCTACTAAGACTTCTGTTTCAATTAACCCTACAGATTCTGCAAAATAGGGACTGAAATTTCTGACCTTCTGTTACTAAATTGCTCATAACTCTCTAGAGAAAATTCTGAATTATACAAAGCTTAGTTCTTTGGAAACTAGATTCGCATATCTTTCTTTTTGACAACTAGTTGGAAATTTTGAAGTATGTTTTCCTTCTGAAACATCTGTTTAAATTGATTCTATCAAGTCTGCAAAATAGGGATGATCAATTCTGACCTTCCTTTACTCTATTTGTTGTAACTTCCTGTCAAGAACTCAAAAAATTATAAATCTGAGTTCATCGGAATATAGATTGATACAGCTTTCCAATGACACCTTTTTTTAGTGATTTGGAGCATATTTGGTCACTCAAACAATTCAGAAAATATACCATTCAAATTCTATCATAATTGAAAACTTTGTTGGGTTTTGCCTATTCAATTTTCATCCTATTGGAAATATGATTTCTGCTAAATTCTTCTTCAATTGAGCTTTATATTAGTCCTTTGAAGTTCTTGTATTATTCATCCTGAAATTATTGTATAACTGAAATTTATTATGTAATGCTTTGTTTGCATTTCCTTGTTTGATAAAGGCACATGCATATCTTTGTTGTTCCGCATGTGCTTCTGATATGTGTCAATGTTTTTGTTCATACTACCCTTTTGTACTCTGGTGTCTTGTGGGATATTGTGAACCTTTGTCAGAAATGGTAAAAGGAGTTATGCTTAGAGCCCGCGATTGCTCTGCCGGCCACATTGACTTCACTCAAACGTGGGTGGATAGAGCTCCCAAACGTGGGAGACTTATGCTTGGTGGTCATCCAGAAATGGATGAATCACATTATGTATGTGGTCCCACAGCACCCTCTATGTTTATTGATATGATATCCAAAGCTTTGTTTATGAGTTCATATTATGCTTTGGATAAAAATGGAATGCTTGCTATATAAAAAATATCATACAAGCTTGTGTTTATTATTCGGTTCACTTGTTATACATTGAAGTGTTTCGTTTGTCATTATCATGCCCCCAAACACTCTTATGCCTTTGATATGCGCCTAAATGCTTCATGTGCCATTTGATACATGCCTAAATATTTCTTTTGCCAATGAAATGCTCCAATTTCCCTTCTCCTATTGTTATGTCTAATGCTTGTTTTTGAATGAGGTAAACCTTTGTGATTTTATATCAAATGAGATGATTTCAAATGAACACTTGTATTTCTACTTTTGTATCTTGAGACTAAGCCTGCTTGAACTTCTCCTTTCGCCATGGATATGTTAGACGCTTGCTGAGCTCTTTATGCTCACCCCGTTGCTATATAAATTTTTCAAGGTAGCTTGTCACGCACTGAAAAGCTAGAATTGGGTTAAAGCAGTGAAAGGCTAGAAGATTTTTGAGCTAATCTTTGTTGGATGATAGGTTTTTGTTGTATAGTATACTTTACTTCTGATGTAATGTTAAGAAATCTGTTGATACTTATGTGTTGTAAAAGTTTAAAGGACCGCTTATGTGTATGGAATGATAAGTTTAAGTTGTATAAGGATAAGAACTCATGGTGAATAATTATTTTTTTTTGTGATTGTATATATTTCTATGATTATGGATTTGTATTGAGGTTGATGTTTAGTTGAGTTGCCTTTAGATTTTATGAATCTTTGAGTGAAGTGGATTATGATTTATGTAACGTATAGGTTTATGAATTGTGAATATTGATTTTGAATGATTCTTAGTATCCTCAAATTGTTAGATTGGATCCTGGATTGAATTGATGATGAATTATAATATTATTGATTTTAGATAGGGTCACACCTCCTAACTGTGGTAATTCGGGGGGGGGGGGGGGCGTGACACCTAAAGCCCGTCAAAAGGAGTGAAACTGTAAAAGGGTGGTTGGCCTTCGCCTATTGAAGGAAGGCCTCTAGTTGACGTCGGTGACCTCGTTGGTGGAGGAAGCCAAAAGTGGAGTAGGTCAAGATTGACCGAACCACTCTAAATATCGGTTTGCATTTACTTTGAGCATTTTATCCTTACTGCAAACCTCCTAAATAGCTACTGCCTTCTGCGCTTTTACGAACGAGTTTCTAAGTTCACAGCTTTCCGAATCTGCGTTTAGACGTAAATCGGCTTTTTCGTACGATCATTACCTTTCAGTTTACGTTTATGTTTTGATTTCAATCATAACTGCAAACTGCCTTCTACGCATTTATAAAACGTATCTCAAAGTTCAGTATCTTCAAAATCGGCATTTAGACGTAAACCGGTTTTATCGTACGAACGTCGCATTTCAGTATGCGCTTGCATTCTGATTTTCATCGTAAACTGCAAACTGCCTTCGTAGATTTACTTTAACATCATCTCGCTTAATCTTAAGTTAAAGTAATCTTAGAATCGGCTTTTACATCGAAATCATTTTTATCAAATGAACGCAGCTTTCGATTTTAAGAGTGAAAGATTTCCGCTGCACTAAATCACCCCCCCCCCCTCTTAGTGCTCTTGATCCTAACAATTGGTATCAGAGCCCGGTATTTGTCATTTCGGATTTACACCCAAGAGAAATGGCTCTTCATGGCTTTCAAGAGGGCTTATCGGTCTTTCGTCCACCGTTGTTTAACGAATTGGACTACACTTATTGGAAAACTCGAATGAGAGTTTTCTTGATTTCTATGAATTTGGATTTATGGAATATCATTGAAAACGGTTTTCAACTTCCCTCTAAACCGATGAACGAATGGTCGGATTTGGAGAAGAAGTATTTTTCTTTAAACGCAAAGGCTATGAATGCCTTATTTTGCGCTTTGGACAAAAATGAGTTCAATCGGATTTCTACGTGTGAAACGGCTTTTGACATTTGGCAAACACTTGAAATCACGCATGAAGGAACTAGTAGAGTCAAAGACTCGAAAGTTAACATTTTATTGCATGATTTTGAGCTTTTTTGAATGCAACCAAGCGAGACTATAGGCGACATGTACACTCGTTTCACGGATGTCATCAATAGTTTAAGAGCTCTTGGAAAATGTTTTTCGGATTTTGAACTCGTAAACAAGATTTTGCGTTCTCTTTCTAAGAAGTGGGATTCAAAAGTAACTACAATACAAGAAGCTAAAAACCTAAACAACTTACCACTTGAAGAACTAATTGGTTCATTGATGACATATGAATTGGTGCACAATGCACATGATGAACAAAATCACCTTCCAAAGAACAGGAAGGATTTGGAACTCCGGACAAATGAATACCACTTGAGCGATGACTCAAGTGATGAGGACAATGATGAACTTGAACTTCGAACACTTCTTAATAAGTTTATTAAACAAAAATATAAAATAAACAATAAACTTGAACGAAGGAAGAGGCCAAAGAAGAAGAACACAAAGTGAGATGAATCGAGCTCCTCCGAAGACGAGGAGAAAATCAAAAAAGGCGAGGTGGCAAACTACGCCTTAACGACATTCAACGATGAGGTAATCAAAACCCCCTTAATTTATTTCAAAATTACATGATGCTCTTCATAATGCATTTTCTTTTTTAGTATAGAATTAATTTTCTTAAAATTTATAAAAAAATATATGATGAAAATGCAAAATTTATGATCATGCTAGTAGTTCTGAATATAATCATGAAAAATACATATTTTATGATAAACACACAAAATGATTTTGATTGAAAATATGAAATCATGGTTAAGAATTAATAATGTGTATCATGGTGATGTCCATTGTTATTTCTCGATTTTAAGTATATTAAATCATGTTTAATTTGAAGTTATGATATTTTTATAATTATGTATGATGATTCTTGATAATTATGGATTATCAATTTTCATGATAATAACAGTGGCTTTAAAAATTGATGCATGTTTTGATTTGACATAAATGAAAAGGCATGCTAACATGAAATCGATCACTTAAGATGAAACACTTAAAAGAGGGAGAAAAATATATTATCAATGAAATCATGAATCTATTTATATTATAAATTTTGTAAGCCATAAAAATGATTTTGATGATTTAAATTTGAAATGAGTTTTATCAAAATCATGATCATGATTTGTCAAATTGAATGAATTAAAAATGAATGATGATTTTTCTCTTGATAGATTGTGACCTGTATTCCTTGTATTCATGATATGATTTTTATGCAATTCTTTGTATTCATGAAAGGTTTATCTCATCACCCAATTATTTTCTTCTTCATATTCCTTATGTGATGATATGAAGCATTTATGATTTGCAATGATGCATGCAATACTAGAGCTTTTTATTTATGATGTGATGTATTGCATATGATGTAAATCATGATTTAAAATGCTATGAGTTGTTACTAAAATGATGTATGTTGATTTAATGTCATGAATACTCTAAATGATGAATGTTTGGTATCATGATCAAAATGTTGATAAATAGTTAAAAATTTAAGTATCATGTATGATATGCTTATAATATTGATTGATTTATTCAGTATCATGCATGAATGAAATATAAGGTTTTTGAAATTGTGCATGTTCGAATTTGAAAATATAATGATGCACAAATAAGATTGACACCTTCCCTTGTCATGATTTAGAAATTAATGTAAAGGGTCTTCCCTTCTCTTTCCCAATGACATAGGGGGAGAAAGAGTTGCTAATGTGCATATCTCAAAGAGAAAATTGCTAGCTTTCATGTCTTAAAATGTTGAAAATTTTTTGCTAGCTTGTATATTATAAACTTGCTATCGTACTATCATGATGATGAGCATGTCTTATCTTCATAATTGTATTTGAAAAACTATGGCAAAAATATGTCCGAATGATTGAACTTGTTAAAATTAATTTTCGGACTTTCTTGATTGAATGATCAAATCACTCGACTGCCATGATGATTTTACACAATTACATGCCCTAATAATAGGTTGGAAATTATGTGCTTTGGATACAAAAATTTCCATGATAATAAGCATGTTTTGTCCTCATGATTGTATTTGAAAATCAATAGCACAGCCTTGTCCAAATGCATGAAAGAGTCAAATTTCATTTTCGGATTCTCTTGATCCTAACATATCAAGTTTACTCTCTTCCGAACTTAACAAGCATATGTCATATCAAGTTTAGTTCATATAATTGATTTTTGACATATGTAATCAACTAGCAAATACATCTCTCATACACATATCATGTAAAAAATATTCTTTTTTGAGAAATGGATTTGATGAATATGGATGAAAGTGTTTTTACTTGCAAGGATTTGGTTCACATACATATCTTGATCCTTGTAAAACTGAAGCATGATTTAATCTCTCATCGATTCTAACTTCACTCGAAGTAAACTCACAAATAGCATGTATCACAAATAGTCTTCCTCCTTCATGCAAAAAGATAATAACAGATAAAAAAGGAAGAAGTTTTCAAAGCTATCTCCATGTCATGTTTTCCTTGAGATGTTTGTATAATTGATATCTTATCACTCACTGTTGGAAAATGACATGAACCTAGTTATGACATGAATAATTACAAGCACTTATGCTTAAAAATTTGCTTATATCGTTCTCCGTTTTGTTGAGGACAAAAGGGGAGAAATATATGAATTGATGCTATGAACACTGATGCTATGCTTGCATCATCAAGAGATATATGAATTGATATGATTGCCATATTTGCAATGCTTGCATCATCAAGAGATATATGAATTGATGCTACGATTGCCAAACTTGCATTATGCCATGTTTGCATCATGCGTTAAGATATCAAGAACTTGTATCGTAATTTTATGCGTTGATATCTTACCATGTGATGAAATGCTACAATTGATAAACACTTGAAATGTTTGCATTATGATATCAAAAGCTTACATCGTAATTTTACATGTTGATATTTGATAATAGCAAACTTGCATGATGATAAAACTTGATATTATGTTTTTCATGCAATGAGTTGAACCAATATCACAAACACTTGATTGTGGTACTTCTCCTTTTTGTTGATGACAAAGGGGGAGAAGTATGTTGATGACATGACATGCTATGCATAAGTTTATGCATAAGTTCATGATGACGTGTTGCAAGTATTCATGATGAATATTGCAATGACTTGAATTTAGTTTGAATTCAAGATTCTTTCAATATGGCATATTGATAGGGGGAGTTTGTTTAAACTCCGGGAGTTAAGGTTAACTCCGTCATCAAGTAGTTGTCATCATCAAAAAGGGGGAGATTGTTGAATCTCGTATTTTGATGATGAAACTACTTGATATATGTTTATGATTTAATCTGCGTTTTGAGTGACGCAGGATGCTTCGATCAGGATGAGACAATTAAAGCAGGAAAATCATGTTGTGCCGGAGGAACATGTCAGAAGATTGGACGTCGGGTCGGTGGATCGGTCGACGTATCGACAGAAGGCTTTGGGTCGTGGACTCGGGCATCGGGCCAAGAAGAGCGGGTATTGTGCCAAGGATAACGGAGTTGCGGAGTCAACTAGCCGATTGGGAAATAGGCTACAGGAAAGGACGATGCGCCGAAGAATCGGACGAAGCGTCGAGGGACCAATGATATGCCGGACAACTTGGTTAATTGCTTAGGATTAATTGTCTCGATCGAAGTTTTGTTTTAAGTGTGCAGGATTAACTACGATGGAAGAAAGACATGCAGCAGGAGTTGCGCCGGAGTCAAGACAATGATCACGTTGGGAGTTCGAGAGTTCGACGGAAGTTCGGACAGTCGTCGAAGGTTCTGCGAGAACAAATCCGAGAAGTCCATAAGCTTGCCAAAAGAAGCTCGTCGGAACTCGCCAAGTGGATTGTCGCAAGTCCAGGAGTTTGCCGGAAGTCCGCAGGAGCATCACAGAGGGTTCATTGGATGATCGACGGAAGTTCACCGGAAACTCGCCAAAAGATTGTCTTAGGATTTATCGTAGTTAGCACAAAGATTAAGTTGGAAATGGGAGGTGATCCCATTAGCTTAATCTTGGGGCAATTGGGCCCCTGAAAAACCAAAATTGGTCCGAATGGATCTACCCATTCGGACCCTGATTGTTGTAGGAGGTGCAATCGCCCAAGCCAGGAGGTAGCACCGCCTGGGCTAAGTCTCCCAGGGAGACTGGGTGGTGAAACCGCCCCAGCCAGGAGGTAGCACCGCCTGGGCTCAGTCTCCGAGCGAGACTAGGCGGTGCAACCTCTCCTGACAAGAGGTAGCACCGCTTGAGCTCAGTCTTCGAGCTCTAGCAAGCAGTGCAACCGCCCCAGTCAGGAGGTGCAACCGCCCCAGTCAGGAGGTGCAACCGCTTGAGCTCAGTCTTCGAGCTCTGGCAGAGAGGTGCAACCGCCCCTGACAGAGGTGGCACCGCCCAGAGGCTTAGTCTTCGAGCTCTGCCAAGCGGTGCAACCGCTCTAGTCAGGAGGTGCAACCGCCTGATCCTGAAATTCCGAGAATTGACAGTTTTGAGCTCCAAATTTGAACTAGGTTGGGGCCTATAAATACCCCACCCATTCGGCACTGAAAGAGCATGAACTCACACCGAAATCTTGATCCTTTCTGTGATTCTTAGAGCTCCAAATTGTTGTAAAGGCCAAAAGTTTTTCTCACTCTGTTTTTCCAAGTTCTGAGTTGTAAAGAGAGGTGAGAAAATTTCTATAAGGGTTGTCTCCTAAGCCCGTCAAAAGGAGTGAAACTGTAAAAGGATGGTTGGCCTTCGCCTATTGAAGGAAGGCCTCTAGTTGACGTCGGTGACCTCGTCGGTGGAGGAAGCCAAAAGTAGAGTAGGTCAAGATTGACCGAACCACTCTAAATCTCAGTTTGCATTTACTTTGAGCATTTTATCCTTACTGCAAACCTCCTAAATAGCTACTGCCTTCTGCGCTTTTACGAACGAGTTTCTAAGTTCAAAGCTTTCTGAATATGCGTTTAGACGTAAATCGGCTTTTTCATACGATCATTACATTTCAGTTTACGTTTACGTTTTTATTTCAATCATAACTGTAAACTGCCTTTTGTGCATTTATAAAACGTATCTCAAAGGTCAGTATCTTCAAAATCGGTATTTAGACGTAAACCGGTTTTATCGTACGAACGTCGCATTTCAGTTTATGCTTGCATTCTGATTTTCATCATAAACTATAAATTGCCTTCGTAGATTTACTTTAACGTCATCTCGCTTAATCTTAAGTTAAAGTAATCTTAGAATCGGTTTTACATCGAAATCGTTTTTATCAAACGAACGTAGCTTTCGATTTTAAGAGTGAAAGATTTCCACTGCACTAATTCACCCCCCCTCTTAGTGCTCTTGATCCTAACATGTCAGACACTGACAGTGCTGGGCGGTGCCACCGCCCAGCTCTCAGGCGCTGGGCGGTGCCACCGCCAGACTCTTCGGTTGACTGTTTGGGCTTCAAATTTAGCCCAAAACAAGTCTAATTTTGGGCCCAGTTGACGCCTAACCAGGATATAGGATTATCTCTTAATCCTAATCCTAATTACAAGTGAACTACATAACAAAACACATCCTAAGCAAGCTTTCAACCGCGAACGTCGAGTCTTGTTTCGGCGAGCTTTCCGACGAACTTCTTCCGACGGACTCCCAGCAAGTTCCCGAACTTGTGATGACTTTAACAAGTAGCCGAGCCTTCTCGGTGATCTCCGTGAACCTCCGACGATCTCTTCGGCGAACTTCCAAAAATTTCGACAGGTTCCTGATTTCTTCTCGATTGGTTCCGGCAACATCTCCGACGATTCTTCGGACTCTTAAACGTCCATCGAACTTGACTCTGGTATACTTGCTTTGTGTTTTCTGGTTATCGTAGTTAATCCTGCACACTTAGCGCAATAATATGGATTAGATCAATTAACCCATCAATTGATTTTATCATCAAAATCCGAGATTCAACAATCTCCCCCTTTTTGATGATGACAATCAATTGATGACGGAGTTAAACATAACTCCCCCTATCTATATGCCATTTTATGAGAAGATGAAAACACTTGAATTTCATCCATTGAATTTAAGCATAAACCGATAAGTTCTAACCGTAGAACTTATCGTTATTCTCATTAAGCAATAGTAAATACGAAACTTCGATGAAAATCATAAGTCAAATGATATGGGACGATTTTTACTATGATAGGAGATAAAGATTTTCAACATGAATTTCATGATATAGATGTAAGACATGCTTTCAATATGATCAATCAATCTTGTGATATTCTCAAGGATTTTGCAAAGCATATAAGACATTTATACAAGCTTTTGCAATTCATATAAGTCATGCTATCAAAATGGTACAAGTCATCACTTTTCTCCCCCTTTGTCACCAACAAAAAAAGGGAATGAGACTTGAAGCACATATTTTGCGATTATAACATTGAACATACAAAAATTTTATCATCCAAAATTATGCTAAAATATTTATGCCAAGTTCATCATAAAGGAAAATGCAACATTCATCCATTTTATCAAATCTCTTCTTTCTATAATAAAAAATTGTAGGTGTACAAGGAAGAGATTGTGATTAAAAATTCAAGTAGTAACTCCAATAAGTCAAGATCATAATTCGAATACAAACTCATTTAAATTCAAATTGTCAACTTGAAACTCATAATCAAGCCATCAAAATCAATTTTGAGATTCACTAAATATCATAAAATCATTAATCTTGATCAGATGGGAGCGATGTTTGACTCAAGATAGGATAAGATAATTTAACAAGTCATTTAGAATCGAAAGAGAAGGATCAGATTCACCGAGGAACGGAGAGAGAATGAAAAAATTTACGAAAAATCCATTTAAACAAGTTTATTCTTTGGGTCAATTTAACATACCTAATTCCCTTCTAATGAATTCAAATTGGTCTTCATTCAAGGCTTTTGTAAATATATCTGCTAATTGATGCTCTGTGTCAATGAATTCTAGAACAACATCATTGTTAAGGACATGATCGCGTATGAAATGATGCCTAACGTCGATGTGCTTAGTTCTAGAGTGCTGGATTGGATTTTTATTAAGACATATGGCACTAGTATTATCACATTTTATGGGAATGTTTTTAAAGTGAATTCCATAGTCTTCTAATGTATTTTTCATCCAAACAACTTGTGCACATCATGCACTTGCAGCAATGTATTCGGCTTCCGCCGTAGATAGTGCAACTGAATTTTGTTTCTTGGAAGTCCAAGAAACAAGTGCATGTCCTAAAAATTAGAATGTTCCAGATGTACTTTTTCTATCTATCCTGCATCCGCCAAAATCGGCATCTGCATAAGCTATTAAATCAATTTTTTTAGATTTTGGATACCATAGTCCTAGATTTGGAGTTCTTTTAAGATACCTAAATATTCTTTTAACACTTTTAAGATGAGATAATTTAGGATTTGATTAAAACCTAGCGCAAAGTCCTACACTAAACATAATACCCGGTCTAGTCGCGGTGAGGTAGAGTAGACTACCTATCATTCCCCTATATGTTTTTTGATCGAAATTTTTACTATTTTCATCCATATCTAACTTAGTCGCAGTACTCATAGGGGTGTTTATTACTTTTGAATTATCCATGTTAAATCGTTTTAACAATTCTAATGTATATTTAGATTGGTTAAGAAATATACCATCACTAAGTTGTTTGATTTGTAATCCCAAAAAGAAAGTTAATTCACCCATTAAACTCATTTCAAATTCATGACTCATACATTTGGCAAATGATTCACATAGTGATTCATCCGAAGGGCCAAAAATAATATCGTCAACATAAATTTGCACAA
Organism: Musa acuminata AAA Group; assembly: GCF_036884655.1. Classification (NCBI taxonomy): domain Eukaryota; kingdom Viridiplantae; phylum Streptophyta; class Magnoliopsida; order Zingiberales; family Musaceae; genus Musa; species Musa acuminata. The sequence goes on along the minus strand of NC_088328.1, from coordinate 8,857,388 downwards.
TAAGAAAATTATTTTCAAAATATTTAATAAACAATATAGTATCAACCTTGCCTTTAGTAAAATTATTTAAAATAAGAAATGAACTAAGCCTTTCATACCAAGCTCTAGGAGCTTGTTTCAAGCCATAGAGGGTCTTAGTCAATTTGAATACATGGTTAGGAAGAAGAGAATTTTCAAATCCGGGAGGTTGTTCGACATATACTTCTTCGGAAATAAAACCATTCAAGAAAGCACTTTTGACATCAATTTGAAATAGTTTAAAATTATTACTACTAGCATAGGCAAATAGCATCCTTATGGCATCTAATCGAGCCACGGGAGCGAAGGTTTCTTCGTAATCGATACATTTTTCTTGGTTGAAACCTTTGGCCACTAATCTAGCCTTGTTTCTAACCACGATACCATTTTCGTCTTGCTTGTTTCTAAAGTCCCATTTAGTACCAATGACTAAATGGTCTCTAGGTCTAGGAACAAGCTTCCATACCTTATTCCTCTCAAATTGATTCAATTCCTCTTGCATTGCAATAACCCAAAAATCATCTTTTATGGCCTCGTCAATGCATTTAGGTTCAATTTGAGAAAGGAAGGCGGCATTAGCACAAAAATTCTTGAAAGAGGAACGAGTTTGAACCCCTTTTGATGTATCTCCTATAATTAGCTCCTTTGGATGAGCATCTATATACTTCCATTCCTTGGGTAAGGAAATTTCGGAAGAAATCCAAGTTGCTATTTTGAGGAGGAGGTTCATTTAAATTCAAATTATCAAAACCAAGATCATCATCAAAATCATTTTTCTTTAAATTAGAAATCTCATTAAAAACTACATGAATAGACTCTTCTATTACTAACGTTCTTTTGTTAAAAACCCGAAAAGCCTTAGAAATGGAAGAGTAACCAAGAAAGATGCCTTCATCGGATTTAGCATCAAATTTTCTTAAGACATCCCTTTCATTCAAAATTAAGCCTTTACAACTGAAAACTTTAAAATAGGAAATATTTGGTTTTTTGTTATTCCACAATTCATAGGGAGTTTTTGATAAGAATGGTCTTATTAGGACTCTATTCATGATGTAGCAAGCCGTATTTACGGCTTCGGCCCAAAAATACTTAGGTAAACTATGTTCATTTAACATAGTTCTTGCCATTTCTTGTAGGTTTCTATTTTTTCTTTCAACTACTCCATTTTGTTGGGGATTCCTCGGAGTGGAGATGTAACATCCCCCATTTTTAAAAATTTAGTAAAAGGTTTGTTTGTAAAAATAAGGATTATTTAATAATTATTTTATATTAAATGATATTATATTAAAAGTTTATGACTAGGGACCTAAGAGTAAATATTAGAAGTTTGACATAATTTATGAAAGATTCAGATTTAAGTTAAAAAATATATATATATATAGTGGACATGTGTCACTAGCTAACCTAAGGTTGGTGCCACTTATCTTTTGCTCTAAAGATGACACCTAGCCCCTTTCAAGCATGCATGACACCTTGCAACTTTTGTATTAGCCAAAACCCAAATAATTAGATGAAAGGTTAAAGAAAACAAACCTGAAGAGTTGCAGCCAACATGAGTTTGAGAAAAGAAGAAGAAGAAGAAGAAGAAGAGCTTGAGGTTTTTCATCAATTTTCTCACATTTGGGATTCAAATAATTTTAAGACAAGTGTTCTAACCCCATCCCACAGTAACCTTAATCTCTGTTTCTATTTTTATTCTGTAAAATTTGAAAGATTTCAACTGAGAACCAGACCGTCTTTCGTTTTGATATAAAGCTATGAATCTGTAATTTTTCGGTAATCTGACCTTTATGTAATGTTTCGGTCATAACATTTTGTAATAAACTCTGATTTAGACAAGACCTATTCCATTTGAAAGTAGACAAAAAAATCTTTATTTTGATACTAAGATCGAATGATTTGGAGTTTAAATGTCTACTAAGACTTCTGTTTAAATTAACCCTACAGATTGTGCAAAACAGGGACTGAAATTTCTGACCTCTTGTTGCTTAACTACTTATAACTTTCTATTGTGAACTCAGATTCATACAAACTATGATTTATTCGAAGCTAGACTCAAAATTCTTTCTGTATATACCTGATTTGAAATTTTTGGAGTACAATTGCTAACTGAAACATCTGCTTTCATCAACCCTATGGATTCAGTAAAACAGAGCTAATATTTTCAGACCTTTCGCTACGAAATTATCTGTAACTCCCTGTTGTAAATTCCAATTCTTGTTAAACTTGATTTGCCTAAAACTAGATTGATAAAGCTTTCTAATGACACCTATTTTTTATAAATTGGAGTATAATTGGTTATCCAAATAGTTCATACAATATTCCTATCAAATTCTGCCAGAATCGAGCTTTGGTCGATTTCGGCTTTCTTTGTTTCTTCTCTTTGGAAATCGATTTCAGCAAAAACTCTTACTTCACTTAAGCTTTACATTATTACCTTAAATTCCTGTATACTTTTGTCCTTTATTTATTTGTACATCTGCAGCTATCATCTAAAGATCATGTTTGCATCGTAATGATTTGGCACATGCATCCCATTGTTTCGCATTTGCTTTCGATATGTGCCTCTTCCAGTTTCATTTCTTTGGACATTGAACTTATCTAACTTTTTTATTTCAATTGAGCTATATATGGTTTCTTGAAATCTTTGTATGCTGTTGCTTTTGTTTCCTTTCAAATCTGAATACATTGTGAAAGATTATGTTTGTATCGTATTGACTCGAAAGGCATATGTACATTTCATTGTTCTGCATGTGCTTCCAATATATGCTAATTTTATTATTCATACTGTCCCTTTGTACTCCGGTGTTTGTGGGATAAATGTTAACCTTTGCCAGAAATGGTAAAGGGAGTTATGCTTAGAGCCCGCGATGCTCTGCCGGCCCCCTATGACTTCACTCAGACGTGGATGGATGGAGCTCCCAGACGTGGGAGACTTATGTTTGTTGGTCATACAGAAATGGATGGACCATATTATGTTATGATCCCACTTCACCTTCTATCTGTTTGATATGAAATTCAGAGCCGACCTAGCACTTAGGCAGGGTGAGAGGGCTCGAGTAGGAAAGGACTACCCATGGATGGAGTCGAGAACTCATCACGGCGTGGAGCCACCACTGAGTTAAACCTCACATGCACTATGCTAGAGTACGACATTTGAGCATCTATTTCGTATTTGTTCTTTGATATATTCTGAAATTCTTCTTATGCTTCCGAAATATTTCCATATGCCATTGATATGTTCTGAAGCATTTCATTCACTATTGATATGTTCCGAACTGTTTCATATGCCATTGATATCCAAAATGCTCCTTACGTCTTTGTTATGCCTTGAAATTACCATATGCCATCGATATGCTCCTTGTGCCAATGATATGCTCCAATTATCTTTCCTCGATTGTATGAACAAAACGTGCTTCGAACGAAATGACATCGTAATTCTACATTCATGATATCCAAAATGCTCCTTACATCTTTGTTATGCCTTGAAATTACCATATGTCATCGATATGCTTCTTATGCCAATGATATGCTCCAATTATCTTTCCTCGATTGTATGAACAAAACGTGCTTCGAACGAAATGACATCGTAATTCTGCATTCATGATATCCAAAATGCTCCTTACGTCTTTGTTATGCCTTGAAATTACCATATGTCATCGATATGCTCTAATTATCTTTCCTTGATTATATGAACAAAACGTGCTTCGAACGAAATGACATCGTAATTCTATATTCATGATATCCAAAATGCTCCTTACGTCTTTGTTATGCCTTGAAATTATCATATGTCATCGATATGCTCCTTATGCCATTGATATGCTCCAATTAGCTTTCCTCGATTGTATGAACAAAACGTGCTTCGAAAAAAATGACATCGTAATTGTGCATTCATGATATCCAAAATGCTCCTTACGTCTTTGTTATGCCTTGAAATTACCATATGTCATCGATATGCTCCTTTGCCAATGATATGCTCCAATTATCTTTCCTCGATTGTATGAAAAAAACGTGCTTCGAACTAAATGACATCGTAATTCTGCATTCATGATATCCAAAATGCTCCTTACGTCTTTGTTATGCCTTGAAATTACCATATGTCATCGATACGCTCCTTATGCCAATGATATGGTCCAATTATCTTTCCTCGATTGTATGAACAAAACGTGCTTCGAACTAAATGACATCGTAATTCTGCATTCATGATATCCAAAATGCTCCTTACGTCTTTGTTATGCCTTGAAATGACATCGTAAGTTTTGTTACCCATTTTTCTCGATTGTTTGAACAAAACGTGCTTCGAACGATATGACATTATAATTCTGCATTCAAACAAAACATGATACTGTTTCATCTTGTATCTCTACTTTGTATTTTGATACCTTATTTGTTTAAAACCTATCCTCTTTACTATGGATATGTTAGTCACTTGCTGAGCTTTATATGCTCACCCCGTTGATATATAAATTTTTCAGGATAGCTTATCGCTGGCAAAAATATGTAGTTTGGGTTGAGGTAGTGGGAAGCTAGAAGATTTTGGGGCAAATCTTTCGTACTTGATATGTTGATGTTGTATAAGTTCCTTTTGTGTGTATCAATGACAAATCTAGATTGATGTATCCTATAAATATTTGAAAAGTACCTCTCATGTTATGATTTTGGGAATGTTAAGTTAAAATTATGTAATGAATGATATAAACATGTGGTACATGTTGGTTTTGTAATTGTATAGATTCTCAAAACTATGGATTTATGATGTGGTTATGGTTTAGTTAAGTTACCTTTGGATTTTAAGAATCATCTAATGACATGATGTATGATGATAAACTGCACAAGTTTTGTGAACTATGGATTGTAGAGGTGAATGACTTGAATGTTTTTCTTAGTGACCTCAAATGTGTGATTGGATCCTGGATTGTTTGTTGAATTATAATATTATCAATTTTGAGTTAGGTTCACACCTTCTGAATGAGAATTAAATTCGGGAGGGGCGTGATAGAGTGGTATCAGAGCATGGTTTGAGGATCACTGAAATATTTGATATGTTGACGTGCAAAATATATTGAGGTCTAGTGAACTATAGTGATTGGTTAAAATTTTCTTTGATGCATTTTAGGAATCTAGGATGACGAGGACATTTAGTCCTCCTACTTCATCTGCTTTTGATTAATTAAGTGCAATAAAAGGGTTGATCGGGGATATTAAATCAAAGTGGCGTAGTAGAAGTGTGGTGAACCTAATACATTGGTAGTGGAAAAATAGATGATGCGATTGGATAAGATATTTGATATACGAAATTGTTCTGATGATTAAAAGAATTTTTGGAGAACAAGGATAGGAATAGCAAGGACAAGTTTAAAAAAAAAGAAAAAGATTATAAATGAATCAGAATGTGATAATAATAGGGTCAAGACATCATCGATTTGAAAAGGGAAACCACCACAAAAAAATTCAATCCTGTGTACGATGTGAGTTAGATTATGAAATAAGTTTGTATTTGTAGGTGACTGGAACCTATTTTGCTTGTGAAAAGTTAGATCATTAAATAAAAGACTGCCCTTTGAATAAGAAGAAAGAATCACTGCCTCATAAATCATCAGCCCATGTCAGAGTGTATGTTATCACGGAATATGATTCTAAAGCTTTTGAATTAGTGGTCGAAGGTACTATTTATGTTTCTGAAAGAATGCAAATATTTGTTTGACCATGTGTCTCATCTATGATTTGATTCACAATATTTTTCTTATCACATGGGCATTCAACCTAAACCACTGGATTGTATGCTATATGTAAATACGGCTATTAGGGATTGTTTGATAACAAACTCGATCTGGTCATCTTGTTTGATTTCTATTGGAGAACACGAACTTCTTGCTGATTTAGTTCTCCTAGATATTTGGAGTTTTGATATTATATTAAGTATGGATTGACTATCTTCCAATCATACCAGTATAGATTGTTATACCAAATGATCACTTTTCGTATACTAGATCATCCCATCTTTTATTTTGAGAGTATTGGGCATGATTCACCTCCTTGCCTGATGTATCTTAAGATGACTTGCCTAGATTATCTCTAGACAGAGAGGATGAATTTTCTTTTTATTTGGTCTTTGGGACAATTCTAATATCTAAGCCTCTTTATAGAATAACATCATTTGAGTAAGTGGAATTGAAAAAAAAAAAAAAAAAAAAAACCACTGCAAGGACTATTAGATAAGGGTTTTATTTGAGCTAGTGTTTCATGGGGTGCTCCGGTGTTAGTTAAGATGATGGATAGAACTTCTGAAGGATTATGATTGTACCATTCGTTATCACCCGGGTAAAGCTAATGTTGTAGCAGATGCCCTTAGTAGAAAATCTACAAGATTTATGACGACTTTGGTTGTGAAGCAATGGAAGTTATTAGAAGAGAATTATGATTCGAATGTTATGAGAAAATGACAAGACTCAATGATATTAATGGCCTCCATCCAAGTGCAATCTGATCTCATTCAACAAATTAGAGGAGGAAAATTACGAGATCGACACTTGATCTACTTAAGGAATGAAGTAAAAAAGGGATTGAAACTGAATTTTCGAGTTTCAGAGGATGGCCTATTGAGATTTGGGGATAGAATATTCATCCTCCATTTTTCAATGGGACGGACTACACTTATTGGAAAATTCAAATGAGAGTTTTCTTGCTTTCATTGAATCTCGATTTGCATAGTCGAAAACGGATTTGAAATGCCTTCTCTTCTAATAAACAGCTTTCAATATTTGGTGCCTTGTTTTACGCCTTAGATAGAAATGAGTTTAATCGTGTTTCTACTTGCGAAACAGCTTTCAATATTTGGTGCACTCTTGAAATCACACATGAAGGAACTAGCAAAGTTAAAGATTCAAAAATTAATTTTTTAATATATGATTTCGAGCTTTTAGAGACCTATAGCAAGGTTAGTGGCTAAGGGGTATCGTCAAAGGCAAGGTGTTGACTACGATGAAACCCTCTCACCCGTAGCAATGCTAAAATCCATCAGAATTCTATTGGCTATTGCAGCACAATATAAATATGAGATTTGGCAGATGGATGTGAAAACAACATTCCTCAATGGGAACCTCGAGGAGGAGGTGTATATGATGCAACCTGAGGGATTTGTGTCCAAGAACTGCCCAGATAAGGTGTGTAGGATGCTTAGATCCATTTAGGGACTAAAGCAAGCTTTCCGAAGTTGGAACATAAGATTTGATGAGGCAATCAGATCTTATATCTTCGTTAAGAACGAAGATGAGCCTTGTGTGTACAGGAAGGTAAGTGGGAGCGCTATCACCTTTTTGGTGTTATATGTGGATGACATCATGATCATTGGGAATGATATAGGAATGCTATCTTGTTAGAACCCTTACATATTATAAACTTAGGGTTGATCTCTTTAGGGGATCGGCCTCCTTGGAACTCTATAGGGGTTCCTTCCTCTAAGTTGCTACTCAAAGGCTGCAGAAAAGATTCATCTATTGCTTATCAAAAGAGGAGGAATACATGGCTATTTATAGGGTTTCTAAACACTAACTCCTAATAGGACTTCTACTCAAGACTCCTATTCCTTTACAACTCCTAATTCTTCTCTAAGAAACAACCTCCTAACCCTAGCCAGCCTCTTCACCTCTTTAATAGGGGTCGACTTAGGTAAGTTTTACATGAATGTCCCTCTCAATTAGGACTCTCCTAGCTAGAGTCCTAACAGACCCGCCCTCTTCAAATCAGCCTTGTCCTCGAGGCTGTCGATTCATGAATTTTGGAAATTTGATCTTCAAGTCGTCATAGTTCTCCCAAGTGGCATCTTATGTTCGTAGGTTCGCCCACTGTATTAGCACTTTAGAAGTGGGTCGTCGTCGTCGAGTCATAATCCGTCGATCAATAATGGCACTTAACTGGGTCTGGAGTTCTCCTTGGATAGTCATATTTGGTGGGTAGCTTTGGGCTATCTCCAAGCACCTATTTACAACTTCTATCTAGCCGTCGATTTGTAAGTGATATGTCGTACTCCTTTTCAATTTAGTACCCTACATATTGAATAACTTTATCCAAAATCTTCTTGTGAAGATGCAAGTAGAATTTATTATAAGCACAATACGTCCCTTATAGTGTAATTCTTTTGAGTCCCAATTGTAACGAGCCACGGAGCTTGGTGCTTCCTCCAATTTTTTTATAATCTTACTAGTCTCTGAATCTTCCTGCCATTCTATCTTAATATCCTCAAGGAAGTCGCTGGTCGGAAGTGAAACGGTCGAAACTTCAGCTTGCTCGGGTAGCTGCGAAAGCGCATCTGCAAGAATATTCTCTTTCCCGTTTTTGTAAGTTATATCATAATCAAATCCAAGAAGTTTTGTTACCCATTTTTGCTGCTCAGGGGATGATATCTTTCACTCCAAAAAGTACTTGAGGCTTTTATGGTCGGTTTTAATTTGAAATCGTCGACCAATCAAGTAGGGTCTCCACCTCATTGCTGGGCGCACAATGGCGAGCATCTCCTTATCATATATTGAATTATTTTGATGGGAGGGAGATAATGTCTTGCTAGTGTATGCGAGTGATCGACCATCTTGCATGAGAATGACTCCAATTCGGACTCCAGATACGTCGGTCTCAATAATGAAGGGTTGGTTGAAATATGGTAGTGTTAGTACTAGCGTCGTCGTCATGGTTGCCTTAAGTTTGTCGAAGGTAGCGGAGGCTCTGTCCAACCACTGGAAGACATCTTTTTCCAGTAAGAAAGTAAGTGGTGCATTGATCTTTCCATAGTTTTTCACGAACTTGCGGTAGTAGCCTGTTAAACCCAGAAAGCCATGTAGCAATTTTATGTTTCTCGGGTTCGGCCAGTTTTCCATTGCTCCAATTTTGAAGGGGTCCACTGCCACACCTTCATCTGATATGATATGCCCAAGATATTCCACCTTCTATTGAAGAAAGCAAAAATTCGTAGTGGTTGTTTTGTGTTCAAAAGGTGGTTTTCCTTCGCACACTCGTATTTGATGATACCCGGATGAAAGGTCCAGCTTTGTGAAGATTTGTGCTCCCTTTCATCGAGCAATTCATCTACTATTGGAATAAGGTATTTGTCGTTGATGGTTATGTCATTGAGAGCTCGGTAATCAATGCATATTTGTCATATTCCGTCCATCTTGCGTACAAGTAGCACCGGTGAACAGTAGAGGTTGCAACTTGGCCGAATAACTCATATTTCGAGCATCTCTTTTACATTCCTTTCTATTTCATCATTCTAAAGATGTAGATATTGATATGGCCGAGTATTTGCTGGAGGTTTGCTTGAAAGAATCGTTATATAATGATCATGCCGATGGGTAAGAGGTAGGTTGTGCGGTTCGTCAAATATATCTGAAAATTCAGCAAGCAAAGGAAGTAGGTTTGGATCTTCAAATTCTATTGGCTCTCCCTTAGTTTTCTGCTCAAGTTGTACCAAAAAGCTGCTGCATGCTTTATGCAAAACCTTCTCCATTTGTTGAGTGCAAATCGTCGTTACGTCACCCCCACGTTTCCCGTTCAATATCACCTGTTTCTCCTTACTGTAAAATTTCATAATTAGTTGCATAAAATTCCAAGAAATATCACCTAATGTTGTCAACCATTTAATTATGAGCATAGTCTCATGATCATCAAGAGGGAGAAGGAAGAAATATGCAATTATCTCTTGGTAAGGCCTCCTTATCAGCAACAGTTTCACTTGTGGGCGCCTACGATCATACTTCAAAATCCATCCATCAGCGACCTTAATGTCAAACCTGCTGCATTTCTTTATAGGTAAGGCCATCCGGACAGCAACCTGTTAGAACCCTTGCAGATTCTAAACTTGGGGTTGATCTCTTTAGGGGATCAGCCTCCTTGGAACTCTATAGGGGTTCCTCCCTCCAAGTTGCTGCTCAAAGGCTGTAGAAAAGATTCATCTATTGCTTAAGAAAAGAGAAGGAATACATGGCTATTTATAGGGCTTCTAAACCCTAACTCCTAATAGGACTCCTACTTAAGACTCTTACTTCTAACCAACTCCTAATATGACTCCTACTCAAGACTCCTATTCCCTTACAACTCATAATTCTTCTCTAAGAAAAAACCTCCTACATGAATACCCCTCTCAATTAGGACTCTCCTAGCTAGAGTCCTAATAGTTTTACATGAATGTCCCTCTCAATTAGGACTCTCCAAGCTAGAGTCCTAACAGACCCGCCCCTCTTCAAATCAGCGTTGTCCTCGAGGCTGATGATTCCTGAATTCTGAGAATTTGATCTTCAAGTAGTCATAGTTCTCCTAAGTGGCATCTTCTATTGGTAGGTTCGCCCACTGTATTAGCACTTCATTAGTGGGTCATCGTCGTCGAGTCACGATCTGTTGATCAATAATGGCACTTGACTGGGTCTGGAGTTCTCTTTGGGTAGTCATATTTGGTGGGTGGCTTTGGGCTGTCTCCAAGCACCTATTTAAAACTTCTGTCTGGCTGTTGGTTTGTGGGTGATATGTCATACTCCTTTTTAATTTAGTACCCTGCATATGGAATAACTTTGTCCAAAATCTGCTCTTGAAGATGCAAGTAGAATTTGTCACAAGCACAATGCGTCCCTTATAGCATAATTCTTTTGAGTCCCGATTGTAATGAGCCACGGAGCTTGGTGCTTCCTCTAATTTTTTTTTGTATCTTACTGGTCTTCGAATCTTCCTGCCATTCCATCTTAATATCCTCAAGGAAGTCACTGGTTGGAAGTAAAATGACCGTAAATTCAGCTTGCTCAGGTAGCTGCGAAAGTACATCTACAACAACATTCTCTTTCCACCTTTTGTAAGTTATTTCATAATCAAATCCAAGAAGTTTTGTGACCCATTTTTGCTGCTTGGGGGAAGATATCTTCTGCTCCAAGAGATATTTTAGGCTTTTATTATCGGTCTTGATTTGAAAGTATCGCCTGATCAAGTACGATCTCCACCTCGTTGCTGCATGCATAATGGCGAGCATCTCCTTATCATATGTTAACATGTTTTGATAGGGGGGAGACAATGTCTTGCTAATGTATGTGAGTGGTCGACCATCTTGCATGAGAACGTCTCCCATTCTGTCTCCAGATGCATCAGCCTTAATGATGAAGGGTTGGTTGAAATCTGGTAGCGCTAGCACCGGCGTCGTCATTATGGCTGCCTTAAGTTTCACGAAGGTAGTGGAGGCTCTGTCCGACCATTGGAAGACATCTTTTTCCAGTAAGGAAGTAAGTGGTGCACTGATCTTTCCATAGTTTTTTACGAACTTACGGTAGTAGCCTGTTAAACCCAAAAAGCCATGTAGCAATTTTATGTTCCTCGGGGTAGGCCAATTTTGCATTGCTTCAATTTTAAAGGGGTCCACCATCACACCTTCCTCTGATATGATATGCCCAAGATATTTCACCTTTTGTTGAAGAAAGTAAAATTTCGTAGTGGCCATTGTCTGTTCGAAAGGCGGTTTTCGGTATGACTTCTTCATACACTCGTATTTGATAATACCTGGATCGAAGGTCCAACTTTGTGAAGATTTTTGCTCCCTTTCATCTAGCAATTCATTTGCTATTGGAATAAGGTATTTGTTCTTGATGGTTATGCCATTGAGAGCTCGGTAAATTCGCCATGTTCCGTCCTTCTTGTGTACCGGTGAAAAGTAGAGGTTGCAACTTGTCCGAATAACTCATGTTTCAAGCATCTCTTTTAAAATCATTTCTATTTCATCATTCTGGAGATGTGGATACTGATATGGCTGAGTATTTGCTAGAGATTTGACTGAAAAAATCAGTATACAATGATCATGCCGACGAGTAAGAGGTAGGTTGTGCGGCTCGTCAAATATATCTTAAAATTCAGCAAGCAAAGGAAATAGGTTTGGAACTTCAAATTCTATTGGCTCTCCTTTAATTTGCTGCTCAAGTTGTACCAAAAAGCCCCTGCATGCTTTATGCAAAACCTTCTCCATTTGTTGTGTGCAAATCATCGTTACGTCGCCCTCACATTTCCCATGCAATATCACCTAATTCTCCTTACTGTAAAATTTTATAAATAGTTGCATAAAATTCCAAGAAATATTACCTAATGTCATCAACCATTTAATTTTGAGTATGGCCTCATGATCATCAAGAGGGAGGAGGAAGAAATATGTAATTATCTCTTGGTCCTTCAGCAATAGTTTCACCTGCGGGCACCTATGATCACACTTCAAAATCCGTCCGTTGGCGACCTTAACGACAAACCTGCTGCAATTCTCAATAGGTAAGTTCATATGGACAGCAACCTTACTGTTTAGGAAGTTATTAGTGCTGCCCGTGTCGATGAGAACAGTGATCGGTTTTTGTTTGAGAATGCCTCTAACTTTCATCGTTTGCGGGTTTGAGTAGCCAGCTAGTGTATGTACCGTAACTTCGGTCAGTTGTGGCTCTTCTTCTGCATCTTTTTCTTCATGTTCAAGGCTCTCTTCTGAATGTTTAATGACCTCTTCTTCTATCGGTTCAATCATAAGAAGTCCTCCTTTACTACAGCGATGCTCACGACTCCATGGCTCATCACAATGCCAACATAACCCCTTCGCATATCGCTCCCGAAGCTCTTCTCTTGTTAACCTCTTTGGTGTAGGAACTTGGTCATTAGTAGGGGAGGCTGAGGGCTTCAATATTACTGGTTGAGGAGCGACCCTAGTCCTCCAAGCTTCATGGTTCAATTGCTCCTCTTGATGTTTTGCGAAAGAGATGGCTGCCATAAGCGTATACGGTTGTCGCGCTTTAACTTCTCCTCGGATCTCCGGCTTCAAGCCCTCAATGAAGGTCCTCAACAGCTATTTTTGAGACCAATCATTAGTTTGTTTAGATAACCTTTCAAACCTAGTTTGGTACTCCTGAATGGTGGAAGTTTATCGGATCTTTGCTAGTTGTCCATCACTATTCTCGTAATCGGTTGGTCTGAAGCGGATCAGTAGTCCTTCTTTGAATTGTTGCCATGAAAGGACTCCATAAGTATGTTCAAACTAGTCAAACCACTGTATAGCATCCCCTTTAAGATGTATAGATGCAATTTTCACCATAGATGCATCCGCGGTTTTGTGGTACTGAAAATATCGCTCCGCGTGCGAGATCCAACCAATCGGGTCTCTTTCTTCCCATCTAGGGAAGTCCACTCTCATGCATGGATAGTTGGGTTCAGTCATAGAGCCTCCCCTCCCTTGGAACTCATCTCTTCGAGCCTGTTGCGATTGGGCAAAGCTCTCTCCGTGATATGATTTTTTTCGGGCTTAGTGGTCGGCCCAATTTGAGTTCGGTAAAGAGCGTCCGAATCTTATCCTCCATTCGCGCCTCCAAGGCTTCAAATTTAGCATTGATTGCCTCCTTAGATGTCATAGTATATGCCTCCTAATCTATGATATTAAGATCTCTCTTTTGTTGTCAGGTTAAAGGCATGTATAGTTGAGAGAAGTGATGGTCGAAAGGATTGGTGGATCGATGGATGTAGGCTACGATTTAGGCTTGTTTTGTGGCTGTTTTGTGTGCAGTTTGAGGGTGTGTTTTAGTGGAGTTTTAGGGCTATGGATGAATGTTTTGGATCTCTGGTAGATGGTAGCAAAGGTTTGATAGAAATCAGTGGAAGTTGCAGCAAGTATGTGCTGTCTTGTAAGAGTAGAATTGTAGTCGAAGAAACAACGGTTTCTCGACGTAATTTCCACCAAAAACTTGAGAGAATTGAGGAGGGAATTGATAGAAAAATCACAGTTTATATGGCAGCAAGGATATCTAATTTAATCAAGAAAATTTACGCAGTATGACAGCAAGGAAATTGGTGCAAGTTACGATTGCAGAATTCTCGTTGAAAAATTTCAGCGGGTTACGACGAAAATTTGCAGCAACATAAAATCGTTTTTAGAGATGAATTTCATAATATATCAATCTTAGATGGAAGCCAAGATGATCTATGAAGTGTATAAGAAATTTCATTCAAAAAAGATTGCAAATAGATAGGTTAAGGCAATAATATGCGGCTGAAATTTTCTGCAGCACAGATTTTTAGGTATAGCAGATTGGACGTAAAAGATCAGTAATTTATATTGAGAATTTTTTTATGAAACCAAAGGGAAATCCACTGTTTGGAAGTGTCAATGCTATCATAAAAATTTCGTAGAGATTTGGATAGAAACAATGTAGTACCAAGATCAAACAAACAGTGCTATGCGGCTGAAATTTTACAGTGCAGATTTTCAAGTATAGCAGATTTGACGTAAAAAATCAATGGTTTATATTGAGAATTTTTTGAAAAAATGGAAGGGAAATCTACTGTTAGGAAGTGTCAAAGATGTCATAAAAATTTCATAGAACTTTGGATAGAAAAAGCATAGTAGCAAGATCAAATAGATGGTACTATGCGGCTGGAATTCTGCAATGTATCTTTCGTCGTAGAGATGAAAACTTTGTGACTAAAGGTTTATGCAGCAATATAGGAACAGTTTTTTTTTTTGGATTTTTGAATAAGGATAACTAAATTGCAGCGGCAGTAAGGTAGGAAACCAGAACCTGTTGCAATTCACGGGGAGATCGAAGGATGATCCGCGGTGGTGGAAATGATGGCGGAATTCGGCGACGATCTTTTAAGCAATTGTGGGAATTGCTTTGGGCGGTTGTGGAGGGCTGATGGATGGCTATGGAAGGGCAGTGAGATGCCAAGAACGCTGCTCTGATACCAGGTGTTAGAACCCTTGCAGATTCTAAACTTAGGGTTGATCTCTTTAGGGGATTAGCCTCCTTGGAACTCTATAAGGGTTCCTCCCTCCAAGTTGCTGCTCAAAGAGGGGGTGAATTAGTGCAGCGGATTAAAACTTCGATTTCAACAAAATCTTTCGTACGATAAGAACGGAACTTGAAAAGTTTAACTTGAAAGTGTATTCTTAAAGTTGCGCAGCAAGGATAATAAGGAACTAAAGCAGTAAGAAGATTTGCAGTAATGTAAATGACAATAATAAAATGCAAACCAGAGATTACGCCGATTTTTAGAGTGGTTCGGTCAAATGACCTACTCCACTTGCGATGCCGCTCTTCGATGAGGCTCCCACCTTCCACTAGCAAATCTCTTGAAATGGAAGGGTAAACACCCCTCTTACAACCTTTTACAAGCAGCTCAACCTCTTACAAATTTTCAACAAGAAAGGAGGAGGAGAACTCTCTAGCAAATTGAAAACAAGACTTGCTAAGACTTTCTAAGACTTTTCTCTCAATCAAAATGCTTCTCAAAAGTTGTTCTCTCAGCTGAGATTAGAGGGGTATTTATAGGCCTAAAGAGGATTCAAATTTTGGGCTCCAAAATTTGAATTCTCTTAGGGTTCCCGGTGCTGGAGGTGCCACCGCCCAGCCAGGCGGTGCCACCGCCCAACGCTCGGGTGCTGGACGGTGCAACCGCCCAGCCCAGGAGGTGTCACCGCCCAGCTCTCGGGTGCTGGGCAGTGCCACCGCCCAGCCAGGCGGTGCCACCGCTTGGCACTCCGATTTCACTGGTTTGGCTTAATTTAAGCCCAAACCATATCTGACTTTGGGCCCAGTTGGCCCCTAACCAGGATATAGGATTATCTCTTAATCCTAATCCTAATTACAAGTGAACTACATAACAAAAACACATCCTTAGCAAGCTTTCAACCGGGAACGTCGAGTCTTGTTTCGGCGAGCTTTCCGACGAGCTTCTTCCGACGGACTCCCATCAAGCTCCCGATCTTGTGATGACTTTAACGAGTAGCCGAGCCTTCTCGGTGATCTCCGTGAACCTCCGACGATCTCTTCGACAAACTTCCGAAAATTCCGATAGGTTCCCGATTTCTTCTCGGTTGGTTCCGGCAGCATCTCCGACGATTCTTCGGACTCTTAAACGTCCATCGATCTTGACTCCGGTATTCTTGCTTTGTGTTTTCTGGTTATCGTAGTTAATCCTGCACACTTAACTCAATAATATAGATTAGATCAATTAACCCATCAATTGATTTCATCATCAAAATCCGAGATTCAACAATCTCCCCCTTTTTGATGATGATAATCAATTCATGACGGAGTTAAACATAACTCCCCCTATCTATATGCCATATTATGAGAAGATGAAAACACTTGAATTTCATCCATTGAATTCAAGCATAAACCGATAAGTTCTAACCGTAGAGCTTATCGTTATTCTCATTAAGCAATAGTAAATGCGAAACTTCGATGAAAATCATAAGTCAAATGATATGGGACAATTTTTACTACGATAGGAGATAAAGATTTTCAACATGAATTTCATGATATCGATGTAAGGCATGCTTTCAATATGATCAATCAATCTTGTGATATTCTCAAGGATTTTGCAAGGCATATAAGACATTCATATCACACAAGCTTTTGCAATTCATATAAGTCATGCTATTAAAATGATACAAGTCATCACTTTTCTCCCCCTTTGTCATCAACAAAAAGGGAATGAGACTTGAAGCACATAATTTATCATACAAAGATTTTATCATTGATCATACATCACTCATCTATATTATCATTGATCATACAAATATTTTATCATTCAAAATTAAAAATGCTAAAATATTTACGCAGAGTTCATCTTAAAGGAAAATTCAGCATTCATCCATATTATCAAATCTCTTCTTTTTATAAATAACAAAAATTGTAGATGTACAAAGAAGAGATTAGGATAAGAAAAAAAATTTTAAGTAGTAACTCCAATAAGTCAAGATCATAATTCAACTACAAATCCATTCAAATTCAATTCGTCAACTTGAAACTCATAATCAAGCCATCAAAATCAATTTCGAGATTCAAAATATCATAAAATCATTAATCTTGATCAGATGGAAGCGGTGTTTGACTCAAGATAGGATAAGATAATTTAACAAGTCACCGAGGAACGGAGAAAGAATGAAAAACTTTATGGAAAATCCATTCAACCAAGTTTATTCTTAGGGACAATTTAACATACCTAATTCCCTTCTAATGAATTCAAATTGGTCTTCATTCAAAGCTTTTGTAAATATATCTGCTAATTGATGCTTTGTGTCAATGAATTCTAGAACAACATCATTGTTAAGGACATGATCGCGTATGAAATGATGCCTAACGTCGATGTGCTTAGTTCTAGAGTGCTGAATTGGATTTTTAGTAAGACATATGGCACTAGTATTATCACATTTTATGGGAATGTTTTTAAAGTGAATTCCATAGTCTTCTAATGTATTTTTCATCCAAATGACTTGTGCACAACATGCACTTGCAGCAATGTATTCGGCTTCCGCCGTAGATAGTGCAATTGAATTTTGTTTCTTGGAAGTCCAAGAAACAAGTGCATGTCCTAAAAATTGGCATGTTCCGGATGTACATTTTCTATCTATCCTACATCCACCAAAATCGGCATCTGCATAAGCTATTAGATCGAATTTTTCAGATTTTGGATACCACAATCCTAAATTTGGAGTTCCTTTAAGATACCTAAATATTCTTTTAACACTCTTTAGATGAGATAATTTAGGATTAGATTGAAACCTAGCGCAAAGTCCTACACTAAACATAATATCAGGTCTAGTCGCGGTGAGGTAGAGTAGACTACCTATCATTCCCCTATATGTTTTTTGATCGAAATTTTCACTATTTTCATCCATATCTAACTTAGTCGTAGCACTCATAGGGGTGTTTATTGCTTTTAAATTATCCATGTTAAATTATTTTAACAATTCTAATGTATATTTGGATTGGTAAAGAAATATACCATCACTAAGTTGTTTGATTTGTAATCCTAAAAAGAAAGTTAATTCACCCACTAAACTCATTTCAAATTCATGACTCATACATTTGGCAAATGATTCACATAGTGATTCATCCGAAGAGCCAAAAATAATATCGTCAACATAAATTTGCACAATAAGAAAATTATTTTCAAAATATTTAATAAACAATGTAGTATCAACCTTGCCTTTGGTAAAATTATTTAAAATAAGAAAGGAACTAAGCCTTTCATACCAAGCTCTAGGAGCCTGTTTCAAGCCATAGAGAGCTTTAGTCAATTTGAATACATGATTAGGAAGAAGAGAATTTTCAAATCCGGGAGGTTGTTCGACATATACTTCTTCGAAAATAAAACCATTCAAGAAAGCACTTTTAACATCCATTTGAAATAGTTTAAAATTATTACTACTAGCATAGGCAAGGAGCATCCTTATGGCTTCTAATCGAGCCACGGGAGCGAAGGTTTCTTCGTAATCGATACCTTCTTCTTGGTTGAAAACTTTGGCCACTAATCTAGCCTTGTTTCTAACCACGATACCATTTTTGTCTTGCTTGTTTCTAAAGACCCACTTAGTACCTATGACTAAGTGGTCACTTGGTCTAGGAACAAGCTTCCATACCTCATTCCTCTCAAATTGGTTCAATTCTCCTTGCATTGCAATGACCCAAAAATCATCTTTTAAGGCTTCGTCAATGCATTTAGGTTCAATTTGAGAAAGGAAAGCGGCGTTAGCACAAAAATTCTTGAAAGAAGAACGAGTTTGAACCCCTTTTGTTGTATCTCCTATAATTAGCTCCTTTGGATGAGCATCTACATACTTCCATTCTTTGGGTAAAGAAATTTCGGAAGAAGATGCATTCAAATGGCTATTTTGAGGAGGGGGTTTGTTTAAATTCAAATTATCAAAACCAAGATCATCATCAAAATCATTTTTCTTTAAATCAGAAATTTCATTAAAAACTACATGAATAGACTCTTCTATTACTAAGGTCCTTTTGTTAAAGACACAAAAGGCCTTAGAAACGGAGGAGTAACCAAGAAAAATGCCTTCATCGGATTTAGCATCAAATTTACCTAGGGCATCCTTTTCATTTAAAATGAAGCATTTACAACCAAAAATTTTAAAATAAGAAATATTTGGTTTTTTGTTATTCCACAATTCATAGGGAGTTTTTGATAGAGATGGTCTTATTAGGACCCTATTCATGATGTAACAAGCCGTATTTACGGCTTCGGCCCAAAAATATTTGGGTAAACTATGTTCATTTAACATAGTTCTTGCCATTTCTTGTAGGTTTCTATTTTTCCTTTCAACTACTCCATTTTGTTGAGGATTTCTTGGAGTTGAGAAGTTATGATTGTACCCATTTACTTCGCAAAAATTTTGAAAGTCACGATTTTGGAATTCACCACCGTGATCACTCCGAATTGATGAAATCATGAAGCCTTTTTCGTTTTGAGTGAGTTTACAAAACTTAGAGAAACACTTGAAGCAATCACTTTTGTGAGCTAAGAAATAGGTCCAAGTGTATCTAGAGTAGTCATCCACAATCACAAAAGCATATTTGCTTCCACCTAGACTTGTTGTATCAATTGGACCAAATAAGTCCAAATGGATCAATTGTAATGGTCTAGTGGTGCTCATTTGATTTTTTTGTTTGAAGCTTGTTTTTATTTGTTTGCCTAGTTGACATGCATCGCATACCTTATCCTTAATAAACTTCATATTCGGAATTCCTCGTACTAATTCTTGAGATGAGATTTTAGATATTGTTTTCATGCTTGCATGACCTAATCTCCTATGCCAAAGCCAAGCATCATCATTTACGGCGGAGAAACACATTTCATTACCTAGTTCATCAAGATTGATGGTATAGACATTATTTTGTTTTAAAGCAATCATAGTCATGTTATGATTTGGTTTTTCAATAATGCACATATTTGATTCAAATCTAACGATATAACCTTTAGTTATAGTAAAATCTTTACCAAGAGCTTTGAGACCATTGATGACATCCGTAAACCGGGTGTACATGTCTCCGATGGACTCACTTGGTTTCATTCGGAAAAGTTCGTAAGAGTGCACAAGGATTTTGATTTTGGACTCTTTCACTCGGCTAGTGCCTTCATGAGTGACCTCAAGAGTTCTCCAAATATCAAAAGCTGAATCACACATTGAAACACGATTAAATTCGTTTTTGTCTAATGCACAAAACAAGGCATTCATAGCCTTTGCATTTAAAGCAAAAACCTTCTTCTCCGATTCATTCCATTCGCTCATCGGAAGAGAAGATTTTTGAAATCCATTCTCAACAATAGACCAAAGCTCAAAGTCCATAGAAATGAGGAAGATCCTCATACGAGTCTTCCAATATGTGTAATCCGACCCATTAAACAAAGGTGGTCGTGCAATAGAGTGGCCCTCTTGCATGCCGGAGTAAGCCATCTCTCTTGGGTATTAAATCAAATATGAGAGATAACCTCGCTCTGATACCACTTGTTAGGATCGGAGTGGCACTAAGAGGGGGGGGGTGAATTAGTGCAGCGGATTAAAACTTCGATTTTAACAAAATCTTTCGTACGATAAGAACGGAACTTGAAAAGTTTAACTTGAAAGCGTATTCTTAAAGTTGCACAGCAAGGGTAATAAGGAACTAAAGCAGTAAGAAGATTTGCAGTAGTGTAAATGACAATAATAAAATGCAAACAAGAGATTACGTCGATTTTTAGAGTGGTTCGGTCAAATGACCTACTCCACTTGCGATGCCCCTCTTCGATGAGGCTCCCACCTTCCACTAGCAAATCTCTTGAAATGGAAGGGTAAACACCCCTCTTACAACCTTTTACCAGCAGCTCAACCTCTTACAAATTTTCAATAAGAAAGGAGGAGGAGAACTCTCTAGCAAATTGAAAACAAGACTTGCTAAGACTTTCTATGACTTTTCTCTCAATCAAAATGCTTCTCAAAAGTTGTTCTCTCAGCTGAGATTAGAGGGGTATTTATAGGCCTCAAGAGGATTCAAATTTTGGGCTCCAAAATTTGAATTCTCTTAGGGTTCCCGGTGCTGGAGGTGCCACCGCCTGGCACTCCGATTTCACTGGTTTGGCTTAATTTAAGCCCAAACCATATCTGACTTTGGGCCCAGTTGGCCCCTAACTAGGATATAGGATTATCTCTTAATCCTAATCCTAATTACAAGTGAACTACATAACAAAAACACATCCTAAGCAAGCTTTCAACCGCGAACGTCGAGTCTTGTTTCGGCGAGCTTTCCGACGAGCTTCTTCCGACGGACTCCCATCAAGCTCCCGATCTTGTGATGACTTTAACGAGTAGCCGAGCCTTCTCGGTGATCTCCATGAACCTCCGACGATCTCTTCAGCGAACTTCCGAAAATTCCGATTGGTTCCCGATTTCTTCTCGGTTGGTTCCGGCAGCATCTCCGACGATTCTTCGGACTCTTAAACGTCCATCGATCTTGACTCCGGTATTCTTGCTTTGTGTTTTCTGGTTATCGTAGTTAATCCTGCACACTTAACTCAATAATATGGATTAGATCAATTAACCCATCAATTGATTTCATCATTAAAATCCGAGATTCAATAGGTTCCTCCCTCCAAGTTGCTGCTCAAAGGCTGCAGAAAAGATTCATCTATTGCTTAAGAAAAGAGAAGGAATACATGGCTATTTATAGGGCTTCTAAACCCTAACTCCTAATAGGACTCCTACTTAAGACTCTTACTTCTAACCAACTCCTAATAGGACTCCTACTCAAGACTCCTATTCCCTTACAACTCTTAATTCTTCTCTAAGAAAAAACCTCCTACATGAATGCCCCTCTCAATTAGGACTCTCCTAGCTAGAGTCCTAACAGTTTTACATGAATGTCCCTCTCAATTAGGACTCTCCAAGCTAGAGTCCTAACACAACCTTATTGTTTAGGAAGTTATTAGTACTGCCCGTGTCGATGAGAACAGTGATCGATTGTTGTTTAAGAAGGCCTCCAACTTTCATCGTTTGCGGATTTGAGTAGTCGACTAGTGCATGTACCGTAACTTTGGTCGGTTGTGACTCTTTTTCTGCATATTCTTCTTCATGTTCAAGGATCTCTTCTAGATGTTCAATGACCTCTTCTTCTACTAGTTCAATCATAACAAGTCTCCCTTTACTACAACGATGCTCACGGCTCCACGGCTCATCGCAATGCCAACATAACCCCTTCGCATATCGCCCCCGAAGCTCTTCACTTGTCAACCTCTTTGGTGTAGGGACTCGGTTGACAGTAAAGGGGGGCTGAGGGCTTCAGTATTGCTGGTCGAGGAGTGACCCTAGTCCGCTGAGCTTCATGGTTCAATTACTCCTCTTGATGTCGTGCGAAAGAGATGGCTGCCATAAGCGTGTACGGTTGTTGCGCTTTAACTTCTTCTCCGATCTTCAGCGTCAAGCCCTCAATGAAGGTCTTCAATAGCTATTTTTGATACCAATCACGAGTTTGATTAGATAACCTTTCAAACCTGGTTTGGTACTCATGAATGGTACAGGTTTGTCGGATCTTTGCTAGTTGTCCGTCAATATTCTTGTAATCGGTTGATCTGAAGCGGATCAACAATCCTTCTTTGAATTGTCACCATGAAAGGACTCCATAAGTGTGTTCAAACTAGTCAAACCACTATATGGCATCCCCTTCAAGATGTATAGCTGTAATTTTCACCATAGATGCGTCCGCGAAATCCAACCAATCGGGTCTCCTTCTTCCCATCTAGGGAAGTTCAATCTCATGCATGGATAGTTGGGGTCGGTCATAGAGCCTCCCCTCCCTTGGAAGTCATCTCTTCGGGCTTGGTGCGATTGGGCAAAGCTCTCTCCTTGATATGATTTCTTTGGGCTTAGTGGTCGGCCCAATCTGAGTTCGGTAAAGAGCGTCCGAATCTTATCCTCCATTCGCGCCTCCAAGGCTTCGAATTTAGCATTGATTGTCTCCTTAGATGCCATAGTATATGCCCCCAAATCAATGATGTTAAGATCTTTCTTTTGTTGTTGGGTTAAAGGCATGTATAGGTTGAGAGAAGTGATGGTCGAAAGGGTTGGTGGATTGGTGGATGTAGGCTGTGGTTTACGCTTGTTTTGTGGCTGTTTTGGGTGCAGTTTGAGGGTGTGGGTTGGTAGAGTTTTAGGGCTGTGGATGAAAGTTTTGGATCTGTGGTAGATGGTAGCAAAGGTTTAATAGAAATCAGTGGAATTTACAGCAAGTATGTTCTGTCTTGTAAGAGCATAATTATCATTGAAGAAACAGTAGGTTCTCGACAAAATTTTCACCAAAAACTTGAGAAATTTGAGGAGGGAATTGATAGTAATATCTCAGTTTATATGATAGCAAGGATGTTTAATTTAATCAAAAAAATTTCGGCAGTAATAGCAAGAAAATTGGTGCAAGTTGCGATAGCAGAATTCTCGTCGAAAAATTTCAGCGGTTTATAATGATATTTTGTAGCAACACAAAATTGTTTTTAGAGATGAATTCCTCAATAGATCAATCTTAGATGGAAGCCAAGATGATCTATAAAGTGTATAAGAAATTTTATTCAGAAAAGATTGCAAATAGATGGGTGAAGGCAACAATATGTGGCTAAAATTTTCTATAGCATAGATTTTCAAGTGTAGTAGATTGGACGTAAAAGATCAGTGGTTTATATTGAGAATTTTTTGATGAAACCAAAGAGAAATCTACTGTTAGGAAGTATCAAAGCTATCATAAAAATTTTGTAGAGATTTGGACAGAAAAAACATAGTATCAAGATTAAACAAATAGTTCTATGCGGTTGAAATTTTACAGTGCAAATTTTCAAGTATAGCTGATTAGACATAAAAGATCAATGGTTTATATTGAGAATTTTTTGACAAAACCAAAGGGAAATCTGCTCTTAGGAAGTGTCAAAGATGTCATAAAAATTTTGTAGAGATTTGGAAAGAAAAAACATAGTAGCAAGATCAAACAGACGGTGCTATATACGGTTGGAATTCTGCAATGTATCTTTCGTCGTAGAGATGAAAACTTTGTGACGAAAAGTTTATGCAGCAATATAGGAATACTTTATTTGGGATTTTCGAATAAGGATAACTAAATTGCAGAAGCAATAAGGTAGGAAACCAGAACCTATTGCAATTCACGGGGAGATCAAAAGATGATCCGTGGTGGTGGAGATGACGGTGAAATTTGGTGACGATCTTTTAAGCAATTGTGGGAATTTCTTTGGACGATTGTGGAGGGTTGATGGATGGTTGTGGAAGGGCAGTGAGACACCAAGAATGCTACTCTGATATTAGGTGTTAGAACCCTTGTAGATTCTAAACTTGGGGTTGATCTCTTTAGGGGATCGGCCTCCTTGGAACTCTATAGGGGTTCCTCCCTCCAAGTTACTGCACAAAGGCTGCAGAAAATATTCATCTATTGCTTATCAAAAGAGGAGGAATACATGTCTATTTATAAGGTTTATAAACCCTAATACCTAATAGGAATCCTACTCAAGACTCCTACTTCTACCCAACTCCTAATAGGATTTCTACTCAAGACTCCTACTTGTAACCAACTCCTAATAGGACTTCTACTCAAGACTCCTATTCCTTTACAACTCCTAATTCTTCTCTAAGAAATAACCTCCTAACCCTCGCCGGCCTCTTCACCTCTTTAATAGGGGTCGGCTTAGGTAGGTTTTATATGAATGTCCCTCTTAATTAGGACTCTCCTAGCTAGAGTCCTAACAGACCCGCCCTCTTCAAATCAACCTTGTCCTCTAGGCTGACGATTCATGAATTTTGGGAATTTGATCTTCAAGTCGTCATAGTTCTCCCAAGTGGCATCTTCTGTTGGTAGGTGTTAGGATCGGAGCGGCACTAAGAGGGGGGGGGGGTGAATTAGTGCAGCGGATGAAAACTTCGATTTTAACAAAATCTTTCGTACGATAAGAACGGAACTTGAAAAGTTTAACTTGAAAGCGTATTCTTAAAATTGCGCAGCAAGGGTAATAAGGAACTAAAGCAGTAAGAAGATTTGCAGTAATGTAAATGACAATAATAAAATGCAAACCAGAGATTACGCCGATTTTTAGAGTGGTTCGGTCAAATGACCTACTCCACTTGCGATGCCCCTCTTCGATGAGGCTCCCACCTTCCACTAGCAAATCTCTTGAAATTGAAGGGTAAACACCCCTCTTACAACCTTTTACAAGCGGCTTCTTACAAATTTTCAGTAAGAAAGAAGGAGGAGAACTCTCTAGCAAATTGAAAACAAGACTTGCTAAGACTTTCTAAGACTTTTCTCTCAATAAAAAATGCTTCTCAAAAGTTGTAACCTCAGCTGAGATTTCAGGGGTATTTATAGGCCTCAAGAGGATTCAAATTTTGGGCTCCAAAATTTGAATTCTCTTAGGGTTCCTGGTGCTGGAGGTGCCACCGCCCAGCCAGGCGGTGCCACCGCCCAGCGCTCGGGTGCTAGACGGTGCAACCGCCCAGCCAAGGAGGTGTCACCGCCCAGCCAGGCGGTGCCACCGCCTGGCTCTCCAATTCATTTGTTTGGCTTAATTTTAGCCCAAACCAAATCTAACTTTGGGCCCAGTTCGCCCCTAACCAGGATATAGGATTATCTCTTAATCCTAATCCTAATTACAGGTGAACTACATAACACAAAAAAAAACATCCTAAGCAAGTTTTTTAATCGCGAACGTCGAGTCTTGTTCCGGCGAGCTTTCCGTCGAACTTCTTCCGACGGACTCCCTGCAAGCTCCTAATCTTTGTGATGACTTTAACGAGTAGCCGAGCCTTCTCGGTGATCTCCGCGAGCCTCCGACGATTTCTTCGGCGAACTTCCGACACGTTCCCGATTTCTTCTCGGTTGGTTCCGACAGCATCTCCGATGATTCTTCGGTCTCTTAAACGTCCATCGAGCTCGACTCCGGTATCCTTGCTCTATGTTTTCTGGTTATCGTAGTTAATCCTGCACACTTAACTCAATAATATGGATTAGATCAATTAACCCACCAATTGATTATATCATCAAAATCCGAGATTCAACAGTAGGTTCACCCACTGTATTAACACTTTAGTACTGGGTCGTCGTCGTCGAGTCACGATCCGTCGATCAATAATGGCCCTTGGCTGCGTCTGGAGTTCTCCTTGGATAGTCATATTTGATGGGTAGCTTTGGGCTATCTCCAAGCACCTATTTACAACTTCTATATGGCCGTCAATTTGTGGGTGATATGCCGTACTCTTTTTCAATTTAGTACCCTACATATGAAATAACTTTGTCCAAAATCCGCTCGTGAAGATGCAAGTAGAATTTATCATAAACACAATGTGTCCCTTATAGTGTAATTCTTTTGAGTCCCAATTGTAATGAGCCACGGAGCTTGGTGCTCCCTCCAATTTTTTTATAATCTTACTAGTCTCTGAATCTTCCTGCCATTCCATCTTAATATCCTTAAGGAAGTCGCTGGTCGGAAGTGAAACGGTCGAAACTTCAATTTGCTAGGGTAGTTGTGAAAGCGCATCTGCAAGAATATTCTCTTTCCCCTTTTTGTAAGTTATTTCATAATCAAATCCAAGAAGTTTTGTTACCCATTTTTGTTGCTCAGGGGATGATATCTTTCGCTCCAAAAAGTACTTTAGGCTTTTGTGGTCTGTTTTAACTTGAAATCGTCAACCAATCAAGTAGGGTCTCCACCTCATTGTTGCACGCACAATGGCGAGCATCTCCTTATCATATATTGAATTATTTTGATGGGAGGGAGATAATGTCTTACTAGTGTATGCGAGTGGTCTACCATCTTGCATGAGAATGGCTCTAATTCTGACTCCAGATGCGTCGGCCTCAATAATGAAGGGTCGGTTGAAATCTGGTAGTGTTAGCACTGGCGTCGTCATCATAGCTGCCTTAAGTTTGTCGAAGGTAGCGGAGGCTCTGTCCAACCACTCTAAGATATCTTTTTCTAGTAATAAAGTAAGTGGTGCATTGATCTTTCCATAGTTTTTCACGAACTTGCGGTAGTAGCATGTTAAACCCAGAAAGCCATGTAGCAATTTTATATTTCTCGGGGTCGGCCAGTTTTGCATTGCTCCAATTTTGAAGGAGTCCACTGCCAGACCTTCCTCTGATATGATATGACCATGATACTCCACCTTCTGTTGAAGAAAGCAAAAAATTTGTAGTGGTTATTGTGTGTTCAAAAGGTGGTTTTCGGTATGTCTTCTTCGCACACTCGTATTTGATAATACCCGGATGAAAGGTCCAGCTTTGTGAAGATTTGTGCTCCCTTTCATCTAGCAATTCATCTACTATTGGAATAAGGTATTTGTCCTTGATGGTTATGCCATTGAGAGCTCGGTAATCAACGCATATTCACCATGTTCCGTCCTTCTTGTGTACAAGTAGCACCGGTGAAGAGTAGAGGTTGCAACTTGGCCGAATAACTCCTGTTTCGAGCATCTCTTTTACAATCATTTCTATTTCATCCTTCTGAAGATGTAGATATTGATATGGCCGAGTATTTGCTGGAGGTTTGCTTAAAAGAATCGTTATATAATGATCATGCCGACGGGTAAGAGGTAGGTTGTGCGGTTCGTCAAATATATCTGAAAATTCAGCAAGCAAAGGAAGTAGGTTTGGACTACGATGTAGTGGCCTAGTATGTCCGTAGTCGATGAGTCAAGTGAATTATTACAGAGATAATAATTCACTGAGTTAGAAGAAGTTCTGACAGGTATGACTTACTGTCACGCCCCCAAAAAAATATCCATGATATTAAAAATCTTTCGTCACAACTAACCCAGGATCCAAACACACATTTGAGGTCACTAAGAAAACATTCAGATCAAAAATTTCACTTCTATAATCTACCAATTCATAACCCTGTACAATTCATAAACATAGCACACATCACTCGATAATTCATACAATCTAACTCGACTCATCAAAATAAAAACCACAATATAAATCCACAAGTGGGGAAATCCATGCAGTCACCACAATCATCGATTTACCATAAGTTCATATCATTACACAAATTTAATTTAACATTCCAAAACCCTATACATGAGGGATCCTTTAACTTACACAAAATCCACAGGTTTAGATTTATAGTCACATTTCATTAGATGCAAGGTAGCTTATACACAACTACATATATGCTAACAAAAGTTCTGCCCAACGTCTTCTAAACTTTCCACTGCCTCAGCCCATTCTTAACATTTAAGCAAGCGATACGCTATCCTGAAAAATTTATCAACAAACGGGGTGAGCATAAAGAGCTCAGCAAGTGACTAACATATCCATAACAAAATAGTACAATTTCCAAGAGATACAGTATCAAAACACAAAAGCAGAATATACGATTTCGTATACATAATATCATTAGGAGCAGAATCATAATTGTCCTTTTTAATCATACATATTTGGTTCCAGACAGATGGGGCATAGAGTAATTGGAGCATATCAGAAACAAAGGAAACATATCGGAGCTTATCAATGGCATATAAAATGTTCCAGAACACATCAACGATCTATGGAACATTACGAAGCAAACTCAATAGTGAATGAAGCATTTCAGAGCACATCAAACTCATATGTCGTACAGAAGCTCAAACGTCGTCCTTGACGTTGCAATCATATCATACTTATCCAGAGCACGAACAAAAATAACTCACCAAAACTCTGGATGTCATATCAAACATATAGAGGGTGTAGTGGGATCTCAGTCAGAATGTGATTCATCCATTTCTGAATGACCACCTGACAAAAGTCTCCCACGTCTGGGAGCTCCATCCACCCACGTCTAGGTGAAGTCAGAGGGGGCCGGCAGAGCATCGCAGGCTCTATGCATAACTCCCTTTACCATTTCTGGCAAAGGTTCACAACTCCCTTTACCATTTCTGGCAAAGGTTCACAACTCCCTTTACCATTTCTGGCAAAGGTTCACAACTCCCTTTACCATTTCTGGCAAAGGTTCACAACTCCCTTTACCATTGCTGGCAAAGGTTCACATTATCCCACACACCAGAGTACAAGAAGGCAGTTTCAACAATAAGCAGCATATAACGGAAGCACACGCGGAACAACCAAACGTACATGTGCCTTTTCAAAAACAATGATGCAAGGAACAAATCTCTCACAAGAGTATTCATTTTAGGAAAGAATTGAAAGCAAGAGTGTACAGGGATTCCAAGCAATCATAATCAGCTCAATTCCAATAAGAAGGTTAGACAAATTCAGATATCCAAAGGAATGGAACCAAATACGCGAAATCAACCAAAGCTCGATTTCGGACAGAATTCCAGTGGCACATCAAACAAATATTTTAGAATAACAATTATGCTCCAATACCCATAATAAGGCTATGGTCGAATCATATATCAATCTATATTAAGATGGAACAGATTTCATATGAAACAGGGCTCCCAACACTGAGTGAGGTGGTATCAGAGCCGACCTAGCATTAGGGCAGGGTGAGAGGGCTGCAGTAGGAAAGGGCTACCCGTGGATGGAGTCAGAGAACTCATCACGGCGTGGAGCCACCACTGAGTTAAACCTCACATGCACTATGCTAGGGTTCGATCTGGGATATGTCAGGCCTTGACGAGGACGTCAAGCTAATTGGGTTGGGGATAGTGTAATATCCCATTAGTCCCACATCGGAAGTGGGGAATGTGTGTGATTAGCTTATAAGGGCCTGATGAGTGTACTACGTTACCTCCCGCTTAAGCATTTTGGTCCGCCGTTGAGGACCAAAATGGAGTTATCGGCCAGTTAGCTCATCAGACCCGGGTCGTGACACTTACAGCCAGCTCGATATTGGGCCTAGAGGATCACACACATATGGTAGGCATTGCAATGAGTAGAGGTTCGGATATGAGATATCCGTCGTGGAGAGGAGGACGCTTGACCTCCTTCACCCTTTCCTAAAGATCTGCAAGGAAACAGGGATATACGATCTCCCTAGGTAACACAATCTACTATATATGCAGTTTTTCAGTTTCACAGATTTTGCGCACCAATCTTCGCACGACGACGAATATCTCTTTAGGAATCGGGGATTTTATTTTCTTGTTCGTCCCCTGCGCATGTGATGTCACCCCCAAGATTTCCTAATATAAGGATGGTATTTTCTTTCATCTAGAGGATCTGCAGGAACCAACAGTGATCAACACAACTCAGCCAACCCCACACTAGAGTCAAAGTCATTGGTGAGTTGAAGCAGTATGGCTGATCAAAGGTTCGACTACTTAAAAACAGTAGCGGAGAGCAGTTGGGAGCCAAGATGCACATTGTAGTGTTAGGACCCTTTTTCTGAGCTTTTGAATAATGTTTATTGAGTCTGTTTAGTCTAGTTGTTTATTGAGTCGGTTTGGTGCAATTAAAGTCAAGTAGAGGTTTATTTAATATTTATTTATTATGATAGTTCAAGTCTTGATGGACTCTGGGTGGAACTCTATAAATAGAGATGTAATTACTTCTTTTCAGTTATCTATGAAAAATATTATTCTGTCTTATGACAAACGCTAGGAGGCTGATCCCCTCGAAGCGATCAAAGAGGGCTGATCCCCTCGAAGCGATCAAGGAGGCCGATCCCCTCGAAGCGATCATCCCTTTCTCTTCTTCTTTTTTACGATAAGACTTTAGGGTCTTATCATTTGGTATCAGAGCATCCCCATTTCTTCCATTTCTTCTACGATAAGACCTTAGGGTCTTATCATTTGGTATCAGAGCGACGATAAGACTCCCAAGGTCTTATCATTTGGTATCAGAGCAGCGATTCTTGGCATTCTCGCCAGCCCACCTGCCGCCCGTCGCTGCTCTCCGGCCAGCAACCGACTCTACCCCACTTCCGGCCAGAGTCCACCGCCGCCTCCCACCCGAGCCACCACAGCTGCTAGGAGATGACGCTGCCAGCGTCCCACTCCGCCGCAGCCCTGCTCCTCTTCTCTACCGCTGCTGCAGGGCAACTCCTTCTCCACCGCCACCGCTGCTTCCCGGCCGATCGATCACCGCCGCCCGCCTCCCAACCACAACCCTAGCCGTGCCCCCCACTTGGGTCGCAGCCGCAGCCGCCGGTTGTCGCAGCCCCTCATTGCGTCGGTTGTAGAAACAGAGTTCCTCTATTGCCACAACCCCTCGTCGATCGCAACTACGCCTCCACTAGCCGCGCCGCCTCTAGCACTCCTCTTCCCCTCCAGTGTCGTCGCCGCCCAGCCGACCCATCACCGCTGTGGGCCACCGTGCGATGACCGTCGCACGCCTCCCAACAGCTGATCCTCCTTGCTCTACATCCGTAGTGCTAGAAACAGGGCAACTCACCGGTTGTCCTTGTTCCCAACCGTGACACCACCGACTCCTCCCTCTCCATTGCTGTCGTTGCTTCTCGACCGCACGATCGCAGCTGCAGCCGCCGGTTGCCGCAGCCCTCGTTGCAACGGTTGCAGAAACAAAGCTTCCTCTATTGTTGCAGCCCCCGTTGATCCCGACCGCGACCCTCGTTGCCTCCTTCTCCACCGCCAACGCTGCGCTCCGGCCAGCAACCACACTGCTGCCAGCCACCGCAGCCTTCTCCTCAACTGCTTGTGATCCTTCTGGCCAACTCCTTCGGTGGTGCGACAAAAACAGAGTACGCAGCAACCACCACGCAGCAACAAAAACAATGGCACCCACTGCTGCCGCAGCCGCCGATTGTAACCACCATCGTCACTCCCGGCCAACGACCAACCCTTCGTTCTGCAGCAGCCGCCCTCCAACAGCGAACGCAGCAACCGTAGCAAGTACGCTGCCTTGCCTCAACCCTAGCAGCGCACGCAACATTGATTTCTCTTCTCAACCTCGGCCGCATCAACGCCGCCTCCCCCTTGCTTAGCATATTCTACCACAACCACAGGTTACCATCACCATAGGTTGCCATTACCGCAGCCTCAACCCCGTTGCTCGACGATCGCCCCTTGGGTCGCAGCAGCTGCAGCCACATCAACGCAGTCGCCTTCCAACCCCGGTGCTCTCACCTCATGCAGCGATAGAAACAGGGCAGCTACTCTTCCTCCAATGCAGCGACCGCAGCATTGCCCTTGGCGTCCACCTCCTCGGCATCTTCGCATCGACAGTGTTGATGCCCTTGACTGACACCAAAAATAGAAGTTGAGATTACAGATTTGCAGTCTTATGCAATGGCCACTGATAACTCGGTGAAAGAACAAATGGAAGCACAAATGGGGGCTCAAGTTCTACGTTGCACATATCTGAAAATACAGGAAAAGGGCCCCAAGATTATGACACAAATTACTCACACATGAAGATGGAATTTCTGAGATGGAAAGATGGAGATCCAACCAATTGGATCTCTAAGGCAGAAAATTTTTTCCGTTTTCACAGAACCCCAGAAGAATCCAAGGTAGAAGTGGCCTCAATCCAGCTCAAGGGAGATGCACTCCAGTGATACGATTGGTATGAAACTTTCCACGGAGTTCCTTCGTGGGAGCAGTTCAAAAGAGGGCTTCTTGTTCGCTTTGGCCCATCCGAATATAAGAATATTGATTGCCAGCTCGCCAAAATTCGTCAGACTTCTATAGTGTTAGAATATCTGAGTAGGTTTGAAAGATTATCAAATCAAGCTAGAGATTGGTCGGACTAATAACTTTTGGATACATTTATTGAAAGGTTTATTCCAGAGATCTGGTGTGAAGTTAAGGCTCGTCAACCCCGCACTATGATAGCTGCGATCTCATTTGCAAATCTATATGAGAAAAAAATTAGCAAGGAAAGATCAGCAAGGGGTTTGTACTATGATGAAAAATGGAGTATGGAGCACCGATGTAAATAAGGGTAACATATGATGATTGAGCCAATTGGAGAGGAACCGAAAGCAGAAGAGTTGGACTCCGATTATGAAGGTGTGGAAACTGATGAAGATATTGAAGCCATCACACATACAGTGCATGCTTTGGCTAGCTATGCTAACCCACAAACTATAAAAATTAGAGGAACTTTGAAGCATCAGCCTGTCACTATGTTAATTGATACGTGCAGCACTAATAATTTTATAGACAGAAAAGTTGTAGCCCGATTAGCTTACCGCATTGAAGGCTATGATAGATTCAAAGTAAAGATTACTGATGGACGGATTTTAACTTGTGATAGCAAAGGCCAGGAGTTTCTTGCAATGATTACTACAGTAAAAGATCGACCTGTTACTTACAATATCAAAAAGTGGAGACCAAACTTACTTGCTCAACGGGTTGTGATGCGTTGCAAATAGTCTATGGTTAAAGTGCTAAAAGAGAACCTCCCCGAGATTGATGCTGCTCAGCCTTGAAGACAAGTCTGATTTGAAGAGGGACGAATTGTTAGGACCCTTTTTCTGAGCTTTTGAATAATGTTTATTGAGTCTGTTTAGTCTAGTTGTTTATTGAGTCGATTTGGTTCAGTTAGAGTCAAGTAGAGGTTTATTTAATATTTATTTATTATTAAAGTTCAAGTCCTGATGGACTCTGGGTGGAACTCTATAAATAGGGATGTAACTGCTTCTTTTCAGTTATCTGTGAAAAATATTATTCTGTCTTTTGACAAACCCTAGGAGGCCAATCCCCTCGAAGCGATCAAGGAGGGATGATCCCTTGAAGCGATCAAGGAGGTCGATCCCCTCGAAGTGATCATCCCTTTCTCTTCTTCTTTTTTACGATAAGACTTTAGGATCTTATCATTTGTTATTAGAGCATCCTGATTTCTTCAATTTCTTCTACGATAAGACCTTAGAGTCTTATCATTTGGTATCAAAGCGACGATAAGACTCCCAGGGTCTTATCATGTAGCTGGAGCAGAAGATTGAAGACTCAGCAAAGGCGAGAAGTTATAGTGTTGACAAAGGCTTCGACGAGGACGTCGAAGGAATAAGTGGGAGAGAATGTCACGGACAAACTTCTAAACAGGATATTTGATGTAATGCTTTTGTATGTCCGTGTCTTTCTGGTATGTTCATGCTCTGCATAGCATGTAGAGGAATGGCCGAAGGTTTAATAGTCTCATTTTAGTTAGGTTGGTGGCCACTTTACACTTGTAAATAAATGTTGTGCCATGTGGACACGTGTGAGAGATTTTCAGTCTATAGTGGACCATTTTACCTTTTGTTGTGCAACTATTCAGAGCTTGTAAAGTCTATTTATAATTTGCATTGTCTATGAAGTGTTTCCTAGAATGTTTCTTGTGGATCCCGAGTGAGGCGTTCTCTTTAACCCGTTTTCTCTTTCGTAGGTCCTAAGGGACTATGGAAGGCTAACCTTTGCGGACGGACATGCAAGGGTGCCGCACGACTTAGGCAAAACCAGCTAAGTCCGTGATAATGGTGTATCTGGTCCTTAGACTTGAGACACCAAAGATGTCATGTATGAGTGCTCCATTTTTTGATATCGGACTTATAGGTTTGGATGTCACAGATCTAGTACAACCGGTCATCGGGAATGGTAGTGAATTTTACGAGGCATATTGAGTGTCGATAGAGGATCATCCACTCTCGGTGTCATGAGAGGAATATTCCATATGTTCTTACTTGGACAAATCCCTGGCCAAGGTCATTCAGATTGAGAGAGAAAGAGTTCTTTGGGAGAATCCGATTAGAGCAAGACTCGAGTAGAAATCGTATGGGTTTGATAGCACCATGCCCAATATACAATTTCTAGGAAATTAGATGGATGAGGGACTATAGGTACACTGTAATTGAGGATAGATAGGTCCAATAGATTGGATTCCCCTGTATCGTTTGGGGACTACGGCGTATTGCCCTACTACATCCATAGTCAATGAGTCGAGTGAATTATTATGGAGATAATAAATATTATGGAGATAATAATTCATTGAGCCAGAAGGAGTTTTGATAGGTATAACTCATAGCCAACTCGATATTGGAACTAGAGGGTCATACACATATGGTAGGCGTTGTGATGAGTAGAGGTTCGGATATGAGATATTCGCCAAAGCCTCTATCTATCTTATTGGATATCCAATAAGCCCCTGAATTCTTTGATCCCATGGACGAGATCTAATAAAAGCCAATGAGAGATTATTGGATAGTGATCCACTAATCTAAGAGGCTTGGGTAATTGGATAAAGATCTAATACCCAATAGGGGAGGATCCATTAGGGTTAAGATTGACAGGGGACCACTATAAATAGGAGGGATTCAGTGGTTCATAGGCTAGAGCCTTTGCTTACCTCTCCTATTCTCCTCCCCCTCTCCACCTCAAAACAGGCCTAGAGTTTTGAGGAGCGTCGTCACAGCCCTACTATGTGGATCATCACTAGAGAGGAGAGCACTTGACATCCTTCAACCTCTCATAGAGATATGTAAGGATTCAAGGATATAAGATCTTCCTAAGTAAAACAACATTTACTATACATAATTTTCTATTTCGCGGATTTTGCACACCAATCTTCGCACGATGATGAACATCTTTTTGGGAATAGGGGATTTTGTTTTATGTTCTTTCACTGTGCATGTGATGTCGCCCCCAAAGATTTCCCAATAATTGAATTAAGAATGATAATTTATCCTTATCATGATGTGAAAATTGATATAAAGGGAAAAGAATTATAAAATTATATTTTTCCCTTCTTTTTGACAATGACAAAGGGGGAGATAAATTTGTTGGCTTGCACACTTCAAAGATAGATAAACTTGCTTGCTTGCTTGTGCATCTAAATAGAAACAAAAATTACAATTGTACACATCGCAAAGAGAGGCAAAACATATTAGTTTACACATCTCAAAAGATGCAAAAATTTTTGCCAACCTTCATATATGAAAATCTTACTAGCTTCGATGTTCCAAACTTGCTATTTACTATCTTGCATTGATTTTTAAAACTTACTAGTTTGAAAATTGTAAAGAAAAGCCAACATGCTAACTTGCATATTTCAAGAAGCAAAAGTTGCTTTCTTGAGCATCTCAAATATTGGTAGCTTACATTTTCTAAAATGATGTAAAAATTTACTAGCTTACATGATATAAAATGATGTAAAATTTTGCTAGATTGTGCTTTGCAAAGGAAGCAAAAAAAATATACTTCCCAAAAGAGAAAAACATGCTATCTTGCACATTTAATGGGAATATGCTAGCTTGCTAGCTAGCTTGCATACTTCAAGAAGAAGCAAAAAGTTGCTAGTTTGTACATCATAAAGAGAAGCAAAAGGCTCAGACATTATAGGAAGAGGTAAAGTTTTGGATTTGTCCTTTTGTCTGCGGTGCTATCCTTGCGAGTCGGAATGCTCAATAGTCTTCGTCACCATCGGTGCTACTGCCATTAGAGAAGACTCGCTTTGTTGCTGAGGCACTTGACGTGGTCGAAAGACCTTTGTGATCGGTTTTGGAGTTTGCTGACAAGCTCCATTTGCATGACCAAAAGATAAGCAATGCTGACATCGTTGTGGCTTCCAGGAATATGAGACATGTACCTTCCGAGTGTTCCCGTCAAGATCACGATAGAAAACCTCATTTGGAAGATCTTCATCGGAAGAAACCAGTACACATGCTCGTGCAAATTCTAATCTCGTCTGAGCTACTGTTGCTTTGTCGATGTAGAGTGGCTGTCCCAAAGTGCTGCATAACTTTGCAATAAAACGTCGACTCCAAAGATGTAGAGGAAGACCTTGAAAGGATACCCATAATGGAATAGACTGTAGGCTATCTAACTCCAAACGGACATCAGGAGACCAGCGTCGTAGAATCATTGGATGGCCACGAATAGTCTAGAATCCTTCAAGGACCCGTTGCAAATCTTCTTCAGAGTATAACTTGCAAACAAAGAATCTGTTCTCCAGCATATGAAGATCAAATGACGATATTCCCCATCGAGTTTTGATAAATGAGGATAGTGGAAAATAAGATGTTTTGAGACCTACCACATAGCCAACAATCACCATAGACCATGTCTCAATAAGCTCTGCTGAATCAGCAGTCTCGTATACAACAATCTTCTTATCAGCTTGAACTTCTGGAGTACAGAATTCCAAGCTTAGATCCGGACTTCCAACTGGAGCCTTGAAGAGGCTAGTCCAAGGCCGAGGGTCACTAGAAATGAGAGCAGGCTGCCGCGATCTAGAGCGCGACCTACTTCGATGCTGCTTTGTCAAAGGAGTTTCTCTCTGGAGAGGATATGGTGGAGGAGCAGATTGAGGGGAACGGTAGGGAGTCTTGCCATCGTATCAACCCTCCCGCCACCATCCCCAGCCATAGGGGCCATCGCTGCCATGTTTGATCCCTCTTCTGGTCGCCGCTACAGAATCGTCGCCATAGGGAAAAGCCACCGCCGTAGTATATCAGATCGTCGCTACAGTACCGTTGCCCTAGGGAGATCTGGTCGCCGCTATAGTATCGTCGCCCTTAGGGAGAAGCCAACGCTGTAGGAGATCCGATCACCACTACAGTAAGGGAGATCAAATCGCTGCTACAGTACCGTCGCCCGTGGGAGAAAGCCAACATTGCAAGAGTCAGATCGCCCTAGGGAGATCTCGTCGCCGCTACAATGTTGTCGCCACTACAGTACCGTCGCCCTAGATCTAGTCGCTGCTATAGTGTCATTGCCGCCGCTACAGTACCGTCACCCTTGGGAGATCTGATCGCCGCTATAGTGTCGTCGCCCGTCGCCCGTGGGAGAAAACCGACACTGCAGGAGCCAGATCGCCCTAGGGAGATCTGGTTACCGCTATAGTGTCGTCACTACTACAGTACCGTAGCCCTAGATCTGGTCGCCGCTACAATACTATCGCAATAGAAGTTTCCCATGGTACTAGTGAACAGGAGAAGCATAAGTCAGGAACTTCATCTCTTCTAATATCTTTGGATCCGTCCACAATAGCTCAACGAACTCAGGCCCAAACAAATCTCGCCAGCAAGGATATTCTTCCTCAACAAACTCAGGCCACAACAAACATCGCCAACAAGGATATTCTGTCTCAACAAACTCATGCCCCAACAAACCTCTCTAGCCAAGCTGCTCCAACAAGTACTAACCAGGATATTGTGGCGCAACAATCTTATCATGCTTCAACAAACCCTGCCAATCAAGACCACATGATTCAAGGTATTTTAAAGTTTAAACATATGCAAGCTGTAGACGAAGAAGATAAATATAGGAATAAAGCCGTAAAAGGTAAGGATATTATGCGGGAGGAAAATACAAAACCAAAGGATAAGAAAAAGGATGGTACAGTCCATCTAAAGTCGTAGGATGAATACCTTACCACCTTTTTCATTTGTTTATTACTGATGAAGATAACATGCCGAAATGTTCATGGACTTAATAAGACTAAGAAATGTCGGGAGTTCAACAGAATAATCAAGTATGCCGCATGTGATATTGTTATTATAGTGGAAACGAAAATTAAACAATCACGCGTTCAAGCTCAAAAGAATTTAATATGGCCGGACGTAGAACTGTTTACTAATGACTCAAATGAAACATTTGGTAGAATATGGGTCTTATGGCATCCTAACTCTATTAATGCCTGGTTTATTTCTGCTACTGATCAATTCATCCATCTTAAGATAGAGGACAAAAAGAATGGTTGTCAATTCAATTTCACTGGTATATATGCTTCAAATAGTATGCAAGAAAGAAATACACTGTGGTCTGATCTAACTAACATTGCAGATGGCTGTCTTAATGTACCTTGGATTGTTATTGGTGACTTTAATACTGTTCGGTACACAAATGAAAAAGTAGGGGGTAGACAGCTTTCAGAAAGTCAGCTTCAGAGTTTTAATGATTACATAGATACTGCTGCATTGACTGATATGAAATCAGTGGGTAATTGGCTCTCCTAGAGTAATCAAGGTGCTGCTAACAGAAAAATAATGGCTCGACTCGATAGATATCTGATTAATCAAGAATGGTTAATAGTTTACCCTATTCACTTCTTGAGTATGATGCTCCATTTGTTTATGATCATTCTTTAATGTACATACACGCAGATAAAGCAACACCAAAAGGCAAGAAACCGTTTAGATTCTTCAACATGTGGAGTACTCATCCTCAGTTCCTTGATGTTATCAGATCAGCTTGGAATGTTAATGTGCATGGATCCCTCCCTTACATCTTATGTCAAAAACTCAAAGCCTGCAAAGCAGCTCTTAAGGAGTGGAATACAAATACCTTTGGTAATATTACCACCCGAGTTCAATTTTGCAGAAAGGAACTAATAGCAATGCAACATGAGCTGCAACTTCAGCCCCATGATGAGAATCTTATCAAAAAAGAGACAGAAGCTAGAAATAACTTCATGCAAGCCTTAAAGCAGGAGGAAAGTTTTGCAAAATAGAAGTCTCGACAGCATTGGCTTACTTTAGGGGATTCCAATACTAAGTTTTTTTATGCTTCCATTGCTACTCGAAGAGCCGTTAACCGCATCAGGAAATGCAGAGACAAATATAACAATCTTGTTGAGAATTTAGATGAGGTTAAAGCATACACTAAGCAATTTTTTTATTCCTTACTCAACCAAGCGGGGCAACCTAATAATATTCAGGTGGAGCCAACTAGAAAGCTTGATTCGAGTGCCATTTATATCCTTAATGCCCCAATTATAGATGATGAAATAGAAAGAGTTATCTTTAAGTCACCAAAGCACAAAAGCCCTGGTCCAGACGGATTTCCTGCTGAATTTTACCAAATTACATGGTCTATTATTGGTAATGATGTGATTAAAGCTTGCCAACATTTTTTCTCTTCTGGTCATATTCTTAGAGAGATGAATTGCACTTTTATTTCTTTAATTCCCAAGAATGCAGGGGCTGATTCACTAGAGAACTATCGACCCATATCTTTATGCAACTTTATTTACAAGATCATCTCCAAACTGTTAGTAGATAGATTGCAAAAGGTAATACACAACATAATTAGTCCAAATCAGGCTGCTTTCATCAAAGGGAGAAGTATACATCATAATATTCTGCTTGCTAATGACTTGGTCAAGGATCTGCACTCAAAAGCAAAAGGGACAAAAATCTGTTTTAAAGCTGATCTACGAAAAGCCTTTGACTCAGTTAATAGGAACTTTATCTATAAGATGCTCCATGGTATGAACTTCCCTCAGCAATGGATTAATTGGATTCAATGTTGCTTAGAAACTCCAAAGTTTTCAATACTCTTCAACGGCTCACCTATTGGTATTTTTGGGAGCAAGAATGACATCCGACAAGGCAATCCACTCTCTCCATATCTCTTTACAATTACAATGGAAGGACTTAGCTATATGTTAGAATATGCGGTCTCTGATGGCAGTATTAAGGTATCCCATGCTGGCCCTATTAATATATCACATATAATCTTTGCAGATGATCTTCTTATCTTTCTTAAGAATGATTTAACTTCAGTAAGAAACCTGGCTACTATTTTGAATGATTTTGGTATAGTTTATGACCTTCAGTTAAATCATGCGAAAAGTAAAGTCTACATGAGCCCTTGCATTGAGGACAAAAATGTTATTTCACATACCCTAGGGGTTAGTGAGGGAAATCTGTCAGTTACATATCTTGGTCTCCCATTCATATCCACTGGCATTCACAAAACCCACTGTCAGCCTATCCTGCAAAAAATAAAGAATATAATTTCCTCCTAGAAAAATAAGCTTCTTTCAAAAGTAGGACGACTTGAACTCATCCGTTCGGTGTTGTAGTCTTACTCTATATATTGGTCTAATGCATTTCTTCTGCCTATTGGACTTCTCCAAGATATTGAACGATTATTAATAAACTTCTTCTGGAATGGCACAAATGATAAGACAATGCATATGGTAAATTGGGACAACATCTGCAAACCGAAAGATGAAGGGGGGCTGAACCTGAGAAATACTAGAGATTGGAATAAAGCATGTTTAGTAAAGCAATTGTGGGACCTTTTGCAAAACAAATGTTCCTTATGGTCACAATGGGTTTCTGCTAGGTATCTTTCAAAGGAATCGATTTGGAAAATTTCAACAAGAACATACCACTCTGCAGCTTGGAAATGAATTTTAAAGGCAAGGAATTGGTTAATCAAACACATTTCTTATGCAATCTCTACTGGAACTAATACTAATATGTGGTACGATCCTTGGGTGAATGGAAAAAGTATATTTCAATTATATGGTAACAGAATATGAAAAGACCTTAGGGCTCCCAAAGATTGGAAGGTTTCCGAGTTCATTGCTAATGGTACCTAGTGTCTCCCTACTCCTATTTCTCATGAAATGTTATCACTTTGGCCGACTATCACAGCTATTCCAATCAGGAACAACCCTTCAGATGTACTTATTTGGCTTGATGACAATGGTAAATTTAGTGTCACATTCGCATGGAATCAAATTATGCAAAGAAATAATAAGTGGCTCCCAAGCAGTTGGACATGGGATCGACCGGGATCACAAAGACATTCCTTATGTACATGGCAGGCCCTTCTGAATAAATTACCTACAATAGACAATATGAAAAAAAGAGGTATCCATCATGTTAACCGATGCTCCCTTTGCATGCAACAAGAAGAAACTATTGACCATCTCTATTTTGCTTGTGACTATACTAAATGGATATGGAAGGAGATTCTCCAGCGATTCGAACTCAATAGAATGCCACAACTAAACTTGCATCAAGAATTAGATGACCTCATGCAATGTTTTTCAAGAAAAGGGCCTTTTACACAATTGACAAATGTTATATTCAGATGCGCTATTTGGTGGATGTGGAAGGAAAGATGTAACAGAATCTTTGAGTGTCAACACACAAACAATGCTCAGCTCTTGACAGAGATTATTAGAGACTCAAGATTATGTTTGGAAAATGATCTCAAAATGGAGCACCTTACACAGAGAGAAAAAGATATTTTTATCAAATTCAATTTTACTATTAGCTAAAGATCTTGGGCATGATGTCAAAAGCTATACCCATTGGAAATCTTGGCATATTTGGACTTTAAATTTTATTAGTTGGCCACAGTTAAGAGTTATAGTCTACAGCATGTGTAGTCATAACTACCGCATGAGTACTCTATGAGTTACCTAGCTTCGTCTATAACTTGTATAGACAAAGCTATTTGTAGAAACTTTACATAAAAAGAAGCAAAAAGGTTGCTCATCTCAAAAGATGCAAAATTTTTACCAACTTTCATATATGTAAAATTTGCTAGCTTGCATATTCCAAAATTATATAAAACTTACTAAATTTGCTAGCTTTCAAATTGCATGGAGAAAGAATTGCTAGAAACGCAAAAATGCTAGCTTACTTGTTTCAAGTAAATGCAAAAAATCTTGCTAGCTTGCATGATGATAAATGCAATGATTTGAACTTGCATATCTAAAAAATTACTAAGTTGCACTTCTTTTAGTTGATGACAAAGGGGGAGAAGTTATGATGACAATCATGCATGGAATGATATATTGAAATTTTGATTATGATGATTTTATCATGATTTTATGATGATATTTTGCTTGAATTTTTGAATCTAAGAGTTCTATCGATATGACATATTGATGGGGGGAGTTAAAGTTAACTCCGTCTTCAATTGGTTGTCATCATAAAAAATGGGAAGATTGTTGAATCTCAGATTTTGATAATGAATCCAATTGATAGTGTTTATCTGATATGCATTTTGAGTGACGTAGGAAACTTCAATAAGGGAGAAATAATTAAAAGTAGGACGAATCATGTTGGGCTGGAGTGGAACATGTCAGAAGATTGGACATCGGGCCGGATGATAGGTCGACCTATCGGTAGAAGACTTCGGGCTATGAGTTCGGGCATTAGGCCAAGAAGAGTGGAAATTGTGCTAAGGAAATCAGAGTTGCGAAGGTCAACTAGCCGATTGGGCAATAGGCCACAAGAAAGGACGATGCGCCGAAGAATCGGACGAAGCATCGATGAACCAATGACATGCCGGACAATATTATTCAAGCTTTATAATAATTGTCTAGATCGAAGTAGGTTTTATTTATGTAGGATTAACTGTGATAGTGATCAAGGTATAAAGTAAAATGAAGTCCCGGAGTCAAGAATGAGACCTCATTGGGAGTTCAAGAGTTCATCGGAAGTCCGAACATTCATCGGAACTTCTGTCGAAATTGATCGAGGAGTCCAGGAGCTTGCTGAAGATGCTCGTCGAAACTCACCATGAAGATCGTCATGAAGTTCAGGAGCTTGCCGAGAGTCCGCTGGAATATTACCGAGAGATCATCAAAAGTTTGATGGAAGATCGTAGGAAGAAACCTAGACTTACCGGACTTGTTTAGCTTAGTGTATGCCTTAAATTTCATAGTTAGCAAATAATTTGGATTAGAATTTGGTCAACCCAATTAGGGGCCATTTGGGCCCATGTATGGACTGTGTTGGGCCAAGTGAAAGGCCTAAACAGAGAACCAACAGGTAGCACCGTCGTGGCATAGTCTCCGAGACTATGTCAAGCGATGGTATCATCAGACTAGGTGGTGGTACCACCCAGTGTCAGTGTGATAGAACCATTGCAGATTCTAAACTTGGGGTTAATCTTTTTAGAGGATCGGCCTCCTTGGAACTCTATAGGGGTTCCTCCCTACAAGTTGCTGCTAAAAGGCTACAGAAAAGAGAAGGAATACATGGCTATTTATAGGGCTTCTAAACCCTAACTCGTAATAGGACTCCTACTTAAGACTCTTACTTCTAACCAACTTCTAATAGTGTTAAATCTCGGATTTTGATGATGAAGTCAATTGTCATTTGTTGTCTAATGTATGTGTTGAGATAAGTGTGCAGGATTAACTACGATGAAAGTAAGACATGCAGTAGGAGTTGCGCCGGAGTCATGACAATGATCACGTTGGGAGTTTGAGAGCTCGACGGAAGTTCGGACAGTCGTCAGAGGTTCTGCGGGAACAAATCCGAGAAGTCCAGAAGCTTGCCAAAGGAGCTCGTCGGAACTTGCTGTTAGAACCCTTGCAGATTCTAAACTTGGGGTTGATCTCTTTAGGGGATCGGCCTCCTTGGAACTCTATAGGGGTTCCTCCCTCCAAGTTGCTGCTCAAAGG
Organism: Musa acuminata AAA Group; assembly: GCF_036884655.1. Lineage (NCBI taxonomy): Eukaryota > Viridiplantae > Streptophyta > Magnoliopsida > Zingiberales > Musaceae > Musa > Musa acuminata. The sequence goes on along the minus strand of NC_088328.1, from coordinate 8,813,526 downwards.
CTGCAGAAAAGATTCATCTAATGCTTAAGAAAAGAGAAGGAATACATGGCTATTTATAGGGCTTCTAAACCCTAACTCCTAATAGGACTCCTACTTAAGACTCTTACTTCTAACCAACTCCTAATATGACTCATACTCAAGACTCCTATTCCCTTACAACTCCTAATTCTTCTCTAAGAAAAAACCTCCTAATAGAATGTCCCTTTCAATTAGGACTCTCCTAGTTAGAGTCCTAACAGAGTATCCCTCTCAATTAGGACTCTCCTAGCTAGAGTCCTAACAGAATGTCCCTCTCAATTAGGACTCTCCTAGCTAGAGTCCTAACAGACCCGCCATCTTCAAATCAGCCTTGTCCTCAAGGCTGAGATTACATGAACTCAGGGAACCGGGTCTTCAGCTCCTCAAATGGTTCCCATGTGGCGTCTTCAAGTGGTAGATTATTCCAATGCACTAGTACTTCAATAGAGGGATGTCGGCGACGCATCACGATCCTATGATCGAGGATGGCCTGTGGTTGGGCTTGAATAACTCCATCCTCAGTTGTGTTGGGCAGTTGGATCTGGGATGACTCGTGTTCTCCCAACTTGGGCTTTAGGCATGATACGTGGAAGACAGGGTGAATTTTGGCATCTTCAGGTAATTGAAGTCTGTATGCCACGGCTCCAATACGCTCTGTGATCTGATAGGGCCCATAAAAACGTGGGGATAGCTTCATGGAGGCTCGAGTGTTGATAGAGAGTTGCTTGTATGGTTGTAGGCGAAGATAAACCCAATCTCCCACTGAAAATTCTCTTTCACTTTGTCGTGTGTCGGCTTGCTGCTTCATTCTGGCTTGAGCCGTAGAGAGATTATCTTTTAATAGTTGTAAGAGTTTGTCCCTATCAATCAATTCTTGGTCAACCTGATCTACCTTGGCCGAGCCAATTACATACTTTGGAATCACAGGTGCTGGTCGACCATACAATGCTTCATAAGGGGCACATTTTGTAGATGAATGATATGTAGTATTATACCACCATTCGGCCCAAGGAAGCCATTTTGCCCACTCTTTTGGTCGGTCGCTAGCGAAACACCGGAGGTACGTCTCTAAGCACCTATTTACCACCTCTGTTTGGCCGTCAGTTTGTGGATGATATGTTGTGCTCATCTTGAGTTTGGTGCCTTGTAACTGAAATAACTCGGTCCAAAATTTACTAGTGAAGATCCTGTCACGATCACTTGCGATGGACCTTGGCATCCCATGCAGTTTAACAATATTTTCTATGAAAATCTTAGCAATACTAGCAGTAGTGTAGGGATTTCTCACAGTACAAAAATGAGCATATTTCGTAAGTCGATCAACCACCACGAGAATCGTGCTTTTACCTTTGGAAGATGGCAGCCCTTGAATGAAGTCCATGGGGATGTCAGTCCACACTGAGTCTGGTATGGGTAGTGGTTGTAGCTTCCCTGGATTTGCCATAGTTTGACCCTTGTGCTGTTGACATACATCACATTGTGCCACATATTCAGCAATAATTTTTTTCATCCCTCTCCAATAAAAATTTTGCTTCACTCTTTTGTAGGTTCTTAGGAATCCAGAGTGCCCTGCTGAAGGTATAGAGTGCATTTCATGCAAGATGATTGCGATGCAAGGGGAGTCAGGTATAAGCACAATGCGACCTTTGTAGCGTAAATCCCTCGAATCCCAAGTGTAGTGGGCTATTGCACATGGATCCTCCTCCAATTTTTTTATGATCTTGCTAATCTCTGGATCCTTCTTCCATTCTTCCCTAATGTCCTCGAGGAGACCGGTGGTAGGAAGGGAGATGGCTGAAACCTTAGCTTGTTCAGGTAGCCGTGAGAGTGAATCTGCAACAACGTTTTCTTTCCCCTTTTTGTAAATAATTTCATAATCAAATCCAAGAAGTTTGGTTACCTATTTTTGCTGCTCAGGGGATGATATCTTTTGCTCCAAAAAGTACTTGAGGCTTTTATGGTCAGTTTTAATTTGAAATCACTGGCCGATCAGGTAGGTTCTCCACCTCGTTACTGCGTGTACAATGGCAAGCATCTCCTTATCATATACTGACATATTTTGATGGGAGGGAGATAATGCCTTGCTAGTGTATGCGAGTGGTCGACAATTTTGCATGAGAACGGCTCCAATTCCGACTCCAGATGCGTCAGCCTCAATGATGAAGGGTCTATTGAAATCTGGTAGCGCAAGCACCGGCGTCGTTGTCATGGCTGCTTTAAGTTTGTCGAAGGCAGCGGAGGCTTTGTCCGACCATTGGAAAGCATCTTTTTTCAGTAAAGAAGTGAGTGGTGCACTGATCTTCCCATAGTCCTTAACAAATTTTCTGTAGTAGCCCGTTAGTCCAAGGAACCCCCGCAGTAATTTCACGTTTGTCGGTTTCGGCCAGCCTTGCATTGCCTCAATTTTTGTTGGGTCTACCGCCACTCCTTCTTCTTATATTATATGCCCAAGGTACTCTACTTTTTGCTGGAGAAAGCTGCACTTTGGTTGCTTAACAAAAAGAGTATTCTCCCGAAGGATCGTCAAAACAATCCATAAATGCTGAAAGTGAGTCTCAAGAGAAGGGCTGTAAACGAGAATATCATTGAAAAATACCAGCACAAATTTACGAAGAAAGCTCCGAAATATATCATTCATGAGACTTTGAAAGGTTGAAGGAGCATTAGTGAGTCCAAAAGGCATTACCAAGAATTCATAATGGCCATCATGTGTGCGAAATGCAATTTTTGGAATGTCATCGTTACATACCCGAATTTGTTGGTAACCGGATCGGAGGTCCAACTTCGTGAAGACTCGAGCTCCTTTCAATTCATCAAGAAGTTCATCCACCACTGGTATTGGGTATTTGTCCTTGACAGTGATGCCATTTAAAGCTCGGTAGTCGATGCACATCCGCCAAGTTCCGTCCTTCTTGCGTACAAGTAGCACCGGTGAGGAATAGGGGCTGCAACTTGGTCGAATCACCCCTGTTTCAAGCATCTCCTTTACGATCTTTTCAATTTCATCTTTCTGGAGGTGAGGATATCGGTATGGTCGAGTGTTCGCTGGTGGCTTGCCCGGAAGGATTGGAATTCGATGGTCATGTTGCCGAGAAGGAGGAAGACCGCGCGGTTCAACAAATATGTCGGCAAATTCAGTAAGTAATTGGGCAAGATTTTGATCTTCAAATTCTATTTTCTTCCCCTCTAGTTGCTGCTGGAGGTGCATCAAAAAGGCACCATTTACCTTGTGTAAAACTTTCTCCATTCGTTGGGTCGAAATAGTGGTAACGTTGCTTCCGCGCTTCCCGCGTAGGATGATCTGCTTGCCCTTACAGTAGAATTTCATAATTAATTTAGAAAAGTTCCAAGAGACATCACCTAGTGTAGTCAGCCATTCTATACCAAGCACTGCGTCATAGTCATCGATTGGTAGGAGGAAGAAATCTGTGATAATTTCTTGGTCTTGTAGTAATAGTTTCACCTGCGGGCATCTTTGGTCGCACTTTAGGATTATACCATCGGCAACCTTTACATCGAACTTGCTGCAACCTTCAATATGCAGTGCCATCCGAGCAGCAACCTTACTATTCAGGAAGTTATTAGTGCTACCCGTGTCGATGAGAACAGTGATCGGCTGTTGTTTGAGAAGGCCTCCAACTTTCATCGTTTGCGGATTTGAATAGCCGGCTAGTGCGTGTACCGTAATGTCGGTCGACTGTGGCTCTTCTTCCATATCTTCTTCTTCATGTTCAAGGCTCTCTTCTTGATGTTCAATGACCTCTTCTTCTACGGGTTCAATCATAAGAAGTCTACCTTTTTTACAGCGATGCTTGCGGCTCCACGGCTCGTCGCAATGCCAACATAACCCCTTCGCAGATCGCTCCCGAAGTTCATCTCTTTTTAACCTTTTCGGTGCAGGGACTCGGTTGATAGTAGGGGGGGCTGAGGGCTTTAGTATTGTAGGTTGTGGAGTGATCCTTGTCCTCCGGGCTTCATGGTTCAATCGCTCCGCTTGAAGTCGTGCGAAAGAGATGGCTGCCATAAGCGTGTATGGTTGTCGCGCCTTAACTTCTCCCCGGATCTCCGGCTTTAAGCCCTCAATAAAAGTCCCCAATAACTGTTTTTCAGACCAATCACGAGTTTGATTAGATAACTTTTCAAACCTGGTTTGGTACTCCTGAATGGTAGAGGTTTGTCGGATCTTTGCTAGTTGTCCGTCAATGTTCTCGTAATAAGTTGGTCCGAAGCAGATTAGTAGTCCTTCTTTGAATTGTCACCATGAAAGAGCTCCATAAGTGTGTTCAAACCCGTCAAACTATTGTATGGCATCCCCTTCAAGATGTATAGCTGCAATTTCCACCATGGATGCATCCGTAGTTTTATGGTACCGAAAATATCGCTCAGCGCGCGAGATCCAACCAATTGGGTCTCCTTCTTCCCATCTAGGGAAGTCCACTCTCATGCGCGAATAGTTGGGGTCGGTCATAGAGCCTCCCCTCTCTTGGAAGTCATCTCTTTGGGCATGATGTGATTGGTTAGAGCTCTCTCCTTGATGTGATTTCTTCGGGCTTGGTGGTCGGCCCAAACTGAATTCGGTAAGGAGAGTCCGAATCTTATCCTCCATTCGTGCCTCAAAGGCTTCAAATTTAGCATTGATTGCCTCCTCAGATGCCATAGTATATGACTCCAAATCTGTGATGTTAAGATCTCTCTTTTGTTGACGAGTTAAAGGCATGTATAGGTTTGATAGAAATCAGTGAAAGTTTGCTGTAGAATTGTGTTGTCTTGTAAGAGCAGAATTATCGTCGAAGAAACAGCGGTTTCTTGACGAAATCTCCACAAAAAATTTGAGAGATTTGAGGAGAGAGTTGACAGCAATATCTCAGTTTATATGATAGCAAGGATGTCCATCAAGAAAATTTCGACAGTAACAACAAGAAAATTGGTGTACGTTGCGATAGCAGAATTCTTGTCGAAAAATTTCAGCAACTTACGATGAAAATTTACAGCAATAAAGGAACGATTTTTTTATTTTTTTTTTGGATTTTCGGATAGGAATAAATAAATTGCAGCAGCAGTAAGGTAGGAAACCAGAACCTGTTGCAATTCACGGGGAGATCAAAGGTTGATCTGCGGTGGTGGAGATGATGGTGGAATTGGGCGACGATCTTTTAAGCAATTGTGGGAATTGCTTTGGATGGTTGTGGAGGGTTGATGGATGGCTTTGGAAGGGCAGCGAGACGCCAAGAACGCTGCTCTGATACCAGGTGTTAGAACCCTTGCAGATTCTAAACTTAGGGTTGATCTCTTTAGGGGATCGGCCTCCTTGGAACTCTATAGGGTTTCCTTCCTCCAAGTTGCTGCTCAAAGGCTGCAGAAAAGATTCATCTATTGCTTAAGAAAAGAGAAGGAATACATGGCTATTTAAAGGGCTTCTAAATCCTAACTCCTAATAGGACTCCTACTTAAGACTCTTACTTCTAACCAACTCCTAATATGACTTATACTCAAGACTCCTATTCCCTTATAACTCCTAATTCTTCTCTAAGAAAAAACCTGCTAACAGAATGTCCCTTTTAATTAGGACTCTCCTAGTTAGAGTCCTAACAGAGTGTCCCTCTCAATTAGGACTCTCCTAGCTAGAGTCCTAACAGAATGTCCCTCTCAATTAGGACTCTCCTAGCTAGAGTCCTAACACTTGCCAAGTGGATCGTCGCAGTCCAGGAGTTTGCCGGAAGTCCGCAGGAGCATCACCGAGGGTTCATCGGATGATCGACGGAAGTTCGCCGGAAACTCGCCGGAAGAAGCGAGTGACGCACCGAAGCAAGCTGCAGAATATGTCTTAGGAAATAATCGTAGTTAGCACTTTGATTAAGTTAGAAATGGGAGGTGATCCCATTAGCTGAATCCTGGGGCAATTGGACCCTTGAAGAACTCAAATTGGGTCGAATGGTTCAACCCATTCGGACCCAGGTTGCTGTGGGAGGTGCAACCGCCCAGGCAGGGAGGTAGCACCACCCAGGCTATGTCTCCCAGCGAAACTGGGCGGTGCAACCGCCCCAGCCAAGAGGTGCAACCGCCCAGGGCTCAGTCTCCGAGCGAGACTGGGCGGTGCAACCTCTCTAGTCAAGCGGTGCAACCGCCTGAGTTCGGTCATCGAGCTCTGGCAGAGAGGTGCAACCGCCCCTGACAGAGGTAGCACCGCCCAAAGGCTCAGTCTTCGAGCTCTGCCAGGCGGTGCAACCTCTCTAGTCAGGAGGTGCAACCGCCTGATCCCGGAATTCCGGGATTTGATCGTTTTGAGCTCCAAATTTGAACTGGGTTGGGGCCTATAAATACCCCACCCATTCAGCACTGAAAAGATATAGACCTACACCGAATTCTTGATCTTTTCTGTGATTCTAAGAGCTCAAATTTGTGTAAAGTCCAAAAGTTCTCCTCTTTCTGTTCTTCAAGTCTTGAGTTGTAAAGAGAGGAGAGAAAGGTTCTGTAAGGGTTGTCTCCTGATCCCGTCAAAAGGAATGAAACTGTAAAAGGGCAGTTGGCCTTCGCCTATTGAAGGAAGGCCCCTAGTTGACGTCGGTGACCTCGTCGGTGGAGGAAGCCAAAAGTGGAGTAGGTCAAGACTGATCGAACCACTCTAAATCTCTGGTTTGCTTTTATTTTGAGCACTTTATCATTACTGCAAACCTCCTACATAGCTACTGCTCTTCTGCGCTTTTACGAACGAGTTTCTTTACAGTCTACGTTTATGTCTTGATTCCACTTGTAACTGCAAACTGTCTTCTGCGCTTTTACGAACGAGTTTCTTTACAGTTTAAATTTACGTTTTGATTCTATTTATAACTGCAAACTGTCTTCTGCAATTTTACGAACGAGTTTCAAGGTTTAGACGAAAATCTGCATTTAGACGTAAAACTGCATTTAGACGTAAATCGGCTTTCCTTGTACAATCATCATATTTTAGTTTATGTTTACGTCTTGATTTCAACTGCATACTGCCTTCTGCGAGTTTACAAATGAGTTTCAAAGTTCAGACGTAAATCTGCGTTTAGACGTAAATCGGCTTTTTGTAGATTAATTTTTGAGCAGCACACTGTCTTTATACTTCTGCTTAAACTGCTTTTGATCTAAACAAGTGATTTACGAATCGGCACTTAGACGTAAACCTGTTTCTTCGTACGAACGTCGGATTTCAGTTTGCGCCGATATTCTGGTTTTCTTCATAGCTGCAAACTGCCTGCATAGATTGACTGCAATCTTGCTTAGTATCAACTTTCATATAGAGCTGTCTTTATCGTTCAAACACAGCTTTCGATTTTAATCGTACAAAGTTATCCGCTGCACTAATTCACCCCCCCCCCCTCTTAGTGCTCTCCATCCTAACAATTGGTATCAGAGCCCGGTTAACTCTCAAATGGATTAAAACCCAAGAGAGATGGCTTACGCCGGAAACCAAGAGGGCCATTCCATTACACGTCCACCCATGTTTAATGGGACGGACTACACCTATTGGAAGACCCGAATGAGGATCTTTCTTATTTCTATGAACATGGAAATTTGGAATCTTGTCGAGAATGGTTTTTTAAAGTCTTCTCTTCCAATGATCGATTGGAACGATTCGGAGAAGAAGGCTTTCGCTCTTAATGCAAAGGCTATGAATGCCTTATTTTGCGCACTTGATAAAAACGAGTTTAATCATGTTTCGATTTGTGAAACTGCATTTGATATTTGGCACACACTCGAAGTGACTCATGAAGGCACAAGTAGAGTGAAAGAGTCAAAAATCAATCTTTTGTTACACTCTTTCGAACTTTTTCGGATGAAACCGAGTGAGACTACTAGCGACATGTTTACCCGTTTCACGGATGTTGTCAACGGTCTAAAAGGACTCGAAAAAAGTTTTTCGGATTTTGAGCTCGTAAATAAGATTCTAAGATCCCTTCCTAAGAGTTGGGATCCTAAAGTCACTACTATTCAAGAGGCAAAAGATCTAAACAACTTCCCTCTTGAAGAACTAATTGGGTCATTAATGACCTACGAGATGACTTGCAAAGCTCATGAAGAGCAAGAAGACATCCTTCCAAAGAACAGGAAGGATATGGCACTTAGAACTTTGGAAGATCACTTGAAAGAAAACTCAAGTGATGAGGACTGTGATGATGACTTGGCACTTCTGACAAGAAAATTTAAAAAATTCATTAAAAGAAACAAGTTTAAGAATGACACTAAAAGTAAACTTGAACCCAAGAAAGACCAAGTTATTTGCTATGAGTGCATAAAGTCGGGACACTACAAGAGTGATTGTCCCCAAGCCAAAAAGAGAACAACAAAAAAGAAGGCGCTCAAAGCAACATGGGATGATTCGAGCGCGTCTGAAGAAGAGGAGTCCAACACCGAGCAAGTTGCTCATTACGCCTTAATGGCCATCGGAGAGGAGGTAACGAATTTATTAGATGCTGATTTATCTTTCGATGAATTATTAAATGCCTTCCATGACTTATTTGATGAATGTAAAATTATCAATAGAAAATATAAATTGCTGAAAAAGGAGCATGAAAGTCTTACTTGTGATTTTGATAAGTTAAAAATTGAATATCATGATAGTTTAAATTCATGTATCAAATGTCATGATCTAGAAACTCTCCAAAAAGAAAACCTGCTACTTAAGGACACCTTGAATAAATTCGAGGTTGGTAGCAAGTCATTGAACATGATCCTTGCAAACAAGGGTCACGTTCCAAAAAGAAGTGGAATTGGATTTGTGAGAAGTCCTCACCTAAATCCAACCACCTTTATAAAAGGCCCAATCTTACATGTTCAACACCAAGCAAAATGTAACTTTTGTTGCAAAATTGGACATAAGACGCATTATTGTCCATTCAAGAAAATTAGTCCAAACAAATTGATTTGGGTTCCTAAAGGAACCATGATAAACTCTATGCAACATGATAAACAATGTAGATCTATCCTTCAGGCACCCAAAAGCAAATGAGTACCTAAAAATTATCCTTTCTTGTAGAAACCCACACCATCGCAAGCTAGGAGCAAGAGATGGTACCTTGATAGTGGATGCTCAAGGCATATGACCGGAGATCCATCTCAATTCTCTAAGCTCACTAACATAGACGAAGGCTATGTCACCTTCGGAGACAACAACAAGGGTAAAATCATTGGCAAAGGAACCATAGGTAACAAATCCAACTTCTTTATTGAAGATGTTTTGTTAGTTGATGGTTTAAAACATAACCTCTTGAGCATTAATCAATTATGTGATAAAGGATATACTGTCAAATTCGAATCTAATGCTTGTATCATTGAAAAACCACATAAGAACATGTCTATGATTGCATTAAAACAAAATAACGTATACACTATTAACATCAGTGATTTATGTGATGTAATGTGTTTTGCGGTTATGAATGAGGATGCTTGGCTATGGCATAGAAGATTAGGTCATGCTAGCATGAAACTAATCACTCAAATATCATCTAGAGAACTTGTAAGAGGAATTCCTAATATCAAGTTCATCAAAGATAATGTATGTGATGCTTGCCAATTAGGTAAACAAATTAAGGGTAGTTTCAAAGCTAAGAATCAAATAAGCACCTCTAGGCCCTTACAATTGATCCATATGGACTTATTCGGACCAATCTCTACATCGAGTCTTGGAGGTAGCAAGTACGCCTTTGTCATTGTTGATGACTATAGCAGATATACATGGACCTACTTCTTAAAACAAAAAAATGAATGCTTTAAATACTTTACCAAGTTTTGTAAACTTGTTCAAAATCAGAAGGGTTCTATGATTTCGTCAATTAGAAGTGATCATGGTGGAGAATTTCAAAACCATGACTTCCAAGAATTCTGTGAACTCAATGGATACAACCATAACTTCTCTACTCCAAGAAATCCTCAACAAAATGGGGTAGTAGAAAGAAAAAATCAAAATCTACAAGAAATGGCAAGAACCATGTTGAATGAACATAGCCTACCCAAATATTTTTGGGCCGAAGCCGTAAACACTGCATGCTATATTTTGAATAGAGTTCTAGTAAGACCCTTACTCACCAAAACTCCTTATGAGTTATGGAATAACAAAAAACCCAATGTCTCATATTTTAAAGTCTTTGGGTGTAAATGTTTTATCTTAAATGAAAAGGATAACTTAGGAAAATTCGATGCTAAATCTGATGAAGGAATCTTTCTTGGTTATTCTTCGGTTTCTAAAGCTTTTCGTATTTTCAATAAAAGAACTTTAATTATTGAAGAATCCATCCATGTTGTTTTCAATGAGATTTCCGAAATTAAGAAAAATGATCTTGACGATGATGTTAATTTTGATTCTTTGAATTTAAACGAAACCTCATCTCCAACTAGCAACTTGGATGCATCCACTTCCCAGATTTCCTTACCCAAGGATTGGAAGTATGTAGATGCTCATCCTAAGGAGCTAATTTTAGGAGACACATCAAAGGGGGTTCAAACACGATCTTCTTTTAAAAATTTTTGTGCCAACGCCGCCTTTCTCTCCCAAATTGAACCCAAATGTGTTGATGAAGCCATGAAAGATGATTCATGGATTATGTTAGAACCCTTGCAGATTCTAAACTTGGGGTTGATCTCTTTAGGGGATCGGCCTCCTTGGAACTCTATAGGGGTTCCTCCCTCCAAGTTGCTGCTCAAAGGCTTTAGAAAAGATTCATCTATTGCTTAAGAAAAGAGACGGAATACATGGCTATTTAGAGGGCTTCTAAACCCTAACTCCTAATAGGACTCCTACTTAAGACTCTTACTTCTAACCAACTCCTAATATGACTCATACTCAAGACTCCTATTCCCTTACAACTCCTAATTCTTCTCTAAGAAAAAACCTCCTAACAGAATGTCCCTTTCAATTAGGACTCTCCTAGTTAGAGTCCTAACAGAGTGTCCCTCTCAATTAGGACTCTCCTAGCTAGAGTCCTAACAGAATGTCCCTCTCAATTAGGACTCTCCTAACTAGAGTCCTAACAGACCCGCCCTCTTCAAATCAGCCTTGTCCTCAAGGCTGAGATTACATGAACTCAGGGAACCGGGTCTTCAACTCCTCATATGGTTCCCATGTGGCGTCTTCAAGTGGTAGATTATTCCAATGCACTAGTACTTCAGTAGAGGGATGTCGGCGACGCATCACGATCCTACGATCGAGGATGGCCTGTGGTTGGGCTTGAATAACTCCATCCTCAGTTGTGTTGGGTAGTTGGATCTGGGATGACTCGTGTTCTCCCAACTTGGGCTTTAGGCATGATACGTGGAAGACAGGGTGAATTTTGGCATCTTCAGGTAATTGAAGTCTGTATCCCACGGCTCCAATATGCTTTGTGATCTGATAGGGCCCAAAAAAACGTGGGGATAGCTTCATGGAGGCTCGAGTGTTGATAGAGAGTTGCTTGTATGGTTGTAGGCGAAGATAAACCCAATCTCCCACTGAAAATTCTCTTTCACTTCGTCGTGTGTCGGCTTGCTGCTTCATTCTGGCTTGAGCCGTACAGAGATTATCTTTTAATAGTTGTAAGAGTTTGTCCCTATCAATCAATTCTTGGTCAACCTGATCTACCTTGGCCGAGCCAATTACATACTTTGGAATCACAGGTGCCGGTCGACCATACAATGCTTCATAAGGGGCACATTTTGTAGATGAATGATATGTAGTATTATACCACTATTCGGCCCAAGGAAGCCATTTTGCCCACTCTTTTGGTCGGACGCTAGCGAAACACCGGAGGTACGTCTCTAAGCACCTATTTACCACCTCTGTTTGGCCGTCAGTTAGTGGATGATATGCTGTGCTCATCTTGAGTTTAGTGCCTTGTAACTGAAATAACTTGGTCCAAAATTTACTAGTGAAGATCCTGTCACGATAACTTACGATGGACCTTGGCATCCCATGCAGTTTAGCAATATTTTCTATGAAAATCTGAGCTATACTAGCAGCAGTGTAGGGATTTCTCACAGCACAAAAATGAGTATATTTCGTAAGTCGATCAACCACCACGAGAATCGTGCTTTTACCTTTGGAAGATGGCAGCCCTTCAATGAAGTCCATGGAGATGTCAGTCCACACTGAGTCTGGTATGGGTAGTGGTTGTAGCTTCCCTGGATTTGCCACAGTTTCACCCTTGTGCTGTTGACATACATCACATTGTGCCACATATTTAGCAATAATTTTTTTCATCCCTCTCCAATAAAAATTTTGCTTCACTCTTTTGTAGGTTCTTAGGAATCCAGAGTGCCCTGCTGAAGGTATAGAGTGCATTTCATGCAAGATGATTGCGATGCAAGGGGAGTCAGGTATAAGCACAATGCGATCTTTGTAGCGTAAATCCCTCGAATCCCAAGTGTAGTGGGCTATTGCACTTGGATCCTCCTCCAATTTTTTTATGATCTTGCTAATCTCTGGATCCTTCTTCCATTCTTCCCTAATGTCCTCGAGGAGACCGGTGGTAGGAAGGGAGATGGCTGAAACCTTAGCTTGTTCAGGTAGCCGTGAGAGAGCATCTGCAACAACGTTTTCTTTCCCCTTTTTGTAAATAATTTTATAATCAAATCCAAGAAGTTTGGTTACCCATTTTTGCTGCTCAGGGGATGATATCTTTTGCTCCAAAAAGTATTTGAGGCTTTTATGGTCAGTTTTAATTTGAAATCGCCGGCCGATCAGGTAGGGTCTCCACCTCGTTACTGCGTGTACAATGACAAGCATCTCCTTATCATATACTGACATATTTTGATGGGAGGGAGATAATGCCTTGCTAGTGTATGCGAGTGGTCGACCATTTTGCATGAGAACGGCTCCAATTTCGTCTCCAGATGCGTCGGCCTCAATGATGAAGGGTCTATTGAAATCTGGTAGCGCAAGCACCGGCGTCGTTATCATGGCTGCTTTAAGAAGTGAGTGGTGCACTGATCTTCCCATAGTCCTTAACAAATTTTTGGTAGTAGCCCGTTAGTCCAAGGAACCCCCGCAGTAATTTCACGTTTGTCGGTTTCGGCCAGCCTTGCATTGCCTCAATTTTTGTTGGGTCTACCGCCACTCCTTCTGATATTATATGCCCACGGTACTCTACTTTTAGCTGGAGAAAGCTGCACTTTGGTTGCTTAACAAAAAGAGTATTCTCCCGAAGGATCGTCAAAATAATCCGTAAATGCTGAAAGTGAGTCTCAAGAGAAGGGCTGTAAACGAGAATATCATCAAAAATTACCAGCACAAATTTACGAAGAAAGCTCCGAAATATATCATTCATGAGACTTTGAAAGGTTGAAGGAGCATTAGTGAGTCCAAAAAGCATTACCAAGAATTCATAATGGCCATCATGTGTGCGAAATGTAGTTTTTGGAATGTCATAGTTACATACCCGAATTTGGTGGTAACCGGATCGGAGGTCCAACTTCGTGAAGACTCGAGCTCCTTTCAATTCATCAAGATTTTCATCCACCATTGGTATTGGGTATTTGTCCTTGACGGTGATGCCATTTAAAGCTCGGTAGTCGATGCACATCCGCCATGTTCCGTCCTTCTTGCGTACAAGTAACACCGGTGAGGAATAGGGGCTGCAACTTGGTCGAATCACCCCTGTTTCAAGCATCTCCTTTACGATCTTTTCAATTTCATCTTTCTGGAGGTGAGGATATCGGTATGGTCGAGTGTTCGCTGGTGGCTTGCCCGGAAGGATTGGAATTCGACCGTCATGTTGTCGAGAAGGAGGAAGACCGCGCGGTTCAGCAAATATGTCGGCAAATTCAGTAAGTAATTGGGCAAGATTTTGATCTTCAAATTCTATTTTCTTCCCCTCTGGTTGCTGCTGGAGGTGCATCAAAAAGGCACCATTTACCTTGTGTAAAACTTTCTCCATTCGTTGGGTCGAAACAATGGTAACATTGCTTCCGCGCTTCCCGCGTAGGATGATCTGCTTGCCCTTACAGTAGAATTTCATAATTAATTTAGAAAAGTTCCAAGAGACATCACCTAGTGTAGTCAGCCATTCTATACCAAGCACTGCCTCATAGTCATCGATTGTTAGGAGGAAGAAATCGGTGATAATTTCTTGGTCTTGCAGTAATAGTTTCACCTGCGGGCATCTTTGGTCGCACTTTAGGATTCTACCATCGGCAACCTTTACATCGAACTTGCTGCAACCTTCAATATGCAGTGCCATCCGAGCAGCAACCTTACTATTCAAGAAGTTATTAGTGCTACCCGTGTCGATGAGAACAGTGATCGGCTGTTGTTTGAGAAGGCCTCCAACTTTCATCGTTTGCGGATTTGAATAGCCGGCTAGTGCGTGTACCGTAATGTCGGTCGGCTGTGGCTCTTCTTCCATATCTTCTTCTTCATGTTCAAGGCTCTCTTCTAGATGTTTAATGACATCTTCTTCTACTGGTTCAATCATAAGAAGTCTACCTTTTTTACAGCGATGCTCGCGGCTCCACGGCTCGTCGCAATGCCAACATAACCCCTTCGCTGATCGCTCCCGAAGTTCTTCTCTTGTTAACCTTTTCGGTGCAGGGACTCGGTTGATAGTAGGGGGGGCTGAGGGCTTTAGTATTGTAGGTCGTGGATTGATCCTTGTCCTCCGGGCTTCATGGTTCAATCGCTCCTCTTGAAGTCGTGCGAAAGAGATGGCTGCCATAAGCGTGTATGGTTGTCGTGCCTTAACTTCTCCCCGGATCTCCGGATTTAAGCCCTCAATAAATGTCCCCAATAACTGTTTTTCAGACCAATCACGAGTTTGATTAGATAACCTTTCAAACCTGGTTTGGTACTCCAGAATGGTAGAGGTTTGTCGGATCTTTGCTAGTTGTCCGTCAATGTTCTTGTAATAAGTTGGTCCGAAGCGGATCAGTAGTCCTTCTTTGAATTGTCGCCATGAAAGGGCTCCATAAGTGTGTTCAAACCATTCAAACCATTGTATGGCATCCCCTTCAAGATGTATAGCTACAATTTCCACCATGGATGCATCCGCAGTTTTATGGTACCGAAAATACCGCTCAGCGCGCGAGATCCAACCAATTAGGTCTCCTTCCCATCTAGGGAAGTCCACTCTCATGCCGAATAGTTGGGGTCGGTCATAGAGCCTCCCCTCTCTTGGAAGTCATCTCTTTGGGCATGATGTGATTGGTTAGAGCTCTCTCCTTGATGTGATTTCTTCGGGCTTGGTGGTCGGCCCAAACTGAATTCGGTAAGGAGATTCCGAATCTTATCCTCCATTCGTGCCTCAAAGGCTTCAAATTTAGCATTGATTGCCTACTCAGATGCCATAATATATGACTCCGAATCTGTGATGTTAAGATCTCTCTTTTGTTGACGAGTTAAAGGCATGTATAGGTTTGATAGAAATCAGTGAAAGTTTGCTGCAGAATTGTGTTGTCTTGTAAGAGCAGAATTATCGTCGAAGAAACAGCGGTTTCTCGACGAAATCTCCACAAAAAATTTGAGAGATTTGAGGAGAGAGTTGATAGCAATATCTCAGTTTATATGATAGTAAGGATGTCCATCAAGAAAATTTTGACAGTAACAGCAAGAAAATTGGTGTAAGTTGCGATAGCAGAATTCTTGTCGAAAAATTTCAGCAACTTACGATGAAAATTTGCAGCAATAAAGGACGAATTTTTTTTTTTTTTTTGGATTTTCGGATAGTAATAAATAAATTGCAGCAGCAGTAAGGTAGGAAACCAGAACCTGTTGCAATTCACGGGGAGATCAAAGGTTGATCTGCGGTGGTGGAGATGATGGTGGAATTGGGCGACGATCTTTTAAGCAATTGTGGGAATTACTTTGGATGGTTATGGAGGGTTGATGGATGGCTGTGGAAGGGCAGCGAGACACCAAGAACGCTGCTCTGATACCAGGTGTTAGAACCCTTGCAGATTCTAAACTTGGGGTTGATCTCTTTAGGGGATCGGCCTCCTTGGAACTCTATAGGGGTTCCTCCCTCCAAGTTGCTGCTCAAAGGCTGCAGAAAAGATTCATCTATTGCTTAAGAAAAGAGAAGGAATACATGGCTATTTATAGGGCTTCTAAACCCTAACTCCTAATAGGACTCCTACTTAAGACTCTTACTTCTAACCAACTCCTAATATGACTCATACTCAAGACTCCTATTCCCTTACAACTCCTAATTCTTCTCTAAGAAAAAACCTCCTAACAAAATGTCCCTTTCAATTAGGACTCTCCTAGTTAGAGTCCTAACAGAGTGTCCCTCTCAATTAGGACTCTCCTAGCTAGAGTCCTAACAGAATGTCCCTCTCAATTAGGACTCTCCTAACTAGAGTCCTAACAGATTATCGCAATGCAAGATGAATTGAATCAATTTGAGATAAATGAGGTGTGGACGCTTGTTCCTAGGCCAAATGACAATTTAGTTATTGGTACTAAATGGGTCTTTAGAAACAAGCAAGATGAAAATGCTATCGTGGTTAGAAACAAGGCTAGATTAGTGGCCAAAGGTTTCAACCAAGAAGAAGGTATCGATTATGAAGAAACCTTCGCTCCTGTGGCTCGATTAAAAGCCATAAGAATGCTCCTTGCCTACGCTAGTAGTAATAATTTTAAATTATTTCAAATGGATGTTAAATGCGCTTTTCTTAATGGCTTTATCTCCGAAGAAGTCTATGTTGAACAACCTCCTGGATTTGAAAATAATAGTCTCCCTAATCATGTGTTTAGATTAACTAAAGCTCTCTATGGTTTAAAACAAGCACCAAGGGCTTGGTATGAGAGACTTAGTTCTTTTTTTATTAAAAATAATTTCATAAAATGCAAGGTTGATACTACATTATTCATCAAGAACTTTGAAAATAATTTTCTCATTGTTCAAATTTATGTTGATGATATTATCTTTGGTTCTACGAATGAATCTCTTTGTGAATCCTTTGTTAAAACTATGAGTCTTGAATTCGAAATGAGTCTAATGGGAGAGCTAACATTCTTTTTAGGTCTACAAATCAAACAACTAAGCAATGGCATCTTTATCAGTCAAACTAAATATGCTATGAGTTTACTAAAGAAGTTTAATATGAATAACTCAAAAGCTATTAACACTCCTATGAGCACCTCCACTAAGTTAGAAATTGATGAAAGTGGAGAAAGCTTCGATCAAAAAACCTATAGGGGTATGATAGGAAGTTTACTTTACCTCACTGCAACTAGATCAGACATAATGTTCAGTGTAGGACTTTGTGCTAGATTTCAATCAAACCCTAAGATATCTCATCTCAAAGCAGTTAAAAGAATACTCAGATATCTTAATGGTACTACAAATCTAGGATTATGATACCCAAAATCAGAGAAGCTTGAGTTAATTGCTTATGCTAATGCGGACTTTGCTGGCTGTAGATTAGATAGAAAAAGCACATCAGGAACATGTCAATTCTTAGGACATGCCCTTGTTTCCTGGTCATCTAAGAAACAAAACTCGGTTGCACTATCAACAACCGAAGCTGAATATATTGCAGCAAGTGCATGCTATGCACAAGTTGTTTGGATGAAAAATACCTTAGAATATTATAAAGTTCATCTTAAAAACATTCCCATTAAATGTGATAACACAAGTGCAATATGCCTAACAAAAAACCCTATACAACACTCAAGAACAAAACATATTGATATCAGACATCAATTTATACGAGATCATGTTACGAATCATGATGTAATCATAGAATTCATTGATACGAAACATCAACTAGCTGATATCTTTACAAAACCTCTAAGTGAAGAACAATTTGATTTCATAAGAAGAGAATTAGGAATGTTGATATGTCCGAATACTTAAACTAGCTAAAATTATTTTTCGGACGTTATTGATTACATGACTTGGTATCACTTGATCAAATAACATGTTGGAAATTATGTGACAAATGTTTTTGAAAATCAGTAGCTTACTCATATCCGAATGCATGTAAGAAGTTCATCTTATTTTCGGTTTGAATGCTAAAAATAGGATTTTCCTGTACACTCTTATGAAAACTTTTTGAAAAATGAGTTTCCTCCTTCAAGCAACGAACTATAACATAATAAGGAGAAGAGATATTCAAAGCATTATATGTGTCATGCCTTCCTTTATGTGCTTGATAACCTGCTGGAATCACATCTACCATGCTTTTTGATAATGCTACCATGCTTTTTGTTGATGACAAAGGGGGAGAAAAATATGAATTGATATGGTTGCTATTACTGATGTTATGATTAGGCCATACCTGCTATCACTGATAATGATATGGTTGCTATTACTGATGTTGATATGGTTGCTATCACTAATGCTATGATTAGGCCATACTTGCATCACCAAGAAATATATGATTGCCATATGCCCTATATCAAGATATCAAACAAAAATTTGCATCGTACGAACTGATATCTTACCATGTGATGCAATGCTACACTTGCTAAAATATTCGAAATGTGTACATCATGTAATGATATCAAAATCTTGCTTCATAGCTTTACATGTCGATATCTTACAATATGATGAATTGATACAATAACCATCATTCAAACTCGTTATATTTGAAAATGTATGTCAAGCCTTGACATCATCTTCAAAGAGATACATTATGATAGGAATCATGATGGGAATATGTCTCTTGAATTTATAAAGTTTTTAAATTCAAGAAGTATGGCATATAGATAGGGGGAGTTAAGGTTAACTCCATTATCAATTGATTGTCATCATCAAAAAGGGGGAGATTGTTGAATCTCGGATTTTGATGATGAAGTCAATTGTCATTTGTTGTCTAATGTATGTGTTGAGATAAGTGTGCAGGATTAACTACGATGAAAGTAAGACATGCAGCAGGAGTTGCGCCGGAGTCATGACAATGATCACGTTGGGAGTTTGAGAGCTCGACGGAAGTTCGGACAGTCGTCGGAGGTTCTGCGGGAACAAATCCGAGAAGTCCAGAAGCTTGCCAAAGGAGCTCGTCGGAACTTGCCAAGTGGATCGTCGCAGTCCAGGAGTTTGCCGGAAGTCCGCAGGAGCATCACCGAGGGTTCATCGGATGATCGACGGAAGTTCGCCAGAAGAAGCGAGTGACGCACCGAAGCAAGCTGCAGAATATGTCTTAGGAAATAATCGTAGTTAGCACTTTGATTAAGTTAGAAATGGGAGGTGATCCCATTAGCTTAATCCTGGGGCAATTGGGCCCCCGAAGAACTCAAATTGGGTCGAATGGTTCAACCCATTCGGACCCAGGTTGCTGTGGGAGGTGCAACCGCTCAGGAAGGGAGGTAGCACCGCCCAGGCTATGTCTCCCAGCGAGACCGAGCGGTGCAATCGCCCCAGCCAAGAGGTGCAACCGCCCAGGGCTCAGTCTCCGAGTGAGACTAGGCGGTGCAACCTCTCTAGTCAGGCGGTGCAACTGCTTGAGCTCGGTCTTCGAGCTCTGGCAGAGAGGTGCAACTGCCCCTGACAGAGGTAGCACCGCCCAGAGGCTCAGTCTTCGAGCTCTGCCAGGCGGTGCAACCTCTCCAGTTAGGAGGTGCAACCACCTGATCCCGGAATTCCGGGATTTGATCGTTTTGAGCTCCAAATTTAAACTGGGTTGGGGCCTATAAATACCCCACCCATTCAGCACTGAAAAGATACAGACCTACACCGAATTCTTGATCTTTTCTGTGATTCTAAGAGCTCAAATTTGTGTAAAGTCCAAAAGTTCTCCTCTTTCTGTTCTTCAAGTCTTGAGTTGTAAAGAGAGGAGAGAAAGGTTCTGTAAGGGTTGTCTCCTGATCCCGTCAAAAGGAGTGAAACTGTAAAAGGGCAGTTGGCCTTCGCCTATTGAAAGAAGGCCCCTAGTTGACGTCGGTGACCTCGTCGATGGAGGAAGCCAAAAGTGGAGTAGGTCAAGACTGACCGAACCACTCTAAATCTCTGGTTTGCTTTTTTTTTTAGCACTTTATCATTACTGCAAACCTCCTACATAGCTACTGCTCTTTTGCGCTTTTATGAACGAGTTTCTTTACAGTCTACGTTTATGTCTTGATTCCACTTGTAACTGCAAACTGTCTTCTGCGCTTTTACGAACGAGTTTCTTTGCAGTTTACATTTACGTTTTGATTCTATTTATAACTGCAAACTGTCTTCTACAATTTTACGAACGAGTTTCAAGGTTTAGACGAAAATCTGCATTTAGACGTAAAACTGCATTTAGACATAAATCGGCTTTCCTCGTACAATCATCAGATTTCAGTTTACGTTTACGTCTTGATTTCAACTGCATACTGCCTTCTGTGAGTTTACAAACGAGTTTCAAAGTTCAGACGTAAATCTGCGTTTAGACGTAAATCTGCTTTTTGCAGATTACTTTTTGAGCACAACACTGTCTTTATACTTCTGCTTAAACTGCTTTTGATTTAAACAAGTGATTTACGAATCAGCACTTAGACGTAAACCTGTTTCTTCGTACGAACGTCGGATTTCAGTTTGCGCCGATATTCTGGTTTTCTTCATAGCTGCAAACTGCCTGCATAGATTGACTGCAATCTTGCTTAGTATCAACTTTCATATAGAGCTGTCTTTATCGTTTAAACGCAGCTTTCGATTTTAATCGTACAAAGTTATCTGCTGCACTAATTCACCCCCCCCCTCTTAGTGCTCTCGATCCTAACAAATAGGACTCCTACTCAAGACTTCTATTCCTTTACAACTCCTAATTCTTCTCTAAGAAAAAACCTCCTACATGAATGCCCCTCTCAATTAGGACTCTCCTAGCTAGAGTCCTAACAGAATGTTCCTCTCAATTAGGACTCTTCTAGCTAGAGTCCTAATAGTTTTACATGAATGTCCTTCTCAATTATGACTCTCCAAGCTAGAGTCCTAACAGACTCGCCCTCTTCAAATTAGCCTTGTCCTCGAGGCTGATGATTCGTGAATTCTGGAAATTTGATCTTCAAGTCGTCATAGTTCTCCCAAGTGGCATCTTCTGTTGGTAGGTTCGCCCACTGTATTAGCACTTCATTAGTGGGTCGTCGTCGTTGAGTCACGATCCGTTGATCAATAATGGCACTTGGCTGGATCTGGAGTTCTCTTTGGGTAGTCATATTTGGTGGGTGGCTTTGGGCTGTCTCAAAGCACCTATTTAAAACTTTCCGTCTGGCTGTTGGTTTGTGGGTGATATGTCGTACTCCTTTTCAATTTAGTACCCTACATATGGAATAACTTTATCCAAAATCTGCTCTTGAAGATGCAAGTAGAATTTGTCATAAGCACAATGCGTCCCTTATAGCATAATTCTTTTGAGTCCCGATTGTAATGAGCCACGGAGCTTGGTGCTTCCTCTAATTTTTTTTGTATCTTACTGGTCTCCGAATCTTCCTGCCATTCCATCTTAATATCCTCAAGGTGTTGAATCTCAGATTTTGATGATAAAATCAATTGATGGGTTAATTGATCTAATCCATATTATTGATCTAAGTGTGCAGGATTAACTACGATAACCAGAAAACACAAAGCAAGTATACCGGAGTCAAGTTCGATTGACGTTTAAGAGTCCGAAGAATCGTCGGAGATGTTGCCGGAACCAATCGAGAAGAAATCGGGAACTTGTCGGAATTTTCGGAAGTTCGCCGAAGAGATCGTCAGAGGTTCACGGAGATCACCGAGAAGGCTCGGTTACTCGTTAAAGTCATCACAAGTTCGGGAGCTTGCTGGGAGTCCGTCGGAAGAAGTTCGTCGGAAAGCTCACCGAAACAAGACTCGACGTTCGCAGTTGAAAGCTTGCTTAGGATGTGTTTTGTTATGTAGTTCACTTGTAATTAGGATTAGGATTAAGAGATAATCCTATATCCTGGTTAGGGGTCAACTGGGCCCAAAATTAGACTTGTTTTGGGCTAAATTTGAAGCCCAAACAGACTGGGCGGTTGCACCGCCCAGCACCCGAGAGCTAGGCGGTGGCACCGTCCAGCGCCCGAGAGCTGGGCGGTGGCACCGCCCAGCACTGTCAGTGTCTGAAACTGACAGGCGGTGGCATCGCCACTAACAGGCGGTGGCACCGCTAGCATTGGGAACCCAACGAGAATTCAAATTTGGAGCCCAAATTTGAATCCTCTTGAGGCCTATAAATACCCCTCAAATCTCAGCTGAGATTACAACTTTTTGAGTAGCAAGTGATTGAGAGAAAAGTCTTAGAAGAGTCTTTGCCTTTCTTGTTTTCAATTTACTAGTGTTCACCTCCTTCTTTCTTGCTGAAAATCTGTAAGAGAGTGAACCGCTTGTAAAAGTTGTAAGAGGGGTATTTACCCTTCCCTTTCAAGAGATTTGCTAGTGGAAGGTGGGAGCCTCATCGAAGAGGTGCCTCGCAAGTGGATGTAGGTCATTTGATCGAACCACTGTAAAATCGGCGTAATCTCTGGTTTGCATTTAATTATTGTCATTTATATTACTGCAAACCATTTGCACTTTAATGCTATACTGCTTTTGTCTCCGTCTTACTTATCTCTTCAAGTTAAAACACAATCGAAACGGTTTTAAACAAAAACGTTGCTTTTATCGTACGAAGTTTCCGAAAAGTGTTTAAATCGTGAAAAGTTTATTGCACTTCACCGCTGCACTAATTCACCCCCCACCGTCTTAGTGCCGCTCCGATCCTAACAATTGGTTTCAGAGCAAGGCTCACTCTCATATTTGGTTTAATACCCAAGAGAGATGGCTTACTCCAGCATGCATGAGGGACACTCTATCACACGTCCACCTATGTTTAATGGGTCGAATTACACGTATTGGAAGACCCGTATGAGGATCTTCCTCATTTCGATGGATTTCGAGCTTTGGACTATTGTCGAAAACGGATTTCAAAAATCTTCTCTTCCTATGAGCGAATGGAATGAATCGAAGAAGAAGGTTTTTGCTTTAAACGTAAAGGCTATGAATGCCTTGTTTTGTGCACTAGATAAAAATGAGTTTAATGGTGTTTCAATTTGTGATTTGGCTTTTGATATTTGGAGAACTCTTGAGGTCACTCATGAAGGCACTAGCCGAGTGAAAGAGTCCAAAATCAACATCCTTGTGCACTCTTATGAACTTTTCCGAATGAAACCAAGTGAGTCCATCGGAGACATGTACACCCGTTTCACGGATGTCATCAATGGACTCAAAGCTCTTGGTAAAGATTTTTCTAACTTTGAACTAGTAAACAAAATCTTAAGATCTCTTCCTAAAAGTTGGGATCCAAAAGTTACAGCCATTCAAGAGGCCAAGGACCTCAAAACATTCCCTCTTGAAAAACTTATTGGGTCTCTAATGACCTACGAAATGATATGTCAAGCTCATGACGAGCTCGAGAACCCCCTTCCAAGGAACAGGAAGGATATGACACTTACATCACAAGAAGACCACTTGAAAGGAACATCAAGTGATGAGGACAGTGACAATGACATTGCACTTTTGACTAAAAAATTTAAAAAATATTTAAGAAAGAACAAATTTAAAAATAATATAAAAAATAAAGTTCAACAAAAGAAGGACCAAGTGATTTGCTATGAGTGTAAAAAACCGGGACACTACAAGAACGATTGTCCTCAAGCCAAAAAGAGAACATCAAAGAAGAAGGCGCTCAAGGCAACGTGGGATGATTCAAGCGCGTCCGAAGAAGAGGACTCCAACACCGAGCAAGTTGCTCATTACGCGCTAATGGCTTTAGGAGAAGAGGTATGTGATTTATTTAATGAAGATTTATCTTTTGAAGAACTCTCTATCGCTTTTCATGAATTATTTGATGAATGTAGAACTA
This sequence comes from Musa acuminata AAA Group, assembly GCF_036884655.1. Lineage (NCBI taxonomy): Eukaryota > Viridiplantae > Streptophyta > Magnoliopsida > Zingiberales > Musaceae > Musa > Musa acuminata. The sequence continues at coordinate 8,789,766 of NC_088328.1, read as the reverse complement.
TTAGCAAGAAGTTAAGTATCTTAAAGAAAGAGCATACTTTGCTACAAGATAAGTTTGATAATCTTCAAACTCCTCCATGCTCTAAGTGTGAGCATTTAGAAGCAATAAAAAATAAAAAGTTGCTTCTTAAAGAAACCGTAAACAAGTTTAAGGTTGGTAGCAAAGGATTAGATATGATCCTTGCACACAAGGGTCACGTCGCAAATAGAAATGGAATTGGATTTGTAAAAGGATTACATCAAAATCCTACCACTTTCATAAAAGGACCTACATTACATGTTTCCTCTTATATGAAATGCAACTTTTGTTGCAAATCCGGACATATTGCCTACAAATGCCCATTTAGGAAAATTAGTTCACAAAAATTAATATGGGTTTCTAAAGGAGCTATAAAGGATTCAATAATAAATACCAAAGTTAGTGGATCAATTTTTGAGGCACCCAAAATCAAATGGGTACCTAAAAGTCATCCTCTTTTGTAGACAAACCCACAAGCTAGGAGCAAGAGATGGTATCTCGATAGTGGATGCTCAAGACATATGACTGGAGATCCATCTCATTTCTCTATGCTCACTAGCAAAGAAGAAGGGTACGTCAACTTCGAAGACAACAACAAAGGCAAAATCATTGGCAAGGGAACTATTGGTAACAAATTTAGTTTTTCCATTGATGATGCTTTACTAGTTGATGGATTGAAACATAATTTCTTGAGTATTAGTCAACTATGCGATAAAGGTTATATTGTTAGATTCGAATCAAATATGTGTATTATCGAAAAACCAAATAATAACTTGACTATGATTGCATTAAAACAAAATAATGTCTACACCATCAACCTTGATGAACTAAGTAATAAAATGTGCTTCTCCGCTCTAAATGATGATGCTTGGCTTTGGCATAGGAGATTAGGCCATGCAAGCATGAAACTAATATCTAAGATCTCATCTAGAGAATTAGTACGAGGGATTCCAAATATAAAGTTTACTAAGGACAAAGTATGTGATGCATGTCAACTAGGTAAACAAATAAAAACTAGTTTCAAACCAAAAAATCAAATTAGCACCACTAGACCACTACAATTGATCCATTTGGACTTATTCGGACCAATTGACACAACAAGTATAGGAGGAAGCAAATATGCGTTTGTAATTGTGGATGACTATACTAGGTACACTTGGACCTATTTCTTAGTCCACAAAAGTGATTGCTTCAAGTGCTTCTCTAAATTTTGTAAACTCACTCAAAACGAAAAAGGTTTCATGATTTCATCAATTCGGAGTGATCACGGTGGCGAATTTCAAAACCGTGACTTTCAAAATTTTTGTGAAGTTAATGGATACAATCACAACTTCTCCTGTCACGCCCCTCCTGAATTTAATTCTCATTAAGAAGGTGTGAACCTAACTCAAAATTGATAATATTATAATTCAACAAACAATCCAGGATCCAATCACACATTTGAGGTCACTAAGAAAATCATTCAAGTCATTCACCTCTACAATCCACAATTCACAAAACTTGTGTAGTTTATCATCATACATCATGTCATTAGATGATTCTTAAAATCCAAAGGTAACTTAACTAAACCATAACCACATCATAAATCCATAGTTGTGAGAATCTATACAATTACAAAACCAACATGTACCACATGTTTATATCATTCATTACATAATTTTAACTTAACATTCCCAAAATCATAACATGAGAGGTACTTTTCAAATATTTATAGGATACATCAATCTAGATTTGTCATTGATACACACAAAAGGAACTTATACAACATCAACATATCAAGTACGAAAGATTTGCCCCAAAATCTTCTAGCTTCCCACTGCCTCAACCCAAACTACATATTTTTACGAGCGATAAGCTATCTTGAAAAATTTATATATCAATGGGGTGAGCATATAAAGCTCAGCAAGTGACTAACATATCCATAGTAAAGAGGATAGGTTTTAAACAAATAAGGTATCAAAATACAAAGTAGAGATACAAGATGAAACAGTAGCATGTTTTGTTTGAATGCAGAATTATAATGTCATATCGTTCGAAGCACGTTTTGTTCAAACAATCGAGAAAAGGTAATTGGTGCATATCATTGGCATAAGGAGCATATCGATGACATATGGTAATTTCAAGGCATAACAAAGACGTAAGGAGCATTTTAGATATCATGAATGCAGAATCACGATGTCATTTAGTTCGAAGCACGTTTTGTTCATACAATCGAGGAAAGATAATTGGACCATATCATTGGCATAAGGAGCATATCGATGACATATGGTAATTTCAAGGCATAACAAAGACGTAAGGAGCATTTTGGATATCATGAATGCAGAGTTACGATGTCATTTCGTTCAAAGCACGTTTTGTTCATACAATCGAGGAAAGCTAATTGGAGCATATCATTGGCATAAGGAGCATATCGATGACATATGATAATTTCAAGGCATAACAAAGACGTAAGGAGCATTTTGGATATCATGAATATAGAATTACGATGTCATTTCGTTCGAAGCACGTTTTGTTCATATAATCGAGGAAAGATAATTAGAGCATATCGATGACATATGGTAATTTCAAGACATAACAAAGACGTAAGGAGCATTTTGGATATCATGAATGCAGAATTACGATGTCACTTCGTTCGAAGTACGTTTTGTTCATACAATCGAGGAAAGGTAATTGGAGCATATCATTGGCATAAGGAGCATATCGATGACATATGGTAATTTCTAATTTCAAGGCATAACAAAGTTGTAAGGAGCATTTTGGATATCATGAATGCAGAATTACGATGTCATTTCGTTCGAAGCACGTTTTGTTCATACAATCGAGGAAAGATAATTGGAGCATATCATTGGCACAAGGAGCATATCGATGACATATGGTAATTTCAAGGCATAACAAAGACATAAGGAGCATTTTGGATATCAATGGCATATGAAATAGTTCGGAACATATCAATAGTGAATGAAATGCTTCGGAACGTATCAATAGCATATGGAAAAATTTCGGAAGCATAAGAAGCATTTCAGAACATATCAAAAAATAAATACGAAATAGATGCTCAAATGTTGTACTCTAGCATAGTGCATGTGAGGTTTAACTCAGTGGTGGCTCCACGCCGTGATGAGTTCTCGACTCCATCCACGGGTAGCCCTTTCCTACTCGAGCCCTCTCACCCTGCCTAAGTGCTAGGTTGGCTCTGAATTTCATATCAAACAGATAGAAGGTGAAGTGGGATCATAACATAATATTGTCCATCCATTTCTGAATGACCAACAAACATAAGTCTCCCACGTTTGGGAGCTCCATCCACCCACGTCTGAGTGAAGTCATAGGGGGCCGGTAGAGCATCGCGGGCTCTAAGCATAACTCCCTTTACCATTTCTGGCAAAGGTTCACATTTATCCCACAAACACCGGAGTACAAAGGGACAGTATGAATAATGAAATTAGCATATATTGGAAGCACATGCGGAACAATGAAATATACATATGCCTTTCGAGTCAATACGATACAAACATAATCTTTCACAATGTATTCAGATTTGAAAGGAAACAAAAGCAAGAGCATACAAGGATTTCAAGAAACCATATATAGCTCAATGGAAATAAAAAAGTTAGATAAGTTCAATGTCCAAAGAAATGAAACTGTAAGAGGCACATATCGAAAGCAAATGCGAAACAATGGGATGCATGTGCCGAATCATTACGATGCAAACATGATCTTTAGATGATAGCTGCAGATGTATAAATAAATAAAGGACAAAAGTATACAAGAATTTAAGGTAATAATGTAAAGCTTAAATGAAGTAAGAGGTTTTGCCGAAATCAATTTCCAAAGAGAAGAAACAAGGAAAGCCGAAATCGACCAAAGCTCGATTCTGGCAGAATTTGATAGGAACATTGTATGAACTATTTGGATAACCAATTATGCTCCAATTTATACAAAATAGGTGTCATTAGAAATCTTTATCAATTTAGTTTTAGGCAAATCAAGTTTAACAAGAATTGGAATTTACAACAGGGAGTTACAGATAATTTCGTAGCAAAAGGTCTAAAAATATTAGCTCTGTTTTACTGAATCCATAGGGTCGATGAAAGCAGATGTTTCAGTTAGCAATTATACTCCAAAAATTTCAGATCAGGTATATACAGAAAGAATTTTGAGTCTAGCTTGAATAAATACTTTGTATAAATCTGAGTTCACAATAGAAAGTTATAAGTAGTTAAGCAACAAGAGGTCAGAAATTTCAGTCCCTGTTTTGTATAATTTATAGGGTTAATTTAAATAGAAGTCTTAGTAGGCATTTAAACTCCAAATCATTCGATCTTAGTATCAAAATAAAGATTTTTTTATCTACTTTCAAATGGAATAGGTCTTGTCTAAATCAGAGTTTATTACAAAATGTTATGGCTGAAACATTGCAGAAAGGTCAGATTACCAAAAAATTACAGATTCATAGCTTTATATCAAACCGAAAGAAGGTCTGGTTCTCAGTTGAAATCTTTCAAATTTTGTAGAATAAAAATAGAAACAGAGATTAAGGTTACTGTGGGATGGGGTTAGAATATTTACCTTAAAATTAGTTGAATCCCAAATGTGAGAAAATTGATGAAAAACCTCAAGCTCTTCTTCTTCTTCTTCTTCTTCTTCTTCTTCTTCTTTTCTCAAACTCACGTTGGCTGCAACTCTTCAGGTTTGTTTTCTTTAACCTTTCATCTAATTATTTGGGTTTTGGCTAATACAAAAGTTGCAAGGTGTCATGCATGCATGAAAGGGGCTAGGTGTCATCTTTAGAGCAAAGATAAGTGGCCCCAACCTTAGGTTAGCTAGTGACACATGTCCACTATATATATTTTTTTTTTTAACTTAAATCTTAATCTTTTATAAATTATATCAAACTTCTAATATTTACTCTTAAGTCCCTAGCCATAAACTTTTAATATAATATAATTTAATATAAAATAATTATTAAATAATCCTTATTTTTACAAACAAACCTTTTACTAAATTTTTAAAAATGGGGGATGTTACACTCTCCCCTCCTTCAAGAAAAATTTAGTCCTCTAAATTTATCATACCTCATTCGACGAAAAGATGAGGATAAGCTTTCATCATTTCTTCCTCAAGTTCCCAAGTTGTTTCCTCTCCAGAATGATATCTCCATATCACTTTAACTAGAGGGATAACCCGATTCCTCAAGATCTTTTCTTTTTTTATCAACAATCTGAGTGGGCTCTTCCACATAAGACAAGTCTTTATCAATCACCATCGGCTCATACTTAATGATATGAGAGGGATCAGGTATATGCTTTCTGATCATTGAAACATAAAATATATCATGGGTATGGCACAATGATGGTGGCAAGGTAATCCTGTGCGCAACATAACCAACCCTCTCAAGAATCTCAAAAGGTCCAATAAATCTTAGGCTTAACTTTCCTTTCTTCCCAAATCTTACAATGCCTTTAGAAGGGGAGACCTCAGGAATATAAAATCCCTGATTTGAAACTCAATATTTCGTCTTCTATTATCAGCATAACTCTTTTGACGACTCTAAGCAGTCTTTAACCTTTTTCTTATAAGTTGAATTTTCTCAGTAGTTTCTTGTACTTTTTCTAGTGCTAATAATTTTCTATTGCCAATTTCTTCCCAACATATAGGCGTCCTGCACTTTCGCCCAAACCTTGTTGGAATACATAGAATCCATCTCAGAATTCATGGCTTCTTGCCACTTCCCGAAGTCTATACTCATAATAGCCTCCTCATAGGTCTGAGGATCAATATCCTCAACATCCTCTCCTCTAATATGTCTCATATATCTCTTAGGAGGATGGGATACTTTGTCAGACCTACGTAAAGTTGAAATTTGTGTATTAGCTACCTGAATAGACTCGGGGTTGTCACGCCCCTCAAAATATCCACGATATTTAAAATTTTCCTCACAAACCAATCCAAGATCCAAACTAACATTTGAGGACACTAAAAAAAATTTTATCAAATTCACATAAAACCTGTGCAGTTTATAATCATATATCACATCACTCAATAATTCACATTTATGGCAACACAAGCCAACTTAATAAACATGAACAACAATTATAAATCCACAAGCTATGTAATTTATACAATCATAACTCCAACCATTTACCACAAGTTCATATCATCATAAACTAGACTTAACATTACGAAATTCCAAATAAGAAAGATCTTCTAACACTTTTACATAGTATATCCATTTCGATTCATCGACAACATTTCAGTACATACAAAATATGCTTATACAACAATAACATAATAACCAACAAGACTTGCCCATAATTCTGAATAGCTCTCCACTACCTCAGCCCAATTCAAAACATCTCAAAGAGTGATAACTTAACCTGAAAGATTTATATAACAACGAAGTGAGCTAAAAACAGCTTAGCAAGTGACAAAGCATATTCAGAACAAAAGGAACGGTTTCAAACAAGTAAGATATCATAATGCAAGGTAGAATACAAGATTTCTCAAGGATACCATCTCATTAGATACAAAATCATAGGTGTCATGTCATTCAAAACATATTTGGTTCATAACAAATGGAGCACAGAGTAATTGGAGCATATCAATAGCGTACGAGATGTTCCGGAGCATATCAATGGCAAATAGGACATTTCAAAATATATCAGGTCATAGCAAATGGAACACAGAGTAATTGAAGCATATCAATAGCGTATGAAATGTTCCGGAGTATATCAATGACATATGGAACATTTCGAAGCGTAACAATAACAGATGAAACAGATAGAATGTGAAGTGGGATTCCAAACATAATATGGTCCATCCATTTCTGAATGACCACCAAACATAATCTAGAGCATCGCAGGCTCTAAGCACATACCCTTTACCATTTCTGGCAAAGGTCCAAATAATCTCACAAACACCAGAGTACAAAAGGGTATTGTGAACAATAATTTAAGACAGTAGTAGATGAAGCATTTCGGAGCATATCAATGGCGTATGAAATGTTCCGGAGCATATCAATGACATGGAATATTTCGAAGCGTAATAATAATAGATGAAACATTTCGGAACATATCAATAACAAATACCAAACAGAAGCTCAAACGTCGTAGTTAACGTTGCATTCATATCATTCTTATCCAAAGCATGTACATAAACACATAACCAAAGCTTTAGATATCATATCAAACATACAGAAGGTGTAGTGGGACCACAGACAGAATGTGATTCATTCATTTCTGAATGACCACCAAACAGAAGTCTCCCACGTCTGGGAGGTCTCCCACGTCTGGGAGCTCCATCCACCCACGTCTAGGTAAAGTCAGAGGGGGCCGGCAGAGCATCGTAGGCTCTATGCATAACTCCCTTTACCATTTCTGGCAATGGTTCACAAATCCCACAAACACCAGAGTACAAAAGGATAGTATGAACAATGAATAGCACATATCGGAAGCACACGCGGAACAATAAAACGTACATGTGCCTTTACGATACAATACAAAGTAAGCAATAATCTTTCACAATTGTATTCAGATTTGAAGGGAAATGAAAGCAAGAGCATTCAAGGATTCCAAGCAATCACATATAACTCAATTCAAATAAGAAGGTTAGATAAATTCAATGTCCCAAAGGAATGAAACTGGAATAGGCACATATCAAAAGCAAATGCGGAACAATGGGATATACATGTGCCTATATGAGTCAATATGATATAGCATAAACGTTGCACAATAGTTTTCAAAAATGCAAATAATTTTAAGGACAAGAGCATACAAGAATTCAAAGCAGTAATATAAAGCTCAATTGAATAAGAAAGCTAAAGGATATCAATATCCAAAGGAATGAAACCAGAATATGAGAAATTGACCAAAGCTCGATTTTTGGCAGAATGCAAGAGGCACATTGAACAAATGATTCAAACTAACAATCGTGCTCCAATTTACTCAGAAATATATCATTGGATTATACTTTCAGATAAGACAAGCTTCATATGAATTGAACAGTCCAATAGAGAGTTACAAATAATTTGGTAAACAACGGTCGGAGAACAAAATCTCTGTTTGGCAGAATTCGTAAGGTCAGATTCAACAGATAACTGGGTAGGTGTTTGGAATCCAATTCTTTCAATCCATATATCAAAAGAAATATCTACGAGTCTAATTTCTAATGAAATTAGTTTTGAACAAATCAGAGTTTCCAACATCGACTTATAGGCAGATCAGTATCAAAAGGTCAGAAATTACGATCCCTGTTTTGCAGAATCTGTAGGCTCATTTGAAACAGAAGTTTGGGCAGATAAACTTACTCTGAATTCTTAAAATAAGCTATCAAAAGAAAAGTTTATGAGTCTATATTCTGATCAAATAAGTTTTATCCAAATCAGAGGTCAATACTGTTAGGATCGGAGCGGCACTAAGAGGGGGGGGGGGGGGCGGTGAATTAGTGCAGCGGATTAAAACTTCAGTTTTAGAAAAATCTTTCGTACGATAAGAACGGAACTTGAAAAGCTTAACTTGAAAGCGTATTCTTAAAGTTGCGCAGCAAGGGTAATAAGGAACTAAAGCAGTAAGAAGGTTTGCAGTAATGTAAATGGCAATAATGAAATGCAAACCAGAGATTACGCTGATTTTAGAGTGGTTCGGTCAAATGACCTACATCCACTTGCGAGGCCCCTCTTCAATGAGGCTCCCACCTTCCACTAGCAAATTTCTTGAAATGGAAGGGTAAACACCCCTCTTACAACCTTTTACAAGCAGTTCAACCTCTTACAAATTTTCAATAAGAAAGAAGGAGGAGAACTCTCTAGCAAATTGAAAACAAGACTTGCTAAGACTTTCTAAGACTTTTCTCTCAATCAAATGCTTCTCAAAAGTTATAATCTCAGCTGAGATTTCAGGGGTATTTATAGGCCTCAAGAGGATTCAAATTTGGGCTCCAAAATTTGAATTCTCTTTGGGTTCCCGATGCTGGAGGTGCCACCGCCCAGCGCTCGGGTGCTGGACGGTGCAACCGCCCAGCCAAGGAGGTGTCACCGCCCAGCTCTCGGGTGCTGGGCGGTGCCACCGCCCAGCCAAGCGGTGCCACCGCCTAGCTCTTCGGTTCATTGGTTTGGCTTAATTTTAGCCCAAACCAAATCTGACTTTGGGTCCAATTGGCCCCTAACCAGGATATAGGATTATCTCTTAATCCTAATCCTAATTACAAGTGAACTACATAACAAAACACATCCTAAGCAAGTTTTCAACTGCGAACGTCGAGTTTTGTTCCGGCGAGCTTTCCGACGGACTCCCATTAAGCTCCCGAACTTGTAATGACTTTAACGAGTAGCCGAGCCTTCTCGGTGATCTCCGTGAACCTCCGACAATCTCTTCGGCGAACTTCCGAAAGTTTCGACAGGTTCCCGATTTCTTCTCGGTTGGTTCCGGCAACATCTCCGACGATTCTTCGGACTCTTAAACGTCCATCGAACTTGACTCCGGTATCCTTGCTTTATGTTTTCTGGTTATCGTAGTTAATCCTGCACACTTAACTCAATAATATGGATTAGATCAATTAACCCACCAATTGATTATATCATCAAAATCCGAGATTCAACAATCTCCCCCTTTTTGATGATGACAATCAATTGATGACGGAGTTAAACATAACTCCCTCTATCTATATGCCATATTATGAGAAGATAAAAAAACACTTGAATTTCATCCCATTGGATTCAAGCATAACCCGATAAGTTCTAATCATAGAGCTTATCGTTATCCTCATTAAACAATAGTAAGTACAAAACTTCGATGAAAATCATTAGTTAAATGAGAAGGGACGAGAAATTGAGGATGAGTACTCCACATGTTAAAGAATCTAAACGGTTTCTTGCCTCTTGGTGTCGCTTTGTCTGCGTGAATATACATTAAAGAATGGTCAGAAAACAAAGGAGCACCATACTCAAGAAGTGAATCTGGGTAAACTGTTAACCATTCATGATTAATCAAACACCTATAAAGTCGAGCCATTATTTTTCTGTTAGCAGCACCTTGATTACTCGAGGAGAGCCAATTACCCACAGATTTCATATCAAACAAAGCTGCAGTGTCAATGTAATCATTAAAACTTTAAAGCTGGCTTTCTGAAAGTTGTCTACCCCCCTCTTTTTCATTTGTGTACCGAACTGTATTAAAGTCTCCAAGAACAATCCAAGGTACATTGAGACAGCCATTTGCAATATTAGTCAGGTCAGACCAAAGAGTATTTCTTTCTTGCATACTATTTGAAGCATATATACCAGTGAAATTGAATTGACAGCCATTCTTTTTGTCCTCTACCTTAAGTTGAATGAATTGATCAGTAGCAGAAATAAACCAAGCATTAATAGAGTTAGGATGCCATAAGACCCATATTCTACCAAAAGTTTCATTTGAGTCATTGGTAAACAGTTCTACGTCCGGCCATATTAAATTCTTTTGAGCTTGAATGCGCGATTGTTTAATTTTCGTTTCTACTAGAATAACAATATCACATACGGCAGACTTGATTATTCTGTTGAGCTCCCGACATTTCTCCGGCTTATTAAGTCCGCGAACATTCCAACATGTTATCTTCATCAGTAATAAAGAAATGAAAAGGTGGTAAGGTATTCATCCTACGACTTTGGATGGACTGTACCATCCTTTTTCTTATCCTTCGGTTTTGTATTTTCCTCCCGCACAATATCCTTACCTTTTATGGCTTTATTTCTATATTTATCCACTTCATCTACAGCTTACAGATTTTTAAACTTTAAAATACCTTGAATCATGTGGTCTTGATTGGCAGGGTTTGTTGAAGCACGATAAGATTGTTGCAGCACAATTTCTTGGATAGTACTTGTTGGAGTAGCTTGGCTAGAGAGGTTTGTTGGGGCATGAGTTTGTTGAGACAGAATATCCTTGTTGGCGATGTTTGTTGTGGCCTGAGTTTGTTGAGGAAGAATATCCTTGCTGGTGAGATTTGTTTGGGCCTGAGTTTGTTGAGTTTTTGTGGACGGATCCAATGATATTGGAAGAGATGAAATTCCTGACTTATGTTTCTCCTGTCCACTAGTACCAAGGGAAACCTCTGTTGTGGAAGGCTCCGACATTATAGGAAGAGATATAATTTTGGATTTGTCCTTCTGTCTGCGGTGCTGTCCTTGCGAGTCGGAATGCTCAATAGTCTTCGCTACCATCGGTGCTACTGCCATTAGAGAAGACTCGATTTGTTGCGGAGGCGCTTGACGTGGTCGATAGACCTTTGTGATTTGTTTTGGAGTTTGCTGACAAGCTCCATTTGCATGACCAAAAGATAAGCAATGTTGACATCGTTGTGGCTTCCAGGAATATGAGACATGTACCTTCTGAGTGTTCCCGTCAAGATCACGATAGAAAACCTCATTTGGAAGATCTTCGTCAGAAGAAACCAGTACACATGCTCGTGCAAATGCTAATCTCGTCTGAGCAGCAGTTGCTTTGTCGATGTAGAGAGGCTGTCCCAGAGTGCTGCATAACTTTGCAATAAAACGTCGACTCCAAAGATGTAGAGGAAGACCTTAAAAGAATACCCATAATGGAATAGACTGTAGGCTATCTAACTCCAAACGGACATCAGGAGACCAGGGTCGTAGAATCATTGGATGGCCGCGAATAGTCCAGAATCCTTCGAGGAACCGTTGTAAATCTTCTTCAGAGTATAGCTTGCAAACAAAGAATCCGTTCTCCAGCATATGAAGATCAAATGACGATATTCCCCATCGAGTTTTGATAAATGAGGATAGTGGGAAATAAGATGTTTGGAGACCTACCACATAGCCAACAATCGCCATAGACCATGTCTCAATTAGCTCTGCTGAATCAGCAGTCTCGTATACAGCAATCTTCTTATCAGCCTGAACTTCGGGAGTAAAGAATTCCAAGCTTAGATCCGGACTTCCAACCGGAGCCTTGAAGAGGCTAGTCCAAGGCCTAGGGTCACTGGAAATGAGGGCAGGCAGCCGCGATCTAGAGCGCGACCTACTTCGATGCTGTTTCGTCGAAGGAGTTTCTCTATAGAGAGGATATGGAGGAGGAGCCAATTGAGGGGTAACGGTAGGGAGTCTTACCATCATATCAACTCTCCTGCCACCGTCGCCAGCCCTAGGGGTCGTCGCTGCCATGTTTGATCCCTCTTCTGGTCGCGGCTATAGAATCATCTCCATAGGGAAAAGCCACCGTCGCAGTATATCAGATCGCCGCTACAGTACCGTCACCCTAGGGAGATCTGGTCGCCGCTATAGTGTCGTCGCCCTTTGGGAGAAGCCGACGAGGCAGGAGGTCCGATCACCACTATAGTAAGGGAGATCAGATCGTTGCTATAGTAACGTCGCCCGTGGGAGAAAGCCAACGCTGCAGGAGTCAGATCGCCCTAGGGAGATCTCGTCGCCGCTACAGTGTCGTCGCCGCTACAGTACTGTCGCTACTACAGTGGCCGCTACAGTACGTCGCCCTTGGGAAACAGCTCAAAAGCTCAAATCTGCTTGGAATGTTAATGTGCATGGATCCCCCCCTTACATCTTATGTCAAAAGTTCAAAGCTTGTAAAGCAGCACTAAAGGAGTGGAATACAAATACCTTTGGCAATATTACCACCACAGTTCAATTTTGTAGGAAGGAACTAATGTCATTGCAACATGAGCTGCAACTTCAGCCAAATGATGAGAATATTATCTACAAAGAGACAGAAGCCAGAAATAACTTCATGCAAGCCTTAAAACAGGAGGAAAGTTTTGTAAAGCAGAAGTCTCGACAGCATTGGCTTACACTAGGAGATTCCAATACTAAATTTTTCTATGCTTCAATTGCTACTCGAAGGGCTGTTAACCGTATCAGCAAATGCAAAGACAAAGATGATAATCTTATTGAGAATTTAGATGAGGTTAAAGCACACACAAAGCAATTTTTTTATTCCTTACTCAATCAAGCTGGGAAAACTAATAACATTCATGTCGAGCCGACTAGAAAACTTAATTCGGAAGCTCTTTCAATCCTCAATGCCCCAATTACTAACGACGAAATTGTATGTGTTGTCTTTAAGTCACCAAAGCACAAAAGCCCAGGTCCAGATGGATTTCCAACTGAATTTTACCAAACTGCTTGGTCTATTATTGGAAATGATGTGATCAAGGCTTGCCAACATTTTTTCTCTTCAGGTCATATTCTTAGAGAGATGAATTGCACCTTTATTTCTTTAATTCCGAAGAATGCAGGGGCTGATTCACTAGAGAACTATCTACCCATATCATTATGCAACTTTATTTACAAAATCATCTCCAAAGTAGTAGCTAATAGAATGCAAAAGGTAATACACAAGATCATTAGCCCAAATCAAGCTGCTTTCATCAAAGGGAGAAGTATACATCATAACATTTTGCTTGCTAATGACTTGGTCAAAGATTTGCATTCAAAAGCAAGAGGGACAAAAATATGTTTTAAAGCTGATTTACGGAAAGCCTTTGATTCAGTTAATAGGAAATTTATCTATAAGATGCTCCTCGATATGAACTTCCCACAGCAATGGGTTAATTGGATTCAATCTTGCCTGGAAACTCCAAAGTTTTCGATACTCTTTAATGGCTCACCTATTGGTTTTTTTGGGAGCACGAATGGCATCCGACAAGGTGATCCACTCTCTCCGTATCTCTTTACTATTGCGATGCAAGGACTTAGCAGTATGTTGGAACATGCAGTCTTAAATGGCAGCATTAAGGTACCCAATGCTGGCTCTATTCATATATCACATATAATATTTGCAGATGATTTACTTATCTTTCTCCAAAATGATCCAACTTCAATAAAGAACCTGGCTACTATTATGAATGACTTTGCTATGGTTTCTGGACTTCAGTTAAATCATGCGAAAAGTAAAGTATATATGAGCCCTTACGTTGAGGATAAGGTCTTTATTGCACAAACTTTAGGGGTTAGTGAGGGAAGCCTGCCAGTTCCTTATTTGGGTCTCCCGCTCATATCCACAGGCATTCACAAAACCCACTATCAGCCAATCCTGCAAAAAATAAAGAATATAATTTCTTCTTGGAAAAATAGGCTTCTATCAAAAGCAGGACGACTCGAACTCATCCATTCTGTATTGCACTCCTACTCTATATATTGGTGTAATGCATTTCTTCTGCTTGCTGGACTTCTCCAAGATATTGAACGGTTATTAATGAACTTCTTCTGGAATGACACAAATGATAAGGCAATGCATATAGTAAATTGGGATAGCATTTGCAAACCGAAAGATGAAGGGGGGCTAAACTTGAGAAATACTAGAGATTGGAATCAAGCATGCCTGGTATAACAATTGTGGGATCTTTTGCAAAACAAATGTTCCTTATGGTCACAATGGGTTTCTGCTAGGTATCTTTCAAAGGAATCAATCTGGGAAATTTCAACAAGAACATACCACTCTGCAGCTTGGAAAGGAATTTTAAAGGCAAGGAATTGGCTAATCAAACACATTTCTTATGCAATCTCTTCTGGAACTAGTACTAATATATGGTACGATCCTTGGGTGAATTGGAAGAGTATATTTCAATTATATGGCGATAGAATACGAAAAGATCTTGGGGCTCCCAAAGATTGGAAGGTTTCCGAGTTCATTGTTAACGGTACCTGGTGTCTCCCTAATCCTATTTCTCCCGAAATGTTATCACTTTGGCCGACTATCATAGCTATTCCAATCAGGAACAACTCTTCAGATATACTTATTTGGCCTCATGACAATGGCAAATTTAGTGTCACATCCGCATGGAATTAAATTAGGCAAAGAAATAATAAGTGGGTCCCAAGTAGTTGGACATGGGATCGACCGGGATCACAAAGACACTCCTTATGTACATGGCAGGCCCTTCTCAATAAACTACCTACAATAGACAATATGAAAAGAAGAGGTATCTATCATGTTAACCGATGCTCCCTTTGTTTGCAACAAGAAGAAACTATTGACCACCTCTATTTTGCTTGTAATTATACAAAATGGATATGGAAGGAGATTCTCCAGTGATTTGAACTCAATAGACTGCCGCAACCAAACTTGCACCAAGAACTAGGCGACCTTATGCAATGTTTCTCAAGAAAAGGGCCACTTACACAACTGGCAAAGGTTACTTTCAGATGCGCTATTTGGTGGATGTGGAAGGAGAGATGTAATAGAATCTTTGAATGTCAACACACAAACAATGCTCAGCTCTTGAAAGAGATTATTAGAGACTCAAGATCCTGTATGGAGCATGATCTCAAAACCGAGCACTTCACCCGAAGAGAAAAAGATATTTTTATCAAATTTAATTTTGCTATTAGCTAAAGATCTTGGGAATGATGCCAAATAATGTACCCACAGGTAGTTATAGTCTACAGCATGTGTAGTCATAATTATCGCATTCGCACTCTATGAGTTACTTGGCTTTGTCTATGACTTGTATAGATAAAGCTATTTGTAGAAATTTTACACATAATCAATTTACTTTTACTTACAAAAAAAAATGATAAGGGACGAATTTTGCTACGATAGAAGATAAAGATTTTCAATATAAATTTCATGATATAGATGTAAGGCATGCTTTCAATATAATCAATCTTGTGATATTTTCAAGGATTTGCAAGGCATATAAGACATTCATATCACACAAGTGTTTGTAATTCATATAAGTCATGCTATCATTATGGTGTAAGTCATCACTTAGTCATCACTTCTCCCCCTTGTCATCAACAAAAAGAGACAAGCCAGCTAACTGATGATCATAGAAAAAAGGTTTAGCATTTAACAAAGTTCATCATTCAAATTTGCTAGAAATAGTTTATCCAAAAGACATCATCTTTTATGCAGATTAAAACAGTAGTTATCTAAAAGGAAGGATCGGTTATCATTCAATCGATGACAAACTTGAACTTGTTGTTAAAAGCAAACAGAACAGAATAAAAAGATACATCAATTTAATCCTTAGGAGGTAATCCACAATGCTGATACATGATATCTATTTTTTCATTCATCTGTCGTAGTGTCTTCAAAATTTCAACTTGTTGATTCTGAATTTGTTCTTGCTGTGATTTGATCTGAGACAGTTCCGCCATAATGATACCTTCAGAGGAGGAAACAGGAGCTGAAGGTGCTGCGCCAAAGGGACTAGGAGGAGGAGATTCATTTCCCATTAGAATTGGTGTTTCGGAGTGTTCTATTGGTGGAGGAATTGGATCCGTCCTTCTAGGCTGCCTAACCCATATGCCATTGCTAAAAGTGCACCTAAGTCTTTTCAGTAGATTTTTATTTATTATGTTATATCGATCATTTTGAATAGATTCTTCATCGGGTGGAATGCAAATGTCATAGGCATGAAGAAATCTAGTGATTAACCTCCCATATGGCAATATAGTATCTTTAGTCATAATATCCTGCATGTGTTGGCGAATTAAGTACCCAAAATAATTATGCTGACCGGTCATAATCCAATACATGGTTCCTATCTCTATTTGACTTATTTCGTCAAGATGAAATTGTTTGGGGAATATGATGCTTGTGATAATGTGATGAAGAATTTTAGAGTTGAAAGGCAGTAAGTGTTCACAGCTCTTGGGTAGGAAGTCAAGGTTTGTATTTGCAAAAATTATTTCTACGGCTTCGGTATAGGTTGCTCCTATTGTGTTGACGTCCCATTTACCTTTAAAATAGCATCCCCTATCTTTTTCAGTTATACCAATTAGCTCACAAATAGTGCTGTCAAATATTCTAATGGGTCTTCCTAGTATGTAAGTGCTTAGGCTATCGTTGTCCTTATATAGGTTGGCATAGAACAATCTAACTAATCGCGGATAGATTGGTTCATCTATTTGTAGTAGAGGTAGAGCTTCTAGGTGTGCAAACCACCTAATGGGTTCTAAGTCCTCTAGTTTATCCAGATTAACGTATTTTCCCTTATGGATACATCGTGTTTCAAATTTTGGAAAGCTAAGGGCTACCTCTTTTGATCTAAAAAGATCATGGTCAAATGAATCTCCTTCAATCCTTTTTCCTTTTGATCTCTTAGGAGCCATTATCTAGACAAGATGATGATGAAATTGTGAAAAATAAGCAAGGGAAAGAGGAAAGAAAAGAGGGAATGGGATACCAAAAAGAGGGATTTCAAGTGTTACCTTATGAAGATTATGTTGAGAGATGGAAAGCTTGGACCACCAAGAATCCTTCTCCAATGCTTCTAAGAGTTAGAATGAGGGTTAGAGGGAATGGGAGAGGGTTTTGAGAGGTTTTTTTTCGGGTTGGGGGCGGTGTCACCGCTGGCCCTAACCCCTCAGGTTAATATGGGTCGCTCGGTCGGTGTCACCGCCAAACCGAGCGGTGTCACTGCCTGGCGCCCGAGCGCCAAGTGGTGCAACCGCCGGATCTGGCGGTGCCACCGCTGGCATCCCGCGGAGGAAAGAAAAAAATTTTTTCTTCCTCCCTTTTGTTTAGCTTCTTCCCTCAAGATCATAAGTTATACTTTAATGGATCATTTTGAATTGAAGAAGAAGGAAGAAATCAAATCCACAAAAGAAAGGAAAAGGACGAGTCATTTTTCGTGAAGCTCATTTTAGGGACAATTTAACATGCCTAATTCCCTTCTAATGAATTCAAATGATCTTCGTTCAAAGCTTTTGTAAATATATCTGCTAATTGATGCTTTGTGTCAATGAATTATAGAACAACATCATTGTTAAGGACATGATCGCGTATGAAATGATGCCTAACGTCGATGTGCATAGTTCTAGAGTGCAGAATTGGATTTTTATTAAGACATATGGCACTAGTATTATCACATTTTATGGGAATATTTTTAAAGTGAATTCCATAGTCTTCTAATGTATTTTTCATCCAAATGACTTGTGCACAATATGCACTTGCAGCAATGTATTCGGCTTCCGCCGTAGATAGTGCAACTGAATTTTGTTTCTTGGAAGTCCAAGAAACAAGTGCATGTCCTAAAAATTGGCATGTTCCGGATGTACTTTTTCTATCTATCCTGCATCCGCCAAAATCGACGTCTGCATAAGCTATTAGATCAAATTTTTCAGATTTTGGATACCACAATCCTAAATATGGAGTTCCTTTAAGATACCTAAATATTCTTTTAACACTCTTCAGATGAGATAATTTAGGATTAGATTGAAACCTAGCGCAAAGTCCTACACTAAACATAATATCTGGTCTAGTCGCGGTGAGGTAGAGTAGACTACCTATCATTCCCCTATATGTTTTTTGATCAAAATTTTTTCTATTTTCATCCATATCTAACTTAGTCGCAGTACTCATAGGGGTGTTTATTGCTTTTGAATTATCCATGTAAAATCGTTTTAACAATTATAATGTATATTTGGATTGGTTAAGAAATATACCATCACTAAGTTGTTTGATTTGTAATCCTAAAAAGAAAGTTAATTCACCCATTAAACTCATTTCAAATTCATGACTCATACATTTGGCAAATGATTCACATAGTGATTCATCCGAAGAGCCAAAAATAATATCGTCAACATAAATTTGCACAATAAGAAAATTATTTTCAAAATGTTTAATAAACAATGTAGTATCAACCGTGCCTTTGGTAAAATTATTTAAAATAAGAAAGGAACTAAGCCTTTCATACCAAGCTCTAGGAGCTTGTTTCAAGCCATAGAGAGCTTTAGTCAATTTGAATACATTTTTTTTGGTAAGTAAAAGTAAATTGATTATGTGTAAAGTTTCTACAAATAGCTTTATCTATACAAGTCATAGACAAAGCCAAGTAACTCATAGAGTGCGAATGCGATAGTTATGACTACACATGCTGTAGACTATAACTACCTGTGGGTATATTATTTGGCATCATTCCCAAGATCTTTAGCTAATAGCAAAATTAAATTTGATAAAAATATCTTTTTCTCTTCGGGTGAAGTGCTCGGTTTTAAGATCATGCTCCATACAGGATCTTGAGTCTCTAATAATCTCTTTCAAGAGCTGAGCATTGTTTGTGTGTTGACATTCAAAGATTCTATTACATCTCTCCTTCCACATCCACCAAATAGCACAGCACCTCCTCTCCTCTGTTTCCTCCTGCAGAAAATAGAGATGCTGCCACTTCACCCGCTTCTACTTCTTCTCTTCCACTTCTTCTTCATCTCCTTCTTCTCCTTCTTCTTCTCCCCGACGACCCACACATGAACTCCTCTGTTTCCTCCTACACGAAACAGAGGTGCTGCAGCCCTAGCTTCTGCAGCTCTCTCTCTTTCCTCTCCCTCTTCCCTCTCTTCTTCTTCTTCTTTTCTTTTCTTCTCCCTCTTCTTCCTCTCTTCTTTTCCCTCTTCTTCTTCTTTTCTTCTCCCCACGCCCCATCGTTCCTCTCTCTGTTTCTCGAGAAGTAGAGAGAGTGGGAGGCGGTGGGATAAAACCAAAATTTTTGATTTTTTTTTGTTAACTTAACAGTTTAGTCCTTAAAATTTCTATATTTACATATAGGTCCTCCGATTTATAAATAAATCTTTATTAATAATGTTCAAAAGTGAGGGATATTACTATTGAATCTCGGATTTTGATGATAAAATCAATTGATGGGTTAATTGATATAATCCATATTATTGAGTTAAGTGTGCAGGATTAACTACGATAACCAGAAAACACAAAGCAAGAATACCGGAGTCAAGTTCGATGGACGTTTAAGAGTCTGAAGAATCTTCGGATATGCTACCGGAACCAACCGAGAAGAAATCAGGAACCTGTCGGAATTTTCGGAAGTTCGCCGAAGAGATCGTCGGAGGTTCACGGAGATCACCGAGAAGGCTCGGCTACTCGTTAAAGTCATCACAAGATAGGGAGCTTGCTGGGAGTCCGTCGGAAGAAGTTCGTCGGAAAGCTTGCCGGAACAAGACTCGACGTTCGTGGTTGAAAACTTGCTTAGGATGTTTTTTTGTTATGTAGTTCACTTGTAATTAGGATTAGGATTAAGAGATAATCCTATATCCTAGTTAGGGGCCAATTGGGCCAAAAATTAGACTTGGTTTGGGCTAAATTTGAAGCCCAACCAGTGAACCGAAGGATCTGGCGATGGCACCGCCAGACTGGGCGGTTGCATCGCCTAGCACCCGAGAGCCAGGCGGTGGCACCGCTTGGCTGGGCGGTGGCACCGCAAGTCCACTGTTAGTGTCTGACACTGACAAGCGGTGGCACCGCCAGCGTCGGGAACCCAAAGATAATTCAAATTTTGGAGCCCAAATTTGAATCCTCTTGAGGCCTATAAATACCCCTCAAATCTCAGCTGAGATCATAACTTTTTGAGAAGCAATTGATTGAGAGAAAGGTCTTAGAAAAGTCCTAGCTAGTCTTGTTTTAATTTGCTAGTGTTCACCTCCTTCTTTCTTGCTGAAAATCTGTAAGAGAGTGAACCGCTTGTAAAAAGTTGTAAGAGGGGTATTTACCCTTCCCCTTCAAGAGATTTGCTAGTGGAAGGTGGGAGCCTTATCGAAGAGGGGCCTCGCAAGTGGATGTAGGTCATTTGACCGAACCACTTTATATTACTGCAAACCATTTGCATTTTAATGCTCTACTTCCTTGTCTCCTTCTTACGTATCCCTTCAAGTTAAAATGCAATCGAAATGGTTTCAAACGAAACGTTGCTCTTATCGTACGAAGTTTCCGAAAGTGTTTAAATCGTCAAAAGTTTATCATACTTTACTACTGCACTAATTCACCCCCCCACCCCTCTTAGTGCCGCTCCGATCCTAACAATTGGTATCAGAGCTAGGCTCACTCTCATATTTGGTTTGATACCCAAGAGAGATGGCTTACTCCAGCATACATGAGGGTCATTCTATCACACGTCCACCTTTGTTTAATGGGTCGGATTATACTTATTAGAAGACTCGTATGAGGATCTTCCTCATTTCCATGGATTTCGAGCTTTGGACTATTGTTGAAAACGGATTTCAAAAATCTTTTCTTCCGATGAGCGAATGGAATGAATCGTAGAAGAAGGTTTTTGCTTTAAACGCAAAGGCTATGAATGCCTTATTTTGTGCACTAGACAAAAATGAATTTAATCGTATTTCAATTTGTGATTCGGCTTTTGATATTTGGAGAACTCTTGAGGTCACTCAAGAATGCACTAGCTGAGTGAAAGAGTCCAAAATTAACATTCGTTTGCACTCTTACGAACTTTTCCGAATGAAACCAAGTGAGTCCATCGGAGACATGTACACCCGGTTTACGGATGTCATCAATGGACTCAATGCTCTTGGTAAAGATTTTACTAACTTTGAACTAGTAACTAAAATCTTAAGATCCCTCCCTAAAAGTTGGGATCCAAAAGTTACGACAATTCAAGAGGCTAAAGACCTTAAAACATTCCCTCTTGAAGAACTTATTGGGTCTCTAATGACCTATGAAATGACATGTCAAGCTCATGACGAGCTCGAGAACCCCCTTCTGAAGAACAGGAAGGATATGGCACTCACATCACAAGAAGACCACTTGAAAGGAACATCAAGTGATGAGGACAGTGACAATGACATTGCACTTTTGACTCAAAATTTTAAAAAATATTTAAGAAAGAACAAATTTAAAAATAATACAAAAAATAAATTTGAACACAAGAAGGACCAAGTGATTTGCTATGAGTGCAAAAAATTGGGACACTACAAGAACGATTGTCCTCAAGCCAAAAAGAGAACATCAAAGAAGAAGGCGCTCAAGGCAACGTGGGATGATTCAAGCGCATCCGAAGAAGAGGAGTCCAACACCGAGCAAGTTGCTCATTACGCCCTAATGGCCATTGGAGAAGAGGTAACGGATTTAATTGATGCAGATTTACCTTATCATGAATTATGAAATGCTTTCCATGAGTTATTTGATGAATGTAAGACAATTAGTAGAAAATACAAATTGCTAAAAAAAGGAGCATGATAGTCTCACTTGTGATATCGATAAATTAAAAACTGAATATCATGATAGTTTAGCTCAATGTATAAAATGCAATGATCTAGAATATCCCCAAAAGGAGAACTTGCTACTTAAAGACACCTTGAAGAAATTCGAGGTTGGTAGCAAATCTTTGAACATGATCCTTACAAATAAGGGTTACATTCCTAAAAGAAGTGGAATCGGATTTGTGAGAAGTCCTCACCAAAATCCAACCACCTTCATTAAAGGCCCCGTCTTACATGTTCGGTACTAAAGCAATTGCAACTTTTGTTGCAAATATGGACATAAAACTTATAAATGTCCATTCAAGAAAATTAGTCCGAACAAACTAATTTGGGTTCCTAAAGAAGCCATGATCAATTCTATGCAATACGATGAACAAGTTAAATCAGTTTTTAAGGGACCCAAGAGAAAATGGGTGCCTAAAAATAATCCCTTCTTGTAGAAACATACACCATCACAAGCTAGGAGCAAGAGATGGTATCTAGATAGTGGATGCTCAAGACATATGACTGAAGATCTGTCACGCCCCTCAAATAATATCGATAAGATTTTAAAATTTTCATCACAAACCAATCCAGGATCCAAACACACATTTGAGGACACTGAAAAACATTCTATCAAATTCACATCTATAAAACCTGTGCAATTTATAATCATATATCACATCACTCGATAATTCACATTTATGGCAACCCAAGCCAACTTGACAAACATGAACAACATTTATAAATCTACAAGCTAAATAAATTATACAATTAGAACTCCAACTATTCACCACAAGTTCATATCATCATAAATTAGACTTAACATTCTGAAATTCCAAATAAGAGAGATCTTCTAACACTTTTACAAGGTAATCGATTTCGGTTCATCGACAACATTTCATTACATACAAAATATGCTTATACAACAATAACATAATAACCAACAAGACTTGCCCATAATTCAAAATAGCTCTCCATTGCCTCAGCCTAATTCAAACATCTCAAAGAGCGACAAGCTGACCTGAAAGATTTATATAACAACGGGGTGAGCTAAAAATAACTCAGCAAGTAACAAAGCATATATAGCATGAGAAGGGACAATTTCAAACAAACAAGATATCACAATGCAAGACAGAATCCAAGAGATTCAAGGATAACATCTCATTAGATACAGAATCGCAAATGTCATTTCATTCATAACATATTTGGTTCATAACAGATGGAGCATAGAGTAATTGGAGCATATCAATAGCGTATGAAATGTTCCGGAGCATATCAATGACATATGGAACATTTCGAAGCGTAACAATAACAAATGAAACATTTCGGAGCATATCAAAGGCGTATTAATGACAAATGAAATATTTCGGAACATATCAATGGCATATGGACCATTTCGAAGCATATCAAAGAATGAATACGAAATAGAAGCTCAGACGTCGTACCCTAGTATAGTGCATGTGAGGTTTAACTCAGTGGTGGCTCCACGCCGTGATGAGTTCTCGACTCCATCCATGGGTAGCCCTTTCCTACTCGAGCCCTCTCACCCTACCCAAGTGCTAGGTCGGCTCTGAATTTCATATCAAACAGATAGAAGGTGAAGTGTGATTCCAAACAATAATATGGTCTATCCATTTCTGAATGACCACCAAACATAATCTAGAGCATCGCGGGCTCTAAGCACATACCCTTTACCATTTCTGGCAAATGTCCAAATAATCCCACAAACACCAGAGTACAAAAGGGTATTGTGAACAATAAATTGGGACATATCGGAAGCACATGCGGAACAACGAAATATACATGTGCCTTTATGAAACATTACGATACAAACATGAAGTTTAAATAACAGATTTAGGTATCCAAATACATATAGGACAAGAGCATACAAGAATTCTAAGCAGTAATATAAAGCTCAATTGAAAAAAAAAGCTAAAGGATATCAATATCCAAAGGAATGAAACCAGAATATACGAAATCGACCAAAACTCGATTTCTGGCAGAATTCAAGAGGCACATTAAACAAATGATTCAAACTATCAATCGTGTTCCAATATACTCAAGAAAGCTATCAAAAGAAAGGTTTATGAGTCTATATTCTGATCAAATAATTTTTGTCCAAATCAGAGGTCAATACATGAAGTTATAATCATAACAAGGTAGAAAGGTCAGAATCTCAGACGTTGCACATATTCAGATTGATATGTCTAAACAAGAGATATATCAAATGCAAGGCTAGAACAATTCAAAGTTCCTCATATTCAGATCAAATGTAGAGATAAAATTGCAGTATGGAAAGATCTATACACTTGCAATAGGAAAGATTAGAAAGCTTGCAATAGGAAGGATCGGAACACTTGCACAATTACAAGAGAAATGATCGGGAAACTTGCCTTTTGAAGGTTTTGATCCAAAGATCGAAGAAGGTGTACGCTCGAATCCTTTTTCTACTTTTCCTCCATCCCCTCCCTGTTTCGTTTTGTGCACTCGTTTTCTTTCTTTCTTCGCAACTACACCACGTGTCGAACATCGAGGCACAGTCACATGCTCTCTCTTACTCTCATTCCTTCTTTTTCTTTACCAAACGCAGCTGCCATAGCCGCCGCCGCTGCCGCTGCCACAATCGCAGCCCCTTCCACCGCACTACCTTCCTTCCTCCCTTCTCTCGCAGAGATAACTGCTGCATACGCAGTCGCTGCCGCTGCGGCCGCAATCCCGTCCGCAGCCTCTTTTTCTCCCTTTCCTTTCTTTTCTTTCCCAGCTGCAACTGCTGCAGTCGCAGTCACAGCCATGGCCGCAGCCACCACAACCGCAGCCTCTTCTTCCTCCCCTGCTCTATTTCCTCTCCTTTTCTTCCGGTTGCAGCTGCCACTACCGCAACTGCCTCCCCTTCTCCTCTTCCTCTCTTCTTCCCTTTTCCTTTCTCTTCTTCTTCTTTTCCTTCTCTTCTTTCCCAGCTGCACTGCTGCAGTCGCAGCCTTAGCCACGGGCACAGCCTCTTCTTCCTCCCCTGCTCATCTTCCTCTCCTTCTTCTCTTCCTACTGCAGCTGCCATCGCCGCAGCCGCAGCCCCTTCTTTTCTCTTCTTCCTCTCCTTCCCTTCTTCCTTTCTCTTCTTCTTCCTCTTTCCCTGCCACAGCTGCAGCTGCCACAGCCGCAGCCACAGCTACTTCTTTCCCTTCTCCTCTTCCTCCTCCTTCCTTTCTTCTTCTTTTCTTATTCTCCTTCCTCCCCTTCTTCTCCCCGACGAACAGCACCTCCTTTCCTCTGTTTCCTCCTGCAGGAAACAGAGGTGCCACCTCTTCACCCGCTTCTACTTCTTCTCTTCTTCCTCACCATCTCTTCCTCTCCTTCTCTTCCAGCTGTAGCTTTCACCGCCGCAGCCGCAGCTCCTCCTTTCCCTTCTCTTCTTCTTCCCCTCTTCTTCTTCCCTCCTCCTCCGTGGCGTCACACACTCCCTCTTCTCTGTTTCCTCTGCAGGAAATAGAGGTATCACAACCTCTTCTCCTACTTCCTCTTCCTTTTCTTCTTCTTCTCCTCTTCGAACGCCCCACACCTCTCCTCTGTTTCCACCTGCAGGAAACAGAGGTGCTGCAGCCCTAGCTGCTGCCACCTCTCGCTCCTCTCCCTCTTCCCTCTCTTTTCCCTCTTCTTCTCCTTCTCTTCTTCTCCTATTCCCTTTTCCTCCCCAACGCCACACACCTCCTCGCTGCAGCCTTGCCACAGCTATCCTCCTCTCTTCTTCTTCTTCTTCTTCCTCTTCCCTTCTCTTCCCCAACGCCCCACACATCCTCTCCTCTGTTTCCACCTGCGGGAAACAGAGGTGCTGCAGCCCTAGCTGTAGCTGTTGCCTCTCTCTCTCTCCTCTCCATCTTCCCTCTCTTCTTCTTCTTCTTCTTCTTCTTTTCTTCTCTTCTCCCTCTTCTTCCTCCTCTCTTCTTTTCCCTCTTCTTCTTCTTTTCTTCTCTTCTCCCTCAACTTCTCTTCTTCTTCTCCCCATGTCCCACCGCTCCTCTCTCTCTCTTTCTCGAGAGCGTGGGAGGCGGTGGGATAAAACCAAGATTTTTTATTTTCTTTATTTTTTTTTTTTGTAAATTAACAGTTTAGTTCTTGAAATTTCTATATTTACATATAGGTCCTCCAATTTACATATAAATCCTTATTAATAATTTTCAAAAGTGATGGATATTACACTCTCACCTCCTTAAAAGAAAATTTAGTCCTCTAAATTGATCATAGCTCAATCGATGAAAAGATGAGGATTATCATATCTTTATTTCTTCCTCTTGCTCTTAAATAGTTTCATAAATACAATATAATTACACAATTATCCATGAGTGACCGAAATATTCTCCTCCTTGATCCTCAATAGATGGTAACCCGATATTCGAACAATCTTTGAAAATACCTGTGCACCCTGCAGTTAATCAAACAAGTCGTCATTTTAGAGAATACTTGTTTTTTGATGGTCACCTGATTCAACTGTCTATAATCAATACAAAGCCTCAATGTTCCCTCTATCTTTTTAACTAACACCAAAGCACCCCATGATGAAATATTAAGCCAAATAAAATCCTTATTTAATAGTCATTGTAGTTGCTTTTCTAATTCCACTTACTCAAATGATATCATTCTATAGAGAGGCTTAGATATTGGGATTGTCCCAAGGATCAAATCAAAAGAAAAGTCACGTTTGGAGGTAATCCGGGCAAGTCATCCTGGGATACATTAGGCAAGGAGATAAATCATGTCCAATACTCTAATAATAAAAGATCGACTGATCAAATATGCACAAAGTAATCATTTGTTATATACCAATCCATACTGGTATGATAGGAAGATAGCCAATCCATAACAAGTATGATATCAAAACTCCAAATCTCTAGGAGAACTAAATCAGCAAAAGTTCAAGTTCTCCAATAAAAATCAGATAAGAGGACCAGATTCAAGTTCATTATCAAAGAATCTCCAATGATCGTATTTAACATATATCACATAATGCAGTGGTCTAGGTTGAATGCCCAAGTGATAAGCAAAATATTACGAATCAAATCATAGATGAGACCCATGGTCAAACAAATATTTGCATTCTTTCATAAACATGCATAATACCTTTGACCACTTATTCAGAAGTTTTAGAATCATATTCAGTGATAGCATACACTCTGACATGGGCTGATGATTTATGAGGTAGTGACTCTTTCTTCTTATTCAAAGGGCAGTCTTTTATTTTATGATCCAACATTCCACAACCAAAATAGACTCCAATCACCTGAAAACACAAACATGTTTCATAATTTAACTTGTAATTCACACATGATTGAGTCTTTTGTGGTGACTTCCCATTTCAAATCCAAATATCTTGACCCTCTTGTTATTACTTTCTGATTCATTTCCAATCATATTTTTATTGGTAAACTTGTCCTTATCATTCTTGCCACTGATCTCCAAAAATTCTTTTCATTGTTGCCATTAATAATAGATCTTTACTTCCGATATAAGGTGGCAAAAGAAATCTTTTGATCATCAAAACAATTTTGTACATCATATATCTGCTCCGTTTGCATCATCCATTTTTCTATCACCAATAAAATTAGGTCCACCATGCTTTCATTGCACTACTCTGATTTAATATCCTCGATCAACCCTTTCATCCACCTTAATTAATCAGAAACAAATGAAATAGGAGGACCCAAATGTCCTCATCATCCTAGATTCCTAAAATGCATCAAAGAAAATTTCCACCAATCATTAAAGTCCACTAGACCTCAATATATTTTGCACGTCAACATATAAAATATTTCAGTGATCCTCAAACCATGCTCTGATACCACCTCTGTCACGCCCCTCAAATAATATATCGATAATATTATTAAAATTTTCATCACAAACTAATCCAGGATCCAAACTAACATTTGAGGCCACTAAGAAAACATTAAGATCAAAATTTCACCTCTATAATATAAAAATTTATAAACCCTGTGCAGTTCATAAACATACAACACATCGCTCGATGATTCATAAAATCTGAACCCAACTCACCAAACTAATAACCATAACATAAATTCACAAGTGTGGGAGTTTGTACAATCATAAAACCAACGTTTACCATAAGTTCGTATCGTTACACGAATTAAACTTAACATTCCAGAATTTTAAACATGAGAGGTCCTTTAAACTTATACAAAATCGACAAGTTTAGATTCATCGTCAACATTTCATTAGATGCAGCGTGTGCTTATACAACAAAAACATATATACTAATAAAGATCTGCCCAAAATCTTTTAGCTTTCCACTGCCTTAGCCCAATCTTAACATTTAAGCAAGCGACAAGCTATCCTGAAAAATTTATACAACAACGGGGTGAGCATATAAAGCTCAGCAAGTGACTAACATATCCATGTCAAAAGAGGATAATTTCCAAAGAGATAAAGTTTCAAAATGCAACGCAGAATATAAGAATTCATAGACGTAATATCATTAGGTGCAGAAACACAATTGTCATTTCAATCATACATATTTGGTTCATAACAGATGGGGCATAGAGTAATTGGAGCATATCAGTAACGAATGAAACGTTTTGGAGCATATCAATAACAAATGAAACATATCGGAGCTTATCAATGGCATATGAAATGTTCCGGAGCATATCAATGGCATATGGAACATTTCGAAGCATATCAACAATGAATGAAACATTTCGGAGCATATAAATAACAAATGAAATGTTTCGGAGCCTATCAATGGCGTATGAAATGTTCCAGAGCATATCAATGGTGTATGGAACATTTCGGAGCATATCAATAACAAATGAAACATATCAGAGCTTATCAATGGCATATGAAATGTTCCGGAGCATATCAACGGCGTATGGAACATTTCGAAGCATATCAACAATGAATGAAACATTTCGGAGCATATAAATAACAAATGAAATGTTTCGGAGCCGATCAGTGGCGTATGAAATGTTCCGGAGCATATCAACGGTGTATGGAACATTTCGGAGCATATCAATAACAAATACCAAACAGAAGCTCAAACGTCGTCTTTGACGTTGCATTCATATCATTCTTATCCAAAGCATGTACAGAAACACATAACCAAAGCTCTGGATATCATATCAAACATACAGAAGGTGTAGTGGGACCACAGACAGAATGTGATTCATCCATTTCTGAATGACCACCAGACAGAAGTCTCCCACGTTTGGGAGCTCCATCCACCGACGTCTAGGTGAAGTCAGAGGGGGCCGGCAGAGCATCGCAGGCTCTATGCATAACTCCCTTTACCATTTCTGGCAAAGGTTTACATTATCCCACAACACCAGAGTACAAAAGGGCAGTATGAACAATAAATAGCATATATCGGAAGCACACGCGGAACAACAAACATACATGTGCCTTTACGAGTCAATACGATGCAAGCAACAATCTCTCACAAATGTGTTCAGATTTGGAATGAAATGAAAGCAAGAGTATACATGGATTCCAAGCAATCATATATAGCTCAATTCAAATAAGAAGGTTAGATGAATTCAATATCCAAAGGAATGAAACTAGAATAGGCACATATCGAAAGTAAACGCGGATCAATGGGATATACATGTGCCTATATGTGTCAATGCGATATAGCATAAACATTACACAAAAGGATTCAAGAATGTAAATAATTTACAGACAAGATCAAACCAGAATTCAAGCACTAATATAAGCCTCAATTGAGCGAAAGGGGCTGAATGGAATATAGTTCCAAACGAATGAAACAGAATACGCGAAATCGACCAAAGCTTGATTTCTGACAGAATTCAAGAGGCACATTGAACAAATACTTCAGATTATCAATTATGCTCCAATACCCTTAAAAAAGCTACTGTCGAAAGATATATCAATCTATTTTCTGATGAAATAAGTTTCATACAAATCAAGATTTCCAACAAGGAGTTACCATTGATTTAGTGACCAAATGTCAAAAACTAAATCACTGTTTTACAGAATCCATAGGGCGGAATCAACGGATAACAGAATAGGCATTTGAATTCCAAATTCTTCAATCCAAATATCAAAAGAAAGATTTACAAGTCTAATTTCAAATGAAATCAGTTTGGTACAAATCAGAATTTCCAACAGGGAGATATAGGCATTTTAGTATCGAAAGGTCAGAAATTTTGATCCCTGTTCTGTAGCATCTATAGGCTCATTTGAAACAGATGTTTGGGTAAGTATTCGGTGTCCAAAATCTACAAAATCAGTGTCAAAAGAAAGATATAAGAGTCTAATTTCAAGCGAACTATGTCCTGTCTGAATCCACATTTGGTGCTAAAAATTATAGCTGAAACAGTGTATAGGGGTCAGTTTACCGAAAAAATTTCAGATCCTTGGTTTTTTGTCCAAAGAGAGAAATATCAGGTTCTACGCATAAATCTTTCAGAATCAATATAGGAACATAGACTAATACTTCTGTAGGATGGGATTAGAACACTTACCTTTGAGAATTTTGACCCTAAATGAGAAGATTTGAGCAAGAAACCTCAAAGCCCCAATTTTTTTTTTCTTCTTCTTCTTCCCCCTTTTTCTTCTCTTCTTCTTTCTTTCTTTCTCCTGTGCTTCCACGTAGCTGCCTTCTCTAGTTCCTTATGAACGAAGGCAGAGAGGCTTAAACGGTGGGATTTGTATTTTTGTGCATTTTGCAGTTTAGTCCTTGTATTTATTATATTTACGATTAGGTCCTCAGGGTTTATATATAGGTCCTCAGATTTTTTTTTAACAAATCCTCCAACTCTTATGAATAAGTTCTCAGATTCATACTTTGACTTTTTATCAAATTTAAAATAGATATTTATACGAAAATTCAGAAATGAGGGATGCTACACTCTCCCCCCCTTAAAAGAAAATTTTAGTCCTCTAAATTTATCATACCTCTAGCTCCCTGGATGCATGGTGTACTTTGAAGTATGACTTTCTGGTTCTTCTGGTACATATACTCTCTCCCTAAATCTCAATAGACCATCCTTTGAAACTTGAAATTTTGGCTTCAATTCCTTTTCTACTTCATTCCTCAAGTAGTTTAAATGTGGATCTCGTAATTATCCTTCCTTAATTTATTGAATAAAATCAGATTACACTTGAATGGAGGCCATCAATATCATCGAGTCTTGCTCTTTCCTCAAAGCCTTCAAATCAAAATTTTCTTCTAATAACTTCCATTGCTTCACGACCAGACTAGCCATAAAACTTGTAGATTTTCTACTAAGTGCATTAGCTACAACATTGGCTTTGCCCGAGTGATAACGGATGGCACAATCATAATCCTTCAGAAGTTCTATCCATCTTCGTTGCCTCATGTTTAACTCTTTCTGAGTAAAAATATATTTTAAACTCTTGTGATCAATAAAGATTTCAAATTGTCGACCATACAAATAATGTCTCCAAATCTTTAGAACAAAAATAATTGCTGCCAATTCCAAATCATGAGTTGGATAATTCAATTCATAACCTTTTAGTTGCCTAGAAGCATAAGCAATCACTCTCCTTTCCTACATCAAAACACATCCAAGGCCCTTTCTTGAAGCATCAGTATAAACTACAAATCCCTCACTACCACTTGGAATAGTGAGAATAGGAGCACTAGTTAATCTTCTTTTTAACGCTTGAAAACTTTGCTCACAATCATCACCCCATACAAATTTCACATTCTTTTTAGTGAGTTTGGTGAGAGGTTGAGCGATTCAAGAAAATCCCTCCACAAATCTCCTGTAATAACCTGTCAAGCCTAAGAAGCTTCTAATTTCTATTACATTTATTGGTACTTCCCATTCAACTACAACTTCTATTTTCTTTGGATCAACAGATATACCCTTCCCTGAAATCGCATGGCCTAAGAAAACAACTTCATTCAACCACAATTCACATTTGCTGAACTTTGCATACAACTTCTTTTCTCTTAGTATGGACAATACATTTCTCGAGTGTTCCTCATGCTCCTGATTACTCCTTGAATACACCAATATGTCATCAATAAATACAATTACATAGCCATCCAAGAGCGGTTGAAATATCCTATTCATTAGTTCCATAAAGGCTGTAGAGGCATTTGTCAAACCAAAAGGTATCACCAAGAATTCATAGTGACCATATCGAGTTCTGAAAGTTGTTTTTGAAATATTCTCCTCCTTGATCTTCAATTGATAGTAACCTGACCTCAGGTCAATCTTAGAGAATACTTGTGCACCCTGCAGTTGATCAAACAAATCATCAATTCTGGGTATGGGATACTTGTTTTTGATGGTCACCTGATTCAACTATCTATAATCAATACAATGCCTCAATGTTCCATCCTTCTTCTTCACTAATAGTACCGGAGCACCCCATGGAGATACGCTGGGTCGTATGAAACCCTTATCTAATAATTCTTGTAGTTGCTTCTTTAATTCCTCTAGCTCGAGTGGTGCCATCCTGTAGGGAGGCTTAGATATTGGGGTTGTACTGGGGACCAGATTAATAGCAAATTCACCCTCTCTATCTAGAGGTAAACCAGGCAAGTCATCTAGGAATACATTAGGAAATTCTTTGACCACTGAAATTTCATCTAGGTGGGGGTCCTGATTTGAATCCTCCTTTACACACACCATATAACAAAAACAACCCTTCTGCATAAGACAATAAGCTTGAAGTGCTGATATCAAGCAAGGAGGCAAATCATGCCTAATGCCCTCAAAGTAAAATATAGGCTGATCTGGTATGCAGAAAGTAATTATTTTTTGTAACAATCAATACTAGCGTGATGAGAAGATAACCAATCCATGCCAAGTATAATATCAAACTCCAAATCTTTATGAGAACTAAATCAACAAAAAGTTCAAGTTCTCCAATAAAATCAGACAAAAGGACCAGATTCAAGTTTGTTATCAAAGAATCTCCAATGATTGAATTTTACATATACCACATAATGCAGTGGTCTAGGTTGAATGCCCAAGTGATAAGCAAAATATTACAAATCAAATCGTAGATAGGACCCATGGTCAAACAAATATTTGCATTCTTTCATAAACATGCATAATACCTTCGACTACTAATTCAGAAGTTTTAGAATCATATTCAGTGATAGCATACACTCTGACTTGGGCTGATGATTTAAGAGGCAGTGACTCTTTCTTCTGTTCAAAGGACAGTATTTTATTTTATGAACCAACTTTCTACAAGCAAATAGACTCCAGTCACCCGAAAACACAAATTTGTTTCATAATTTAACTTGCAATTCACACGTGATTGAATCTTTTGTGGTGACTTCCTTTTCAAATCCAAATATCTTGACCCTCTTGTTATCATTTTCTGATTCATTTCTAATCGTATTCTTATTGGTAAACTTGTCCTTGTCATTTTTGCCATTGATCTACAAAAATTCTATTCATTGTTCCCATTAATGATCAGCCTCTACTTCCAATATAAGGTGGCAAAAGAAATCTTTTAATCATTGAAATAATTTTGAACATCAAATATCTTTTCTATTCGCATCATCCATTTTTCTGCCACCAACGAAATTAGGTTCACTACGCTTTTGCTGTGCTACTCTGATTTGATATCCCCGATCAACCCTTTCATCCCACTTAATTAATAAAAAAAATAATTGAAATAGAATGACCAAATTGCCTTATCATCCTAGATTCCTAAAATGCATCAAAGAAAATTTCCACCAATCACTATAGTTCACTTGATCTCAATATATTTTGCACGTCAACATATCAAATATTTTAGTGATCCTCAAACCATGCTCTGATACCATCTTTGTCACGCCCCTCAAATAATATCGATGAGATTTTAAAATTTTCATCACAAACCAATCCAGGATCAAAACACACATTTGAGGACACTGAAAAACATTCTATCAAATTCACATCTATAAAACCTGTGGAATTTATAATCATATATCACATCACTCGATAATTCACATTTATGGCAACCCAAGCCTACTTGACAAACATGAACAACATTTATAAATCTACAAGCTAAATAAATTATACAATCAGAACTCCAACTATTCACCACAAGTTCATATCATCATAAATTAGACTTAACATTCTGAAATTCCAAATAAGAGAGATCTTCTAACACTTTTACAAGGTATATCTATTTCGATTCATCGACAACATTTCATTACATACAAAATATGCTTATACAACAATAACATAATAACCAACAAGACTTGCCCATAATTCAGAATAGCTCTCCACTACCTCGGCCCAATTCAAACATCTCAAAGAGTGACAAGCTGACCTAAAAGATTTATATAACAACAGGGTGAGCTAAAAACAGCTCAGCAAGTAACAAAGCATATATAGCATTAGAAGGGACAATTTCAAACAAACAAGATATCACAATGCAAGACAGAATCCAAGAGATTCAAGGATAACATCTCATTATATACAGAATCGCAAATGTCATTTCATTCATAACATATTTGGTTCATAACAGATGGAGCATAGAGTAATTGGAGCATATCAATAGCGTATGAAATGTTCCGGAGCATATCAATGACATATGGAACATTTCGAAGCGTAACAATAACAAATGAAACATTTCGGAGCATATCAAAGGTGTATGAAATGTTTCGGAGCATATTAATGACAAACGAAACATTTCGGAACATATCAATGGCATATGGACCATTTCGAAGCATATCAAAGAACGAATATGAAATAGAAGCTCAGACGTCGTACCCTAGTATAGTGCATGTGAGGTTTAACTCAGTGGTGGCTCCACGCCGTGATGAGTTCTCGACTCCATCCATGGGTAGCCCTTTCCTACTCGAGCCCTCTCACCCTACCCAAGTGCTAGGTCGGCTCTGAATTTCATATCAAACAGATAGAAGGTGAAGTGGGATTCCAAACATAATATGGTCTATCCATTTCTGAATGACCACCAAACATAATCTAGAGCATCGCGGGCTCTAAGCACATACCCTTTACCATTTCTGGCAAATGTCCAAATAATCCCACAAACACCAGAGTACAAAAGGGTATTGTGAACAATAAATTGGGTCATATCGGAAGCACATGCGGAACAATGAAATATACATGTGCCTTTATGAAACATTACGATACAAACATGAAGTTTACATAACAGATTTAGGTATCCAAATACATATAGGACAAGAGCATACAAGAATTCAAAGCAGTAATATAAAGCTCAATTGAATAAGAAAGCTAAAGGATATCAATTTCCAAAGGAATGAAACCAGAATATACGAAATCGACCAAAGCTCGATTTCTGGCAGAATTCAAGAGGCACATTGAACAAATGATTCAAACTATCAATCGTGCTCCAATATACTCAAGAAAGCTATCAAAAGAAAGGTTTATGAGTCTATACTCTGATCAAATAATTTTTGTCCAAATCAGAGGTCAATACATGAAGTTATAATCATAACAAGGTAGAAAGGTCAGAATCTCAAACGTTGCACAGATTCGGATTGATATGTCTAAACAAGAGATATATCAAATGCAAGGCTAGAACAATTCAAAGTTCCTCATATTCAGATCAAATGTAGAGATAAAATTACAGTAAGGAAAGATCAGGACACTTGCAATAGGAAAGATTAGAAAGCTTGCAATAGGAAGGATCAGAACACTTGCACAATTACAAGAGAAATGATCGGATAACTTGCCTTTTGAAGGTTTTGATCCAAAGATTCGAAGAAGGTGTACGCTCGAATCCTTTTTCTACTTTTCCTCCATCCCCTCCCTGTTTCGTTTTGTGCACTCGTTTTCTTTCTTTCTTCGCAACTACACCACGTGTCGAACATCGAGGCATAGTCACCTGCTCTCTCTTACTCTCATTCCTTCTTTTTCTTTACCAAACGCAGCTACCACAGCCGCCGCCGCTGCCGCTGTCACGATCGCAGCCCCTTCCACCGCACTACCTTCCTTCCTCCCTTCTCTCGTAGACATAACTACTGCATACGTAGTCGCTGCCGCTGCCACTGCGGCCGCAATCTTGTCCGCAGCCCCTTTTTCTCCCTTTCCTTTCTTTTCTTTCCCAGCTGCAGTCGCAGTCGCAGCCAAGGCCGTAGCCACCACAACCGCAGCCTCTTCTTCCTCCCCTGCTATATTTCCTCTCCTTCTCTTCCAGTTGCAGCTGCCACTACCACAACTGTCTCCCCTTCTCCTCTTCCCTTTTCCTTTCTCTTCTTCTTCCTTTCCTTCTCTTCTTTCCCAGCTGCACTGCTGCAGTCGTAGCCTCAGCCACGGGCACAGCCTCTTCTTCCTCCCCTGCTCAGCTTCCTCTCCTTCTTCTCTTCCAACTACAGCTGCCATCGCCGCAGCCGCAGCCCCTTCTTTTCTCTTCTTCCTCTCCTTCCCTTCTTCCTTTCTCTTCTTCTTCCTCTTTCCCTGCCACAGCTGCAGCTGCCACAGCCGCAGCCACAGCTACTTCTTTCCCTTCTCCTCTTCCTCCTCCTTCTTTTCTTCTTCTTTTCTTATTCTCCTTCCTCCCCTTCTTCTCCCCGACGAACAGCACCTCCTTTCCTCTGTTTCCTCCTGCAGGAAACAGAGATGCCACCTCTTCACCCGCTTCTACTTCTTCTCTTCTTCCTCACCATCTCTTCCTCTCCTTCTCTTCCAGCTGTAGCTTCCACCGCCACAGCCGCAGCTCCTCCTTTCCCTTCTCTTCTTCTTCCCCTCTTCTTCTTCCCTCCTCCTCCGTGGCGTCACACACTCCCTCTTCTCTGTTTCCTCTGCAGGAAATAGAGGTATCACAACCTCTTCTCCTGCTTCCTCTTCCTCTTCTCTTCCTCTTCTTCTTCTTCTCCTCTTCGAACGCCCCACACCTCTCCTCTGTTTCCACCTGCAGGAAACAGAGGTGCTGCAGCCCTAGCTGCTGCCACCCCTTGCTCCTCTCCCTCTTCCCTCTCTTTTCCCTCTTCTTCTCCTTCTCTTCTTCTCCTATTCCCTTTTCCTCCCCAACGCCACACACCTCCTCGCTGCAGCTTTGCCACAGCTATCCTCCTCTCGTCTTCTTCTTCTTCTTCTTCTTCTTCTTCCTCTTCCCTTCTCTTCCCCAACGCCCCACACATCCTCTCTCTCTGTTTCTCGAGAGCGTGGGAGGCGGTGGGATAAAACCGAAATTTTTTATTTTCTTTATTTTTTTTTTCTTTTTGTAACTTAATAGTTTAGTCCTTGAAATTTCTATATTTACATATAGGTCCTCTAATTTACATATAAATCCTTATTAATAATTTTCAAAAGTGAGGGATATTACACTCTCCCCTCCTTAAAAGAAAATTTAGTCCTCTAAATTGATCATAGCTCAATCGATGAAAAGATGAGGATTATCATATCTTTATTTCCTCCTTTTGCTCTTAAATAGTTTCTCTCCTTCCTTTCTTCCTTTCTCTTCTTCTTCCTCTTTCCCTGCCACAGCTGCAGCTGCCACAGCCGCAGCCACATCTACTTCTTTCCCTTCTCCTCTTCCTCCTCCTTCCTTTCTTCTTTTCTCTTCTTCTCCTTCCTCCCCTTCTTCTCCCTGACGAACAGCACCTCCTTTCCTCTGTTTCCTCCTGCAGGAAACAGAGGTGCCACCTCTTCACCCACTTCTACTTCTTCTCTTCTTCCTCACCATCTCTTCCTCTCCTTCTCTTCCAGCTGTAGCTTCCACCGCCGCAGTCGCAGCTCCTCCTTTCCCTTCTCTTCTTCTTCCCCTCTCCTCTGTTTCCTCTGCAGGAAACAGAGGTATCACAACCTCTTCTCCTGCTTCCTCTTCCTCTTCTCTTCCTCTTCTTCTTCTTCTCCTCTTCGAACACCCCACACCTCTCCTCTGTTTCCACCTGCAAGAAACAGAGTTGCTGCAGCCCTAGCTGCTGCCACCTCTCGCTCCTCTCCCTCTTCCCTCTTCTTCTCCTTCTCTTCTTCTCCTATTCCCTTTTCCTCCCCAACGCACACATCCTCTCCTCTGTTTCCACCTGAGGGAAACAAAGGTGCTGTAGCCCTAGCTGCAGCTGTTGCCTCTCTCTCTCTCCTCTCCATCTTCCCTCTCTTCTTCTTCTTCTTCTTTTCTTCTCTTCTCCCTCTTCTTCCTCCTCTCTTCTTTTCCCTCTTCTTCTTCTTTTCTTCTCTTCTCCCTCAACTTCTCTTCTTCTTCTCCCCATGTCCCACCGCTAGAGCGTGGGAGACGGTGGGATAAAACCGAAATTTTTGGTTTTCTTTATTTTTTTTTTTTGTAAGTTAATAGTTTAGTCCTTGAAATTTTTATATTTACATATAGGTCCTCCAATTTACATATAAATCCTTATTAATAATTTTCAAAAGTGAGGGATATTACAATATCCATCTCATTTCTCTATGCTCACTAGCAAAGAAGAAGGGTACGTCACATTTGGAGACAACAACCAAGGCAAAATCACTGGCAAGGGAACCATAGGTAACAAATTAAAATTTTCTATTGATGATGTCTTACAAGTTGATGGATTGAAACATAATCTCTTGAGTGTTAGTCAATTATGCGATAAAGGTTATATCGTTAGATTTGAATCAAATGTGTGTATTATTGAAAAACCAAACCATAACATAACTATGATTGCATTAAAACAAAATAATGTCTACACCATCAACCTTGATGAACTAAGTAATTAATGTGCTTCTCCTCTTTAAATGATGATGCTTGGCTTTGGCATAGGAGACAAGGCCATGCAAGCATGAAACTAATATCTAAGATCTCATCTAGAGAATTAGTGCGAGGAATTCTAAATATAAAGTTTATTAAGGACAAAGTATGCGATGCATGTCAACTAGGTAAACAAATAAAAACTAGTTTCAAACCAAAAACTCAAATTAGCACCACTAGACCATTACAATTGATTCATTTGGACTTATTTGGACTAATTGACACGACAAGTCTAGGAGGAAGCAAATATGCGTTTGTAATTATGGATGACTATACTAGATACACTTTGACCTATTTCTTAGCTCACAAAAGTGATTGCTTCAAGTGTTTCTCTAAATTTTGTAAACTCACTCAAAACAAAAAAGGTTTCATTATTTCATCAATTCGAAGTGATCACGGTGGCGAATTTTAAAACCATGACTTTCAAAATTTTTGTGAAGTTAATGGATACAATCACAACTTCTCCACTCCGAGGAATCCCCAACAAAATGGAGTAGTTGAAAGAAAAAATAGAAACCTACAAGAAATGGCAAGAACGATGTTAAATGAACATAGTCTACCTAAGTATTTTTGGGCCGAAGCCGTAAATACGGCTTGCTACATCATGAATAGGGTCCTAATAAGACCATCTCTATCAAAAACTCCCTATGAATTATGGAATAACAAAAAACCAAATATTTTCTATTTTAAATTTTTCGGTTGTAAATGCTTTATTTTGAATGAAAGGGATGCCTTAGGAAAATTTGATGCTAAATCCGATGAAGGCATCTTTCTTGGTTACTCTTCCGTTTCAAAGGCTTTTCGGGTTTTTAACAAAAGAACCTTAGTAATAGAAGAGTCTATTCATGTTGTTTTTAATGAAATTTCTAATTTAAAGAAAAATGATTTTGATGATGATCTTGGTTTTGATAATTTGAATTTAAATGGACCCCCTCCTCAAAATAGCAACTTGGATGCACCTTCTTCCGAAATTTCCTTACCCAAGGAATGGTAGTATATAGATGCTCATCCAAAGGAGCTAATTATAGGAGATACATAAAAAGGGGTTCAAACTCGTTCCTCTTTCAAGAATTTTTGTGCTAACGCCGCCTTCCTTTCTCAAATCGAACCTAAATGCATTAATGAGCCCATAAAAGATGATTTTTGGGTTATTGCAATGCAAGAGGAATTGAATTAATTTGAGAGGAATAAGGTATGGAAGCTTGTTCCTAGACCTAGTGACCATTTAGTCATTGGTACTAAATGGGTCTTTAGAAACAAGCAAGACGAAAATGGTATCGTGGTTAGAAACAAGGCTAGATTAGTGGCCAAAGGTTTCAACCAAGAAGAAGGTATCGATTACAAAGAAACCTTCGCTCCCGTGGCTTGATTAGAAGCCATAAGGATGCTCCTTGCCTATGCTAGTAGTAATAATTTTAAACTATTTCAAATGGATGTCAAAAGTGCCTTCTTGAATGGTTTTATTTCCGAAGAAGTATATATCGAACAACCTCCCGGATTTAAAAATTCTCTTCTTCCTAATCATGTATTCAAATTGACTAAGGCTCTCTATGGCTTGAAACAAGCTCCTAGAGCTTGGTATGAAAGGCTTAGTTCCTTTCTTATTTTAAATAATTTTACCAAAGGCAAGGTTGATACTACATTGTTTATCCCACGGGCGAAGGGCGACGACACTGTAGCGGCGATCAGATCTCCCAAGGGCGACTGTACTATAGCGGCGACAACACTGTAGCGGCGACGAGATCTCCCTAGGGTGATCTGACTCCTGCAGCATTGGCTTTCCCTCACGGGCGACGGTACTGTAGCAGCGATCTGATCTCCCTTACTGTAGTGCTGATCGGATCTCCTGTAGCGTCGGCTTCTCCCCAAGGGCGACAATACTGTAGCGGCGACCATATCTCCCTAGGGCGACGGTACTGCAGCGACGATATGATATACTGCGGTGGTGGCTTTTCCCTATGGCGACGATTCTGTAGCGGCGACCAGAAGAGGGATCAAACATGGTAGCGACAGCCCCTAGGGCTGGCGATGGTGGCGGGAGGGTTGATACGATGGCAAGACTCCCTACCGTTACCCCTCAATCTGCTCCTCCACCATATCCTCTCTAGAGAGAAACTCCTTCGACGAAGCAGCATCGAAGTAGGTCGCGCTCTAGATCGCGGCAGCCTGCTCTCATTTCCAGTGACCCTCGTCCTTGGACTACTCTCTTCAAGGCTCCGGTTGGATGTCTGGATCTAAGCTTGGAATTCTTTACTCCAGAAGTTCAGGCTGATAAGAAGATTGCTGTATACGAGACTGCTGATTCAGCAGAGCTTATTGAGACATGGTCTATGGCGATTGTTGGCTATGTGGTAGGTCTCAAAATATCTTATTTCCCACTATCCTCATTTATCAAGACTCGTTGGGGAATATAGTCATTTGATCTTCATATGTTGGAGAACTGATTCTTTGTTTGCAAGCTATACTCTGAAGAAGATTTGCAATGGGTCCTTGAAGGATTCTGGACTATTCGCGGCCATCCAATGATTCTACGACGCTGGTTTCCTGATGTCCGTTTGGAGTTAGATAGCCTACAGTCTATTCCATTATGGGTATCCTTTCAAGGTCTTCCTCTACATCTTTGGAGTCGACGTTTTATTGCAAAGTTATGCAGCACTCGGGGATAGCCACTCTACATCGACAAAGCAACAGCAGCTCAGACGAGATTAGCTTTTGCACGAGCATGTGTACTGGTTTCTTCCGACGAAGATCTTCCAAATGAGGTTTTCTATCGTGATCTTGACGGGAACACTCGGAAGGTACATGTCTCATATTCCTGGAAGCCACAATGATGTCAGCATTGCTTATCTTTTGGTCATGCAAATGGAGCTTGTCAGTAAACTCCAAAACTGATCACAAAGGTCTATCGACCACGTCAAGCGCCTTAGCAACAAAGCGAGTCTTCTCTAATGGCAGTAGCACCGATGGTGGCGAAGACTATTGATCATTCCGACTCGCAAGGACAGCAACGCGGACAGAAGGACAAATCCAAAACTTTATCTCTTCCTATAATGTCTGAGCCTTCCACAACAGAAGTTTCCCATGGTACTAGTGGCAGGAGAAGCATAAGTCAGGAACTCTTCCAATATCTTCGGATCCGTCCACAATAGCTCAACGAACTCAGGCCCAAACAAATCTCGCCAGCAAGGATATTCTTCCTCAACAAACTCAGGCCGCAACAAAGATATTCTGTCTCAACAAACTCATGCCC
The DNA here is from genome assembly GCF_036884655.1 of Musa acuminata AAA Group. NCBI lineage: Eukaryota > Viridiplantae > Streptophyta > Magnoliopsida > Zingiberales > Musaceae > Musa > Musa acuminata. The sequence continues at coordinate 8,747,896 of NC_088328.1, read as the reverse complement.
CAACAAACCTCTCTAGCCAGGTTGCTCCAACAAGTACTAACCAAGATATTTTACAGCAACAATCTTATCATGCTTCAACAAACCCTGCCAATCAAGACAACATGATTCAAGGTATTTTAAAGTTTAAACATCTGCAAGCTGTAGATGAAGTGGATAAATATAGGAATAAAGCCATAAAAGGTAAGGATATTATGCGGGAGGAAAATACAAAACCAAAGGATAAGAAAAATGATGGTACAGTTCATCCAAAGTCGTAGGATGAATACCTTATCACCTTTTTCATTTGTTTATTACTGATGAAGATAACATGCTGGAATGTTCGTGGACTTAATAAGCCTGAGAAATATCAGGAGCTCAACAGAATAATCAAGTCTGTCGCATGTGATATTGTTATTCTAGTGGAAACGAAAATTAAACAATCGCGCGTTCAAGCTCAAAAGAATTTAATATGGCCGGACGTAGAACTATTTACCAATGATTCAAATGAAACTTTTGGTAGAATATGGGTCTTATGGCATCCTAACTCTATTAATGCTTGGTTTATTTCTGCTACTGATTAATTCATTCATCTTAAGGTAGAGGACAAAAAGAATGGCTATCAATTCAATTTTACTGGTATATATGCTTCAAACAGTATGTAAGAAAGAAATACACTGTGGTCTGATCTAACTAACATTGCAAATGGCTATCTTAATGTACCTTGGATTGTTCTTGGTGACTTAAATACTGTTCGGTATACAAATGAAAAAGTGGGGGGTAGATAGCTTCATAGTTTTAATGATTACATAGATACTACTGCATTGACTGATATGAAATCAATGGGTAATTGGCTCTCCTGGAGTAATCAAGGTGCTGCTAACAGAAAAATAATGGCTCGACTCGATAGATGTCTGATTAATCAAGAATGGTTAATAGTTTACCCTGATTCACTTCTTGAGTATGATGCTCCATTGTTTTCTGATCATTCTTTAATGTACATACACGCAGATAAAGCAACACCAAAAGGCAAGAAACCGTTTAGATTCTTCAACATGTGGAGTACTTATCCTCAGTTCCTTGATGTTATCAGATCAGCTTGGAATGTTAATATGCATGGATCCCCCTGGTAGGACTCTAGCTTGGAGAGTCCTAATTGAGAGGGACATTCATGTAAAACTGTTAGGACTCTAGCTAGGAGAGTCCTAATTGAGAGGGACATTCTGTTAGGACTCTAGCTATGAGAGTTCTAATTGAGAGGGGCATTCATGTAGGAGGTTTTTCTTAGGGAAGAATTAGGAGTTGTAAGGGAATAGGAGTCTTGAGTAGGAGTCCTATTAGGAGTTGGTTAGAAGTAAGAGTCTTAAGTAGGAGTCCTATTAGGAGTTAGGGTTTAGAAGCCCTATAAATAGTCATGTATTCCTTCTCTTTTCTTAAGCAATAGATGAATCTTTTCTGCAGCCTTTGAGCAGCAACTTGGAGGGAGGAACCCCTATAGAGTTCCAAGGAGGTCGATCCCCTAAAGAGATCAACTCCAAGTTTAGAATCTCCAAGGGTTCTAACACCCCCCCTTACATCTTATGTCAAAAACTCAAAGCCTGCAAAGCAGCACTTAAGGAGTGGAATACAATTACCTTTGGCAATATTACCACCCGAGTTCAATTTTGCAGAAAGGAACTAATAGCAATGCAACATGAGCTGCAACTTCAGCCCCATGATGAGAATCTTATCGAAAAAGAGACAGAAGCTAGAAATAACTTCATGCAAGCCTTAAAGCAGGAGGAAAGTTTTGCAAAACAGAAGTCTCGACAGCATTGGCTTACTTTAAGGGATTCCAATACTAAGTTTTTTTTTGCTTCCATTGCTACTCGAAGAGCCGTTAACAGCATCAGGAAATGCACAGACAAAGATAACAATCTTATTGAGAATTTAGATGAGGTTAAAGCATATACTGAGCAATTTTTTTATTCCTTACTCAACCAAGCGGGGCAACCTAATAATATTCATGTGGAGCCAACTAGAAAGCTTGATTCGAGTGTCATTTCTATCCTCAATGCCCCAATTACAGATGATGAAATAGTAAGAGTTATCTTTAAGTCACCAAAGCACAAATGCCCTGGTCCAGATGGATTTCCTGTTGAATTTTACCAAATTACATGGTCTATTATTGGTAATGATGTGATTAAAGCTTGCCAACTTTTTTTCTCTTCAGGTCATATTCTTAGAGAGATGAATTGCACTTTTATTTCTTTAATTCCTAAGAATGCAGGGGCTGATTCACTAGAGAACTATCGACCCATATCTTTATGTAACTTTATTTACAAGATCATCTCCAAACTGTTAGCAGATAGATTGCAAAAGGCAATACATAAGATAATTAGTCCAAATCAGGCTGCTTTCATCAAAGGAATAAGTATACATCATAATATTCTACTTGCTAATGACTTGGTCAAAGATCTGCACTCAAAAGCAAAAGGGACAAAAATCTATTTTAAAGCTGATCTACGAAAAGCCTTTGACTCAGTTAATAGGAACTTTATCTATAAGATGCTCCATGGTATCAACTTCCCTCAGCAATGGGTTAATTGGATTCAATGTTTCTTAAAAACTCCAATGTTTTCAATACTCTTCAATGGCTCACCTATTGGTTTTTTTGGGAGCAAGAATGGCATCCGACAAGGCGATCCACTCTCTCCATATCTCTTTACTATTACAATGGAAGGACTTAGCTATATGTTGGAATCTGCGGTCTCTGATGGCAGTATTAAGGTACCCCATACTGGCCCTATTCATATATCACATATAATATTTGTAGATGATCTTCTTATCTTTCTTCAGAATGATTTAACTTCAGTAAGAAACCTGGCTACTATTCTGATTGATTTTGGTATAGTTTCTGGCCTTCAGTTAAATCATGCGAAAAGTAAATTCTACATGAGCCCTTGTATTGAGGACAAAAATGTTATTGCACATACCCTAGGGGTTAGTGAGGGAAATCTGCCAGTTACATATCTTGGTCTCTCACTCATATCCACTAGCATTCACAAAACCCACTGTCAGCCTATCCTGCAAAAAATAAAGAATAAAATTTCCTCCTGGAAAAATAGGCTTCTTTCAAAAGTAGGACGACTTGAACTCATCCGTTCGGTGTTGTACTCTTACTCTATATATTGGTCTAATGCATTTCTTCTGCCTATTGGACTTCTCCAAGATATTGAACGATTATTAATAAACTTCTTCAGGAATGGCACAAATGATAAGACAATGCATATGGTAAATTGGGACAGCATCTGCAAACCGAAAGATTAAGGGGGGCTGAACCTGAGAAATACTAGAGATTGGAATAAAGCATGTTTTGTAAAGCAATTGTGGGACCTTTTGCAAAACAAATATTCCTTATGGTCATAATGGGTTTTTGCTAGGTATCTTTCAAAGGAATCGATTTGGAAAATTTCAACAAGAACATACCACTCTACAGCTTGGAAAGGAATTTGAAAGGCAAGGAATTGGCTAATCAAACACATTTCTTATGCAATCTCTACTGGAACTAATAATAATATGTGGTACGATCCTTGGGTGAATGGGAAAAGTATATTTCAATTATATGGTGACAGAATACGAAAAGACCTTGGGGCTCCTAAAGATTGGAAGGTTTCCGAGTTCATTGCTAATGGTACCTGGTGTCTCCCTACTCCTATTTCTCCTGAAATGTTATCACTTTGGCCGACTATCACAGCTATTCCAATCAGGAACAACCCTTTAGATGTACTTATTTGGCTTCATGACAATGGTAAATTTAGTGCCACATCTGCATGGAATCAAATTAGGCAAAGAAATAACAAGTGGCTCCCAAGCAATTGGACATGGGATCTGTTAGGATCGAGAGCACTAAGAGGGGGGGGTGAATTAGTGCAGCGGAAATCTTATAGCGATTAAAACCAAAAGCTGCGTTCGTTCAATAAAAACTATTATGATGCAAAAGCTAATTCTCAGTTTGTATCTAAGTGCAGTTTGCGTCTAAGCGCAGATTGCGTCTAAGCGCAGTTTGCGTCTAAACACAGTTTGCGTCTAAGCGTAGTTTTGCGTCTAAGCGCAGTTTGCGTCTAAACGCAGATTTACGTCTAAACTCAGATTTACGTCTAAACGTAGTTTTACGTCTAAACGCAGATTTACGTCTAAACGCAGTTTTACGTCTAAACGCAGATTTACGTCTAAACGCAGTTTTACGTCTAAACGCAGATTTACGTCTAAACTCAGATTTATGTCTGAACGCAGTTTTACGTCTAAACGCAGATTTACGTCTAAACGCAGTTTTACGTCTAAACGCAGATTTACGTCTAAACTCAGTTTACGTCTAAAACGTCTTTACACAGTTTACGTCTAAACGTAATTTTTACGTCTAGACGCAGTTTCAAAGGGATCTGAACTTTAGAAACTCGTTCGTAAAAGCGCAGAAAACAGTTTTGCAGAATCAAGGCGTAAACGTAAACTGCAATGTAAATATCGTACGAAAACGTTGGCTTACGTCTGAAAGCAGATTCGGACAGATCAGCACTTAAAAACTTGTTCGTGAAGGCGTAGAAGACAGTTTTGCAGAATCAAAATGTAAACGTAAACTGTAATGTACGAAAACACCAATTTACGTCTGAATGCAGATTCGGAAAGAACAGCACTTAGAACTTGTTCGTAAAATCGCAGAATGCAGTAGTTATGAAGGAGGTTTGCAGTAATGATAAAGTGCTCAAAATAAACGCAAACCAGAGATTTAGAGTGGTTCGGTCAGTCTTGACCTACTCCACTTTTGGCTTCCTCCACCGACGAGGTCACCGACGTCAACTAGAGGCCTTCCTTCAATTAGGCGAAGGCCAACTGCCCTTTTTACAGTTTCTCTCCTTTTGGCAGGCTCAGGAGACAACCTTTACAGACCTTTCTCTCCTCACTTTACAACTCAAAACTTGAAGAACAGAAGGAGGAGACTTAAAGGCTTTACAACACTTTTGAGCTCTTAGAATCACAGAAAAGATCAAGATTTCAGTATAGGTTTGTATCTTTTCAGTGCTGAATGGGTGGGGTATTTATAGGCCCCAACCTAGTTCAAATTTGGAGCTCAAAACGATCAAATCCCGGAATTCCGGGATCAGGCGGTTGCACCTCTTGACTGGAGGGGTTGCACCGCCTGGCAGAGCTCGAAGACCGAGCTCAGGCGGTGCCACCTCTCTGTCAGGGAGGTTGCACCGCCCAGTCTTGCTCGAAGACTGAGCTCAGGCGGTGCCACCTCTCTATCAGGGAGGTTGCACCGCCTAGTCTTGCTCGAAGACTGAGCTCAGGCGGTGCCACCTCCCGGCTGGGGAGGTTGCACCGCCCAGTCTCGCTGGGAGGCTTAGCCCAGGCGGTGCCACCTCCTTGCCTAGGCGGTTGCACCTCCTGGTGTAATCAGGGTCCGAATGGTTAGCTCCATTCGGCCCAATTTCAGTCTTTCAGGGGCCCAATTGCCCCAAGATTAAGCTAATGGGATCACCTCCCATTTTCCAACTTAATCATCGTGCTAACTACGATTAGATCTAAGACAATTTCTGCAGCTTTGCTTCGGTGCGTCAATCGCTTCTTCTGGCGAGTTTCCAGCGAACTTCCGTCGATCATCCGATGAACCCTCGGTGATGCTCCTGCGGACTTCCGGCAAACTCCTGGACTTTGCGACGATCCACTTGGCAAGTTCCGACGAGCTTCGCTTGGCAAGCTTCTGGACTTCTCGGATCTGTTCTCGCAGAACCTCCGACGACCGTCCGAACTTCCGTCGAACTCTCGAACTCCCAACGTGATCATGAACTTGACTCCGGCGCAACTCCTGCTGCTTGTCTAACTTTCATCGTAGTTAATCCTGCACAATTAAAACAAAACTTCGATCGAGACAATTAATCCTAAGCAATTAACCAAGTTGTCCGGCATGTCATTGGTCCCTCGACACTTCGTCTGATTCTTCGGCGCATCGTCCTCTCCTGCGGCCTATTGCCCAATCGGCCAGTTGACTCCGCAACTCCGATATCCTTGGCACAATAACCGCTCTTCTTGGCCCGATGCCCGAGTCCACTGCCCGAAGCCTTCTATCGATACGTCGACCGATCTACCGGCTCGACGTCCAATCTTCTGACATGTTCCTCCGGCACAACATGATTTTCCTGCTTTAACTGTCTCATCCTGATCGAGGCATCCTGCGTCACTCAAAACGCAGATTAAATCATAAACATATATCAAGGAGTTTCATCATCAAAATACGAGATTCAACAATCTCCCCCTTTTTGATGATGACAACTACTTGATGACGGAGTTAAACTTAACTCCCGGAGTTTAAACAAACTCCCCCTATCAATATACCTTATTGATAGAAACTCTTAGATTCAAAAATCTAAGCAACATGTCATCATAATCGGAGTTAACCTTAACTCCCAGAGTTTAAACAAACTCCCCCTATCAATATGCCATATTGATAGAACCTTGAATTCAAACTGAATTCAAGTCATTGCAATATTCATCATGAATACTTGCAACACGTCAACATGAACATATGCATAAACTTATGCATCACATGTCATGTCATCAACATACTTCTCCCCCTTTGTCATCAACAAAAAGGAGAAGTATCACAATCAAGTGTTTGTGATATTGGTTCAACTCATTGCATGAAAAACATAATATCAAGTTTTATCATCATGCAATTTTGCTAGAAAATATAGCAAGTGTTGATTCATGCTTAGAATATTCAAGCTATCAAGTTTTAGATATGCAAGTTTTTATAGCATACAAGATAGCACTTGGTATGAAAATTAGAGATGTTCAAGATAGCAAGTTCTACATCATGCAAGCTAGCAAATTAGATATGTTCAAGAAGGCAACTCTTGCTTCTTGAAATATGAAAATTTTGTCCACTTTGCTAGATGCGCAAGTTAGCATGTTTGCCTCTTGAGATAGGCAAGATAGCACATTTGCTTCTTTTGAGATAGCAACTTTTCGCTTCTCTTTAGACTACAAGCTAGCAATTTTTTTACAATATACAAGTTAGCAAAAACCTCGAAAGCAAATGCAAGATAACTTTCTTGTGTAGGCTCATGATTATTGCTTCCTATTGTAATGTGCAGGTTGCAAGTCTTGCTTCTTGAGATATTCAAGATGGTGATGTTCAAGAAGACAACTTTTGCTTCTTGAAATAAGCAAGTTAGCAATCTTTGCTACTTAAGATAGGCAAGCTAGTAATCAAGTTTTTGCATCTTCTTGACTTGTGCAAGCTAGCTATCTCCCCCTTTGTCATCGTCAAAAAGAAAGGAAGAATACAATTTTGTAGTTCTTTTTCCTTTTACAACGATTTCAAAATCATGACAAAGGATGAATAATCAAGTTATGAATGTCAAGACAATTTTTCATCATGAATATTTTATCATTGCATGCATCATTATCATAAGTTGAAGTATTACATGCATAATATCATATCATCATTCATAATTACATTAATGTTTCAATATAGCAATTTCTTCTCAAAATGTGTAACTTAGCACTCATAGCATTTTAAATCATGATTTGCAATACATCACATCATAATTAGAAAGCACAAGTATTGCATGCATAAATCATAAATGTTTCATATCATGATGGTATCAATTTTGTCAAATTATATCCTACCATGCATGATCAATAACTTCTCATTTGTATTTCATGCATTATTTCATTTCATCTCATAAGGAATATCAAGAAAAGTTATTGGATGAGGAGATAAATATTTTATGAATACACGGAATTGTATCAAAATCATATCATAAGTGTTTCGTGTATTCATATTATCACATGAAGCATATTATCATTTTTGAGATTCATAACATGAATAACGTTATTACTATTTCATCAAAATCAAGAACTCTAGAGATAGAAAATGATTGAAGCATTTAACATGATTGAAGCATGATTCATATTTAAAGTGTATCTTATGTCATAAATACGAATCAAGTATTTGTCAAATCTGAAATCATCCTTAAAATTACATTCAATAAATTCATATATGACAAGCATAGATTTATTGAAAAATCAATAAGATAGAGGATTGCATTTCAAGTGTTTATCAATTGTAGCATTTCATCACATGGCAAGATATCATCAAGTAGAATTACGATGCAAGTTCTTGATATCTTAACATGATGAAAATTCAAATATGGCACTTATAGTATCAATTCATGAATACCAAAAGATATTATTTGTGATTTCAATTTTGCAAGATCATGATTATGATTTAGTCATAACTTATTCAAATCAAATCGTCAACTTGAAACTCATAATCAAGTCATTAAAATTAATTTCGAAATTCACAAAATATTATGAAATCAAAAGACAAGTTGCATTTCATTTGAAGAACTCCTTTTTGATAAATGAACGATCTTGATTTATAAAGAGCTTAATGTTATAATTATCAAGATCATGATTTTAATAATTATTCTCTTTAGCAAAGAATCACAAAAGCACTTTATTTTTGCATAAGAAATCTCATTGTATTATGATTTATAAATTCTTTTTCTGCACATGAATCATAGGAGATATGTATGTGAAACAAATCTTTGCAAGCAAGAACACTATCATTCATATTTCAAGATAGAATTTATAAGCAGGAATCATTTCATCAAATCCATTTTAGAAAAATATTTTTCAAAAGTGTATGAGAAAATCCGATTGTTAGGATACCAATTGTTAAGTGAATCCGAAAATGAAATTAGTACTTTCATGCATTCGGATAAGATTTTGCTATAGATTTTCAAGTTCAATTATGAAGATAAAACATGCTCATGATCATAAAAATTTATGTATCCAAAACATATAATTTCCAACATGTTATAGTGTAAAATCATCATGGCAATTAAGTGTTTTGAACATTGAATCAAGAATGTCCGAAAAATAATCTTAACACGTTCATGCATTCGAGCACATTTTTGCCATAGTTTTTCAAATATACTCATGAGAATAACACATGCTTATCATCGGCTTAAAATCTCAGGCATAAAATTGTTATTCAAAATATTTAATTTCATCATTATGCATTTCTTCAAATCAAACATGATCTTTAATCAAAATCGAGAAATAACAATGGAAATCAACGTAATACGCATTATTACTTCTTAACCATGATTTCATATTTTCAATCAAGATCATTTTATTTGTTTATCATAAAATATGCAATATTATCATTTTCGAAATTACTTAGTATGATCATAATAATATTATTATTATTTTTTTAACATGTAATTTTTCAGAAAATTAATTCTAAACTAAAAGAGAAAAATACATCATGAAAGCATCAAGTAATTTCAAAATAAATTAGGGGGATTTCGATTACCTCATCATTGTAGGCTGTTAAGGCGTAGTTTGCCGCCTTGCTTTTGTTGACTTTCTCTTCTTCGGAGGAGCTCGATTCATCCCAATTTTTGTTCTTCTTCTTGCGTTTAAAGCAAGTAGTTCGATTCTTTTTGCTTTTTAATTTTCGTTTCATTTGTAGTTTAAGTTCACCATCACTTGAGCTTATGCTCGAGTGGTCTTCAAATGTTCTATGTCCCAAATCCTTCCTGTTCTTTGGAAGATTGTTTTGTTCATCATTGTCCTCATCACTTGAGTCATCGCTCAAGTGGCATTCATTTGTCCAGAGTTCCAAATCCTTCCTGTTCTTTGGAAGGTAATTGTGTTCAACATGTTCATCATGTGCATTGTGCACCATTTCATATGTCATCAATGAACCAATTAGTTCTTCAAGTGGTAAGTTGTTTAGGTTTTTAGCTTCTTGTATTGCAGTTACTTTTGAATCCCACGTTTTAGAAAGTGAGCGCAAAATTTTGTTAACGAGTTCAAAATCCGAAAAGTTTTTACCAAGTGATTTTAAACCATTGACGACATCCGTAAAACGGGTGTACATTTCAACAACGGTTTCGCTTGGTTTCATATGAAAAAGCACGAAATCATGCAGTAAAATATTAACTTTCGAGTCTTTGACTCTACTAGTTCCCTCATGCGTGATTTCAAGAGCGCGCCAAATATCGAAAGCCGTTTCGCACAAAGAAACCCGATTGAACTCATTTTTGTCCAAAGCGCAAAATAAGGCATTCATAGCCTTTGCGTTTAAAGAAAAATACTTCTTCTCTAAATCCGACCATTCGTTCATCGGTTTAGAGGGAAGTTGAAAACCGTTTTCAACGATATTCCATAAATCCAGATTTGAGAAATCAAGAAAACTCTCATTCGAGTTTTCCAATAAGTATAGTCCAATCCGTTAAAGAACGGGGGACGAAAGACCGAAAAGCCCTCTTGAAGAGCCATTTCTCTCGGGTGTAAATCCGAAATGAGAAATACCCCGCTCTAATACCAATTGTTAGGAACGAGAGCACTAAGAGGGGGGGGTGAATTAGTGCAGCGGAAATCTTAGAGCGATTAAAACCAAAAGCTGCGTTCGTTCAATAAAAACTATTATGATGCAAAAGCTAATTCTCAGTTTGTATCTAAGTGCAGTTTGCGTCTAAGCACAGATTGCGTCTAAGCGCAGTTTGCGTCTAAACACAGTTTGCATCTAAGCGTAGTTTTGCGTCTAAGCACAGTTTGCGTCTAAACGCAGATTTACGTCTAAACTCAGATTTACGTCTAAACGCAGTTTTACGTCTAAACGCAGATTTACGTCTAAACGCAGATTTACGTCTAAACGCAGTTTTACGTCTAAACGTAGATTTACGTCTAAATGCAGTTTTATGTCTAAACGCAGATTTACGTCTAAACTCAGATTTACGTCTGAACGCAGTTTTACGTCTAAACGCAGATTTACGTCTAAACGCAGTTTTATGTCTAAACACAGATTTACGTCTAAACTCAGTTTACGTCTAAAACGTCTTTACACAGTTTACGTCTAAACGTAATTTTTACGTCTAGACGCAGTTTCAAAGGGATCTGAACTTTAGAAACTCGTTCGTAAAAGCGCAGAAGACAGTTTTGCAGAATCAAGGCGTAAACGTAAACTGCAATGTAAATATCGTACGAAAACGCTGGTTTACGTCTGAAAGCAGATTCGGACAGATCAGCACTTAAAAACTTGTTCGTGAAGGCGTAGAAGACAGTTTTGCAGAATCAAAACGTAAACGTAAACTGTAATGTACGAAAACACCGATTTACGTCTGAATGCAGATTCAGAAAGAACAGCACTTAGAACTTGTTCGTAAAAGCGCAGAATGCAGTAGTTATGAAGGAGGTTTGCAGTAATGATAAAGTGCTCAAAATAAATGCAAACCAGAGATTTAGAGTGGTTCGGTCAGTCTTGACCTACTCCACTTTTGGCTTCCTCCACCGACGAGGTCACCGACGTCAACTAGAGGCCTTCCTTCAATTAGGCGAAGGCCAACTGCCCTTTTTACAGTTTCTCTCCTTTTGGCAGGCTCAGGAGACAACCTTTACAGACCTTTCTCTCCTCACTTTACAACTCAAAACTTGAAGAACAGAAGGAGGAGACTTAAAGGCTTTACAACACTTTTGAGCTCTTAGAATCACAAAAAAGATCAAGATTTCGGTATAGGTCTGTATCTTTTCAGTGCTGAATGGGTGGGGTATTTATAGGCCCCAACCCAGTTCAAATTTGGAGCTCAAAACGATCAAATCCCGGAATTTCGGGATCAGGCGGTTGCACCTCTTGACTGGAGAGGTTGCACCGCCTGGCAGAGCTCGAAGACCGAGCTCAGGTGGTGCCACCTCTCTGTCAGGGGGGTTGCACCGCCCAGTCTTGCTCGAAGACTGAGCTCAGGCGGTGCCACCTCTCTGTCAGGGAGGTTGCACCGCCCAGTCTTGCTCGAAGACTGAGCTCAGGCGGTGCCACCTCCCGGCTGGAGAGGTTGCACCGCCCAGTCTCGCTAGGAGCCTTAGCCCAGGTGGTGCCACCTCCTGGCCTAGGCGGTTGCACCTCCTGGTGCAATCAGGGTCCGAATGGTTAGCTCCATTCGGCCCAATTTCAGTCTTTCAGGGGCCCAATTGCCCCAAGATTAAGCTAATGGGATCACCTCCCATTTTCCAACTTAATCAACGTGCTAACTATGATTAGATCTAAGACAATTTCTGCAGCTTTGCTTCGGTGCGTCAATCGCTTCTTCCGGCGAGTTTCCGACGAACTTCCGTCGATCATCCGATGAACCCTCGGTGATGCTCCTGCGGACTTCCGGCAAACTCCTGGACTTTGCGACGATCCACTTGGCAAGTTTCGACGAGCTTCGCTTGGCAAGCTTCTGGACTTCTCGGATCTGTTCTCGCAGAACCTCCGACGACCGTCCGAACTTCCGTCGAACTCCCAACGTGATCATGAACTTGACTCCGGCGCAACTCCTGCTGCTTGTCTAACTTTCATCGTAGTTAATCCTGCACAATTAAAACAAAACTTCGATCGAGACAATTAATCCTAAGCAATTAACCAAGTTGTCCGGCATGTCATTGGTCCCTCGACGCTTCGTCTGATTCTTCGGCGCATCGTCCTCTCCTGCGGCCTATTGCCCAATCGGCCAGTTGACTCCGCAACTCCGATATCCTTGGCACAATAACCGCTCTTCTTGGCCCGATGCCCGAGTCCACTGCCCGAAGCCTTCTGTCGATACGTCGATCGATCTACCGGCTCGACGTCCAATCTTCTGACATGTTCCTCCGGCACAACATGATTTTCCTGCTTTAACTGTCTCATCCTGATCGAGGCATCCTGCGTCACTCAAAACGCAGATTAAATCATAAACATATATCAAGGAGTTTCATCATCAAAATACGAGATTCAACAGGATCGACTGGGATCACAAAGACATTCCTTATGTACATGGCAGGCCCTTCTGAATAAACTACCTACAATAGACAATATGAAAAGAAAAGGTATCCATCATGTTAACCGATGTTCCCTTTGCATTCAACAAGAAGAAACTGTTGACCATCTCTATTTTGCTTGTGACTATACTAAATGAATATGGAAGGAGATTCTCCAGCGATTCGAACTCAATAGAATGCTGCAACGAAACTTGCATCAAGAATTAGGTGACCTCATGCAATGTTTTTCAAGAAAAGGGCCTCTTACACAATTGACAAAGGTTATATTCAGATGCGCTATTTGGTGGATGTGGAAGGAAAGATATAGCAGAATCTTTGACTGTCAAAACACAAATAATGCTCAGCTCTTAACAGAGATTATTAGAGACTCAAGATCATGTATGGAGAACGATCTCAAAATGGAGCACCTTACACAGAGAGAAAAAAATATTTTTATCAAATTCAATTTTGCTATTAGCTAAAGATCTTGGGCATGATGTCAAAAGCTATACCCACAGGAAATCTTGGCATATCTGGACTTTAAATTTTATTTGTTGGCCACAGTTAAGAGTTATAGTCTACAGCATGTGTAGTCATAACTACCGCATGAGTAGTCTATGAGTTACCTAGCTTCGTCTATAACTTGTATAGACAAAGCTATTTGTAGAAACTTTACACAAAATCAATTTACTTTTACTTATCAAACAAAAGATACTACATTGTTTATTAAACATTTTAAAAATAATTTTCTTATTGTGCAAATTTATATTGACGATATTATTTTTGGCTCTTCGGATGAATCACTATATGAATCATTTGCCAAATGTATGAGTCATGAATTTGAAATGAGTTTAATGGGTGAATTAACTTTCTTTTTAGGATTACAAATCAAACAACTTAGGGATGGTATATTTCTTAACCAATCTAAATATACATTAGAATTGTTAAAACGATTTAACATGGATAATTCAAAAGCAATAAACACCCCTATGAGTACTGCGACTAAGTTAGATATGGATGAAAATAGTGAAAATTTCGATCAAAAAATATATAGGGGAATGATAGCTAGTCTACTCTACCTCACCGCGACTAGACCGGATATTATGTTTAGTGTAGGACTTTGCGCTAGGTTTCAATCAAATCCTAAATTTTTTTTTTTGGTAAGTAAAAGTAAATTGATTATGTGTAAAGTTTCTACAAATAGCTTTATCTATACAAGTCATAGACAAAGTCAAGTAACTCATTGAGTACACATGTGGTAGTTATGACTACACATGATGTAGACTTTAACTCCTAACTGTAGCGAACTTGTTAAGATGTGCCAAGACTACCAGTGGTTACAGCATTTAACATCTTTGCCAAGATCTTTAGCTAATTGTAAAATTGAATTTAACAAAAATATCTCTTTCTCTTCGTGTAAAGTGCTCCATTTTGAGATTGTGCTCCATGCATGATCTTGAGTCTCTAATAATCTCTGTCAAGAGCTGAGCATTGTTTGTGTGTTGACACTCAAAGATTCTGCTACATCTCTCCTTCCATATCCACCAAATAGCACATCTGAAAGTAACCTTTGCCAATTGTGTAAGAGGTCCTTTCCTTGAGAAATTTTGTATGAGGTCGCCTAATTCTTGATGCAAGTTTGGTTGCGGCAGCCTATTGAGTTCAAATTGCTAGAGAATCTCCTTCCATATCTATTTAGTATATTCACAAGCAAAATAGAGGTGGTCAATAGTTTCTTCTTATTGCAAATAAAGGGAGCATCGGTTAACATGATAGATATCTCTTTTCTTAATATTATCTATTGTAGGTAGTTTATTAAGAAGGGCCTGCCATGTACATAGGGAATGTCTCTGTGATCCCGGTTTATCCCATGTCCAGCTGCTTGGGATCCACTTATTATTTTTTTGCCTGATTTGATTCCAAACGGATGTGGCACTAAATTTACCATTGTCATGAGGCCAAATAAGTGTATCTGAAGAGTTGTTCCTGATTGGAATAACTTTGATAGTCGGCCAAAGTGATATCATTTCAGGAGAAATAGGATTAGGAAGACACCAGGTACCTTTAGCAATGAACTCGGAAACCTTCCAATCTTTAGGAGCCCCAAGGTCTTTTCGTATTCTGTCACCATATAATTGAAATATACTCTTCCCATTTATCCAAGGATCGTACCATATATTAGTACTAGTTCCAAAAGAGATTGCATAAGAAATGTGTTTGATTAGCCAATTCCTTGCCTTTAAAATTCCTTTCCAAGCTGTAGAGTGATATGTTCTTGTTGAAAATTTCCAAATTGATTCCTTTGAAAGATACCTAGCAGAAACCCATTGTGACCATAAGAAACATTTATTTTGCAAAAGATCCCACAATTGTTGTACCAAACATGCTTTATTCCAATCTCTAATATTTCTCAAGTTCAGCCCCCCTTTATCTTTCGGTTTACAGATGTTGTCCCAATTTACCATATGCATTGCCTTATCATTTGTACCATTCCAGAAGAAGTTCATTAATAGCCGTTCAATATCTTGGATAAGTCCAATAGGCAGAAGAAAAGCATTAGACCAATATATAGAGTAAGTGTACAACACCGAACGGATGAGTTCAAGTCGTCCTACTTTTGATAGAAGCCTATTTTTCCAGGAAAAAATTCTATTCTTTATTTTTTGTAGGATAGGCTGACAATGGGTTTTATGAATGCCAGTGGATATGAGTGGGAGACCCAGATAAGGAACTGGCAGACTTCCCTCATTAACCCCAGAGTGTGTGTAATAAAGTCCTTGTCCTCAATGCAAGGACCCATATAGATTTTACTTTTCGCATGATTTAACTGAAGGCCAGAAACCATACCAAAGTCATTTAGAATAGTAGATAGGTTCCTCACTGAAGTTGGATCATTCTGGAAAAATATAAGTAAATCATCTGCAAATGTTATGTGTGATATGTGAAAAGAACCAGCATTTGGTACCTTAATACCGCCATTCAAGACTGTTTGTTCTAACATACAGCTAAGTCCTTCCATTGCAATAGTAAAGAGATATGGAGAAAGTGGATCACCTTGTCGGATGCCATTCGTGCTCCCAAAAAATCCAATAGGTGAGCCATTAAAAAGTATCAAAAACTTTGGAGTTTCCAAGCAACTTTGAATCCAATTTACCCATTTCTGTGGGAAGTTCATATCGATGAGCATCTTATAGATAAAACTCCTATTAACTGAATCAAAGGCATTCCGTAAATCAGCTTTAAAACATATTTTCGTCCCTCTCGCATTTGAGTGCAGGTCCTTTATCAAGTCATTAGCAAGCAGAATATTATGATGTATACTTCTCCCTTTGATGAAAGCTGCCTGATTTGGACTAATGATCTTGTGTATTACCTTTTGCATTCTATCTGCCAACACTTTAGAGATGATCTTGTAAATAAAGTTGCATAATGATATGGGTCGATAGTTTTCTAGTGAATCAGCCCCTGTATTCGTGGGAATTAAAGAAATAAAAATGCAGTTCATCTCTCTAAGAATACGGCCTGAAGAGAAAAAATGTTGCCAAGCCTTAATCACATCATTTCCAATAATATTTTTTTTTGGTAAGTAAAAGTAAATTGATTATGTGTAAAGTTTCTACAAATAGCTTTATCTATACAAGTCATAGACAAAGCCAAGTAACTCATAGAGTGCGAATGCGATAGTTATGACTACACATGCTGTAGACTATAACTACTTGTGGGTATATTATTTGGCATCATTCCCAAGATCTTTAGCTAATAGCAAAATTAAATTTGATAAAAATATCTTTTTCTCTTCGGGTGAAGTGCTCGGTTTTGAGATCATGCTCCATACAGGATCTTGAGTCTCTAATAATCTCTTTCAAGAGCTGAGCATTGTTTGTGTGTTGACATTCAAAGATTCTATTACATCTCTCCTTTCACATGCACCAAATAGTGCATCTGAAAGTAACCTTTGCTAGTTGTGTAAGTGGCCCTTTTCTTGAGAAACATTGCGTAAGGTCGCATAGTTCTTGGTGCAAGTTTGGTTGCGGCAGTCTATTGAGTTCAAATCGCTGGAGAATCTCCTTCCATATCCATTTTGTAAAAGCACAAGCAAAATAGAGGTGGTCAACAGTTTCTTCTTGTTGCAAACAAAGGGAGCATCAATTAACATGATAGATGCCATTTCCAATAATAGACCATGTAGTTTGGTAAAATTCAGCTGGAAATCCATCTGGACCAGGGCTTTTATACTTCGGTGACTTAAAGACAACTCTTACAATTTCATCATCTATAACTAGGGCATTGAGGATTGAAATGTCATCCGAATCAAGCTTTCTAGTTGGCTCCACATGAATGTTATTAGGTTGCACCGCTTGATTGAGTAAGGAATAAAAAAATCGCTCAGTGTATGCTTTAACTTCATCTAAATTCTCAATAAGATTACCATATTTGTCTTTGCATTTTCTGATGCGATTAACGGCCCTTCGAGTAGTAATGGATGCATAGAAAAACTTAGTATTGGAATCTCCTAGAGTTAGCCAATGCTGTCGAGACTTTTACTTTGCAAAACTTTCCTCCTGCTTTAAGGCTTGCATGAAGTTACTTCTGGCTTCTGTCTCTTTGTAGATAAGATTCTCATCTTGGGGCTGAAGTTGTAGCTCATATTGTATCGCCATTAGTTCCTTTCTGTAAATTTGAACCCGAGTGGTAATATTTCCAAAGGTGTTTGTATTCCACTCCTTCAGTGCCGCTTTGCAAACTTTGAGCTTTTGGCATAAGATGTAAAGTGGCGAACCATGTATATTAATATTCCAAGCCGATCTGATAATATCAAGGAATTGAGGATGAGTACTCCACATGTTAAAGAATCTAAATGGTTTCTTACCTCTAGGTGTTGCTTTCTCTGCGTGTATATACATTAAGGAATGATCAGAAAATAATGGTGCATCATACTCAAGAAGTGAATCAGGGTAAACTGTTAACCATTCTTGGTTAATCAAACATCTGTCTAGTCGTGCCATTATTTTTCTGTTACCATCGCCTTGATTACTCCAGGAGAGCCAATTGCCCACAGATTTCATATCAATCAATGCGGCAGTGTCTATATAATCATTAAATATTTGAAGCTGACTTTCAGAATGCTGTCTACCCCCCACTTTTCATTTGGGTATCGAACAATATTAAAGTCACCAAGAACAATCCACGGCATATTAAGACAGTTATTTACAATGTTAGTCAGATCGGTCCAAAGTGTATTTCTTTCTTGCATACTATTTGAAGCATATATACCAACAAAATTGAATTGACAGCCATTCTTTTTGTCCTCCACCTTAAGATGAATGAATTGATCGGTAGCAGAAATAAACCAAGCATTAATGAAGTTAGGATGCCATAAGACCCATATTCTACCAAATGTTTTACTAGAGTCATTGGTAAACAGTTCTGCGTCCGGGCATATTAAATTCTTTTGAGCAAGAACGAGCGATTTTTTAATTTTTGTTTCTACGAGAATAGCAATATCACATGCGGCAGACTTGATTATTCTGTTGAGCTCCCGACATTTTTCAGGCTTATTAAGTCCACGAACATTCCAGCAAATTATTTTCATAAAAAAAAAAAGTAAGGTATTCATTCTATGACTTTGAATGGATAGTACCATCCTTTTTCTTATCCTTAGGTTTTGCATTTTCCTCCCGCACAATATCTTTACCTTTTAAGGCTTTATTTCTATATTTATCCACTTCATCCACAGCTATCAAATTTTTAAACTTTATACCTTTAGTCAAGTAGTCTGATTGTTGAGGTACAATATCCTGGTTAGTATGATTTATTGATGCATGAGATAGTTGAGGCAGAATATCTTTATTACCAAGGTTTGTTGGGGCATGTGTTTGTTGTGGCAGAATATCCTTGCTGGCGATGTTTGTTGGTGCTTGAGTTTGGTTGGCATGTTGAGTGGATATTGGAATTCCTGTTGTGGATGGATCCGGTAATATAGTAAGAGATGAAGTTTCCAACTTATGCTTCTCCTGTCCATGAGTACCATGGGCTGTTATGGAAAGCTTCGACATAATAGGGAGAGATAAAGTTCCTGATTTGTCTTGTCTATGGCGCTGTCCCTGCGAGTCGAAATGCTCACACGTCTGCGTCACCACCGGTTCTACTACCATTAGGGGAGGTTCACCTTGTTGCTGAGGCATCTGACGTGGCCTGTAGATCTTATTAATTGGTTTCGGGGTTTGTTGACAGGCTCCATTTGCATGACCAAAAGATAAGCAACTCTTGCATCGTTGTGGCTTCCAAGAATATGAGACATGTACCTTACGAGTGTTCCCTTGAAACGATACCCATAATGGGTATCGTTTCAAGGCAAATCCTAAATTATCTCATCTTAAAAGTGTTAAAAGAATATTTAGGTATCTTAAAGTAACTCCAAATCTAGGACTGTGGTATCCAAAATCTGAAAAATTCGATTTAATAGCTTATGCAAATGCCGATTTTGGCGGATGCAGGATAGATAGAAAAAGTACATCCGGAACATGCCAATTTTTAGGACATGCACTTGTTTCTTGGACTTCCAAGAAACAAAATTCAGTTGCACTATCTACGGCGGAAGCCGAGTACATTGCTGCAAGTGCATGCTGTGCACAAGTTGTTTGGATGAAAAATACATTAGAAGACTATGAAATTCACTTTAAAAACATTCCCAAAAAATGTGATAATACTAGTGCCATATGTCTTACTAAAAATCCAATTCAGCACTCTAGAACTAAGCACATCGACGTTAGGCATCATTTCATACGCGATCATGTCCTTAACAATGATGTTGTTCTAGAATTCATTGACACAAAGCATCAATTAGCATATATATTTACAAAAGCTTTGAATGAATACCAATTTGAATTCATTAGAAGGGAATTAGGTATGTTAAATTGTCCCTAAGAATAAACTTGTTTGAATGGATTTTCCGTAAAGTTTTTCATCCTCTCTCCGTTCCTCGGTGAATCTAATCCTTCTCTTTCGATTCTAAATGACATGTTAAATTATCTTATCCTATCTTGAGTCAAACACCGCTCCCATCTGATCAAGATTAATGATTTTATGATATTTTGTGAATCTCGAAATTGATTTTGATGGCTTGATTATGAGTTTCAAGTTGACAATTTGAATTTGAATGAGTTTGTATTCGAATTATGATCTTGACTTATTGGAGTTACTACTTGAAATTTTTTTTTAATCACAATCTCTTCCTTGTACACCTACAATTTTTGTTATTTATAGAAAGAAGAGATTTGATAAAATGGATGAATGTTCAATTTTCCTTTATAATGAACTCTGCTTAAATATTTTAGCATACTTAATTTTGGATGATAAAATTTTTGTATGATCAATGTTATAATCATAAATTATGTGTTTCAAGTCTCATTCCCTTTTTGTTGATGACAAAGGGGGAGAAAAGTGATGACTTGTACCATTTTGATAGCATGACTTATATGAATTGTAAAAGCTTGTATGAATGTCTTATATGCCTTGCAAAATGCCTTGCAAAATCCTTGAGAATATCACGAGATTGATTGATCATATTGAAAGCATGCCTTACATCTATATCATGAAATTCATGTTGAAAATCTTTATCTCCTGTCGTAGTAAAAATCGTCCCATATCATTTGACTTTTGATTTTCATCGAAGTTTCGTATTTACTATTGCTTAATGAGAATAACAATAAGTTCTACGGTTAGAACTTATCAGTTTATGCTTGAATTCAATGGATGAAATTCAAGTGTTTTCATCTTCTCATAATATGGCATATAGATAGGGAGTTATGTTTAAACTCCGTCATCAATTGATTATCATCATCAAAAAGGGGGAGATTGTTGAATATCAGATTTTGATGATAAAATCAATTGATGGGTTAATTGATCTAATCCATATTATTGAGTTAAGTGTGCAGGATTAACTACGATAACCAGAAAACACAAAGCAAGAATACTGGAGTCAAGTTCGATGGACATTTAAGAGTCCGAAGAATCGTCGGAGATGCTGCCGGAACCAACCGAGAAGAAATCGGGAACCTGTCGGAATTTTCAGAAGTTCGCCGAAGAGATCGTCGGAGGTTCACAGAGATCACCGAGAAGGCTCGGCTACTCGTTAAAGTCATCACAACATCGGGAGCTTGTTGGGAGTCCATCGGAAGAAGTTTGTCGGAAAGCTCACCGGAACAAGACTCGACGTTCGCAATTGAAAACTTGCTTAGGATGTTTTTTTTGTTATGTAGTTCACTTGTAATTAGGATTAGGATTAAGAGATAATCCTATATCCTGGTTAGGGACCAACTGGGTCAAAAATTAGACTTGGTTTGGGCTAAATTTGAAGCCCAACCAATGAACCGAAGGGTCTGGCGGTGGCACCGCCCAGCACCCGAGAGCCAGGCGATGGCACCGCCTAGGCTGGGCGGTGGCACCGCTTGGCTGGGCAGTGGCACCGCAAGTCCACTGTCAGTGTCTGACACTTACAGGCGGTGGCACCGCCACTGACAGGCGGTGGCACCGCTAGCATCGGGAACCCAAAGAGAATTCAAATTTTGGAGCCCAAATTTGAATCCTCTTGAGGCCTATAAATACCCCTCAAATCTCAACTGAGATCACAACTTTTTGAGAAGCAATTGATTGAGAGAAAGGTCTTAGAAAAGTCCTAGCTAGTCTTGTTTTCAATTTGCTAGTGTTCACCTCCTTCTTTCTTGCTGAAAATCTGTAAGAGAGTGAACCGCTTGTAAAAAGTTGCAAGAGGGGTATTTACCCTTCCCCTTCAAGAGATTTGCAAGTGGAAGGTGGGAGCCTCATCGAAGAGGGGCCTCGCAAGTGGATGTAGGTCATTTAACCGAACCACTTTAAAATCGGCGTGATCTCTAGTTTGCATTTACTTATTGTCATTTATATAACTGCAAACCATTTGCACTTTAATGTTATACTTCTTTGTCTCCTTCTTACATATCCCTTCAAGTTAAAATGCAATCGAAACAGTTTCAAACGAAACGTTGCTTTTATCGTACGAAGTTTCCGAAAGTGTTTAAATCGTCAAAATGTTATCGTACTTTACCGCTGCACTAATTCACCCCCCCCCCCTCTTAGTGCCGCTCCGATCCTAACAATTATATATAGTCCCTCATCCATCTAATATCCTAGAGACCGTATATCGAGAATGGTGTTATCAGACCCACACGGTTTCTACTCGAGTCTCGCTCTAATCGGATTTTCCCCGAGAACTCTTTCTCTCTCAACCTGAATGACCTTGGCCAAGGATTTGTCTGAGCAAGAACATATGGGATATTCTTCTCATAACATCGAGAGTGGATGATCCTCTATCGACACTCAATAGCCCTCGTATGGTCGATTACCACTCCCAATGACCAGTTGTACTAGATCTGGGACAGCCAAACCTATAAGTCTGGTATCAAAGAGTGGAGTACTCATACAGGACATCCTTGGTGTCTCAAGTCTAAGGACCAGATATACCACTAGGACTACGAAATCGCTATCTAACAATAAGGCATCATCAACCATCAAGCATTCCGTAAACAGATCAATCAGTTAACTCATTCTCCAATGAGCACCTGTACTATATCCCTAGTGTCCCTACACGAGCAGCTATGAGACCAGCTGCATCCATCATATGGACAGGTATACAGTACACTAGTTTGTTCGGTTATCACGATGTCCCTCTCGAGTAACCTATGACCAGGATTATTTAGGATATGTGTTTAAAGGTGAATCGATCTCATTTTCGTGATCTCAGCACGATCCGATTCCCATTGCACAAATCCAAGGACATCACAATATATATATGCATATATGCAATAGTTATAAAATGATATATGCCAAAATATAATAAGCAAAAAGATTCGGTAGCAAGTCACACGTGCCATCACTCACGTGATTGGCTTGCTGGGCACCTATGACTAGCACTACCACCTGACTGGGGCGGTACAACCGCTTGGCAGCTCGGAAACTGAGCCTCTGGGCGGTGCCACCACTTGATTGGGGCGGTTGCACTGCCCAGTCTCGCTCGGAGACTGAGCCCAGGAGGTGCCACCGCCTGACCTGGGCAGTTGCACTGCCTAGCTTTCCTGGGACTGAGCTCCTGGGCGGTGCCACCGCCGGCCAGGAAATCCGGGTCCAAATGGGCTGATCCATTTGGCCCAATTTGGGTCTGTCAAGGGCCCAATTGCCCCCAAATTAAGTTAATGGGATAACATCCCATTCCTAACTTAATCTACACGCTAACTACGATATTTCTTAAGACATTTACTACAACTTACTCTAGTGCGTCAATCGTTTCTTCCGGCGAGCTTCCGGCGAACTTCCGACGAACATCCGACGAACCTTCGGCGATGCTCCGGCGGACTTCCAGCAAACTCCTGGACTTGCGATGATCCACTTGGCGAGTTCTGATGAGCCACTTTGGCAAGCTCTTGAACTTCTCGGATTTATTCCCGTAGAACCTCCGACGACTATCCGGACTTCCGTCAAACTCTCGAACTCCCAACGTGATCATAGTCTTGACTCCGGCACAACTCCTGCTGCATGTCTTACTTCCATCGTAGTTAATCCTGCACACTTATCTCAACATATGGATTAGATAACAAATGACAATTGACTTCATCCTCAAAATCTAAGATTTAACAATCTCTCCCTTTTTTATGATGATAATCAATTGATAACGGAGTTAACCTTAACTCCCCCTATCTATATGCCATACTTGAGATAAGTCATTCTTGAATTCAAAGCCTTTGAATTCAAAAGACATATTGATAAGTTAAGATCGTTTAACCTTATCAATACTCCCATCATGATTCCTATCATGATGTATTTCTCTGAAAATGATGTCAAGGCTTGACATCCATTTTCAGGTTTTACATTTCAAATGTGAAAGATAGCAATCGTAGCAATTCATCATATGGTAAGATATCAACATATAAAACTATGATGTAAGTTCTTGATATCTTAACATAATACAAACATTTCAAGTGTTTAGCAATCATAGCATTTCATCACTTGACAAGATATCAATTTATAGAATTGCGATGTATGCTCTAGTTATATGGCATAGTGCAAATATGGCAATCAAGTAATTCTATCACCAATTTATCATATATTTCAATGCAAGCTTTTTATATCTTAACATAATTCAAATTCAAATATGGCACTCATAGCATCAATTTATATAGCATTAAATTCAAATATAACACTCATAGTATCAATTCATATATTTCTCCCCCTTTGTCATCAACAAAAAGGAGAACGATATTAGCAAGTTTTAACTAGGTTTATGTCATTTTTCAATAATGAGTGATAGGATATCAATTATACAAACTTCTCAAGGAAAACATGACATGGAGATGCATTACTTCTTCCTCTTTATTTGTTATTATCTTTTTGCATAAAGGAGGAAAGCCATTTGTGAGCTTACTCGAATGAAGTTAAAATTGATAAGATATTAAAGCACGCTTTATTTTTACAAGAATCAAGATATGTGTGTGAATCAAATCCTTGCACGTAAAACTATTTCTCAAAAGATATAAAAGGAATCGTCCAATCCATTTCTCGAAAGATATTTTTCACATGATAAGTCTATGAGAGATGAATTTGCTAGTTGATTCCATGTATCAAAAATCAATGATATGAATCCAAGACTCGATATAACATATATTTATTAAGTCCGGAAGAGAATAATGTATCGAGAAAATCTAATTGTTAGGATCAAGAAAATCCAAAAATAAAATTTAACACTTTCATGCATTCGGATGAGGTTTTGCTATAGATTTTCAAATTCAATCATGAAGATAAAACATGCTTATTATCATAGAAATTTTTATATCCAAAACACATAATTTCCGACATGTAATTAAGGCATGTAATTGTGTAAAATCATCATGGCAATTAAGTGATTTGATCATTAAATAAAAAAAAATCCAAAAAATAATCTTAACAAGTTTATGCATTCGGATATATTAATATTCCTAATTCTCTTCTAATGAAATCAAATTGTTCTTCACTTAGAGGTTTTGTAAAAATATCAACTAGTTGATGCTTAGTATCAATGAACTCTATGATTACATCATGATTAGTGACATAATCTCGTATAAAGTGATATTTAATATCAATATGTTTTGTTCTTGAGTGTTGAATGAGATTCTTTGTTAAACATATTGCGCTTATGTTATCACATTTAATGGGAATGTTTTTAAGATGGACTTTATAATCTTCTAAGGTATTTTTCATCCACAAAACTTGTGCACAGTATGCACTAGCTGCAATATACTCAGCTTCGGTTGTTGATAGTGCAACCGAGTTTTATTTCTTAGCTGACCAGGAAACAAGGGAATGTCCAAAAATTGACATGTTCTGATGTGTTTTTTCTATCTAGTCTACACCCAGCAAAATCCGCATCAGCATAAGCAATTAACTCAAAATTCTCGGATTTTGGATACCATAATCCTAGATCTGCGGTACCTTTAAGATATCTAAGTATTCTTTTAACTGATTGAGATGAGATATCTTAGGGTTCGATTGAAACCTAGCACAAAGTCCTACACTGAACATGATCTCTGGTCTAGTTGTAGTGAGGTAAAGTAAACTTCCTATCATATCCCTAAAAGTTTTTTGATCGAAGCTTTCTTCACTTTCATCAACTTCTAACTTAGTGGAGGTGCTCATAGGAGTGTTAATAGCTTTTGAGCTATCCATATTAAATCTTTTCAGTATATCTAAAGCATATTTAGTTTGACTAATAAAGATGCCATTGCTTAGTTGCTTAAATTGTAAGTCTAAGAAAAAGGTTAATTCTCCCATCAAACTCATTTCAAATTCGAGACTCATGGTTTTAGCAAAAGATTCACAAAGAGATTCATTCGTAGAATCGAAGATAATATTATCAACATAAATCTGAACAATAAGAAAATTATTTTCAAAATTCTTGATAAACAATGTAGTATCGACCTTGCCTTTTGTGAAGTTATTTTCAATGAGAAAAGTACTAAGTCTATCATATCAAGCCCTTGGGGCTTGTTTTAAACCATAGAAAGCTTTAGTTAATTTAAATACATTATTAGGGAGGCTATTATTTTCAAATCCGGGAGGTTGTTCAACATAAACTTCTTCAGAAATAAAGCCATTAAGAAAAGCGCTTTTAACATCCATTTGAAATAACTTAAAATTATTATTGCTAGCATAGGCAAGGAGCATCCTTATGGCTTCTAATCTAACCACAAGAGCGAAGTTTTCTTCGTAATCGATATCTTATTCTTGGTTGAAACCTTTGGTCACTAATCTAGCCTTGTTTCTAACCACGATACCATATTCATCTTGCTTGTTTCTAAAGACCCATTTAGTACCAATAACTAAATGGTCATTTGGCCTAGGAACAAGCTTCCACACCTCATTTCTCTCAAATTGATTTAACTCATCTTGCATTGCAATAATCCATGAATCATCTTTCATGGCTTCATTAATACATTTAGGTTCAATTTGGGAGAGAAAAGCGGTGTTGGCACAAAAATTTTTAAGAGAAGAACGTGTTCGAACCCCCTTAGATGTGTCTACTAGGATTAGCTCCTTAGGATGAGCATCTACATGCTTTCAATCCTTGGGTAAGAATGTTTCGGAAGTGGATGCATCCAAGTTGCTAGTTGGAGAAGGGGTTTCATTTAAATTCAACGAATCCAAATTAACATCATCATCAAAATAATTTTTCTTGATTTCGAAAATCTCATTGAAAACAACATGAATAGATTCTTCTATAATTAAAGTTCTTTTATTTAAGATATGAAAAGCTTTAGAAACCGAAGAATACCCAAGAAAAATTTCTTCATCGGATATAACATCAAATTTTCCTAAGGCATCTTTTTCATTCAAGATAAAAACACTTACACCCAAAAACTTTAAAATATGAAACGTTGGGTTTTTTATTGTTCCACAACTCATAGGGAGTTTTGGTGAGTAAGGGTCTTACTAGAACTCTATTCAAAATATAGCATGCAGTGTTTACGGCTTCAGCCCAAAAATATTTGGGTAGGCTATGTTCATTCAACATGGTTCTTGCCATTTCTTGTAAATTTCTATTCTTTCTTTCTGCTACTCCATTTTGTTGAGGATTTCTTGGAGTAGAGAAGTTGTGGTTATATCCATTAGATTCACAAAATTCTTGAAAATCATGATTTTAAAACTCACCATCGTGATCACTTCGAATTGATGAAATCATCAAACCCTTTTCATTTTGAACAAGTTTACTAAACTTGGTGAAATATCTAAAGCATTCATTTTTGGGTTTCAAGAAATAAGTCAATGTGTATCTACTATAGTCATCTACAATGACGAAGGCGTATTTGCTACCTCCTAGGCTTGATGTAGAGATTGGTCCGAACAAGTCCATATGGATTAATTGTAAGGGCCTAGAGGTATTTGATTCTTAGATTTGAAACTACCCTTAATTTATTTTCCTAATTGACAAGCATCACACACATTATCTTTGATGAACTTGATATAAGGAATTACTCGTACAAGTTCTTTGGATGATATTTGAGTGATTAGTTTCATGCTAGCATGACCTAATCCCCTATGCCAAATGACACGGGAGTGTCTAATTTGCTACAATATGCTCATATGGATCATACTGATAATATGATATTTTTTTCAGCCAACAATATTGCTACATAATCTTCAACTCAGCCTACTCAGATAAGACAGCTCATCAGCATATTCCCAGCACAAAGGAATACATTAAAGGAGTTGGTGTTGAATCTCGGATTTTGATGATGAAATCAATTGATGGGTTAATTGATCTAATCCATATTATTGAGTTAAGTGTGCAGGATTAACTACGATAACCAGAAAACACAAAGCAAGAATACTGGAGTCAAGATCGATGGACGTTTAAGAGTCCAAAGAATCGTCGGAGATGCTGCTGGAACCAACCGAGAAGAAATCGGGAACCTATCGGAAGTTCGCCGAAGAGATCGTCGGAGGTTCACGGAGATCACCGAGAAGGCTCGGCTACTCGTTAAAGTCATCACAAGATCGGGAGCTTGATGGGAGTCCGTCGGAAGAAGCTCGTCGGAAAGCTCGCCGAAACAAGACTCGATGTTCGTGGTTGAAAGCTTGCTTAGGATGTGTTTTTGTTATGTATTTCACTTGTAATTAGGATTAGGATTAAGAGATAATCCTATATCCTGGTTAGGGGCCAACTGGGCCCAAAGTAAGATATGGTTTGGGCTTAAATTAAGCCAAACCAGTGAAATCAGAGTGCCAGGCGGTGGCACCGTCCAGCACCCGAGAGCTGGGCGGTGACACCTCCTTGGCTGGGCGGTTGCACCGTCCAGCACCCGAGCGCTGGGCGGTGGCACCGCCTGGCTGGGCGGTTGCACCTCTAGCACCGGGAACCCTAAGAGAATTCAAATTTTGGAGCCCAAAATTTGAATCCTCTTGAGGCTTATAAATACCCCTCAAATCTCAGCTGAGGTAACAACTTTTGAGAAGCATTTTGATTGAGAGAAATGTCTTAGAAAGTCTTAGCAAGTCTTGTTTTCAATTTGCTAGAGAGTTCTCCTCCTCCTTTCTTATTGAAAATTTGTAAGAGGTTGAGCTGCTTGTAAAAGGTTGTAAGAGGGGTGTTTACCCTTCCATTTCAAGAGATTTGCTAGTGGAAGGTGGGAGCCTCATTGAAGAGGGGCATCGCAAGTGGAGTAGGTCATTTGACCGAACCACTCTAAAAATCGGCGTAATCTCTGGTTTGCATTTTATTATTGTCATTTATATTACTGCAAATCTTCTTACTGCTTTAGTTCCTTATTACCCTTGCTGTGCAACTTTAAGAATACGCTTTCAAGTTAAACTTTTCAAGTTCCGTTCTTATCGTACGAAAGATTTTGTTAAAATCGAAGTTTTAATCCGCTGCACTAATTCACCCCCCCCTCTTAGTGCCGTTCCGATCCTAACAAGTGGTATCAGAGCGAGGTTATCTCTCATATTTGGTTTAATACCCAAGAGAGATGGCTTACTCCGGCATGCAAGAGGGCCACTCTATTGCACGACCACCTTTGTTTAATGGGTCGGATTACACATATTGGAAGACTCGCATGAGGATCTTCCTCATTTCTATGGACTTTGAGCTTTGGTCTATTGTTGAGAATGGATTTCAAAAATCTTCTCTTCCGATGAGCGAATGGAATGAATCGGAGAAGAAGGTTTTTGTTTTAAATGCAAAGGCTATGAATGCCTTGTTTTGTGCATTAGACAAAAACGAATTTAATCGTGTTTCAATATGTGATTCGGCTTTTGATATTTGGAGAACTCTTGAGGTCACTCATGAAGGCACTAGCCGAGTGAAAGAGTCCAAAATCAACATCCTTGTGCACTCTTACGAACTTTTCCGAATGAAACCAAGTGAGTCCATCGGAGACATGTACACCCGGTTTACGGATGTCATCAATGGACTCAAAGCTCTTGGTAAAGATTTTACTAACTTTGAACTAGTAACTAAAATCTTAAGATCCCTCCCTAAAAGTTGGGATCCAAAAGTTACGGCCATTCAAGAGGCCAAAGACCTTAAAGCATTCCCTCTTGAAGAACTCATTGGGTCTCTAATGACCTACGAAATGACATGTCAAGCTCATGACGAGCTCGAGAACCCCCTTCCAAAGAACAGGAAGGATATGGCACTCAAATCACAAGAAGACCACTTGAAAGGAACATCAAGTGATGAGGACAGTGACAATGACATTGCATTTTTGACTCAAAAATTTAAAAAATATTTAAGAAAGAACAAACTTAAAAATAATATAAAAAATAAATTTGAACAAAAGAAGGACCAAGTGATTTGCTATGAATGCAAAAAACCGGGACACTACAAGAACAATTGTCCTCAAGCCAAAAAGAGGACATCAAAGAAGAAGGCGCTCAAGGCAACATGGGATGATTCAAGCGCGTCCGAAGAAGAGGAGTCCAACACCGAGCAAGTTGCTCATTACGCGCTAATGGCTTTAGAAGAAGAGGTATGTGATTTATTTAATGAAGATTTATCTTTTGAAGAACTCTCTATCGCTTTTCATGAATTATTTGATGAATGTAGAACTGTTAGCAAGAAGTTAAGTATCTTAAAGAAAGAGCATGCTTTGCTACAAGATAAGTTTGATAGTCTTCAAACTCCTCCATGCTCTAAGTGTGAGCATTTAGAAGCAATAAAAAATGAAAATTTGCTTCTTAAGGAAACCTTAAACAAGTTTAAGGTTGGTAGCAAAGGATTAGATATGATCCTTGCACACAAGGGTCACATCGCAAATAGAAATGGAATTGGATTTGTAAAAGGATTACATCAAAATCCTACCACTTTCATAAAAGGACCTCAATTACATGTTTCCTCTTATATGAAATGCAACTTCTGTTGCAAATCCGGACATATTGCCTACAAATGTCCATTTAGGAAAATTAGTTCACAAAAATTAATATGGGTTCCTAAAGGAACTATAAAGGATTCAAAAATAAATAACAAGGTTAGTGGGTCAATTTTTGAGGCACCCAAAATCAAATGGGTACCTAAAAATCATCCTCTTTTGTAGACAAACCCACAAGCTAGGAGCAAGAGATGGTATCTCGATAGTGGATGCTCAAGACATATGACCGGAGATCCATTTCATTTCTCTATGCTCACTAGCAAAGAAGAAGGGTACGTCACCTTCGGAGACAACAACAAAGGCAAAATCATTGGCAAGGGAACTATTGGTAACAAATTTAGTTTTTCCATTGATGATGTTTTACTAGTTGATGGATTGAAACACAATCTCTTAAGTATTAGTCAACTATGCGATAAAGGTTATATCGTTAGATTTGAATCAAATATGTGCATTATTGAAAAACCAAATCATAACATGACTATGATTGCTTTAAAACAAAATAATGCCTATACCATCAATCTTGATGAACTAGGTAATGAAATGTGTTTCTCCGTCGTAAATGATGATGCTTGGCTTTGGCATAGGAGATTAGGTCATGCAAGCATGAAAACAATATCTAAAATCTCATCTCAAGAATTAGTACGAGGGATTCCAAATATGAAGTTTATTAAGGATAAGGTATGCGATGCATGTCAACTAGGCAAACAAATTAAAACAAGCTTCAAACCAAAAAATCAAATTAGCACCACTAGACCATTACAATTGATCCATTTGGACTTATTTGGACCAATTGATACAAGAAGTCTAGGTGGAAGCAAATATGCTTTTGTGATTGTGGATGACTACTCTAGATACACTTGGACCTATTTCTTAGCTCACAAAAGTGATTGCTTCAAGTGTTTCTCTAAGTTTTGTAAACTCACTCAAAACGAAAAAGGCTTCATGATTTCATCAATTCGGAGTGATCACGGTGGTGAATTCCAAAACCGTGACTTTCAAAATTTTTGCGAAGTTAATGGGTACAATAATAACTTCTCAACTCCAAGAAATCCTTAACAAAATGGAGTAGTTGAAAGGAAAAATAGAAGCCTACAAGAAATGGCAAGAACTATGTTAAATGAACATAGTTTACCCAAATATTTTTGGGCTGAAGCCGTAAATACGGCTTGTTACATCATGAATAGGGTCCTAATAAGACCATCTCTATCAAAAACTCCCTATGAATTATGGAATAACAAAACACCAAATATTTCTTATTTTAAAGTTTTTGGTTGTAAATGCTTCATTTTAAATGAAAAGGATGCCCTAGGTAAATTTGATGCTAAATCCGATGAAGGCATTTTTCTTGGTTACTCCTCCGTTTCTAAGGCCTTTCGTGTCTTTAACAAAAGGACCTTAGTAATAGAAGAGTCTATTCATGTAGTTTTTAATGAAATTTTTGATTTAAAGAAAAATGATTTTGATGATGATCTTGGTTTTGATAATTTGAATTTAAACGAACCCCCTCCTCAAAATAGCCATTTGAATGCATCTTCTTCCGAAATTTCTTTACCCAAAGAATGGAAGTATGTATATGCTCATCCAAAGGAGCTAATTATAGGAGATACAACAAAAGGGGTTCAAACTCGTTCTTCTTTCAAGAATTTTTGTGCTAACTCCGCTTTCCTTTCTCAAATTGAACCTAAATGCATTGACGAAGCCTTAAAAGATGATTTTTGGGTCATTGCAATGCAAGGAGAATTGAACCAATTTGAGAGGAATAAGGTATGGAAGCTTGTTCCTAGACTAAGTGACCACTTAGTCATTGGTACTAAGTGGGTCTTTAGAAACAAGCAAGACGAAAATGGTATTGTGGTTAGAAACAAGGCTAGATTAGTGGCCAAAGGTTTCAACCAAGAAGAAGGTATCGATTACGAAGAAACCTTCGCTCCCGTGGCTCGATTAGAAGCCATAAGGATGCTCCTTGCCTATGCTAGTAGTAATAATTTTAAACTATTTCAAATGGATGTTAAAAGTGCTTTCTTGAATGGTTTTATTTCCGAAGAAGTATATGTCGAACAACCTCCCGGATTTGAAAATTCTCTTCTTCCTAATCATGTATTCAAATTGACTAAAGCTCTCTATAGCTTGAAACAAGCTCCTAGAGCTTGGTATGAAAGGCTTAGTTCCTTTCTTATTTTAAATAATTTTACCAAAGGCAAGGTTGATACTACATTGTTTATTAAACATTTTGAAAATAATTTTCTTATTGTGCAAATTTATGTTGACGATATTATTTTTGGCTCTTCGGATGAATCACTATGTGAATCATTTGCCAAATGTATGAGTCATGAATTTGAAATGAGTTTAATGGGTGAATTAACTTTCTTTTTAGGATTACAAATCAAACAACTTAGTGATGGTATATTTCTTAACCAATCCAAATATACATTAGAATTGTTAAAACGATTTAACATGGATAATTCAAAAGCAATAAACACCCCTATGAGTACTACGACTAAGTTAGATATGGATGAAAATAGTGAAAATTTCGATCAAAAAACATATAGGGGAATGATAGGTAGTCTACTCTACCTCACCGCGACTAGACCAGATATTATGTTTAGTGTAGGACTTTGTGCTAGGTTTCAATCTAATCCTAAATTATCTCATCTAAAGAGTGTTAAAAGAATATTTAGGTATCTTAAAGGAACTCCAAATTTAGGATTGTGGTATCCAAAATCTGAAAAATTCGATCTAATAGCTTATGCAGATGCCGATTTTGGTGGATGTAGGATAGATAGAAAAAGTACATTCGGGACATGCCAATTTTTAGGACATGCACTTGTTTCTTGGACTTCCAAGAAACAAAATTCAGTTGCACTATCTACGGCGGAAGCCGAATACATTGCTGCAAGTGCATGTTGTGCACAAGTCATTTGGATGAAAAATACATTAGAAGACTATGGAATTCACTTTAAAAACATTCCCATAAAATGTGATAATACTAGTGCCATATGTCTTACTAAAAATCCAATTCAGCACTCTAGAACTAAGCACATCGATGTTAGGCATCATTTCATACGCGATCATGTCCTTAACAATGATGTTGTTCTAGAATTCATTAACACAAAGCATCAATTAGCAGATATATTTACAAAAGCTTTGAATGAAGACCAATTTGAATTCATTAGAAGGGAATTAGGTATGTTAAATTGTCCCTAAGAATAAACTTGTTTGAATGGATTTTCCGTAAAGTTTTTCATTCTCTCTCCGTTCCTCGGTGACTTGTTAAATTATCTTATCCTATCTTGAGTCAAACACCGCTTCCATCTGATCAAGATTAATGATTTTATGATATTTTGAATCTCGAAATTGATTTTGATGGCTTGATTATGAGTTTCAAGTTGACGAATTGAATTTGAATGGATTTGTATTCGAATTATGATCTTGACTTATTGGAGTTACTACTTAAATTTTTTTTTTCTTATCCCAATCTCTTCTTTGTACATCTACAATTTTTGTTATTTATAAAAAGAAGAGATTTGATAATATGGATGAATGCTGAATTTTCCTTTAAGATGAACTCTGCGTAAATATTTTAGCATACTTAATTTTGAATGATAAAATCCTTGTATGATCAATGATAATATAGATGAGTGATGTATGATCAATGATAAAATCTTTGTATGATAAATTATGTGCTTCAAGTCTCATTCTCTTTTTGTTGATGACAAAGGGGGAGAAAAGTGATGACTTGTATCTTTTTAATAGCATGACTTATATGAATTGCAAAAGCTTGTGTGATATGAATGTCTTATATGCCTTGCAAAATCCTTGAGAATATCACAAGATTGATTGATCATATTGAAATCATGCCTTACATCGATATCATGAAATTCATATTGAAAATCTTTATCTCCTATCGTAGTAAAAATTGTCCCATATCATTTGACTTATGATTTTCATCGAAGTTTCGCATTTACTATTGCTTAATGAGAATAACGATAAGCTCTACGGTTAGAACTTATCGGTTTATGCTTGAATTCAATGGATGAAATTCAAGTGTTTTCATCTTCTCATAATATGGCATATAGATAGGGGGAGTTATGTTTAACTCCGTCATCAATTGATTGTCATCATAAAAAAGGGGGAGATTGTTGAATCTCGGATTTTGATGATGAAATCAATTGATGGGTTAATTGATCTAATCCATATTATTGAGTTAAGTGTGCAGGATTAACTACGATAACCAGAAAACACAAAGCAAGAATACCGGAGTCAAGATCGATGGACGTTTAAGAGTCCGAAGAATCGTCGGAGATGCTGCCGGAACCAACCGAGAAGAAATCGGGAACCTATCGGAAGTTCGCCGAATAGATCGTCGGAGGTTCACGGAGATCACCGAGAAGGCTCGGCTACTCGTTAAAGTCATCACAAGATCGGGAGCTTGATGGGAGTCCGTCGGAAGAAGCTCGTCGGAAAGCTCGCCGAAACAAGACTCGACGTTCGCGGTTGAAAGCTTGCTTAGGATGTGTTTTTGTTATGTAGTTCACTTGTAATTAGGATTAGGATTAAGAGATAATCCTATATCCTGATTAGGGACCAACTGGGCCCAAAGTCAGATATGGTTTGGGCTTAAATTAAGCCAAACCAGTGAAATCGGAGTGCCAGGCGGTGGCACCGCCTGGCTGGGCGGTGACACCTCCTTGGTTGGGTGGTTGCACCGTCCAGCACCCGAGCGCTGGGCGGTGGCACCGCCTGGCTGGGCGGTGGCACCTCTAGCACCGGGAACCCTAAGAGAATTCAAATTTTGGAGCCCAAAATTTGAATCCTCTTGAGGCCTATAAATACCCCTCAAATCTCAGCTGAGGTAACAACTTTTGAGAAGCATTTTGATTGAGAGAAAAGTCTTAGAAAGTCTTAGCAAGTCTTGTTTTCAATTTGCTAGAGAGTTCTCCTCCTCCTTTCTTATTGAAAATTTGTAAGAGGTTGAGCTGCTTGTAAAAGGTTGTAAGAGGGGTGTTTACCCTTCCATTTCAAGAGATTTGCTAGTGGAAGGTGGGAGCCTCATTGAAGAGGGCCATCGCAAGTGGAGTAGGTCATTTGACCGAACCACTCTAAAAATCGGCGTAATCTCTGGTTTGCATTTTATTATTGTCATTTACATTATTGCAAATCTTCTTACTGCTTTAGTTCCTTATTACCCTTGCTGTGCAACTTTAAGAATATGCTTTCAAGTTAAACTTTTCAAGTTCCGTTCTTATCGTACGAAAGATTATGTTAAAATCGAAGTTTTAATCCGCTGCACTAATTCACCCCCCCCCCCTCTTAGTGCCGCTCCGATCCTAACAGTTGGTTGGCAACTGTAAAGCTATATCATGGTACTTTTCTTCATGGCTAAGGAATTCATTAATGGAGTTGGTTGGTAGCTGTAAAGCACTTAATTTCGAAATTTCCTATGCATGAAGGGTTGTTTCATGCACTAGTATTTATTTTGGGGTTTAGGGCTTAGAAGAGGGTTAGAAAACTGAGGATATTGGCAGAAGCTCTCTTGGAGTGCTCTTTTGAACTCTGTATCTCTTGGATGCGTCCTTGAGTGGTGAGTCTTTCGCTTTCAGTTCTGTATCCTTGTTTATTATCATTAGGGTGGTGATCTTCTGTATCCCATTTGATTTTTAAACTTGGTGGTGAGCTATATATCGTTTTATCGAAGTTTCTTCAAAAGTGCGTTCCTTGCCTTTTGTGACATTTTCTATCTGAACAACTATTATATCGGTTTTCTATCGACATCCATTCTGCAATTTTACCCTCCCAGTATCAGTTTGGTATCAGAGCTAAAGGCTAGAGATCATGGCAAGGCGGAATGGAAAAGGTGTAGTTGGTGAAGGTAGCGATCATGGAGATGACGTTGAGTCGTTGAGGCTGCAGCTACAAAAATTGCTGCATAGCCTACAAGAAAAAAATGAGATAATCGATGAACTTCAAAGTAGACATAACAAACATGAAAATGAAGCTCGAGAGTTTACTTCTGATGATGATACACTTCTTCCAAGGGAGTCAAGAAGATGTCGGAGAAGAAATGAAGTCCAAGACGAGTGGCAGAATAAATATAATCCCAGATTTGATATTCCATAATTTGAAGGAAAAATAAATGTTGATGACTTTATCGATTGGCTTAATACAGTAGAAAGAATCTTCGATTTTCATGAACCACCAGAACAAAAGAAGGTCAAACTTGTGGCACTCAAACTCAGGCGGAATGCATCTTTTTGGTGGGAAAATCTGAAGAAACAAAGAGAACGTGAGGGGAAGAGTAAGATCGTTACATGGGAGAAAATGAAAAAGGAGCTAAAGAGAAAATATTTACCTGATAATTATAGACAAGAGATCTTTCTCAAAATACATGATTTCAAGCAAAAAGATCTTAGTGTGGAGGAGTACACTGCAGAATTTGATAATTTGATGTTAAAAGGAGAGCTTGCGGAACCGGAAGAGCAAACAATTGCAAGATATTTAGGAGGTCTGAAGTATGAGACTGCTAAAGTTGTTCAGCTACAGCCATATTGGTCTTTAAATGATGTGAGCAAGCTGGCATTAAAAGTTGAAAAGCAACAGAAGTTTGAAAAGAGTTTTCGGTATGGCTCAAAAGAAGGCTACACAAAAGGAGGAAGTTCCAAGCCTACTGTCCAAAGCAAGGTGATATCGAAGGTGCAAGAAAAGGGTGAAGAGTCTACTGGCAACAAAAAAACACCTAATTCTTCTACCCCAAGTGGCCGAAAATGCTTCAAATATCATGGTTTTGGGCATATTGCTTCGGATTGTCCAAATAGGAGGATTGTAACTTTGGTTGAAGATCATAGTGATGGAGGCGAAGATGAAGCTGACGATGAACCAAAATACGATGATGATGAGGAAGAGATTACTTATGCTGATCATGGTTTGTCTATTATTTTGCAACGTAGTTTACAAGTGTCATATGTGGCCGACGATGAAAGTTGGGTGAGAAAAAATGTGTTTCACACTAAATGCACTTCTCTTGGCAAAGTATGTTTGGTAATCATCGACAGTGGCAGTTTTGAGAATGTGGTTTCTTTGGAGATGGTACAGAAGCTAAAGTTGGACACCATCCCTCATCCGCATCCATACCAGTTATGTTGGCTGCAAAAAGGAAATGACATCAATGTAACTAAAAGATGTTTAGTTTCATTTTCTATTGGCAAGTATTATAAAGATGAAGTATGGTGTGATGTTGCTCCTATGGATGCTTGTCACTTGCTGTTGGGAAGACCTTGGCATTATGATAGAAGGGTGTTATATGACGGCTACAAACATACTTATTCTTTTAAGGTGAATG
The DNA here is from genome assembly GCF_036884655.1 of Musa acuminata AAA Group. Lineage (NCBI taxonomy): Eukaryota > Viridiplantae > Streptophyta > Magnoliopsida > Zingiberales > Musaceae > Musa > Musa acuminata. Next base: position 8,710,324 of record NC_088328.1, on the reverse strand, counting down.
AAAAAAAGATTATTTTAGCTCCATTACAACCATCTGAAATCACTGCACCAAAGAAGAAAGTTAACGCTTTTATGTCGTATGGTGAATGCAAAGGTGAATTAGACAAGGGTGGTCATGTTATGGCTTTACTAGTAGTAGAAGAAAATGAACAACACAAGGAGACTCCCGTAATCATGAAACAAATGTTGGAAGAGTTTGAAGATGTTATACCGGTAGAGATTCCACATGGCCTTCCTCCCTTGAGAGATATCCAGCATCACATTGATCTTATTCCAGGGGCTGTTCTACCTAATAAGACAGCATATAGAATGAGTCCCAAGGAGCATGAAGAACTTCAAAGGCAAGTTGATGAATTGGTTAAAAAAGGGTTAATTCGGGAGAGCATGAGTCCTTGTGCAGTTCCAGCCTTATTGGTGCCTAAGAAAGATGGTTCTTGGAGAATGTGCATGGATAGTCGCACCATCAACAAAATCACAGTGGACTATCGCTTTCCTATTCCAAGGTTAGACGATTTACTTGATCAATTGTGTGGTGCTTGTATTTTCTCAAAAATTGATTTGAGGAGTGGCTATCATCAAATAAGAATGAGGCCCGGAGATGAGTGGAAAACAGCATTTAAAACTAGAGAAGGCTTATATGAATGGTTGGTTATGCCATTTGGGCTATCTAATGCTCCTAGCACATTCATGAGATTTATGAATCACATACTTAAGCCATGCATTGGAATATTTGTTGTAGTTTATTTTGACGATATATTGGTGTACAGCAAGAGTGAAGAGGAGCATATGAGTCATCTGAAAGAGATCTTTCTTATTTTGAGGCAGCAAAAACTTTATGCTAATATAAAGAAATGTGATTTCTTTACTTCTAGTGTGGTGTTTTTGGGGTATGTTGTTTCAAAAGATGGAATCATGATGGATCAAAGTAAGGTTGAAGCTATTCTCAATTGGCCAACACCTGCTTCGTTGCATGATGTGAGGAGTTTCCATGGCTTAACTTCGTTTTATAGAAGATTTATCAAGGGTTTCAGCTCTATTGTCGCTCCAATCACCGAATGTCTGAAATGTGACAAATTCAAATGGACTAGTGAGGCTAACGATGCTTTTGAGCTTTTGAAAAGAAAGGTTACTGAAGCTCCTATCTTAGTTCTACCGAATTTTGACAATGTGTTTGAAGTTGAATGTGATGCATCTAATGTGGGAATTGGTGCTGTTTTGAGTCAAGACGGAAAGCCCATTGCATTTTTTAGTGAAAAGCTGAATGATACGAGAAAGAAATACTCTACTTATGATAAGGAGTTTTATGCGATTTATCGAGCTTTGTCTCATTGGAGTCAATATCTTCTTGCCAAGCCATTTGTTCTGTATTCTGATCATGAGGCATTAAAGTTCATTAATCACCAGCACAAGCAAAACAAGAGGCATGCAGCTTGGGTGGAGTTTTTACTATCTTACAACTTTACAATCAAGCACAAATCTGGTGTTCAAAATGTAGTTGCTGACGCATTGAGCAGAAAGCATTCTTTATTATCAGCAATGGAAGTCAAAGTGGTTGGATTTGAAACATTCAAAGATCTATATGAGAATGATGTGGATTTTGGCTCGATATGGCAGAATTGTAAATCAGGTTCCTTTCAACAATTTTTTATCTTTGATGATTTTCTTTTTCGAGCTAATGCTTTGTGTGTTCCATCTTGTTCTTTGAGACAAATAATTCTAACTGAAGCTCATGGGGGTGTTTTGGGAGGACATTTCGGTAGGGATAAGACTCTAGCTCTTGTTCAATCAAATTTCTACTGGCCTAAAATGTTCAGAGATGTGGATAGACATGTGAAGCAATGCCGAATGTGTCATGTGGCAAAAACAATAAGTCAAAATTCTGGTTTGTACACTCCCTTGCCAGTGCCAAATGCTCCATGGGAGGATGTGAGTCTTGATTTCGTTTTGGGACTGCCAAGAACTCAAAGGAACAAGGATTCTATCATGGTTGTTGTTGACAGATTTTCAAAAATGTCTCATTTTGTTACATGCAATAAATCAAATGATGCATCTCATATTGCTGATTTATATTTTAAGGAGATTGTTAAATTGCATGGTATTCCAAGAACTATGGTGTCTGATCGAGATTCAAAATTTGTTAGTCATTTTTTGACAACTCTTTGGAGGAAGCTGGGTACTTCTTTGAATTTCAGCAGCTCGCATCATCCACAAACTGATGGGCAAACTGAGGTAACAAACCGAAGCTTGGGAAATTTACTTAGAAGCTATGTTGGCAAGAATATTAAGCAATGGGATGTCATTCTTCCACAAATTGAGTTTGCCTACAATTGTTCTATGCATCATAGTATTAGTAAGAGTCCTTTTGAGGTAGTTTATGGTGCTAATCCTGCTGGTCCTTTGGACTTAATCCCTCATTCTACAACAAAGCAATTTAGTGGAGATGCTGATGAAAGAGCTAAGCAGATAAAGAAGCTACATGAGGGTGTGAAAGCAACCATTGAGAAACAAAATGAGAGGTACATGCAAGCTGCTAACAAACACAAAAAACTTGTGGAGTTTAATGCAGGTGATTTGGTTTGGATTCATCTAAGGAAGGAGAGGTTTCCACCGGGAAAATTTGGAAAACTGAAACCTAAGGCTGATGGTCCATTCAAGGTGCTTAAGAGAATTGGCAAAAATGCTTATGAGATTGAGCTACCTAAAGATTACGGAGTATCCCCAACATTTAATGTGGCTGACTTAAGTCCTTTTTATAATCATGATGACGAAACAAACAAGAACTTGAGGACAAGTCTTTTTCAACCAGGGGAGATTGACACGGGAGTGTCTAATTTGCTACAATCTGCTCATATGGATCATACTGATAATATGATAATTTTTTCAGCCAACAATATTGCTACATAATCTTCAACTCAGCCTACTCAGATAAGACAGCTCATCAGCATATTCCCAGCACAAAGGAATACATTAAAGGAGTTGGTTGGCAGCTGTAAAGCTGTATCATGGTACTTTTCTTCATGGCTAAGGAATTCATTAATGGAGTTGGTTGGCAGCTGTAAAGCACTTAATTTCGAAATTTCCTATGCATGAAGGGTTGTTTCATGCACTAGTATTTATTTTGGGGTTTAGGGCTTAGAAGAGGGTTAGAAAACTGAGGATATTGGCAGAAGCTCTCTTGGAGTGCTCTTTTGAACTCTATATCTCTTGGATGCGTCCTTGAGTGGTGAGTCTTTCGCTTTCAGTTCTGTATCCTTGTTTATTATCATTAGGGTGGTGATCTTGTGTATCCCTTTTGATTTTTAAACTTGGTGGTGAGCTATATATCATTTTATCGAAGTTTCTTCAAAAGTGCGTTCCTTGCCTTTTGTGACATTTTCTATCTGAACAATTATTCTATCGGTTTTCTATCGACATCCATTCTGCAATTTTACCCTCCCGGTATCATCAAAGCCAAGCATCCTCATTCAAAACCGGGAAATACATTTTATTGCAAAGATCATTGATGTCAATGGTGTATACGTTATTCTGTTTTAATGCAACAATAGATGTGTTTTTGTGTGGTTTTTCAATGATGCAAGCATTAGATTTGAATTTGACGATATATCCTTTATGACAAAATTAACTAATGCTCAAGAGGTTATATTTTAAACCATCAACTAACAAAACATCTTCAATAAAGAAGTTGGATTTGTTACCTATGGTTCCTTTGCCAATAATTTTATCCTTTTTGTTGTCTCCGAATGTGACATAGCCTTCGTCTATGCTAGTGAGCTTAGAGAATTGAGATGGATCTCCGGTCATATGCCTTGAGCATGCACTATCAAGGTACCATCTCTTGCTCCTAGCTTGTGATGGTGTATGTCTTACTAGTCATAGGTGCCTAGCAAGCCAATCACGTGAGTGATGGCACGTGTGACTTGATACAGAATCTTTTTGTTTATTATATTTGGCATATATTGTTGAATCTCATATTTAGATGATGAAACTACTTGATATATGTTTATGATTTAATCTGCGTTTTGAGTGACGTAGGATGCTTCGATCAGGATGAGACAATTAAAGTAGGAAAATCATATTATGCCGGAAGAACATGTCAGAAGATTGGACGTCGGGCCGGTGGATCGGTCGACGTATCGATAGAAGGCTTCGGGCCGTGGACTCGGGCATCGGGCCAAGAAGAGCAGGTATTGTGCCAAGGATATCGGAGTTGTGGAGTCAACTGGCCGATTGGGCAATAGGCTGCAGGAGAGAACGATGCGCCGAAGAATTGGACGAAGCGTCGAGGGACCAATGACATGCCGGACAACTTAGTTAATTGCTTAGGATTAATTGTCTCGATCGAAGTTTTGTTTTAAGTGTGCAGGATTAACTATGATGGAAGAAAGACATGCAGTAGGAGTTACGCCGGAGTCAAGACAATGATGACGTTGGGAGTTCGACGGAAGTTCGGACAGTCGTCGGAGGTTCTGCGGGAACAAATCCGAGAAGTCCATAAGCTTGCCAAAGAAGCTCGTCGGAACTCGCCAAGTGAATCGTCGCAAGTCCAGGAGTTTGCCGGAAGTCCGCAGGAGCATCACCGAGGGTTCATCGGATGATCGACGGAAGTTCGCCGGAAACTCGCCGGAAGAAGCGATTGACGCACCGGAGCAAGTTACAATAAATGTCTTAGGAAAAATCGTAGTTAGCACTTTGATTAAGTTGGAAATGGGAGGTGATCCCATTAACTTAATCTTGGGGCAATTGGGCCCTTGAAAAACCCGAATTGGGCCGAATGGATCAACCCATTCGGACCCTGATTTCTGCCAAGCGGTTGAACCGCCTAAGGCAGGAGGTTGCACCACCTGGGGCTCAATCTCCGAGCGAGATTGGGTGGTGCAACCTCCCCTGACAGGAGGTGGCATCGCTTGAGCTCAGTCTTCGAGCTCTGCCAGGCGGTGCAACCGCCTCAGTCAGGAGGTTGCACCGCCTGAGCTCGGTCTTCGAGCTCTGGCAGGAGGTGCAACCGCCCCTGACAGGAGGTGGCACCGCCCAGAGGCTCAGTCTTCGAGCTCTGCCAGGCGGTGCAACCGCTCCAGTCAGGAGGTGCAACCGTCTGATCCTGGAATTCCAGGAATTGACAGTTTTGAGTTCCAAATTTGAATTGGATTGGGGCTTATAAATACCCCACCCATTCAGCACTGAAAGAGCAATGAACTAACACCGAAATCTTGATCCTTTTCTGTGATTCTTAGAGCTCAAAATGTTAGGATCGAAGCGGCACTAAGAGGGGGGGGTGAATTAGTGCAGCGGATTAAAACTTCGATTTTAATCAAATTTTTCGTACGATAAGAACGGAACTTGAAAAGTTTAACTTGAAAGCGTATTCTTAAAGTTGCGCAGCAAGAGTAATAAGGAACTAAAGCAGTAAGAAGATTTGCAGTAATGTAAATGACAATAATGAAATGCAAACCAGAGATTACGCCGATTTAGAGTGGTTCGGTCAAATGACCTACATCCACTTGCGAGGCCCCTCTTCGATGAGGCTCCCACCTTCCACTAGCAAATCTCTTGAAAGGGAAGGGTAAATACCCCTCTTACAACTCTTTACAAGCGGTTCACTCTCTTACAAATTTTTAGCAAGAATGAAGGAGGTGAACACTAGCAAAATGAAAACAAGATTAGCTAGGACTTTTCTAATGCCTTTCTCTCAAACACTTGCTGCTCAAAAAGTTGTAACCTCAGCTGAGATTTGAGGGGTATTTATAGGCCTCAAGAGGATTCAAATTTTGGGCTCCAAAATTTGAATTCTCTTAGGGTTCCCGGTGCTGGAGGTTCCACCGCCCAGCGCTCGGGTGCTGGACGGTGCAACCGCCCAGCCAAGGAGGTGTCACCGCCCAGCACTCGGGTGCTGGGCGGTGCCACCGCCCAGCTAGGCGGTGCCACCGCCTACAGTGTTTTCAGCCCAACTACAGTGTTTTCAGCCACTAGTTGGGCTTCAATCTTGGCTCTCTAGTTCGCTGGTTTAGCTTAATTTTTAGCCTAAACCAACTCTGACTTTGGGCCCCGTTGGCCCCTAACTAGGATATAGGATTATCTCTTAATCCTAATCCTAATTACAAGTGAACTAGATAACAAAAACACATCCTAAGCAAGCTTTCAACCGCGAACGTCGAGTCTTGTTTCGGCGAGCTTTCCGACGAACTTCTTCCGACGGACTCCCTGTAAGCTCCCAATCTTTGCGATGACTTTTAACGAGTAGCCGAGCCTTCTCGGTAATCTCCGCGAGCCTCTGACGATTTCTTCGGCGAACTTCCGACACGTTCCCGATTTCTTCTCGGATGGTTCCGGCAGCATCTCCGATGATTCTTCGGTCTCTTAAACGTCCATCGAGCTCGACTCCGGTATCCTTGCTTTATGTCTTTGTCGTTATCGTAGTTAATCCTGCACACACAAGCAAACACTCTACTCCGATCTAGACAATTATTATAACGCAAATTGACATTCTGTTGCCCGGCACGTCATTGGTTGGCGCTTCATCCGATTCTTCGGTGCATCGTCCTCTCTTGCGGCTTGTTGCCCAATCGGCGTTTGACCTCCACAACCCCGATATCCTTGGCGCAATTTCGCTCTCCTTGGCCCGATGCCCGACGCCCGAAGCCTTCTGCCATCCAATATCCTAACGTGATCTCCTCCGACACAACGTCAATTCCTCCTGCGTTAATTGTCTAATCCTGATTGAGTAGACCTATATCACTCAAAATGTAGTCAAACATTTAAACACAATCAATTAGTTTCATCATCAAAATCCGAGATTCAACAATCTCCCCCTTTTTGTTGATGACAACTAATTGATGACTAACGGAGTTAACCTTAACTCCCCGGAGTTTAACTAAACTCCCCCTATCAATATGCCATTGATAGAACACTTGGATTATCCCAAATCCAAGTAACATTCATCACATGTTATGAAAAACATTTAAACTATCATGCAAATATATAAAATATTTAATTCAATGCATGAAGTCATCAATATACTTCTCCCCCTATGTCATCAACAAAAAGGAGAAGTAGCTCTAGCTATTTTAAAAGATATGCAAGTTTTTGCAACATAAAGCTAGGTTTTCATCACAACATATAAGCACAAAAGTATAGCAAGATTCTTAAGTTCAATCATGGCAATTCAACACTTGCTTCTTGTGCACGATTGCACTTTGCTTTTCTTTGCAATGTGCATGATAGTATTTCTTTGTAATATTCAAAATAGCAAATTGTACATCATGCTAGCTAGCATATTAAAGATGTTCAAGACAGTAAGTTTTTCTTCTCTTTTGAGAAGTGTTATTTTTGCTTCCTTTACAAAGTGCAAGCTAGCAAAGTATTTGAAAAAGTGAGCAAGTTTTGTAACATACAAGCTAGTAAAAATTTCAAAAGCAAATACAAGATAGCTTTCTTGTTGAAGTGTGTAAGCTATCGATTCTTACTTCCTATTGCAATGTGCAGGTTGCAAGTCTTGCTTCTTGAGATGGGCAAGATAATGATGTTCAAGAAGACAACTTTTGCTTCTTGAAATAAGCAAGTTAGCAATCTTTGCTACTTAAGATAGGCAAGCAAGCAATCAAGTTTTTTGCATCTTCTTGACTTGCGCAAGCAAGCTATCTCCCCCTTTGTCATTGTCAAAAAGAAGGGAAGACCCAATACATCAATTATGACAAAGGTAAGTATCAATCTTAATTGTGCATCATCATATTTTCAAATTAGAATATGCACATTTTCAAAAACCTTATATTCATTCATGCATGATATTGAATAAATCGATCAACATTATAAGGATATCACATATGATACTAAAATTTTTAACTATTTGTCAACATTTTGATCATGATACCAAATATTCATCATTTAGAGTATTCATGATACAAAACATTAAATCAATATTTATAATACATCATTTTAGCGACAACTCATAGTATTTTAAATCATGATTTACATCATATGTAATACATCACATCATAATTAGAAAGCACAAGTATTGCATATATCATTGCAAATCATAAATGTTTCATATCATGATGGTATCAATTTGTCAAATTATATCCTACCAAAAACTTATCCCCATTTGTATTTCATGCATAATTTCACTTCATCACATTAGGAGTATCAAGAGGAATTAATTGGGTGATGAGATTAATATTTCACGAATACATGGAATTGTATAAAAAGTCATATCATAAGTGTTTTATACATTCATATCATCACATGAAGGAATATAAACAAAAATTAGTGATGAGATCTTACTTCATGAATACAATAAAATTCATATAGCATATCATGGTTTATTAGAATTAGTCTTCCTTTTGGTGAATAGCAAAAAGAGTGGTAGGAGAGCAAGATCTCAATTCATGCATATCAAATATTCAATCATCAAAATCATGAACCATCTAGAAAATTCTCCTCTTTAAATATTCAAAGAGAGAATCATGATGAACATTCTTGGTTTACATAAAGTTTCAAAACATAATTGTCAAGATTATGAATACTAAAAGACTAAGAAACATTTCGACAAATCTCCTTTTAAATAGAAAAGAAAATGTTGATTCATAAAGGATTTCATGTTATGAATTTCAAGAGATCAAGATCATGATTTCAATAAAAAATTATTCAAATTTAAATCATCAAAATCATTATCAAAATCCAAGAGATTCACAAAGATGATACAAATGGATTCATCAAAATCAATAAGATTGAGCAAAATAATTTTCAAGAATGTTATCCTCTTTTCGATTATTTCAAAACATATGATTTTGTTTCATTTATACCAAATAAAAACATTTATCATGTTTAAAACCGAAAGAGTAAGATTTATTACAACAAAAATCAATAAGGTACTTTCATTATGGTAAAAATCAATGATCCATAAATCGTAAAAGATTCATCATCCATAATTTCGAAATTTATTAAGCATGATCATTAAGCATAACACTAAAACATGGTTTCAAAATGTTTAATATTTTCATGCATATCAAATATTTTCAAATTCGAACATGCAAAATTTAAAAACTATATCTTCCATTTTTCATACATAACTCAATCATCATTATGAGCATATTGTACATGATATTCAAGTCATAAATTATCAAGATGTCAAGTAGAGTAGGTTAATTTGAATGTATCATTTTTAGTGAATACCAAGAAGAATCACTTCATGAAAGAATTTTGATTCATGGAAAAATTTCATGTATCGAATATCGAGAAATCAAGATGAAAATATATATGTAAAAATATTACAAGTTGTATTCAAGAGAAAAATCATCATTTGTTTTCAACTCATTCAATTTTGTCATATCAATATCATGATTTTGATATAACTCATTTCTAATTCAAATCATCAAACCAAAATTATTTTCAAGGGATTCATATAAATCAACAAGATAGAGAAAATTTTCAAGAACAATGCTTTTCTCTTTTTAGTTATTTAAATTCATGTCATTTATGCTAGATAAAAATGTGCATCAACATTTAGGATCGAAAATTGAATTTTATCATAAAAACCATCAAGACCAATAAATCATAAAAATCATCATGTATATAACTTTACAATTTCATGCATAAAATCATCAAATCATAGCATCAAAACTTTCAATGGTTTCATTACAACATCAATTAAGGTTTTATTGAACATAATTTTGAATGATTCTTATAGATATTTAAAATTTCTTTAGTTTTACTTTATATGATTGACTTTATATTAGCATGCTTCAAATTTTTGTTCTTATGTCAAAACTATACATCATGTTTGAAAACCAAAGATAAGGTTCATAAAAAAATCATCAAGCCTTCCATTCAAAAGTCATGCATCGTCATTGAAAATCAATATGGAAATCGTCAAAATACAAATTCTTGCTTCTCAAGCACATATATAAGATTAATCTTACTAGGTGTATAAGCATTAGATTTATATTTAACATTTTACTGCATTAACATAACACATGCAATTTTCAAGAAAATTAATCCTAAACTAAATTAAAAATAACTCAAGAAAGTATTATGTAATTTCTAAATAAATTAGTGGGATTTTGATTACCTCATTGTTGTAAGAGGGTGAGGCATAGTTTGCCACCTCGCCTTTCTTGATTTTCTCCTCGTCTTCGGAAGAGCTCAATTCATCCCAACTTTTGTTCTTCTTGCGTTCAAAGCAAGTAGTTCCATTCTTTTTGGTTTTTAATTTTTGTTTCATTTGTAGTTTAAGTTCACCATCACTTGAGCTTATGCTCGAGTGGTCTTCATGTGTTCTATGTCCCAAATCCTTCCTATCATTTGGAAGGTTGTTCTCGAGTTTCTTTTTTGTCACATTGTTCATTTCGTAGGTCATTAAAGACCCAATAAGTTCTTCGAGAGGGAATGTTTTAAGGTCCTTGGCCTCTTGAATGGCCGTAACTTTTGGATCCCAACTTTTTGGAAGGGATCTTAAGATTTTAGTGACTAGTTCAAAATTAGAAAAACTTTTACCAAGAGCTTTGAGTCCATTGATGACATCCGTGAACCGGGTGTACATGTCTCCGATGGACTCACTTGGTTTTATCCGGAAAAGTTCGTAAGAATGCACAAGAATATTGATTTTGGACTCTTTCACTCGGCTAGTGCCTTCATGAGTGACCTCTAGAGTTCTCCAAATATCAAAAGCCGAGTCACACATCGAAATGCGATTAAATTCATTTTTGTCAAGTGCACAATATAAGGCATTCATAGCCTTTGCATTTAGAGAAAACATGTTCTTCTCCAAATCATTCCAATGGTTCATTGGAAGAGAAGAAATTTCAAATCCATTTTCGACTATGTGCCATAAATTCAAATCCAAAGAAAGTAAGAAAACTCTCATTAGAGTTTTCCAATAAGTGTAGTCCGTCCCATTGAAAAAGGGAGGACAAATGAGAGAGTGACCCTCTTGAAAGCCGTAAAGAGCCATTTCTATTTGGGTGTTAGACCAAGGTAGAAAAACGTGGCTCTGATACCAATTGTTAGGATCGAAGCGGCACTAAGAGGGGGGGGTGAATTAGTGCAGCGGATTAAAACTTCGATTTTAATCAAATTTTTCGTACGATAAGAACGGAACTTGAAAAGTTTAACTTGAAAGCGTATTCTTAAAGTTGCGCAGCAAGAGTAATAAGGAACTAAAGCAGTAAGAAGATTTGCAGTAATGTAAATGACAATAATGAAATGCAAACCAGAGATTACGCCGATTTAGAGTGGTTCGGTCAAATGACCTACATCCACTTGCGAGGCCCCTCTTCGATGGGGCTCCCACCTTCCACTAGCAAATCTCTTGAAAGGGAAGGGTAAATACCCCTCTTACAACTCTTTACAAGCGGTTCACTCTCTTACAAATTTTTAGCAAGAATGAAGGAGGTGAACACTAGCAAAATGAAAACAAGATTAGCTAGGACTTTTCTAATGCCTTTCTCTCAAACACTTGCTGCTCAAAAAGTTGTAGCCTCAGCTGAGATTTGAGGGGTATTTATAGGCCTCAAGAGGATTCAAATTTTGGGCTCCAAAATTTGAATTCTCTTAGGGTTCCCGGTGCTGGAGGTTCCACCGCCCAGCCAGGCGGTGCCACCGCCCAGCGCTCGGGTGCTGGACGATGCAACCGCCCAGCCAAGGAGGTGTCACCGCCCAGCTAGGCGGTGCCACCGCCTACAGTGTTTTCAGCCCAACTACAGTGTTTTCAGCCACTAGTTGGGCTTCAATCTTGGCTCTTTAGTTCGCTGGTTTAGCTTAATTTTTAGCCTAAACCAACTCTGACTTTGGGCCCCGTTGGCCCCTAACCAGGATATAGGATTATCTCTTAATCCTAATCCTAATTACAAGTGAACTACATAACAAAAACACATCCTAAGCAAGCTTTCAACCGCGAACATCGAGTCTTGTTTCGGCGAGCTTTCCGACGGACTCCCTGCAAGCTCCCAATCTTTGTGATGACTTTTAACGAGTAGCCGAGCCTTCTCGGTGATCTCCGCGAGCCTCTGATGATTTCTTCGGCGAACTTCCGACACGTTCCCGATTTCTTCTCGGATGGTTCCGGCAGCATCTTCGATGATTCTTCGGTCTCTTAAACGTCCATCGAGCTCGACTCCGGTATCCTTGCTTTATGTCTTTGTCGTTATCGTAGTTAATCCTGCACACACAAGCAAACACTCTACTCCGATCTAGACAATTATTATAACGCAAATTGACATTCTGTTGCCCGACACGTCATTGGTTGGCGCTTCATCCGATTCTTCGGTGCATCGTCCTCTCTTGCGGCTTGTTGCCCAATCGGCGGTTGACCTCCACAACCCCGATATCCTTGGCGCAATTTCGCTCTCCTTGGCCCGATGCCCGACGCCCGAAGCCTTCTGCCATCCAATATCCTAACGTGATCTCCTCCGACACAACATCAATTCCTCCTGCGTTAATTGTCTAATCCTGATCGAGTAGACCTATATCACTCAAAATGTAGTCAAACATTTAAACACAATCAATTAGTTTCATCATCAAAATCCGAGATTCAACACAAAATTGTTGTAACGGCCAAAAGTTCTTCTCCCTCTATTCTTCCAAATTCTGAGTTGTAAAGAGAGGAGAGAAAATTCTGTAAGGGTTGTCTCCTAAGCCCGTCAAAAGGAGTGAATCTGTAAAAGGGTGGTTGGCCTTCGCCGATTGAAGGAAGGCCCCTAGTTGACGTCGGTGACCTCGTTGGTGGAGGAAGCCAAAAGTGGAGTAGGTCAAGATTGACCGAACCACTCTAAATCTCAGTTTGCATTTACTTTGAGCATCTTATCTTTACTGCAAACCTCCTTAATTGCTTACTACCTTCTGTGTTTTTACGAACGTGTTTCAAAGTTCAGTGCTTTCCGAATCGGGATTTAAAACGCAAATCAGTTTTACCATACGAACGTCGTATTTCAGTTTGCGCTTACGTTCTGATTTCTATTATAACTGCAAACTACCTTTATATCTTTGCTTTAACTGCATCTCGCCTTATCTCAAGTTAAAGTGGTTTACGAATCAGCTTTTATACCGAAATCGCTTTTATCGTACGAACGTCGTATTTCAGTTTGCGCTTATATTCTGATTTCCATCATAACTGCAAACTGCGTTCATATCTTTGCTGCATCTCTCCTAGTCAAAAGTTGAAGTGATTTACGAATCGGCTTTTTACCAAAATCACTTCTATCGAACGAAAGCAGTTTTCAATTTTAATCGCATAAGGTTTTCCGCTGCACTAATTCACCCCCCCTCCCCCCTCTTAGTGCTCTTGATCCTAACAATTTGTATCAGGGCAGGGTTAACTCTCTAACGGATTAAAACCCAAGAGAGATGGCATACGTCGGTAACCAAGAGGGCCATTCTATTACACGTCCACCCATGTTCAGTGGGACGGACTGCACCTAATGGAAGACTCGAATGAGGTTCATTCTTATTTCTATGGATTTTGAACTTTGGAATCTTGTCGAAAACGGATTTTCGAAGTCTTCTCTTCCAATGATCGATTGGAATGAATTGGAGAAGATGGCTTTCGCTCTTAATGCAAAGGCTATGAATGCCTTATTTTGTGCACTTGATAAAAACGAGTTTAACCGTGTTTCAACTTGTGAAACCGCATTTGATATTTGGCACACACTCGAAGTGACTCACGAAGGCATAAGTAGAGTGAAAGAGTCAAAAATCAATCTTCTGTTATATTATTTCGAACTTTTCCGGATTAAACCGAGTGAAACCATTGGCTACATGTTTACCCATTTCACGGATGTCGTCAACGGTCTGAAAGGACTCGGAAAAAGTTTTTCAGATTTTGAGCTCGTAAATAAGATTCTAAAATCCCTTCCTAAGAGTTGGGATCCTAAAATCACTACTATTCAAGAGGCGAAAGATCTAAGCAACTTCCATCTTGAAGAACTAATCGGGTCATTAATGACCTACGAGATGACTTGTAAAGCTCATGAAGAGCAAGAAGACATCCTTCCAAAGAACAGGAAGGATATGACACTTAAAACTTCAGAAAGCCACTTGAGAGAAAACTCAAGTGATGAGGACTGTGATGATGACTTGGCACTTCTAACAAGAAAATTTAAAAAATTCATTAAAAGAAACAAGTTTAAAATAAACAATAAACTTGAACGAAGGAAGAGACCAAAGAAGAAGAACCTAAAGTGGGATGAATCGAACTCCTCCGAAGACGAGGAGAAAATCAAAAAAGGCGAGGTGACAAACTACGCCTTAACGACATTCAACGATGAGGTAATCAAAACCCCCTTAATTTATTTCGAAATTACATGATGCTCTTCATAATACATTTTCTTTTTTAGTATAGAATTAATTTTCTTGAAAATTACAAAAAAAATGATGAAAATGCAAAATTTATGATCATGCTAGTAGTTCTAAAAATAATCATGAAAAATACATATTTTATGATAAACAAACAAAATGATTTTGACTGAAAATATGAAATCATGCTTGATGTTATAATGATGTTTTGATACCATGATTTTATTCTATGCATGAGATTTTAAAAATCATGTTTATTGGTTTTATAATTATGGATGATGAATCTTGCGATTTTCACGGTAATGAAAGTGCCTTATTGATATTTGTCATAATAAAACTTGCACTTCCGATTTTAAAACATGCTATATGTTTGGCATAGATGAAATAAAATCATATGAATTAAAACAACTAAAAAGAGAAAAGTATTTTTCTTGAAAATTTATTTTTCTCTACCTTATTGACTATTTCACTAAGAGATTAATAAAATTATCTATGCCATTTTGAATCTCTTGAAAGTAATGTTAAGATTTTGATGATTTGAATTTAATGGGTTTTATCGAAATCATGATCTTAATTTCCCATGATTTATAACTTGAAATCATTTATGAATCAAGATCACCTACTTTGTGTTCTTATTGAAATTTATTGAAATGAATCATGATTTCTTGGAATTATAACTTGAAATCATTTATGAATCAAGATCACCTACTTTGTGTTCTTATTGAAATTTATTGAAATGAATCTTGATTTCTTGGAATTATAACTTGAGAATTCTTTTTATAAATCAAAATAACTTACTATGATTCTTTCTCTTTGCTATTTGAGTTATCTAAAAAGAATCATAATATGTCTCTTAATATTCATAATTTGTCTACATGATTCGTAAATCTCATTACCAATTCTTCTTGATATTCCTTATGTGATGATATGAATACATGAAATATTCATTAATTTATTTTGATGTATACAAATGAAAAGTTATGATTATACATGGTAGGATATAATTTGACAAAATTGATACCATCATGATATGAAGCATTTATGATTTGCAATGATGCATGCAATACTTGAGCTTTTTAATTATGATGTGATGTATTGCATATGATGTAAATCATGATTTAAAATACTATGAGTTGTTGCTAAAATGAAGTATTATAAATGTTGATTTAATGTCATGAATGCTCTAAATGATGAATGTTTGGTATCATGATCAAAATGAAGTGATAAATACTTAAAAATATTGATTTAATGTTCGGTATATGAACACTTTATTATCATACATGAAAATAGTGATAAATACTTTGAAAATAAATGTTTGTATCATGTTAGATGGTTTGACATTTTGTGCATGATAAGCTATAAAGATGATTGAAACAATGATTGAAATAATAGGAATGATGATTTGGAATCATATAATAATGACTTTATATGTTTTAAAAATATATATGATGTATTGATGCATGCAATGATGAAATATTCATGATAAAATAATTATTTTGACATTCAAGACTTGAATTTTCATCAATACTATTTACCTTTGTCATAATTTAGAAATTAACGTAAAGGGTCTTCCCTTCTTTTTGACAATGACAAAGGGGGAGCAAAACATGCTTGAAAGCTAATTTGCTAGCTCATATAATTCAAAAAAAAAGGAGAAAGAAAATAATTACACTTCTCAAAAGAAAAGGAATTACTATCTTGAACATCACCAAGGAATGATATCTAGCAGAAACAAAAAGTTAATTTGCACATCTAGCAAAACTTATATTTCAAGAAGCAAGAATTGCTTTCTTGAACATCTCAAAATTACTAGCTTGCGTGTCTTAAAATTGTAAACTTGCCATTGTACTACCATAATGATGAGCATGCCTTATCTTCATGATTGTATTTGAAAAACTATGGAAAAAATATGTCTGAATGATTGAACTTGTTAAAATTAATTTTCGAACTTTCTTGATTGAATGATCAAATCACTCGATTACCATGATGATTTTACACAATTACATGCCCTAATAACAGGTTGAAAATTATGTGCTTTGGATACAAAAATTTCCATGATAATAAGCATGTTTTGTCCTCATTATTGTATTTGAAAATCAATAGCACAGCCTTGTCCGAATGCATGAAAGTGTTAATTTCATTTTCAGATTCTCTTAACTATTGGTATCCTAACAATTGGATTTTCGAATTATCCTCTTCAAGACTTAATAAGCATATGTCATATCAAGTTTAATTCATATCATTGATTTTTGACATATTGAATCAACTAGGAAATACATCTCTCATACACTTATTATGTGAACAATATTTTATTTTGAGAAATGGATTTGATGAAATGATTCCTGCTTATAAATTCCTTCTTGAAAAAGGAAGTCATTTTTACGTACAAGGATTTGATTCACATACATATCTTGATACTTGTAAAAATGAAGCGTGCTTTAATATCTTATCAATTTTAACTTCATTCGAGTAAGCTCAAAAATAGCTTTCCTCCTTCATGTAAAAAGAAAATAACAAATAAAATGGAAGAAGTTTTTAAAGCTATCTCCATGTCATATTTTCCTTGAGATGTTTGAATATTTGGTATCTTATCACTCTTTGTTGAAAAATGACATGAACCTGCTTATGGCATCGCACTTATATTTGAAATTTGCTTATATCGTTCTCCTTTTTGTTGACAACAAAGGGGGAGAAATATATGAATTGATGCTATGATAGCCATATTTGCTCTATGCCAAGGTTGCATTATCAAGAACTAGCATCACAACTTTACTTCTTGATATCTTGCCATGTGATGAAATGCTACAATTGATAAACACTTGAAATGTTTGCGTTATGATATCAAAAGCTTACATCGTAATTTTACATGTTGATATTTGATAATAGCAAACTTGCATGATGATAAAACTTGATATTATGTTTTTCATGCAATGAGTTGAACTAATATCATAAACACTTGATTGTGGTACTTCTCCTTTTTGTTGATGACAAAGGGGGAGAAGTATGTTGATGACATGACATGTTATGCATAAGTTTATACATAAGTTTATGATGACATGTTGCTTGGACTTTTGAATCCAAGAGTTTCTATCAATATGGCATATTGATAGGGGGAGTTTGTTTAAACTCCAGGAGTTAAGGTTAACTCCGTCATCAAGTAGCTGTCATCATAAAAAAGGGGGAGATTGTTGAATCTCGTATTTTGATGATGAAACTACTTGATATATGTTTATGATTTAATCTGCGTTTTGAGTGACGCATGATGCTTCGATCGGGATGAGACAATTAAAGCAGGAAAATCATGTTGTGCCGGAGGAACATGTCAGAAGATTGGACGTCGGGCCGGTGGATCGGTCGACGTATCGACAGAAGGCTTCGGGCCGTGGACTCGAGCATCGGACCAAGAAGAGCGGGTATTGTGCCAAGGATATCGGAGTTGTGGAGTCAACTGGCTGATTGGGCAATAGGCTGCAGGAGAGAACGATGCGCCGAAGAATCGGACGAAGCGTCGAGGGACCAATGACATGCCGGACAACTTGGTTAATTGCTTAGGATTAATTGTCTCGATCGAAGTTTTGTTTTAAGTGTGCAGGATTAACTACGATGGAAGAAAGACATGCAGTAAGAGTTGCGCCGGAGTCAAGACAAAGATCAAGTTGGGAGTTCGAGAGTTCGACGGAAGTTCGGACAGTCGTCGGAGGTTCTACGGGAACAAATCCGAGAAGTCCATAAACTTGCCAAAGAAGCTCGTCGGAACTCGCCAAGTGAATCGTCGCAAGTCCAGGAGTTTGCCGGAAGTCCGCAGGAGCATCACCGAGGGTTCATCGGATGATCGACGGAAGTTCGCCGGAAGAACGATTGACGCACCGGAGCAAGTTGCAGTAAATGTCTTAGGAAAAATCATAGTTAGCACTTTGATTAAGTTGGAAATGGGAGGTGATCCCATTAACTTAATCTTGGGGCAATTGGGCCCTTGAAAAACCCGAATTGGGCCGAATGGATCAACCCATTCGGACCCTGATTTCTGCCAGGCGGTTGAACCGCCCAAGGCAGGAGGTTGCACAGCCTGGGCTCAGTCTCCGAGCGAGACTGGGAGGTGCAACCGCTCCAGCCAGGCGGTGGCACCGCCTGGGGCTCTGTCTCCGAGCGAGACTGGGCGGTGCAACCTCCCTTGACAGGAGGTGGCACCGCCTGAGCTCAGTCTTCGAGCTCTGCCAAGCGGTGCAACCGCCTCAGTCAGGAGGTTGCACCACCTGAGCTCGATCTTCGAGCTCTGGCAGGAGATGCAACCGCCCCTGACAGGAGGTGGCACCGCCTAGAGGCTCAGTCTTCGAGCTCTGCCAGGCGATGCAACCGCTCTAGGCAGGAGGTGCAATTGCCTGATCCCGGAATTCCGGGAATTGACAGTTTTGAGCTCCAAATTTGAACTGGGTTGGGGCCTATAAATACCCCACCCATTCAGCACTGAAAGAGCAATGAACTAACACCGAAATCTTGATCCTTTTCTGTGATTTTTAGAGCTCAAAATTGTTGTAAATGCCAAAAGTTCTTCTCCCTCTGTTCTTCCAAGTTCTGAGTTGTAAAGAGAGGAGAGAAAATTTTGTAAGGGTTGTCTCCTAAGCCCGTCAAAAGGAGTGAATCTGTAAAAGGGTGGTTGGCCTTCGCCTATTGAAGGAAGGCCTCTAGTTGACGTCGGTGACCTCGTCGGTGGAGGAAGCCAAAAGTGGAGTAGGTCAAGATTGACCGAACCACTATAAATCTCAGTTTGCATTTACTTTGAGCATCTTATCTTTACTGCAAACCTCCTTAATAGCTTACTGCCTTCTGTGTTTTTACGAACGTGTTTCAAAGTTCAGTGCTTTCCGAATCGGGATTTAAAACGTAAATCAGTTTTATCATACGAACGTCGTATTTCAGTTTGCGCTTACGTTCTGATTTCCATTATAACTACAAACTACCTTTATATCTTTGCTTTAACTGCATCTCACCTTATCTCAAGTTAAAGTGGTTTACGAATCAGCTTTTATACCGAAATCGCTTTTATCGTACGAACGTCGTATTTCAGTTTGCGCTTATATTCTGATTTCCATCATAACTGCAAACTGCGTTCATATCTTTGCTGCATCTCTCCTAGTCAAAAGTTGAATTGATTTACGAATCGGCTTTCTTACCAAAATCACTTCTATCAAACGAAAGCAGTTTTCGATTTTAATCGCATAAGGTTTTCCGCTGCACTAATTCACCCCCCCCCCCCCCCCCCCCTCTTAGTGCTCTTGATCCTAACATATATCACTTTATAACTATTGCATATATGTATATATATATTGTGATGTCCTTGGATTTGTGCAATGGGAATCCGATCGTGATGAGATCACAAAAATGATATGGATTCACCTTTAAACACATATCCTAAATAATCCTAGTAATAGGTTACTCGAGAGGAACATCGTGATAACCGGACAGACTGGTGTGCTGTATACCCATCCATATGATGGATTCAGCTGGTCTTATAGCTGCTCATGTATGAACACTAGGGATACAGTACAGGTGCTAATTGGAGAATGAGTTCACTGATTGATCCGCTTACGGAATGCTGGATGGTTGATGATGCCTTATTATCAGACAGCAATTCCGAAGTCCTAGTGGTATATCTGGTCCTTAGACTTGAGACACCAAGGATGTCCTGTATGAGTGCTCCACTCTTTGATACTAGACTTATAGGTTTAGTTGTCCCAAATCTAGTACAGTTGGTCATTGGGAGTGGTAGTTGACCTTACGAGGGCTATTGAGTGTCGATAGAGGATCATCCTCTCTCGGCGTCATTAGAGGAATATCCCATGTGTTCTTGCTCAATCAAATCCCTGGCTAGGGTCATTTGGGTTGAGAGAGAAAGAGTTCTCCGGGAGAATCCGATTAGAGCGAGACTCGAGTAGAAACCGTATGGGTATGACAGCACCATGCTCAATATACGGTCTCTGGGATATTAGATGGATGAGGGACTATAGGTACACAGTAAGTGAGGACAGATTGGTCCAATGGATTGGATTCCCCTATATCATCTGGGGACTACTGTAACACCCCTCATTTCCGAATGTTCGTATAAATTTTTGTTGATAATGTAAGCATCTATTTTAATTGACAAGAGGTAGAAATAGAGTATGAATCCAAGGTAACTTATTTTTAAGATTTGGGAGATCTGTTCAAAAAAAAATAAATAAATAAATAAAGAAAGAATCTGAGGACCTATATGTAAACCCTAAGGACCTAATCGTGAATATGATAAAAACAAGGACTAAACTGCAAAATGCACCAAATGACAAATCCCACCACTTAAGCTTCTCTGCCTTCGTTCTTAAGGAAGCAGAGAAGGCAGCTCGTGGGTGATCAAGGAAAGAAAGAAAGAAAGAAAGAAGAAGAAGAAGAAGAAGAGAAACAAAAATTGGGGCTTTTAGGGTTCTTGCTTTAATCTTTTCACTTCGGGTCAAAATTTCCAAAGGCAAGTGTTCTAACCCCATCCTACAGAAGTATTAGACTCTGTTTTTATGTTGATCCAAAATAAATTGAAAGATTTCTATTTAGAAACTAATATGTTTCTCTTTGGACATAGAACCATGGATTCTGAAATATTTTCGGTAAACTGACCCCTATACACTTTTTCAACTATAAGTTTTAGTACAAAATGTGAATTTAGGCAAGAACTATTTTGTTTGAAATTAGACTCTTATATATTTCTTTTGACACTGATTTTGTAAAATTTTGGACACCGAATACTTACCCAAACATCTCTTTCAAATGAGCCTATAGACGCTGTAAAACAGGGTTCAAGATTTCTGACCTTTCGATACTAAAATGCCTATAACTCCCTGTTGAAAATTCTGAGTTGTACCAAACTGATTTTATTTGAAACTAGACTTGAAAATATTTCTTTTGACATATAGTTTGAAAATGTTGGAGTTCAATTGCCTACCCTATCATCTGTTGAATCCGACCCTATAAATTCTGCAAAACAGTGATTGTGATTTTGACCTTGTGTTACCAAATCAGAGGTAACTCTGTGTTGGGAGCCCTGTTTCATATGAAATCTGTTCCATCAGAATATAGATTGATATATGGTTCGACCATAGCCTTCTTATGGGTATTGGAGCATAATTGTTATTCTGAAATATTTGTTTGATGTGCCACTGGAATTCTGTCCGAAATCGAGCTTTGGTCGATTTCGCGTATTCTGTTCCATTCCTTTGGATACTTGAATTCGTCTAACCTTCTTATTTGAATTGAGCTAAATATAATTGGATTCCCTGTACACTCTTGCTTCCATTTTCCTTTCTTATATGAATACATTTGTGAGAGATTTGTTCCTTGCGTCATATTGTTCTAAAAAAGGCACATGTAAGCTTCGTTGTTCCGCGTGTGCTTCCGATATATGCTACTTGTTGTTGAAACTGCCCTTTTGTACTCTGGTGTGTGGGATTGTCTGGACCTTTGCCAGTAATGGTAAAGGGTATGCGCTTATTGCCCGCTATGTGGGGTCCCGTTATGTGGGATATTCTGGACCTTTGCCAGAAATGGTAAAGGGTATTCGCTTGTTGCCCGCTATGTGGGTATGTGCTTAGAGCCTGCGATGCTCTGCCGGCCCCCCTTGACTTCACCTAGACGTGGGTGGATGGAGCTCCCAGACGTGGGAGACTTTTGTCAGGTGGTCATTCAGAAATGGATGAATCACATTCTGATTGAGATCCCACTACACCCTCTATATGTTTGATATGACATCCAGAGTTTTGGTGAGTTATTTCTGTTTATGCTCTGGATAAGAATGATAAGATTGCAACATCAAGGACGACGTTTGAGCTTCTGTACGATATCTGTGTTTGATATGCTCTGAAATGCTTCATTCACTGTTGATTTTGCTTCGTAATGTTCCATATGCCGTTGATATGCTTTGGAACATTTCATATGCCATTGATAAGCTCCGATATGTTTCCTTGTTTCTGATATGCTCCAATTACTCTATGCCCCATCTGTCAGGAACCAAATATGTAAGATTGAAAGGACAATTGTGTTTCTGCTCCTAATGATATTATGTTTACGAAATCGTATATTCTGCTTTGTGTTTTGAAACTGTATCTCTTTGGAAATTGTACAATTTTGATATGGATATGTTAGTCACTTGCTGAGCTCTTTATGCTCACCCCGTTTGTTGATAAATTTTTCAGGATAGCGTATCGCTTGCTTAAATGTTAAGATTGGGCTGAGGCAGTGGAAAGTTTAGAAGATTTTGGACAGATCTTTGTTAGCATATGTGTATTTGTTGTATAAGATACTCTGCATCTTATGAGTTGTGACGATGAATCTAAACCTGTGGATTTTGTGTAATTTAAAGGATCCCTCATGTATAGGATTTCGGAATGTTAAGTTAAATTCATGTAATGATATGATCTTATGGTAATCGTTGATTTGGTGACTGCATAGACTTCCCCACTTGTGAATTTATGTGTGGTTATTATTTTGATGAGTTGAGTTCAGATTGTATGAATTATCGAGTGATGTGTGGTATGTTCATGAACTGCACAAGGTTATGAATTTGTAGACTATAGAGGTGTAATTTTTTATCTGAATGTTTTCTTAGTGACCTCAAATGTGTGTTTGGATCCTGGGTTAGTTATGATGAAAATTTTAAATATTATCGTTATTTTGAGGGGCGTGACAGAGGTGGTATCAGAGCATGATTTGAGAATCACTAAGAATATCATATTTTTGAGGTTTATTGACTATCATTTAGAGATTGATCAAGAAAATGTCCTTTTGATGTTTTAGGAAGCGAGGATGACGAGATCATCTGGTTCTCCTGTTGCATCTACTGTTGATCAATTGAGTGGTATCATGCGGACTTTGGAGACTATGGCACAAGTGATGCAACAACAATAACAACCTGTCCAACAAGGAAGTAATGATGGAACAAAGACATCAAACCAGACGGGGTTGGGAATTGGACAGTTTAAGAAGCTTAGTCCTCCCAGTTTCAATGGTGAGTCTGATCCAATGGTGGCAGAACGATGGATGATGCAGATAGAGAAAATATTTGATGCTTTAAATTACTCTGATGAACGAAAGGTTTTTCTTGCCACCTTTATGCTGGAAGGAGAAGCTGAACACTGGTGGAGAATGATTAAGAGGATGTCTGAAATCAAACATGAGCCAATGACATGGAAGTTATTCCAAGAAAAGTTTAATGATAAATATTTTTCAGATTGTATGAGAGAGCAAAAAGAATTGGAGTTCTTGAATCTTATCCAGGGAAGTATGACGGTTACAAAGTATGAATCTAAATTCACTGAGCTCTCCAGGTTTGCCACACATATGACTAATGATGAATCTAGAAAGGCAAGAAGGTTTGAAAGGGGATTACGGCCGGCAATAAGAAGCCGAATGTCAGCTTTAAAATTACAAACATATGCTGATACGGTAGAAAGAGCTTTGAAAATTGAAAGAGACATGGAGGAAATTCAAGAAATCATTGGCAAGAACAAAAGGGACAAATTTACTAGCAAAAGCAGGAGAGAAAATGAATATGAAGATAGTAACAAGAGGTTTAAGACATCTGGATTTGAGAAAAGGAAACCATTGGGGAGGACTCAGTTATGTGCAAAATGCGGATTAAATCATGAAACAAGTCGGTGTTTTCGGATGACTGGAGCATGTTTTGGTTGTGGAAAGCTAGGTCATCAACTAAGAGATTGCCCATTGAACAGGAAAAAAGAGCCACTGTCTCCTAGACCCTCAGCCCATGCTAGAGTGTACGCTATCACTGAACAAGATTCAAAAGCTTCTAAATCAGTGGTGGAAGGTATTCTTCATGTTTCTAAAAGAAATGCAAAAGTTTTGTTTGATCCCGGCTCCAACTTATCGTTTGTTTCAAAATACTTTGCTTGTCACTTGGATATTCCACCTAAACCCTGGATTATATGTTATATGTAACAACTGCTGTTGGAGATTCATTGGCAACAAACTTGGTCTACCCATCTTGTTTGATCTCTATTGGAGACCATGAACTCTTTGCTGATTTGATTCTCCTAGAGATCCAGGGTTTTGATATTATACTTGGCATGGATTGGTTATCTTCTCATCACGCTAGTATTGATTGTTACAAAAAAATAATTACTTTCTGCATACTAGATCAGCCTATATTTTTCCTTGAGGGCATTAAGCATGATTTGCCTCCTTGCTTAATATCAGCACTTCAAGCTTATCGTCTTATGCAGAAAGGTTGTTTTTGTTATATGGTGTGTGTAAAGGAGCATTCAAATCAGGAAACCCACCTAGATGAAATTTCAGTGGTCAAAGAATTCCCTGATGTATTCCCAGATGACCTGCCTAGTTTACCTCTAGATAGAGAGGGCGAATTTGCTATTGATCTAGCTCCCAGTACAACCCCAATATCTAAGCCTCCCTACAGAATGGCACCACTCGAGCTAGAAGAATTAAAGAAGCAAATGCAAGAATTATTAGATAAGGGTTTCATACAACCCAGTGTATCCCCATAGGGTGCTCCGGTACTATTAGTGAAGAAGAAGGATGGAACATTAAGGCTTTGTATTGATTATAGACAGTTGAATCAGGTGACCATCAAAAACAAGTATCCCATACCTAGAATTGATGATTTGTTTGATCAATTGCAGGGTGCACAAGTATTCTCTAAGATTGACCTGAGGTCAGGTTACTATCAGTTGAGGATCAAAGAGGAGGATATTTCAAAAACAGCTTTCAGAACTCGATATGGTCATTATGAATTCTTGGTGATGCCTTTTGGTTTGACTAATGCCCCTGCAGCTTTTATGGAACTAATGAATAGGATATTTCAACCGCTCTTGGATATCTGTGTAATTGTATTTATTGATGACATATTGGTGTATTCAAAGAGTAATCAGGAGCATGAGGAACACTTGAGAGATGTGTTGTCCATACTAAGAGAAAAGAAGTTGTATGCGAAGTTCAGCAAATGTGAATTTTGGTTGAATGAAGTTGCTTTCTTAGGCCATGTGATTTCAGGGAAGGGTATATCTGTTGATCCAAGGAAAATAGAAGCTGTAGTTGAATGGGAAGTACCAACAAATGTAACAGAGGTTAGAAGTTTCTTGGGCATGACAAGTTATTACAGGAGATTTGTGGAGGGATTTTCTCGAATTGCTCAACCTCTCACCAAACTCACTAAGAAGAATATGAAATTTGTATGGGGTGATGATTGTGAGCAAAGCTTTCAAGAGTTAAAAAGAATATTGACTAGTGCCCCTATTCTCACTATTCCAAGTGGTAGTGAGGGATTTGTAGTTTATACTGATGCTTCAAGAAAGGGCTTAGGATGTGTTTTGATGCAGGAAGGGAGAGTAATTGCTTATGCTTCTAGGCAACTTAAAGGTTATGAATTGAATTATCCAACTCATGATTTGGAATTAGCAGCAATCATTTTTGCTCTAAAGATTTGGAGACATTATTTGTATGGTCGACAGTTTGAAATTTTCACTGATCACAAGAGTTTAAAATATATTTTCACTCAGAAGGAGTTGAACATGAGGCAGCGAAGATGGATAGAACTTCTGAAGGATTATGATTGTGCCATCCGTTATCACCCGGGCAAGGCCAATGTTGTAGCTGATGCACTTAGTAGGAAATCTACAAGTTTTATGGCTAGTCTGGTCGTGAAGCAATGGAAGCTAATAGAAGAAAATTTTGATTTGAAAGCTTTGAGGAAAGAGCAAGACTCGATGATTTTGATGGCCTCCATTCAAGTGCAGTCTGATCTTATGCAACAAATTAAGGAAGGACAATTACGAGATCCACATTTAATGTACTTGAGGAGTGAAGTAGAAAAGGGATTGAAGCCACAATTTCAAATTTCAAAGGATGGCCTATTGAGATTTGGGGAGATAGTATGTGTACCAAATGAACTAGATATCAAGAATCAAATCCTAACTGAAAGTCATACTTCAAAGTACACCCTACACCCTGGGAGCACTAAGATGTATAGAGATCTTCAAAGTCATTATTGGTGGGAAGGCATGAAGAAGGAAATTGCAATGTATGTTTCAAAATGTTTGACGTGTCAGCAAATCAAAGTAGAACACCAAAGACCTGGAGGGTTACTGCAACCTTTAGTTATTCCTGAATGGAAATGGGAATGTATTACTATGGACTTTGTTTCGGGACTACCCAGAACCTCGAGGAAGCATGATGCTATTTGGGTTATCATTGATAGGTTAACAAAATCTGCACATTTCCTACCGATTAATATGACTTATTCGCTTGATAGACATGTAGATTTATATGTTAATGAAATAGTAAGACTTCATGGTATTCCAAAGGAGATCATCTCTGATAGAGACTCCAGATTTCTCTCTAGATTCTGGAGAAGATTACAGGAATCTATGGGCACTAAAGTCAAGTTTAGTGCTGCATATCATCCTCAAACTGATGGTCAGTCAGAGAGAACAATTCAAACACTTGAGGATTTGCTTAGAGCCTATGTTATGGATTGGAAAGGTGAATGGGATAAGGATATTTCACTTGTTGAGTTCACGTATAATAATAGTTATCATTCAAGTATTCAGATGGCTCCTTATGAAGCTCTATATGGGCGAAAGTGCATAACACCTATAGGTTGGGAGGAAGTTGGAGATAGAAAGTTGTTAGCACCGGACAAGGTACAAGAAACTACCGAGAAAATTCAAGTTATAAGGAAAAGTTTAAAAGCTGCTCAGAGTCGTCAAAAGAGTTATGCCGACACTAGGAGACGAGATATTGAGTTTGAAATTGGAGATTTTGTATTCTTAAAAGTCTCCCCTTCCAAAGGCATTATAAGGTTTGGGAAGAAAGGAAAATTAAGCCCAAGATTTATTGGACCTTTTGAGGTTCTTGAGAGGGTTGGTTATGTCGCTTACAGGATTGCCTTGCCACCAGCATTGAGCCATGTCCATGATATATTTCATGTCTCGATGATTAGAAAATATATGTATGACCCTTCTCACATCATTAAGTATGAGCTGGTGGAGATCGATGAAGATTTATCCTATGTGGAAGAGCCTATTCAGATTATTGATAAGAAAGAAAAAGCCCTAAGGAATCGGGTCATCCCACTGGTTCAAGTAATTTGGAGACATCATTCTGGAGAGGAGACAACTTGGGAGCTAGAAGAGGAAATGAAAAAGGTGTATCCTCATCTTTTCATCGAATAGAGGTACGATAAATTTAGAGGACTAAATTTTTCTTTTAAGGGGGGGAGAGTGTAACACCCCTCATTTCCGAATGTTCGTATAAATTTCTATTGATAATGTAAGCATCTATTTTAATTTACAAGAGGTAGAAATAGAGTATGAATCCGAGGTAACTTATTTTTAAGATTTGAGAGATCTGTTAAAAAATAAATAAATAAATAAAGAAAGAATCTGAGGACCTATATGTAAACCCTAAGGACCTAATCGTGAATATGATAAAAACAAGGACTAAACTGCAAAATACACCAAATGACAAATCCCACCGCTTAAGCTTCTCTGCCTTCGTTCTTAAGGAAGCAGAGAAGGCAGCTCGTGGGTGATCAGGGAAAGAAAGAAAGAAAGAAAGAAGAAGAAGAAGAAGAAGAGAAACAAAAATTGGGGCTTTTAGGGTTCTTGCTTTAATCATTTCACTTCGGGTCAAAATT
The DNA here is from genome assembly GCF_036884655.1 of Musa acuminata AAA Group. Lineage (NCBI taxonomy): Eukaryota > Viridiplantae > Streptophyta > Magnoliopsida > Zingiberales > Musaceae > Musa > Musa acuminata. The sequence continues at coordinate 8,682,355 of NC_088328.1, read as the reverse complement.
TCCAAAGGCAAGTGTTCTAACCCCATCCTACAAAAGTATTAGACTCTGTTTTTATGTTGATCCAAAATAAATTGAAAGATTTCTATTTAGAAACTAATATGTTTCTCTTTGGACATAGAACCATGGATTCTGAAATATTTTCGGTAAACTGACCCCTACACACTGTTTCAGCTATATGTTTTAGTACAAAATGTGAATTTAGGCAAGAACTATTTTGTTTGAAATTAGACTCTTATATCTTTCTTTTGACACTGATTTTGTAAAATTTTGGACACCGAATACTTACCCAAACATCACTTTCAAATGAGCCTATAGACACTGTAAAACACGGTTCAAGATTTCTGACCTTTCGATACTAAAATGCCTATAACTCCCTGTTGAAAATTCTGATTTGTACCAAACTGATTTTATTTGAAACTAAATATAATTGGATTCCCTGTACACTCTTGCTTCCATTTTCCTTTCTTATATGAATACATTTGTGAGAGATTTGTTCCTTGCGTCATATTGTTCTTAAAAAGGCACATGTAAGCTTCGTTGTTCCACGTGTGCTTCCGATATATGCTACTTGTTGTTGAAACTGCCCTTTTGTACTCTGGTGTGTGGGATTGTCTGGACCTTTGCCAGTAATGGTAAAGGGTATGCGCTTATTGCCCGCTATGTGGGGTCCCGTTATGTGGGATATTCTGGACCTTTGCTAGAAATGGTAAAGGGTATGCGCTTGTTGCCCGCTATGTGGGTATGTGCTTAGAGCCTGCGATGCTCTGCCGGCCCCCTTTGACTTCACCTAGACGTGGGTGGATGGAGCTCCCAGACGTGGGAGGCTTTTGTCAAGTGGTCATTCAGAAATGGATGAATCACATTCTGATTGAGATCCCACTACACCCTCTATATGTTTGATATGACATCCAGAGTTTTGGTGAGTTATTTCTGTTTATGCTCTGGATAAGAATGATAAGATTGCAACGTCAAGGACGACGTTTGAGCTTCTGTACGATATCTGTGTTTGATATGCTCTGAAATGCTTCATTCACTGTTGATTTTGCTTCGTAATGTTCCATATGCCGTTGATATGCTTTGGAACATTTCATATGCCATTGATAAGCTCCGATATGTTTCCTTGTTTCTGATATGCTCCAATTACTCTATGCCCCATCTGTCAGGAACCAAATATGTAAGATTGAAAGGACAATTGTGTTTCTGCTCCTAATGATATTATGTTTACGAAATCGTATATTCTGCTTTGTGTTTTGAAACTGTATCTCTTTGGAAATTGTACTATTTTGATATGGATATGTTAGTCACTTGCTGAGCTCTTTATGCTCACCCCGTTTGTTGATAAATTTTTCAGGATAGCGTATCGCTTGCTTAAATGTTAAGATTGGGCTGAGGCAGTGGAAAGTTTAGAAGATTTTGGGCAGATCTTTGTTAGCATATGTGTATTTGTTGTATAAGATACTCTGCATCTTATGAGTTGTGACGATGAATCTAAACCTGTGGATTTTGTGTAAGTTAAAGGATCCCTCATGTATAGGATTTCGGAATGTTAAGTTAAATTCATGTAATGATATGATCTTATGGTAATCGTTGATTTGGTGACTGCATAGACTTTCCCACTTGTGAATTTATGTGTGGTTATTATTTTGATGAGTTGAGTTCAGATTGTATGAATTATCGAGTGATGTGTGGTATGTTCATGAACTGCACAGGGTTATGAATTTGTAGACTATAGAGGTGTAATTTTTGATCTGAATGTTTTCTTAGTGACCTCAAATGTGTGTTTGGATCCTGGGTTAGTTATGATGAAAATTTTAAATATTGTCGTTATTTTGAGGGGCGTGACAACTATGGCGTAGTGGCCTAGTACGTCCGTAGTCGATGAGTCGAGTGAATTATTACAGAGATAATTATTCACTGAGTTAGAAGGAGTTCTGATAGGTATGACTCACGGACAACTCGATATTGGGCCTAGAGGGTCACACACATGGTAAGCATTGCGATGAGTAGAGGTTCGGATGTGAGATATCCGACGGAGCCCTTGTCTTATTGGATATCCAATAAGCCCCTGAATTATTGGATCCCATGGACGCGATCCAATAAAAGCCCATGAGAGATTATTGGATAGAGATCTACTAATCTAAAAGGCTTGGGTTATTGGATGCAGATCCAATACCCACTAGGGGAGGATCTATTAGGGTTTGACAGGGGACCTCTATAAATAGGAGGGATTCAGAGCCTCATGGGCTAGAGCCTTTGCTTACCTCTCCTATTCTCCTTCCCTTCTCCACCTCAGAGCAGGCCTAGAGTTTTGAGGAGCGTCGTCGCAGCCCTGCTGTGTGGATCACCACTAGAGAGGAGGACGCTTGACCTCCTTCACCCTCTCCTAAAGATCTGCAAGGAAACAGGGATATATGTAATTTTTCAGTTTCGCGGATTTTGCGCACCAATCTTCGCACGACGACAAAAATCTCTTTGGGAATCGGGGATTTTGTTTTCTTGTTCTTCTGCTGCACATGTGATGTCACCCCAAGATTTTCCAACATGTCTCTCCTCTCCGATGGCCATTAAGGAGTAATGAACAACTTGCTCGGTGTTGGACTCCTCTTCTTCAGACGCGCTCAAGTCATCCCACGTTGCTTTGAGCGCCTTCTTCTTTGATGTTCTCTTCTTGGCTTGGGGACAATCACTTTTGTAGTGTCCCGGCTTTTTGCACTCGTAGCAAATAACTTGGTCCTTTTTGGGTTTAAATTTAATTTTTGTGTCATTTTTAAACTTGTTTCTCTTAATGAATTTTTTGAATTTTCTTGTTAGAAGTGCCAAGTCATCGTCACAGTTCTCATCACTTCAGTTTTCTCTCAAGTGGTCATCTAAAGTTCTAAGTGCCATATCCTTCCTATTCTTTGGAAGGATGTCTTCTTGCTCTTCATGAGCCTTGCAAGTCATTTCATGGGTCATTAATGACCCGATTAGTTCTTCAAGGGGGAAGTTGTTTAAATCTTTAGCCTCTTGAATAGCAGTGACTTTAGTGTCCCAACTCTTAGGAAGGGATCTTAGAATCTTATTTACGAGCTCAAAATCCAAAAAACTTTTACCGAGTCCTTTTAGACCATTGACGACATCCGTGAAATGGGTGTACATGTCGCCAATAGTCTCGCTCGGTTTCATTCAGAAAAGTTCAAAAGAATGTATCAAAAGATTGTTTTGACTCTTTCACTCTACTTGTGCCTTCGTGAGTCACTTTGAGTGAATGCCAAATATCAAACGCGGTTTCACAAACTGAAACATGATTGAACTCATTTTTATCAAGTGCACAAAATAAGGCACTCATAGCCTTTGCATTGAGAGCAAAAGTCTTCTTCTCCAATTCATTCCAATCGATCATTGGAAGAGAAGACATCGAAAATCCATTTTTGGCAAGATTCTAAAGTTCAAAATCCATTAAAATAAGGAAGATCCTCATTCGGGTCTTCCAATAGATGTAGTCCATCCCATTGAACATGGGTGGACGTGTAATAGAGTGGCCCTTTTAGTTTCTGGCGTATGCCATCTCTCTTGGATTTTAATCCATTTTTAACCCCGCTCTGATACCAATTGTCAGGATCAAGAGCACTAAGAGGGGGGGGGGGGGGGGGTGAATTAGTACAGCGTAAAACTTTCGACTATTTAAAATTGCGTTCGTACGATAAAAGCGATTTGGTATGAAAGCTAATTCGGAAATTGCTTTAACTTAGATTAGGCGAAGTGTAGTTAAAGTAAAGCTATGGAGGCAGTTTCAATTAAGATAGAGAACAGAAAGTAAATGCAAACTGAGATTTAGAATGGTTTGGTCAATCTTAACCTACATCCACTTTTGGCTTCCTCCTCCGATGAGGTCATCGACGTCCACTAGAGGCCTTCCTTCAATAGGCGAAGGCCAACCACCCTTTTACAGTTTCACTCCTTTTGATGGGCTTAGGAGACAACCCTTACAGAATTTTCTCTCCTCTCTTGAAAGATCAAAACTTGGAAAAAAAGAGGGGGGAGAACTTCTAGCCTTTACAACACTTTTGAGCTCTAAATATCACAGAGTAAGATTGGATTTTCGGTGCCCTTTCATGCAGGAAAGGGTGGGGTATATATAGGCCCCAAACTAGTTTGAAATTGGAGCTAAAAAATGTCATTTCTCGGATTTCCAAGGTCCTGACGGTACTACCACCTGACTAGACTGTACAACCGCCTGGCAGCTCGTAGACTGAGCCTCTAGGCGGTGCCACCACCTGACTAGGGCGGTTGCACTGCCCAGTCTCGCTCGTAGACTGAGCCTAGGCGGTGTCACCGCCTGACCTAGGCAGTTGCACCGCCCAGCTTTCTTGGGACTAAGCTCCTAGGCGATGCCACCGCCGCCCCAAGCGGTGCCACCGCCGGCCAGGAAATCTGGGTCCAAATGGGCTGATCTATTTAGTCCAATTTGGGTCTGTCGATGGCCCAATTGCCCCCAGATTAAGTTAATGGGATCACCTCCCATTTCTAACTTAATCTACATGCTAACTACAATATATCTTAAGACATTTACTGCAACTTGCTCCGGTGCATCAATCGCTTTTTTCGGTGAGCTTCCGACGAACTTTCGGCGAACATCCGACGAACCTTCGACGATGCTCTGGCGGACTTCCGGCAAACTCCTGGACTTGCGACGATCCACTTGGCGAGTTCCGATGAGCTTCTTTGGCAAGCTCCTGGACTTCTCAGATTTGTTCCCGCAGAACCTCCGACGACCGTCCAGACTTCCGTCGAACTCCCAACGTGATCATAATCTTGACTCCGGCACAACTCCTGCTGCATGTCTTACTTCCATCATAGTTAATTCTGCACACTTATCTCAACATATGGATTAGATAACAAATGACAATTGACTTCACCATCAAAATCCGAGATTCAGTAGAAACTCGATTGAATTCAGTTTTGTCTAAGGCGCAAAATAGAGCATTCATAGCTCTAGCATTTAAAGAAAAAGTTTGCTTCTCCAAATTATTCCATTCGTTTATTGGAGTAGAAGATTTTTGAAAGCCATTTTCAATAATATTCCATAAATTTAAATCCAAGGAAAGAAAGAAAATTTGCATTCGAATTTTCCAATAAGTGTAGTCTATCCCATTGAACTTGGGAGGACGAACGATAGAAAATCCCTCTTAAAAGCCGAAAAAAGTCACTTCTCTTAGGTGTTAAACCAAATGAGAAATAATGTGGCTCTGATACCAACTGTTAGGAACAAGTCGGCACTAAAAGGGAGGGGTGAATTAGTTCTAATACCAACTGTTAGGAACAAGTCTCCAACTGTTAGGAACAAGCAGCAGATAAAAACATTAATTCTAAAATCTTTCATTTCGATTAAACCCGTTTCGGAAAGATATTAATTTTGAAAGCGAACAAAAGAGTGTAATGTGAAAGTTAAGCAAGTAAGGCAGTTTGCAATAAATGTAAATAGCAAAGCATAGATGCAAACCAGATTTTATAGTAGTTCGATCGTAATGACCTACATCCACTCCGTCGATTCCTCCTCTGTCGAGGCTATCGGCATCCACTAATGATCTTCCTTCAGTGGGCAGAGATCAACTACCCTTACAACTTGATTCTCCTTTTGCCTGGTTCAGGAGAGAACCTTTACTACCCCCTTCACTCCTCTCTTACACAAGACTAACATTTAAGTTTTGAGAGGAGCTCACACATAATTACAATAGCGTTTTCTTTTCTTTTCTACTTTTAGTTGTGTGTATGTTAACCAAGGATGAGAGGGTATTTATAGGCCTCAAGTGGATTCAAACTTGGAGCCTAAAAGAGTCTCATCCTGGGTTTCCCGGGTCCTGGCGGTACCACCATCTACAACACTGACATTGGGCGGTACCACCGCTTGGAAGACTGTGTCTGGGTGGTACCACCGCCAAGACTGGCGGTACCACCGCCTAACACTGCCACTGGGTGGTACCATCACTTGACATAGTCTCGAAGACTGTGCCACGACGGTACCAAATGTTGGGTCATTGTTTGGGCCTTGCACTTGGCCCCACATAGCCCAAACTTGGCCCAATTGGCCCCTAATTGAGTTGACCCAATTCTAACCCAATTATGTGCTAACTATAAATTTTAAAATATTTACTAAGCTAAATAAGTCCATAAGTCTAGGTTTCATCCTAGATCTATGATGAACTTCTTAATCCAGACAGCCTCTTTTGTTGCCTTTGCTGCAGCAATGTACTCCGCCTCTATGGTCGAGTCAGTAGTAGTACCTTACTTGGAACTCTTCCAGTACACTGCTCCTCTATTCAAGTTGTACAAATACCCCGAATTCGACTTGCTATCATCGACATCGGATTGAAAACTTGAGTCCATGTGGCATTTAACCTTGAGGCTACTGTTGAATCTTGGATTTTGATGATGAAATCAATTGGTAAATTGTTTGACCTAATCTATGTGTTGAGATAAGTGCATAGAATTAACTGTGATAACAGTAAGGCATAAAGCAGATGTTGAGCCAGAATCGAATATTCAGACGATGTACCGGGAGCTCACCGAGAGTTCATCGAAAGATCACCGAGAGTTCGTCGCCAGAAGCTCATTGGAAGATTGCCGAAAGCTCATCAAAAGATTGTCGAGAGTTCATCGGGAGTTTATCGGAAGTTCGCCGGAGGATCGCCGAGAGAAATCGACATACCGAACTAATCGCTTGGGATTGGGAGGTAATCTCACTAACTCAGATAGGGGCCAATTGGGCCCTTAATAAGGCTAAATTGGGCCAAATTGAATAGTCCATTCAGCACCTAAAAATATAGCCGGTGGTGGCACCGCTTGGGACTCGGTCTCCCACGAGTTTTGGGCAGTGATACCACCCTTGTCAAGCGGTGGTACTATTGACAGTTAATGCTATCAGGCAGTGGTACTGCCAGAGCACGGTCTTCGAGCCTTGTCAAGCGGTCATACCGCCCAATGTTAGGTGTCTGGCGGTGGTACCGCCCAGTAATGGTAGTGGTACCACTAGTACCCCAAAAATCAAAGATTTAATACATTTTGGCTCTAATTCAGAAGCCGTGTTATAAATACCCCACCCTTTTCTATATGAAAGTGCATGAAAAGTATTGGCATAATCTTGAGTCTTTGAAGTGTTAAAGAGTTGTAAAAGTGCTAGAGTCCTCCTCCCTTTCTAAGTGTTGAGATCATCCAAGAGAGGTGTGAGACTTGTAAGGGTTGTCTCCTAAGCCCGTGAAAAGGAGAAAGCGCTGTAAAAGGGGGTTGGTCTTCGCCTATTAAAAGAAGGCGTTTAGTGGATGCTGGGGACCTCGGCGGAGGAGGAATCCGAAAGTGGATGTAGGTCACAATGATCGAGCCACTCTAAATTCTGGTTTGCTTTTCATTTGTGTAATTTACATTAATGCAAACCTCCTTAATCTTCTCTTTGCACTTTTACGAAAGCTTTCAAATTCAATCTCTCTTCAAAATAGGTTGAATCGAAATGAATATTTTTCAGAATTGGGTTTAAATTGGGAAAGCTTTCTACTATACTAATTCACCCCTCCCTCTTAGTGGACTCTTGATCCTAACAATTGGTATCAGAGTAAGGTTTACTCTCATTGAGTTTGAAATCCAAGAGAGATGGCATTTGCTGGCAACCGTGAGGGTCATTCAATCTCACGTCAGTCCATGTTCAATGGGATAGATTGTATATATTGGAAGACTAGAATGAGGATCTTCCTAATTTTAATGGATTTCAAATTATAGAATATTGTAAAAAATGGGTTTCAAAAGTCTTCTCTTCCAATGAACGATTGGAATGAGTTGGAGAATAAGACTTTCACTTTAAATGCCAAGGCTATGAATGCCATGTTTTGTGCTTTAGATAAAAACAAGTTCAATCGTGTGTCTATTTGTGAAATGGCTTTTGATATTTGGTACACACTCGAAGTGACTCATGAAGGCACTAGTAGAGTGAATGAGTCGAAAATTAATCTTTTAGTGCACACTTATGAGTTGTTTCAGATGAAACCAAGTGAGACAATTGGAGACATATACACTTGATTTACGGATGTTGTCAATGGTCTAAAAGGACTTGGTCAAGGTTTCTCAGATTTTGAACTTGTTAATAAAATTTTAAGATCCCTTCCAAAAAATTGGGACCCTAAAGTCATAACCATTCAAGAGGCCAATGATTTAAATAACTTTCTTCTTGAAGAACTAATCGGGTCACTAATGACCTATGAGATGACTTGTAATGCTCATGAAGAGCTTGAAAATAACCTTCCAAAGAATAGGAAGGATATGGCACTAAGAATTCAAGAAAACCACTTGAAAGAAAATTGAAGTGATGAAGACTTTGATGAAGATTTGGCACTCTTGACAAGAAAGTTCAAAAAATTCATAAAAAGAAATATATTTAAAAATGATACTAAAAATAAAATTGAACTCATGAAAGAACAAGTGATATACTATGAATGTAAGAAGTCGGGACACTTCAAGAGTGAATGTCCCCAAGCAAAGAGGAAGCAACCAAAGAAGAAGAAGGCTTTTACAGCAACATGGGATAACTCAAGTGCATCCGAAGAAGAGGAGCCAATCAACACCGAGCAAGTTGCTCACTACTCATTAATGGCTATTGGAGATGAGAAACGGTTACCATCACAAGCTAGGAGCAAGAGGTGGTAGCTTGATAGTGGATGCTCAAGGCATATGACCTAAGATTCATCTTAATTCTCTAAGCTCACTAGCCTAAACGAAGTATATGTCACATTCGGAGACTATAACAAGGGTAAAATCATTGGCAAAGGAACCATAAGTAATACATCCAACTTTTTTATTGAAGATATATTATTAGTTGATGGCTTAAAGCATAACCTCTTGAGCATTAGTCAAATATATGATAAAGGATACATTATTAGATTTGAATCCAATGGTTGCATTATTAAAAAACCGCACAAAAACACATCTATGATTGCTCTAAAATAAAATAATATATACACTATCGATATTGATGATCTTTGTAATAAAATATATTTTTTCATTTTGAATGATGATACTTGGCTTTGGCATGGGAGATTAGGTCATGCTAGCATAAAACTAATCTCTCAAATCTCATCCAAAGAACTTGTAAGAGGGATTTCTCACATTAAGTTTGTAAAACACAATGTGTGTGATGCATGTCAACTAAGAAAACAAATAAAAAGCAGTTTCAAACGAAAGAACCAATTAAGCACCTCTAGACCATTGTATTTGAACCATATGAACTTATTCGGACCAATTGCTACATCAATAGCAAATACGCATTTGTCAATGTGGATGATTACGGTAGATACACATGGACTTACTTTTTGGCATATAAAAATGATTGCTTTAGGTTTTTTTTCTATGTTTTATAAACTTGTTCAAAATGAAAAGGGTTTTATGATTATATCAATTCAAAGTGATCACGGTGGTAAATTTCAAAACCGTGATTTTCAAGAATTTTATGAATCCAATGGATACAACCACAATTTCTCTACTCCAAGAAATCTTCAACAAAATAGAGTAGTAGAAAGAAAGAATAGAAACTTACAAGAAATGATAAGAACTATGTTAAACGAACATAGCCTACCAAAATATTTTTGGGCCAAATCCGTAAATACGACCTGCTATATCATAAATAGGGTTATAGTAAACCATTACTTTCCAAAACTCCTTATGAGTTGTGGAACAACAAAAAACTCAATATTTCATATTTTAAAGTTTTTGGTTGAAAATGTTCTATCTTGAATGAAAAAGATGCCTTAGAAAAGTTTGATTTAAAATCTAATGAAGAAATTTTTCTTGGCTATTCTTCTATTTCTAAGGCCTTTCATATTTTTAACAAAAGAACATTGATTATAGAAGAGTCTATTCATGTTGTTTTTAATGAGGTTACTATCTTCATATACTATTAAAAGATCCTTAGTCCTTCTCCAGTACTTAAGGATACACTTTATTGCTTTCTAGTCATCCACATATAACACCAAAAAGGTGATAGCACTCCCACTTACCTTCATGTACACACAAGGCTAATCTTCATTCTTAACGAAGTCATAAGATCTGATTGCCTCATCAAATCTTATGTTCCAACTTCGGGAAGCTTGCTTTAGTTCATAAATTGATCTAAGCAACCTACACACCTTATCTGGGAAGTTCTTGGACACGAATCTCTCAGGTTGTATCATATACACCTCCTCCTCGAGATTCCTATTGAGGAATGTAGTTTTCACATCCATCTGCCAGATCTCATAATCATAGTATGCTGCAATAGCCAATAGAATTCGGATGGATTTTAGCATTGCTACGGGTGAGACGGTTTCATCATAGTTAACACATTGCCTTTGACGATACCCCTTAGCCACTAGCTTTGCTTTATAGGTCTCTACCTTTCCATCTACTCCGATCTTTTTCTTAAAGATCCACTTGCAACCGATGGGTATAATACCTTCGGGAGCATCAACTAGGTTTCAAACCTTATTGGAGTACATAGAATCCATCTTAGAATTCGTGGCTTCTTGCAACTTCTCGGAGTCTATACTCATAATAGCTTCCTCGTAGGTCTGAGGATCAATATCTTCAACATCTTCTCCTCTAATATGTCTCACATATCTCTCAGGAGTATGAGATATTCTATCGGACTTAAGTAAAGTTGGAACTTGTGTGTTAGGTACCTAAACAGACTAGGGTTGTAGAGTGGTGCTTGAGCTAGGTTCTCTAACCTCGCTCAACTCTATTATCCTCCCATTGTCTCCGCCAAGAATGTGTTCCTTCTTAAAGAACACTGGTCTCTTAGCTACAAAGACCTTTTGGTCCTCGAGATGATATAAATAATACCTACAAGTTTCCTTGGGGTATCCCACAAACTTGCACTGCTTTGTCCTCGATTCCAATTTATCGGGGTTGTGTCTTTTAACGTGGGTAGGGCAGCCCCAAATCTTAACAATCTTAAGATCGGGCTTCTTCCCTTTTCATATCTCATATAGTGTAGATACTATTGACTTAGTTGAAACTCTATTCAGAAGGTAAGCTGTAGTCTCCAAGGCATATCCCCATAATGAGATGGGTAGGTTAGCGAAACTCAACATGGACTATACCATGTCTAATAGCATACGATTTCTCCTTTCAGACAGACCATTGAGTTGAGATGTATAAAGAGGTGTCCATTGGGATAATATCTCATGGTTCTTAAGGAACTAAGTAAACTTTGTACTTAAGTACTCACCTTCTCGATTTGATCGAAGAGTCTTAATACTCTTTCTAGTCTGGTTCTTTACTTCATTCTTATACTCTCTGAATTTCTCAAAGGCCTCGGACTTGTACTTCATTAAGTACACATATCCATACCTTGAGAAATCATCGGTAAAGATAATGAAGTAGGAGTAACCACCAATGGCATGAGTTGACATGGGTCCACATACATCACTATGTATGAGTTCCAACAGTTTAGTGGCTCTCTCTCCAGTTCCACTAAATGGAGAGTTTGTCAGTTTTCCATTAGGCAAGGCTCGCAAGTTGCATATGACTCATAATCGAATGGATCTAGATATCCATCATTTAGCAACTTTTGAATCATTTCTTCATGGATGTGATATAGCCTACAATGCCACAAATATATACTGTTCATCTCATCTCGTTTCCTCTTGGACACACTTACATTCATGATATGTGGAGTAGTGTCTAGCATAAATAAACCATTATACAATGTTCCTTTCGTGATGATCTCATCATCTAATAATATCGAACAACCATTATTCTCAAAAACTAATTTATATCCATTGACTATCAAACAAGAAATGGAGATAATATTTTTGATAATAGAAGGAACAAAATAACATGCATCTAATGTAATAAAAGCTCTACCAAGCAGATGTAGGGCGACCTCACCAACAGCTACTACAATAATTTTTGCTCCATTGCCCATCTTTGGTCCATCTCGCCTCTCTCTAGTCTCCTAGGCCTTACTAGAACCTATAATGAATTGCATATATGATAAGCACTACTAGTATCCAATACTCATGTGTTATCATAAGAGTCTGACAAATGGAGACTGATCATGAATATACCTGAAGCTTCTCTAAACTTCTGTTTCGCCCTCTCTGCAAGGTACTTTTTGTAGTTCCTCTTCCAGTGCCCATCTTTGCCAAAGTGGAAGCACTGGTCTTTGTCTTTTGTTGGGTCTATCTTAACAACTTTTGCTTTACTTAGTTTGCCCTTGGCCTTTCCCTTCTTAAGGGACTTTTCTACTTTCCTTTTCTTTCTGATCTCACTAGTGTAGAGAATTATCACGCCCCTCAAAAAATAGATCAATAATATTAAAATTTTCATCACAAACCAATCCAGGATCCAAACACACATTTGAGGTCACTAAAAAAACATTTAAATCAAAATTTCACCTTTATAATCCATAAATTCATAAACCCTGTGCAGTTCATAAACATACAACACATCGCACGATGATTCATAAAATCTGAACCCAACTCTCCAAAATAAAAACCACAACGTAAATTCATAGGGTGGGAGTCTATACGGTCACCAAACCAATGTTTACCATAAGTTCATATCATTACACGAATTAAACTTAACATTCCAGAATCCTATACATGAGAGGTCCTTTAAACTTATATAAGATCCACAAGTTTAGATTCACCGTCAACATTTCATTAGATGCAGAGTGTGCTTATACAACAAAAACATATATACTAATAAAGATCTGCCCAAAATCTTCTAGCTTTCCACTACCTCAGCCCAATTTTTTTTTCATTTAAGCAAGTGAAAAGCTATCCTGAAAATTTTAGACAGCAACGGAGTGAGCTAAAAACAACTCAGCAAGTGACAAAGCATATTCAGAACAAAGGGAACAATTTCAAACAAGTAAGGTATCATAATGCAAGACAGAATACAAGAATTCTCAAGGATACCATCTCATTAGGTACAAAATTATATATGTCATTTCAATCGAAACATATTCGATTCTAAAACAAATAGAGCATAAAGTAATTGGAGCATATCAATAGCGTAGGAAATGTTCTGGAGCATATCAACAATATATGGAATATTTCGGAGCATCCTAATAACATATGAAATATTTTGAAGCATATCAATAACAAATAAAATATTTCAGAGCTTATCAACGGCGTAACAATGTTTCAGAGCATATCAATGACAAATGGGATATTTTGGAACATATCAATGGCATATTGATCATTTCGGAGAATATCAAAGAACGAATACGAAACAGAAGCTCAAACGTCGAATTTGACATTGCATTCATATCATTCTTATCCAAAGCATGTATAGAAACACCTAACTAAAGCTCTGGATATCATGTCAAACATACAGAAAGTAAAGTGGGACCATAACATAATATGGTACATCCATTTCTGAATGACCACCAAACATAAATCTCCCACATCTGGGAGCTCCATCCACCCACATCTGAGTGAAGTTATAAGGGCCGGCAGAGCATCACGAGCTCTATGCATAACTCCTTTCACTATTTATGGCAATGGTTCACAATATCCCATAAACACTAGAGTACAAAAGGATAGTATAAACAATAAATAGCATATATCGGAAGCACACGCTAAACAACAAAACGTATATGTGCCTTTACGAGTCAATATGAAGTAAGCAATAATCTTTCACAATTGTATTCAGATTTTAAAGAAAATGAAAGCAAGAGCACACATGGATTCCAGGCAATCACATACAGCTCAATTTAAATAAGAAGGTTAGATAAATTTGATATCCAAAGGAATGAAACTGGAATAGGCATATATCGAAAGTAAATGCGGAACAATGGGATATACATGTGCCTATATGAGTTAATGTGATATAGCATAAACGTTACACAATATGTTTCAAGAATGTAAATAATTTATAGACAAGAGCAAACTAGAATTCAAGCATTAATATAAGCCTCAATTGGGTGAAGGGAACTGAATGAAATTTATTTCCAAATGAATAAAAACAGATTATGCGAAATCGACCAAAGCTCGATTTCTGACAGAATTCGAGAGGCACATTGAACAAATGATTTAAACTATCAATCATACTATAATTTACTCAAAAAATATATCATTGGAAAGATATTTCAATCTAGTTTCTGATGAAATAAGTTTCGTATGAATTAAGGTTTCCAACAAGGAGTTACCATTGATTTAGTAACCAAAGGTCAAAAACAAAATCACTGTTTTGCAGAACTCATTGATTTAGTATCCTTTCAAGGTCTTCCTCTACATCTTTGGAGTCGACGGTTTATTTAAAAGCTATGCAGCACTCTAGGACAGCCACTCTACATCGACAAAGCAATAGTAGCTCAGACGAAATTAGCATTTGCACGAGCATGTGTACTGGTTTCTTCCGACGAAGATCTTCCAAATGAGGTTTTCTATCGTGATCTTGACGGGAACACTCGGAAGGTACATGTCTCATATTCCTGGAAGCCCCAACGATGTCAGCATCGCTTATCTTTTGGTTATGCAAATGGAGCTTGTCAGCAAACTCCAAAACCGATCACAAAGGTCTATCGACCACGTCAAGCGCCTCAGCAACAAAGCGAGTCTTCTCTAATGGCAGTAGCACCGATGGTGGCGAAGACTATTGAGCATTCCGACTCGCAAGGTCAGCACCGCGGACAGAAAGACAAATCCAAAACTTTATCTCTTCCTATAATGTCTGAGCCATCCACAATAGAAGTTTCCCATGGTACAAGTGGACAGGAGAAGCATAAGTCAGAAACTTCATCTCTTCCAATATCTTCGGATCCGTCCACAATAGCTCAACGAACTCAGGCCCAAGCAAATCTCGCCAGCAAGGATATTCTTCCTCAACAAACTCAAGCCGCAACAAACATCGCCAACAAGGATATTCTGTCTCAACATACTCATGCCCCAATAAACCTCTCTAGCCAGGCTGCTCCAACAAGTACTAACCATGATATTGTGCCTCAACAATCTTATCATGCTTCAACAAACCCTGCCAATCAAGACCACATGATTCAAGGTATTTTAAAGTTTAAACATCTGTAAGCTATAGATGAAGTGGATAAATATAGGAATAAAGCTATAAAAGGTAAAGATATTGTGCGGGAGGAAAATACAAAACCAAAGGATAAGAAAAAGGATGGTACAGTCCATCTAAAGTCGTAGGATGAATACCTTACCACCTTTTTCATTTGTTTATTACTGATGAAGATAACATGCTGGAATGTTCGTGGACTTAATAAGACTGAGAAATGTCGGGAGCTCAACAGAATAATCAAGTCTGCCGCATGTGATATTGTTATTCTAGTGGAAACGAAAATTAAACAATCGTGCGTTCAAGCTCAAAAGAATTTAATATGGCCGGACGCAGAACTGTTTACCAATAACTCAAATGAAACTTTTGGTAGAATATGGGTCTTATGGCATCCTAACTCTATTAATGCTTGGTTTTTTTCTACTACTGATCAATTCATCCATCTTAAGGTAGAGGACAAAAAGAATGGTTGTCAATTCAATTTCACTGGTATATATGCTTCAAACAGTATGCAAGAAAGAAATACACTGTGGTCTGATCTAACTAACATTGCAGATTGCTGTCTTAATGTACCTTGGATTGTTCTTGGTGACTTTAATACTGTTCGGTACACAAATAAAAAAGTGGGGGGTAGACAGCTTTCAGAAACTCAGCTTCAGAGTTTTAATGATTACATAGATACTGCTGCATTGACTGGTATGAAATCAGTGGGTAATTGGCTCTCCTGGAGTAATCAAGGTGCTGCTAATAGAAAAATAATGGCTCGACTCGATAGTTGTCTGATTAATCAAGAATGGTTAATAGTTTACCCTGATTCACTTCTTGAGTATGATGCTCCATTGTTTTCTGATCATTCTTTAATGTACATACACGCAGATAAAGCAACACCAAAAGGCAAGAAACCGTTTAGATTCTTTAACATGTGGAGTACTCATCCTCAGTTCCTTGATGTTATCAGATCAGCTTGGAATGTTAATGTGCATGGATCCCCCCCTTACATCTTATGTCAAAAACTCAAAGCCTGTAAAGCAGCACTTAAGGAGTGGAATACAAATACCTTTGGCAATATTTCCACCCGAGTTCAATTTTGCAGAAAAGAACTAATAGCAATGCAATATGAGCTGTAACTTCAGCCCCATGATGAGAATCTTATCGAAAAAGAGACAGAAGCTAGAAATAACTTTATGCAAGCCTTAAAGCAGGAAAACACAAACAATGCTCAGCTCTTGAAATAGATTATTAGAGACTCAAGATCATGTATAGAGAACGATCTCAAAATGGAGCACCTTACATAGAGATAAAAAGATATTTTTATCAAATTCAATTTTGCTATTAGCTAAAGATCTTGGGCATGATGTCAAAAGCTATACCCACAGGAAGCATATCTGGACTTTAAATTTTATTTGTTGGCCATAGTTAAGAGTTATAGTCTACAGCATGTGTAGTCATAACTACCGCATGAGTACTCTATGAGTTAGCTAGCTTCATCTATAACTTGTATAGACAAAGCTATTTGTAGAAACTT
Source organism: Musa acuminata AAA Group (assembly GCF_036884655.1). Taxonomy (NCBI): domain Eukaryota; kingdom Viridiplantae; phylum Streptophyta; class Magnoliopsida; order Zingiberales; family Musaceae; genus Musa; species Musa acuminata. The sequence goes on along the minus strand of NC_088328.1, from coordinate 8,665,806 downwards.
TACACAAAATCAATTTACTTTTACTTATCAAAAAACAGATAGTAGGATAGGCATTTAAATTCTAAATTTTTCAATCTATATATGCAAAGAAAGGTCTACAAGTCTAATTTCAAATGAAGGCAGTTTAGTATAAATCAGAATTTCTAACAGGGACTTATAGGTATTTTAGTATCCAAAGGTCATAAATTTTGATCCCTGTTTTGTAGCATCCATAGGCTCATTTGAAATAGATGTTTGGGTAAGTATTCGGTATCCAAAATTTTCAATATCAGTGTCAAAAAAAAGATATAAGAGTCTAGTTTCAAAAGAAAAAGGTCCTACCTAAATCCACGTTTGGTACTAAAAATCATTGCTGAAACAATCTATCGGGGTCAGTTTATCGAAAAATTTCAGATCCATGGTTTTGTGTCTAACAAGAGAAAGATCAGGTTCTAAGAAGAAATCTTTCAGATTATTTAGAATCAATATGAGAATAGAGACTAATATTTCTATAGGATGGGATTAGAATACTTGCCTTTGAGAATTATGACCTCAAATGGGAAGATTTGAGCAAGAAACCTCAAAGCCCCAAATTTCTCTTATTCTTCTTCCCCCTTTTTTTTTTTCTTCTTCTTTCTCTCTTCTTCTTTTCTTTTCTCAGGTTTCTTGTGAACGAAGGTAGAGAGGCTTAAGGGGTGGGTTTTGTAATTTTGTATATTTTGCTGATTAGTCCTTGTATTTTTATATTTACGATTAGGTCCTTAGGGTTTACATATAGGTCCTTCGATTTTTTTTTTTTGAACAAATCCCAAAATCTTATGAATAAGTTCACAGATTTATAATTTGGCTCCTTTATCGAATTTAAAATAGATACTTACATTACAATTAGAAACTTATACGAAAATTTTGGAATGAGGGATGTTATACTCTCCTCCCCTTAAAAAAAAAATTAGTCCTCTAAATTTATCATACCTCTATCGATGAAAAGTCGAGGATAAACTTTTTTCATTTCCTCCACTAGCTCCCAAGTTATTTTTTCTCCGGAATGATGTCTCCAAATTACTTGAACTAGAGGGATGACCCGATTCCTTAGGATCTTTTCTTTCTTATCAAGAATCTGAGTAGGCTCTTCCACATAAGATAAATCTTTATCGATCTCCATCAGCTCATACTTAATGATATGAGAAGGATCATGTATATACTTTCTAATCATCGAAACATGAAATATATTATGGATATGGCACGACGATGGTGGCAAGGCAATCTTGTAAGCGATAGAACCAACCCTCTCAAGAACCTCAAAAGGTCCAATAAATCTTGGGCTTAACTTTTCCTTTCTTCCCAAACCTTATAATGCCTTTGGAAGGAGAGACCTTTAAGAACATAAAATCTCTGATTTCGAACTCAATATCTCGTCTTCTATTGTCAGCATAACTCTTTTGACGACTCTGAGTAGTTTTTAACCTTTTCCTTATAACTTGAATTTTCTTGGTAGTTTCTTGTACTTTGTCCGATGCTAACAACTTTCTGTCACCAACTTCCTCCTAACATATAGGTATTATGCACTTTTGCCCATATAAAGCTTCATAAGGAGCCATCTGAATACTTGAATGATAATTATTATTATAAGTGAACTCAATAAGTGAAATATCTTTATCTCATTCACCTTTCCAATCCATAACATAGGCTCTAAGCAAATCCTCAAGTGTTTGAATTGTTCTTTCTGACTGACCATCAGTCTGAGGATGATATGCAGTACTAAACTTAACTTTAGTGCCCATAGATTCCTGTAATCTTCTCCAGAATCTAGAGAGAAATCTGGAGTCTTTATCAGAGATGATCTCCTTTGGAATACCATGAAGTCTTACTATTTTATTGACATATAAATCTGTAAGTCTATCAAGCGAATAAGTCATATTAATCGATAGAAAATGTGTAGATTTTGTTAACCTATCAATGATAACCCAAATAGTATCATGCTTTCTAGAGGTTCTGGGTAGTCCTGAAACAAAATCCATGATAACACATTCTCATTTCCATTCAGGAATATCTAAAGGTTGCAACAACCCTCCAGGTCTTTGGTGTTCTACTTTGATTTGCTAACAAGTCAAACATTTTGAAACATACATTGTAATTTCCTTCTTCATGCCTTCCCACCAATAATGACTTTGGAGAACGTTATACATTTAAGTGCTCCTAAGATGCATGGTGTACTTTGAAGTATGACTTTCCTTTAGGATTTGGTTCTTGATATCTGGTTCATTTGGTACACATACTCTATCCTCAAATCTCAATAGGTCATCCTTTGAAACTTGAAATTTTGGCTTCAACTCCTTTTCTACTTCATTCCTCAAGTAGATTAAACGTGGATCTCGTAATTGTCCTTCCTTAATTTGTTGAATAAGATCATATTGCACTTGAATGGAGGCCATCAATATTATTGAATCTTGCTCTTTCCTCATAGCATTCAAATTTAAATTTTCTTCTAATAACTTCCATTGTTTCACGACCAGACTAGCCATAAAACTTATAGATTTTCTACTAAGTGCATCAGCTACAACATTGGCTTTGCCCGGGTGATAACGGATGACACAATCATAATCCTTTAGAAGTTCTATTCATCTTCGCTGCCGTATGTTTAACTCTTTCTGAGTGAAAATATATTTTAAACTCTTGTGATCAGAAAAGATTTCAAATTATCGACCATATAAATAATGTCTCCAAATCTTTAGAGCAAAAACAATTGCTGCCAATTCCAAATCATGAGTTGGATAATTTTTTTTGGTAAATAAAGTAAATTGATTATGTGTAAAGTTTCTACAAATAGCTTTATCTATACAAGTCATAGACAAAGCCAAGTAACTCATAGAGTGGGAATGCGATAGTTATGACTACATATGCTGTAGACTATGACTCCTAATTATAGTCAACATAGAAAATGTTTATCCAGATATATCAAAACTACCTATTGGTACATAATTTGGCATCATTCCCAAGATCTTTAGTTAATAACAAAATTAAATTTGATAAAAATATCTTTTTCTCTTTGGGTAAAGTGCTCCGTTTTGAGATCTTGCTCCATACAGGATCTTGAGTCTCTAATAATCTCTTTCAAGAGCTGAGCATTGTTTGTTTGTTGACATTCAAAGATTCTGTTATATCTCTCCTTCCACATCCACCAAATAGCGCATCTGAAAGTAACCTTTGCCAGTTGTGTGAGAGGCCCTTTTCTTGAGGAACATTGCATGAGGTCGCTTAGTTCTTGGTGCAAGTTTGGTTGCGGCAGTCTATTGAGTTCAAATCGCTGGAGAATCTCCTTCCATATCCATTTTGTATAATCACAAGCAAAATAGAGGTGGTCAACAGAGTTTCTTCTTGTTGCATACAAAGGGAGCATCGGTTAACATGATAGATACCTCTTCTTTTCATATTGTCTATTGTAGGTAGTTTATTGAGAAGGGTCTGCCATGTACATAAGGAATGTCTTTGTGATCCCGGTCGATCCCATGTCCAACTGCTTGGGACCCACTTGTTATTTCTTTGCCTAATTTGATTCCATGCGGATGTGGCATTAAATTTGCCATTGTCATGAGGCCAAATAAGTATATATGAAGAGTTATTCCTGATTGGAATAGCTAAATAGTCGGCCAAAGTGATAACATTTCGGGAGAAATAGGATTAGGGAGACACTAGGTACCGTTAGCAATGAACTCGAAAACCTTCCAATCTTTGGGAGCCCCAAGATCTTTTCGTATTCTGTCGCTATATAATTGAAATATACTCTTCCCATTCACCCAAGGATCGTACCACATATTAGTACTAGTTCCAGAAGAGATTGCATAAGAAATGTGTTTGATTAGTCAATTCCTTGCCTTTAAAATTCCTTTCCAAGCTGCAGAGTGGTATGTTCTTGTTGAAATTTTCCAGATTGATTCCTTTGAAAGATACCTAGCAGAAACCCAATATGACCATAAGGAACATTTGTTTTGCAAAAGATCCCACAATTGCTGTACCAAACATGCTTGATTCCAATCTTTAGTATTTCTCAAGTTTAGCCCCCCTTCATCTTTCGGTTTGCAAATGCTATCCCAATTTAACATATGCATTGCCTTATCATTTGTGCCATTCCAGAAGAAGTTCATTAATAACCGTTCAATATCTTGGAGAAGTCCAGCAGGCAGAAGAAATGCATTACACCAATATATAGAGTAGGAGTGCAATACCGAACGGATGAGTTCGAGTCGTCCTGCTTTTGATAGAAACCTATTTTTCCAAGAATAAATTCTATTCTTTATTTTTTGCAAGATAGGCTGACATTGGGTTTTGTGAATGCCTGTGGATATGAGCGGGAGACCCAAATAAGGAACTGGCAAGCTTCCCTCACTAACCCCCAAAATTTGTGCAATAAAGACCTTATCCTCAATGTAAGGGCTCATATATACTTTACATTTCGCATGATTTAACTGAAGTCTAGAAATCATACCAAAGTCATTCATAATAGTAGCCAGGTTCTTTACTGAAGTTGGTTCATTTTGGAGAAAGATAAGTAAATCATCTGCAAATGTTATATGTAATATATGAATAGAACGAGCAATGGGTACCTTAATACTGCCATTTAAGACTACGTGTTCCAACATACATCTAAGTCCTTCCATCGCAATAGTAAAGAGATACGGAGAGAGTGAATCACCTTGTCGGATGCCATTCGTGCTCCCAAAAAAACCAATAGGTGAGCCATTAAAGAGTATCGAAAACTTTGGAGTTTCCAAGCAAGATTGAATCCAATTAACCCATTGCTATGGGAAGTTCATATCGAGGAGCATCTTGTAGATAAATTTCCTATTAACTGAATCAAAGGCTTTCCGTAAATCAGCTTTAAAACAGATTTTTGTCCCTCTTGCTTTTGAATGCAAATCTTTGACCAAGTCATTAGCAAGTAAAATGTTATGATGTATACTTCTCCCTTTGATGAAAGCAGCTTGATTTGGGCTAATGATCTTGTGTATTACCTTTTGTATTCTATTTGCCAATACTTTGGAGATGATCTTGTAAATAAAGTTGCATAATGATATGGGTCGATAGTTCTCTAGTGAATCAGCCCCTGTATTCTTCGGAATTAAAGAAATAAAAGTGTAATTCATCTCTCTAAGAATATGACCTGAAGAGAAAATATGTTGGCAAGCCTTGATCACATCATTTCCAATAATAGACCAAGCAGTTTGGTAAAATTCAGTTGAATATCCATCTGGACCTGGGCTTTTGTGCTTTGGTGACTTAAAGACAACATATACAATTTCGTCATCTGTAATTGGGGCATTGAGGATTGAAATAGCTTCCGAATCAAGTTTTCTAGTCGGATCCACATGAATGTTATTAGTTTTCCCAGCTTGATTGAGTAAGGAATAAAAAAATTGCTCTGTGTGTGCTTTAACCTCATCTAAATTCTCAATAAGATTATCATCTTTTTCTCTGCATTTGCTGATACGATTAACAGCCCTTCGAGTAGCAATTGAAGCATAGAAAAAATTAGTATTGGAATCCCCAAGTGTAAGCCAATGCTGTCGAGACTTCTGCTTTGCAAAACTTTCCTCCTGTTTTAAGGCTTGCATGAAATTATTTCTGGCTTCTGTCTCTTTGTGGATAATATTCTCATCATTTGGCTGAAGTTGCAGCTTATGTTGCAATGACATTAGTTCCTTTCTGCAAAATTGAACTCTGGTGGTAATATTGCCAAAGGTATTTGTATTCCACTCCTTTAGTGCTGCTTTACAGGCTTTGAGCTTTTGACATAAGATGTAAGGGGGGGGATCCATGCACATTAACATTCCAAGCAGATCTGATAACATCAAGAAATTGAGGATGAGTACTCCACATGTTAATGAATCTAAATGGTTTCTTGCCTCTTGGTGTCGCTTTGTCTGCGTGTATATACATTAAAGAATGGTCAGAAAACAAAGGAGCACCATACTCAAGAAGTGAATCTTGGTAAACTATTAACCATTCATGATTAATGAAACACCTATCAAGTTTAGCCATTATTTTTTTGTTAGCAGCACCTTGAATACTCCAGGAGAGCCAATTACCCACAGATTTCATATCAAACAATGCTGTAGTGTCAATGTAATCATTAAAACTTTGAAGCTGGCTTTTTGAAAGTTGTCTACCCCCCTCTTTTTCATTTGTGTACCGAACAGTATTGAAGTTTTCAAGAACAAACCAAGGTACATTGAGACAGCCATTTACAATATTAGTCAAGTCAGACCAAAGAGTATTTCTTTCTTGCATACTGTTTGAAGCATATATACTAGTGAAATTGAATTTACAGCCATTCTTTTTGTCCTCTACCTTAAGATGAATGAATTGATCAATAGTAGAAATAAATCAAGCATTAATAGAGTTAGGATGCCATAAGACCCATATTCTACCAAAAGTTTCATTTGAGTCATTGGTAAACAGTTCTGCGTCCGGCCATATTAAATTCTTTTGAGCTTGAACGCGCGATTGTTTAATTTTCGTTTCCACTAGAATAACAATATCACATGTGGCAGACTTGATTATTCTGTTGAGCTCCCAATATTTCTCCGGCTTATTAAGTCCGCGAACATTCAAGCATGTTATCTTCATCAGTAATAAAGAAATGAAAAAGGTGGTAAGGTATTCATCCTACGACTTTGGATGGACTGTACCATCCTTTTTCTTATCCTTCGGTTTTGTATTTTGCTCCCACACAATTTCCTTACCTTTTATGGCTTTATTCCTATATTTATCCACTTCATCTACAGCTTACAGATTTTTAAACTTTCAAGTACCTTGAATCATGTGGTCTTGATTGGTAGGGTTTGTTGAAGCACGATAAGATTGTTGCAACACAATATCCTGGATAGTACTTGTTGGAGCAGCCTGGCTAGAGAGGTTTGTTGGGGCATGAGTTTGTTGAGACAGAATATCCTTGCTAGCGAGATTTGTTTGGGCCTGAGTTCGTTGAGCTATTGTGGACGGATCCGATGATATTGGAAGAGATGAAGTTCCTGACTTATGTTTCTCCTGTCCACTAGTACCATGGGAAACCTCTGTTGTGGAAGGCTCCGACATTATAGGCAGAGATAAAGTTTTGGATTTGTCCTTCTGTCCTTGGTGCTTTCCTTGCGAGTCGGAATGCTCAATAGTTTTCGCCACCATCGGTGCTACTGCCATTAGAGAAGAATCACTTTGTTGCTTAGGCGCTTGACGTGGTCGATAGACCTTTGTGGTTGGTTTTGGGGTTTGCTGACAAGCTCCATTTGCATGACCAAAAGATAAGCAACACTGACATCGTTATGGCTTCTAGGAATATGAGACATGTACCTTCCGAGTGTTCCCGTCAAGATCACGATAGTAAACCTCAGTAGGAAGATCTTCGTCGGAAGAAACCAGCACACATGCTCGTGCAAATGCTAATCTCGTCTGAGCTGTTGTTGCTTTGTCGATGTAAAGTGGCTGTCCCAGAGTGCTGCATAACTTTGCAATAAAACGTCGACTCCAAAGATGTAGAGGCAGTCCTTGAAAGGATACCCATAATGGAATAGACTGTAGGATATCTAACTCCAAACGGACATCAGGAGACCAACGTCGTAGAATCATTGGATGACCGCGGATAGTCCAGAATCCTTCGAGGATTCATTGCAAATCTTCTTCAGAGTATAGCTTGCAAACAAAGAATCCGTACTCCAGCATATGAAGATCAAATGACGATATTCCCCATCGAGTTTTGATAAATGAGGATAGTGGGAAATAAGATGTTTTGAGACCTACCACATAGCCAACAATCGCCATAGACCATGTCTCAATAAGCTCTGCTGAATCAGCAGTCTCGTATACAACAATCTTCTTATCAGCCTGAACTTCTGGAGTAAAGAATTCCAAGCTTAGATCTGGACTTCCAACCGGAGCCTTAAAGAGGCTAGTCCAAGGTTGAGGATCGCTGGAAATGAGAGCAGGCTGCCGCGATCTAGAGCGTGATCTGCTTCAATGCTGCTTCGTTGAAGGAGTTTCTCTCTGGAAAGGATATGGTGGAGGAGCAACTTGGGGGGTAACGGTAGGGAGCCTTGCCATCGTTTCAATCCTCCCGCCACCATCGTCAGCCCTAGGGGCCGTCGCTGCCATGTTTGATCCCTCTTCTGGTCGCCGCTACAGAAACGACGCCATTGGGAAAATCCATCGCTGCAGTATATTAGATCCCCACTACAGTACCGTCGCCCTAGGGAGATCTGGTTGCTGCTATAGTATCGTCGCCCTTGGGGAGAAGCCGACGCTGCAAGAGATCAGATCGCTGCTACAGTACTGTCGCCCGTGGGAGAGAGCCAACGCTGCAGGAGTCAAATCGCCCTAGGGAGATCTGATCGCCGCTACGGAGATCTGGTCGCCGTTACAGTGTCGTCGCCCTAGATCTGGTCGCCGCTACAGTGTCGTCGCTGCTACTGTACCATCGCCCAAGATATGGTCGCCGCTATAGTGTCGTCGCCCTAGATCTGGTCGCCGCTACAGTACCGTCGCCGCTACAGTCTATCGCCCTAGATCTGGTCGTCGCTACAGTGTCGTCGCCACTACTGTACCATCGCCCAAGATCTGGTCGCTGCTACAGTGTCGTCGGAGAAGCATAAGCAATAGTGAGAATAAATTCATACGCATAAGCATAAGCAATAGTTGGATAATTCAATTCATAACCTTTTAGTTGTCTAGAAGCATAAGCAATCACTCTCCCTTCCTGCATCAAAACACATCCAAGGCCCTTTCTTGAAGCATCAGTATAAATTACAAATCCCTCACTACCACTTGGAATAGTGAGAATAGGGGCACTAGTCAATCCTCTTTTTAACTCTTGAAAACTTTGCTAACAATCATCACCCCATACAAATTTCACATTCTTTTTAGTGAGTTTGGTGAGAGGTTGAGCTTTTCGAGAAAATCCCTCCACAAATCTCCTGTAATAACCTGCCATGCCCAAGAAGCTTCTAACTTCTATTACATTTGTTGGTACTTCCCATTCAACTATAGCTTCTACTTTCTTTGGATCAACAGATATAACCTTTCCTGAAATCACATGGCCTAAGAAAGGCACTTCATTCAACCAAACTTCACATTTGCTGAACTTTACATACAACTTTTTTTCTCTTAGTATGGACAATACATTTCTCAAGTGTTCCTCATGCTCGTGATTACTCCTTGAATACACCAATATGTCATCAATGAATACAATTACACAGTCATCCAAGAGCGGTTGAAATATCCTATTTATTAGTTCCATAAAAGCTGCAGGGGCATTAGTCAAACCAAATGGCATCACCAAGAATTCATAGTGACCATATCGAGTTCTAAAAGCTGCTTTTGGAATATCCTCCTCCTTGATCTTTAATTGATAGTAACTTGACCTCAGGTCAATCTTAGAGAATACTTGTGCATCATGCAATTGATCAAACAAATCATCAATTCTGGGTATAGGATACTTGTTTTTGATGGTCACATGATTCAACTGTATATAATTAATACAAAGCCTCAATGTTCCATCCTTCTTCGTCACTAATAATACCAGAGCACCCCACGGTGAAATTGTTAGGACTCTAGCTTGGAGAGTCCTAATTGAGAGGGACATTCATGTAAAAATGTTAGGACTCTAGCTAGGAGAGTCCTAATTGAGAGGGACATTCTGTTAGGACTCTAGCTAGGAGAGTCCTAATTGTGAGGGGCATTCATGTAGAAGGTTTTTTCTTAGAGAAGAATTAGGAGTTGTAAGGGAATAGGAGTCTTGAGTAGGAGTCCTATTAGGAGTTGGTTAGAAGTAAGAGTCTTAAGTAGGAGTCCTATTATGAGTTAGGGTTTAGAAGCCCTATAAATAGCCATGTATTCCTTCTCTTTTCTTAAGCAATAGATGAATCTTTTCTGCAGCCTTTGAGCAGCAACTTGGAGGGAGGAACCCCTATAGAGTTCCAAGGAGGCCGATCCCCTAAAGAGATCAACCCCAAGTTTAGAATCTACAAGGGTTCTATCACCTGGTATCAGAGCAGCGTTCTTGGCATCTCGCTGCCCTTCCACAGCCATCTATCAACCCTCTACAACCATCCAAAGCAATTCCCACAATTGCTTAAAAGATCGTCACCGAATTCCGCCATCATCTCCACCACCGCGGATCATCCTTTGATCTCCCCGTGAATTGCAACAGGTTCTGGTTTCCTACCTTACTGCTGCTGCAATTTAGTTATCTTTATTCAAAAAAAAAAAAAATATCGTTCTTATATTGCTGCATAAACTTTTCGTCACAAAGTTTTCATCTCTACGACGAATGATACATTGCAGAATTCCAGCCGCATAGCACCATCTGTTTGATCTTGCTACTGTGCTTTTTCTATCCAAATTTCTACAAAATTTTTATGACATCTTTGACACTTCCTAACAGTGGATTTCCCTTTGGTTTCATCAAAAAATTCTCAGTATAAACTACTGATCTTTTATGTCCAATCTGCTGCACTTGAATTGCAGAATTCAAGCCGCATAGCACCATCTGTTTGATCTTGCTACTGTGCTTTTTCTATCCAAATTTCTACGAAATTTTTATGACATCTTTGATACTTCCTAACAGTAGATTTCCCTTTGGTTTCATCGAAAAATTCTCAATATAAACTTCTGATCTTTTATGTCCAATCTGCTGCACTTGAAAATCTATGCTGCAGAAAATTTCAGCTGCATATCGTTGCCTTAACCCATCTATTTGCAATCTTTTTTGAATGAAATTTCTTATAGACTTCATATATCATATTGGCTTCCATCTAAGATTGATCTATTAAGAAATTAATCTCTAAAAACGAATTTATGTTGCTGCAAATTTTCATCGTAACCCGCTGAAATTTTTCGACGATAATTCTGCAATTGCAACTTGCACCAATTTTCTTGCTGTTATACTGCCGAAATTTTCTTGATTAAATTAGATATCCTTGCTGTCATATAAACTGTGATTTTGCTATCAATTCCCTCCTCAATTCTCTCAAGTTTTTGGTGGAAATTACGTCGAGAAACCGTTGTTTCTTCGACGACAATTCTACTCTTACAAGACAGCACATACTTGCTGCAACTTCCACGGATTTCTATCAAACCTTTGCTACCATCTACCACAGATCCAAAACATTCAACCACAGCCCTAAAACTCTACTAAACCACACCCTCAAACTGCACCCAAAACTGCCACAAAACAAGCCTAAATCGTAGCCTACATCCACCAATCCACCAACCCTTTTGACCATCACTTCTCTCAACCTATACATGCCTTTAACCTAACAACAAAAGAGAGATCTTAACATCATAGATTTGGAGGCATATATTATGGCATCTAAGGAGGTAATCAATGCTAAATTCGAAGCCTTGGAGGCGCGAATGGAGGATAAGATTCGGATGCTCTTTACCGAACTCAGATTGGGCCGACCACTAAGCCCGAAGAAATCACATCAAGGAGAGAGCTTTGCCCAATCACACCAACCCCAAAGATATGACTTCCAAGATAGGGGAAGCTCTATGACCAACCCCAACTATCCATGCATGAGAGTGGACTTCCCTAGATGGGAAGAAGGAGACCCGATTGGTTGGATCTCGCGCGCGGAGCGATATTTTCGGTACCACAAAACCGCGGATGTATCTATGGTGAAAATTGCAGCTATACATCTTGAAGGGGATGCTATACAGTGGTTTGACTGGTTTGAACATACTTATGGATTCCTTTCATGGCGACAATTCAAAGAAGGACTGTTGATTCGCTTTAGACCAACCGATTACGAGAATATTGACGAACAACTAGCAAAGATCCAACAAACCTCCACCATTCAGGAGTACCAAACCAGGTTTGAAAGGTTATCTAATCAAACTCATGATTGGTCTCAAAAACAGCTATTGTGGACCTTCGTTGAGGGCTTGAAGCCGGAGATCCGAGGAGAAGTTAAAGCGCGACAACCGTATACGCTTATGGCAGCCATCTCTTTCGCACGACATCAAGAGGAGCAATTGAACCATGAAGCTCGGAGGACTAGGGTCTCTCCTCAACCAGTAATATTGAAGCCCTTAGCCCCCCCTACTGTCGACCAAGTCCCTACACTAAAGAGGTTAACAAGAGAAGAGCTTCGGGAGCGATATGCGAAGGGGTTATGTTGGCATTGTGACGAGCCGTGGAGCCATGAGCATCGCTGTAGTAAAGGGGGACTTCTTATGATTGAACCGATAGAAGAAGAGGTCATTGAACATCCAAAAGAGAGCCTTGAACATAAAGAAGAAGATGCAGAAGAAGAGCCACAACCGACCGAAGTTACGGTACATACACTAGCTAGCTACTCAAACCCGCAAACGATGAAAATTGGAGGCCTTCTCAAACAACAACCAATCACTGTTCTCATCGACACGGGCAGTACTACTAACTTTCTAAATAGTAAGCCTGCTGTTCGGATATCATTACCTATCGAGAATCGCTGCAGGTTTGATGTTAAGGTCACCGACGGACGGATTTTGAATTGTGATCATAGGCGCTTGCAGGAGAAACTATTGCTGCAGGACCAAGAGATAATTGCAGATTTCTTCCTTCTCCCTCTTAACAATCATGAGGCCATGCTCAGAATTAAATGGTTGATGACATTAGGTGATATTTCTTGGAATTTTATGAAACTAATTATGAAATTTTACAGTAAGGAGAAACAGGTGACATTGCACCGGAAACGTGGGGGAGACATAACAACGATTTGCACACAACAAATGGAGAATGTTTTGCATAAAGCATGCAGCAGCTTTTTGGTACAACTTGAGCAGCAAACTAAGGGAAAGACAACAGAATTTGAAGATCCAAATCTACTTCCTTTGCTTGCTGAATTTTCAAATATATTTGACGAACCGCGCAACCTACCTCTTACCTGTCGGCATGATCATTGTATAATGATTCTTCCAAGCAAATCTTTAGCAAATGCTCAGCCATATCAGTATCCACATCTCCAGAAGGATGAAATAGAAAGGATTATAAAAGAGATGCTCGAAACAGGAGTTATTCGGCCAAGTTGCAACCTCTACTCTTCGCCGGTGCTACTTGTACGCAAGAAGGACGGAACAAGGCGAATATGTGTTGATTACCGAGCTCTCAATGGCATAATCATCAAGGACAAATACTTTATTCCAATAGTAGATGAATTGCTAGATGAAAGGGAGCACAAATCTTTGCAAAGCTGGACCTTTGATCCGGGTATCATCAAATACGAGCATGCGAAGAAGACATACGGAAAACCACCTTTTGAACACACAACAACCACGAATTTTTGCTTTCTTCAACAAAAGGTGGAATATCTTGGGCATATCATATCAGAGGAAGGTGTGGCAGTGGACCCCTTCAAAATTGGAGTAATGCAAAACTGGCCGACCTCGAGAAACATAAAATTGCTACATGGCTTTCTGGGTTTAACAGGCTACTACCGCAAGTTCATGAAAAACTATGGAAAGATCAGTGCACCACTTACTTCCTTACTAGAAAAAGATGTCTTCCAATGATTGGATAGAGCCTCCGCTGCCTTCGACAAACTTAAGGCAGCCATGACGACGACGCCGGTGCTAACACTACCAGATTTCAACCGACCCTTCATTATTGAGGCCGACACATCTGGAGTCAGAATTGGAGCCATTCTCATGCAAGATGGTCGACCAGTCGCATACACTAGCAAGGCATTATCTCCCTCCGATCAAAATATGTCAACATATGATAAGGAGATGCTCGCCATTGTGCGCGCAGCAACGAGGTGGAGATTGTACTTGATCAGGCGATACTTTCAAATCAAGACCGACCATAAAAGCCTAAAATATCTCTTGGAGCAGAAGATATCTTCCCCCGAGCAGCAAAAATGGGTAACAAAACTTCTTGGATTTGATTTTGAAATAACTTACAAAAAGGGGAAAGAGAATGTTCTTGTAGATGCGCTTTCGCAGCTACCCGAGCAAGTTGAAGTTTCGACCGTTACACTTCCGACCAGCGACTTCCTTGAGAATATTAAGATGGAATGACAGGAAGATTCAGATACTAGTAAGATTATAAAAAAATTGGAGGAAGCACCAAGCCCCATGGCTCATTACAATTGGGACTCAGAAGAATTACACTATAAGGGACGCATTGTGCTTGTGACAAATTCTACTTGCATCTTCAATAGCAGATTTTGGACAAAGTTATTCTATATGCAGGGTACTAAATTGAAAAGGAGTACGACATATCACCCACAAACCAACAGCCAACCGAAAGTTTTAAACAGGTGCTTGGAGACAGCCCAAAGCCACCCACCAAATATGACTACCCAAAGAGAACTCCAGACCCAGCCAAGTGCCATTATTGATCGACGGATCGTGACTCGACGACGACGACCCACTAATGAAGTGCTAATACAGTGGGCAAACCTACCAAAATAAGATGCCACTTGGGCGAACTATGACGACTTGAAGATCAAATTCCCAGAATTCATAAATCATCAGCCTCGAGGACAAGGCTGATTTGAAGAGGGCGGGTCTGTTAGGACTCTAGCTTGGAGAGTCCTAATTGAGAGGGACATTCATGTAAAAATGTTAGGACTCTAGCTAGGAGAGTCCTAATTGAGAGGGACATTCTGTTAGGACTCTAGCTAGGAGAGTCCTAATTGTGAGGGGCATTCATGTAGAAGGTTTTTTCTTAGAGAAGAATTAGGAGTTGTAAGGGAATAGGAGTCTTGAGTAGGAGTCCTATTAGGAGTTGGTTAGAAGTAAGAGTCTTAAGTAGGAGTCCTATTAGGAGTTAGGGTTTAGAAGCCCTATAAATAGCCATGTATTCCTTCTCTTTTCTTAAGCAATAGATGAATCTTTTCTGCAGCCTTTGAGCAGCAACTTGGAGGGAGGAACCCCTATAGAGTTCCAAGGAGGCCGATCCCCTAAAGAGATCAACCCCAAGTTTAGAATCTGCAAGGGTTCTAACAGAAATGCTGGGTCGTATGAGACCCTTATCTAATAATTCTTGTAGTTGCTTCTTTAATTCCTCTAGCTCGAGTGGTGTCATTCTATAGGGAGGCTTAGATATTGAGGTTTTACTAGGGACCAGATCAATAACAAATTCACCCTCTCTATCTAGAGGTAAACCAGGCAAGTCACCTGGGAATACATCAGGGAACTCTTTAACCACTGAAATTTCATCTAGATGGGTTTCCTGATTTGAATGCTCATTTACACACACTATATAACAAAAACAACCCTTCTGCATAAGACGATAAGCTTGAAGTGTTGATAACAAGCAAGGAGGCAAATCATGCCTAATGCCCTCAAAGTAAAATATAGGCTGATCTGGTATGCAGAAAGTAATTATTTTTGTGTAGCAATCAATACTAACATGATGAGAAGATAACCAAAATAATTCATAGTGTGCCAGATCTTATAATCATAGTGTGCCGCAATAGCCAAAAGAATTCAAATGAAATTTAGTATAGCTATGGGTGAGAAGGTTTCATCATAGTCAATACTTTACCTTTGACGATACCCCTTAGCCACTTGCTTTATAAGTCTCTACCTTTCCATCTACTCCGATCTTTTCTTAAAGATCCACTTGCAATCGATGGGTACAATACCCTCGGGCGCATTAACTAGGTTCTAAACTTTGTTGAAGTATGTGAAATCAATCTCAGAATTTATGTCTTCTTGTCACTTCCCAAAGTCTATACTCATAATAGCCTCCTCGTAGGTCTGACGATCAATATCCTGAACATCCTCTTCTCTAATATGTCCCACATATCTCTCAGGAGGATGGGATACTCCGCCAGACCTACGTAAAGTTGGAACTTGTGTGTTAGGTACCTATATCTCTCAGGAAGATGGGATACTCCGTCAGACCTACGTAAAGTTGGAACTTGTGTGTTAGGTACCTGAACAGACTTAGGCTGCAGAGTGGTGCTTAAGCTAGGCTCTCCAACCTCGCTCAACTCTATCATGCTCCCATTGTCTCCGCTAAAAATGTGTTCCTTCTCAATGAACACCGCTCTCTTGGCTATAAAGACCTTTTAGTCCTCGAGATGATAGAAATAATACCCACAAGTTTCGTTAGGGTATCCCACGAACTTGCATCGCTCCGTCCTTGATTCTAACTTATCAGGGTCGTGACTTTTAACATGGGTAGCCCCAAATCTTAACAACCTTAAGATCATGCTTCTTCCCTTTTTATATCTCATATGGTGTAGACACTACCGACTTAGTTGGAACTCTATTTAGAAGGTAAGCTACGGTCTCTAGGGTATATCCCCATAATGAGATGGGTAGGTCAACGAAACTCATCATAGATCGTACCATGTCTAACAGCGTATGATTCCTCCTTTCATATACACCATTGAGTTGAGGCGTATAAGGAGGTGTCCATTGGGATAGAATCCGATGGTCCTTGAGTAACTAGGTAAACTCTATACTTAAGTACTCACCTCCTCGATCTGATCAAAGAGTTTTGATACTCTTTCTAGTCTGGTTCTCTAATTCATTCTTATAATCTCTGAATTTCTCAAAGGCCCCGGACTTGTACTTCATTAAGTGCACATGACCATACCTTAAGAAATCATCAGTAAAGGTAATGAAGTAGAAGTAACCACCATTGGCATGAGTTGACATGGGTTCACATACATCACTATATATGAGTTCTAGTAATCCAATGGCTCTTTCTCCAGTTCTATTAAATGGAGAGTTGGTCACTTTTCCACGAAGGCAAGGCACGTAGGTTGCATATGACGCATAGTCAAATGGATCTAAATATCCATCCTTTAGCAACTTTTAAATCCTTCCCTCATGGATATAACCTAGCCTATAATGCCATAAGTATGCATTGTTCACCTCATCTTGTGTCCTCTTAGACACACTTATATTCATGATATATGGAGTAGTATCTAGCATAAACAAATCATTGTGCAATATTCCCCTCGTAATGATCTCATCATCTAATAATATTAAATAATAATTATTCTCAAAAAATAATTTATATCCACTAACTATCAAATATAAAATAGAAATAATATTTTTGATAATAGAAGGAACAAAATAAAACATACATCCAATGCTAAGCTCCACCAAGCAGATGTAGGGCGACCTCGCCAATAGCTGTTGCAGCAACTTATGATAAGCACATCTTGAGGTACATCTTGCCTCTTGCTAGTCTCCTAGGCCTTATCAGAACCTGCAATGAATTACAAATATGATAAGCACTACTAGTATCCAATACCCATGTGTTATCATAAGAGTCTAACAAATGGAGATTGATCATAAATGTATCTGAAGCTTCTCCAAGCTTTTGTTTCACCCTCTCTGCAAGTACTCTTTGCAGTTTCTCTTCTAGTGCCCATCTTTTTCATAGTGGAAGCACTAGCCTTTGTCCTTTGTTGGGTCTTTCTTAGCAACCTTTGCTTTACAAGGTCTACCCTTGCCCTTGCCCTTCTTAAGGGACTTTTCTGCTTTCCTTTTCCTTTTGGTCTCACCAGTGTAGAGAACTGGCTTCTCTTTCTTGAGTAGATGAAAACCAAAAGCTTGCTATAATGTAAATAACGGTTTTAGAAAAGTAAATACTCACACATTCAAGGAACACATCAATTTAAAGTGGTTCGGTTAAAATGACCTACATCCACTTGCGAAGCCTTCTTCAATGAGGCTCCCAACTTCCACTAGCAAATCACTTTGAAGGGGAAGGACAAATACCCCTCTTACAAACTTTTACAAGTGGTTCACACTTTTACAAATTTTCAAAGAGAAAGAGGGAGGTGAACACTCAAGCTATTGAAAACAAGACTTGCTAAAGACTTTGCTAAGGCTTTCTCTCAATCTCTAACTTCTCAAAGGTTATTTTTTCTGCTGAGAATTGAGGGGAATTTATAGGCCCCAAGAGGATTCAAATTTGGGCTCCAAATTTTGAATTATCTTGGGTTTCCGAGGCTGGCGGTGCCACCACCTGTCAGTGTTTGACACTGACAGTGTACTAGCGGTGCCACCGCCCGACCTCTCAGGTTCTAGGCGGTGCCACCGCTCAGTTCTCGGGTTCTGGGTGGTGCCACCACCTAATTTGGCGGTACCACTGCCTACACTATTTCAGCTCACTGGTTGGGCTCCAAACTTGGCCCAAACCAGTCCGAATTCGGGCCCAATTGGCCCCTAACCGGGTTATAGGATTAACCCTTAATCCTAACCCCAATTACATGCTAATTATGAGCTTAAGAGATAGTCCTAAGCAAGTTTTTAACCGGCAATATTGAGTTTCCTTCTAGTGAGCTTTTTGGTGAACTTTTGGCAGACTTCCGATACACCCTCGGATTTCTTCTAGTAGACTCCCAGTAGGCTCTCGGTCTTGTGGCGAGTTCTGCGAGTAGCCAAACCTTCTCGGTGATCTCTGTGAACCTCCGCCGATCTCTCTAGCGGTCTTTCAAAAACTTCGACAAGTCCCTGATTCCTTCTCGGTTGGTTCTGGCAGCATCTCCAACGAATCTTCGGACTCTCGAACACCTATCGAACTTGACTCCGGTAGACTTGCTTTATGTCTTCAAGCTTTCGTAGTTAATCCTGCATACTTAAAACAAAACTTCGATCGAGACAATTAATACAAAGCAATAATTAAGTTGTCTGGCATGTCATTGGTCCTACGACGCTTCGACCGATTCTTCGACGCATCGTCCTCTCTTGCGGCCTATTGCCCAATCGGTTAGTTGACTCCGCAACTCCGATATCCTTGGTGCAATACCAGCTCTTCTTGGCCCGATGCTCGAATCCACGGCCCGAAGTCTTCTGTCGATACGTCGACCGATCCACCGGCCCGACGTCCAATCTTCTTACATGTTCCTCCGGCACAACATGATTTTCCTGCTTTAATTATCTCATCCTGATCGAAGCATCCTGCGTCACTCAAAACATAGATTAAATCATAAACACATATCAAGTGGTTTCATCATCAAAATACAAGATTCAACAATCTCCCCCTTTTTTATGATGATAACCACTTGATGACAGAGTTAACCTTAACTCCCGGAGTTTAAACAAACTCCCCCCATCAATATGCCAAATTGATAGAACCTTGAATTCAAGTCGAATTCAAGTTATTATAAATATTCATCATGCTTAACATGATCATACTTCTCCCCCTTTGTCATCAACAAAAAGGAGAAGTGTCACTTTCTATATGTTTGAGATATGAGTTCTAATCATTGCATAATAAACATAGTATCAAATTTTATCATCATGCAATTTAGCAATTAAAGATGTGCAAGTTTAGCATGTTTGCTTTTCTTGAGATAGCAACCATTTGCTTCTCTTTAGACTACAAACTAGCAGTTTTTACGATATGCAAGTTTTGCTACAGATAAGCTAGCAAAAAATTTCGAAAGCAAATGCAAGATAGCTTTCTTGTGTAAGCTCATGATTCTTGCTTCCTATTGCAATGTGCAAGTTGCAAGTTTTTAAAATATCCAAGTTCAACACATTGCATAATTAATATAATCTCCTAGTTTTATCATCATGCAATTTTGCTATCATCATAGATATGCAAGGTAGTATGATAGCAATTTCTACAACATATAAGCTAGCAAATTTTACAATATTTTTAGAACATGCAAGCTAGAAGTTTTGAGATATTCAAGAAAGCATCCCTTGCTTCTTGAAATATGCAAGTTTGCTAGATGTGCAAGTTAGCATGTTTTACTTCTCATAAGCTATGAGACCTACGCGCTAACCAACTGCGCCACCACACTTCAGATGTACTTATTTGGCTTCATTACAATGGTAAATTTAGTGTCACATCCGCATGGAATCAAATTAGGCAAAGAAATAACAAGTGGCTCCCAAGCAGTTGGACATGGGATCAACCGGGATCACAGAGACATTCCTTATGTACATGGCAGGCCCTTCTGAATAAACTACCTACAATAGACAATATGAAAAGAAGAGGTATCCATCATGTTAACCGATGCTCCCTTTGCATGTAACAAGACGAAACTGTTGACCATCTCTATTTTTTTTTTTTTTTTGGTAAGTAAAAGTAAATTGATTATGTGTAAAGTTTCTACAAATAGCTTTATCTATACAAGTCATAGATAAAGCCAAGTAACTAATAGAGTGCGAATGCGATAGTTATGACTACACATGCTGTAGACTATAACTACCTGTGAGTACATTATTTGGCATCATTCCCAAGATCTTTAGCTAATAGCAAAATTAAATTTGATAAAAATATCTTTTTCTCTTCGGGTGAAGTGCTCAGTTTTGAGATCATGCTCCATACAGGATCTTGAGTCTCTAATAATCTCTTTCAAGAGCTAAGCATTGTTTGTGTGTTGACATTCAAAGATTCAATTACATCTCTCCTTCCACATCCAACAAATAGCGCATCTGAAAGTAACATTTGCCAGTTGTGTAAGTGGCCCTTTTCTTGAGAAACATTGCATAAGGTCGCCTAGTTCTTGGTGCAAGTTTGGTTGCGGCAGTCTATTGAGTTCAAATCGCTGGAGAATATCCTTCCATATCCATTTTGTATAATTACAAGCAAAATAGAGGTGGTCAACAGTTTCTTCTTGTTGCAAACAAAGGGAGCATCGGTTAACATGATAGATACCACTTCTTTTCATATTGTATATTGTAGGTAGTTTATTGAGAAGGGCCTGCCATGTACATAAGGAGTGTCTTTGTGATCCCGGTCGATCCCATGTCCAACTGCTTGGGACCCACTTGTTATTTCTTTGCCTAATTTGATTCCATGCGGATGTGGCATTAAATTTGCCATTGTCATGAGGCCAAATAAGTATATCTGAAGAGTTGTTCCTGATTGGAATAGCTATAATAGTCGGCCAAAGTAATAACATTTCAGGAGAAATAGGATTAGGGAGACACCAGGTACCGTTAGCAATGAACTCGGAAACCTTCCAATCTTTGGGAGCCCCAAGATCTTTTCGTATTGTGTCACCATATAATTGAAATATACTCTTCCCATTCACCCAAGGATCGTACAACATATTAGTACTAGTTCCAGAAGAGATTCCATAAGAAATGTGTTTGATTAGCCAATTCCTTGCCTTTAAAATTCCTTTCCAAGCTGCAGAGTGGTATGTTCTTGTTGAAATTTTCCAGATTGATTCCTTTGAAAGATACCTAGCAGAAACCCATTGTGACCATAAGGAACATTTGTTTTACAAAAGATCCCACAATTGTTGTACCAGGCATGCTTGATTCCAATCTCTAGTATTTCTCAAGTTTAGCCCCCCTTCATCTTTCGGTTTGCAAATGCTATCCCAATTTACCATATGCATTGCCTTATCATTTGTGCCATTCCATAAGAAGTTCATTAATAACCGTTCAATATCTTGGAGAAGTCCAGTAGATAGAAGAAATGCATTACACCAATATATAGAGTAGGAGTGCAATACCGAACGGATGAGTTCGAGTCGTCCTGCTTTTGATAGAAACCTATTTTTCCAAGAAGAAATTCTATTCTTTATTTTTTGCAGGATAGGCTGACAGTGGGTTTTGTGAATGCCTGTGGATATGAGCGGGAGACCCAAATAAGGAACTGGCAGGCTTCCCTCACTAACCCCCAAAGTTTGTGCAATAAAGACCTTATCCTCAACGTAAGGGCTCATATATACTTTACTTTTCGCATGATTTAACTGAAGTCCAGAAACCATATCAAAGTCATTCATAATAGTTGCCAGGTTCTTTACTGAAGTTGGATCATTTTGGAGAAAGATAAGTAAATCATCTGCAAATGTTAAATGTGATATATGAATAGAGCCAGCATTGGGTACCTTAATGCTGCCATTTAAGACTGCATGTTCCAACATACAGCTAAGTCCTTCCATCGCAATAGTAAAGAGATACGGAGCGAGTGGATCACCTTATCGGATGCCATTCGTGCTCCCAAAAAAACCAATAGGTGAGCCATTAAAGAGTATCGAAAACTTTGGAGTTTCCATGCAAGATTGAATCCAATTAACCCATTGCTGTGGGAAGTTCATATCGAGGAGCATCTTATAGATAAATTTCCTATTAACTGAATCAAAAGCTTTCCGTAAATCAGCTTTAAAACATATTTTTGTCCCTCTTGCTTTTGAATGCAAATCTTTGACCAAGTCATTAGCAAGCAAAATGTTATGATGTATACTTCTCCCTTTGATGAAAGCAGCTTGATTTGGGCTAATGATCTTGTGTATTACCTTTTGCATTCTATTTGCTAATACTTTGGAGATGATCTTGTAAATAAAGTTGTATAATGATATGGGTCGATAGTTCTCTAGTGAATCAGCCCCTGCATTCTTCGGAATTAAAGAAATAAAGGTGCAATTCATCTCTCTAAGAATATGACCTGAAGAGAAAAAATGTTGTCAAGCCTTGATCACATCATTTCCAATAATAGACCAAGCAGTTTGGTAAAATTCAGCTGGAAATCCATCTGGACCTGGCCTTTTGTGCTTTGGTGACTTAAAGACAACACATACAATTTCGTCGTTAGTAATTGGGGCATTGAGGATTGAAATAGCTTCCGAATCAAGTTTTCTAGTCAGCTCCACATGAATGTTATTAGTTTTCCCAGCTTGATTGAGTAAGGAATAAAAAAATTGCTCTGTGTGTGCTTTAACCTCATCTAAATTCTCAATAAGATTATCATCTTTGTCTCTGCATTTGCTGATACGGTTAACAGCCCTTCGTGTAGCAATTAAAGCATAGAAAAATTTAATATTGGAATCTCCTAGTGTAAGCCAAAGCTGTCGAGACTTCTGCTTTACAAAACTTTCCTCCTTTTTTAAGGCTTGCATGAAGTTATTTCTGGCTTCTGTCTCTTTGTAGATAATATTCTCATCATTTGGCTGAAGTTGCAGCTCATGTTGCAATGACATTAGTTCCTTCCTGCAAAATTGAACTGTGGTGGTAATATTGCCAAAGGTATTTGTATTCCACTCCTTTAGTGCTGCTTTACAGGCTTTGAGCTTTTGACATAAGATGTAAGGGGGGGATCCATGCACATTAACATTCCAAGCAGATCTGATAACATCAAGAAATTGAGGATGAGTACTCCACATGTTAAAGAATCTAAACGGTTTCTTGCCTCTTGGTGTCACTTTGTCTGCGTGTATATACATTAAAGAATGGTCAGAAAACAAAGGAGCACCATACTCAAGAAGTGAATCTGGGTAAACTATTAACCATTCATGATTAATCAAACACCTATCAAGTCGAGCCATTATTTTTCTGTTAGCAGCACCTTGATTACTCCAGGAGAGCCAATTACCCACAGATTTCATATCAAACAAAGCTGCAGTGTCAATGTAATCATTAAAACTTTGAAGCTGGCTTTCTGAAAGTTGTCTACCCCCCTCTTTTTCATTTGTGTACCGAACAGTATTAAATTCTCCAAGAACAATCCAAGGTACATTGAGACAGCCATTTACAATATTTGTCAAGTCAGACCAAAGAGTATTTCTTTCTTGCATACTATTTGAAGCATATATACCAATGAAATTGAATTGACAGCCATTCTTTTTGTCCTCTACCTTAAGTTGAATGAATTGATCAATAGCAGAAATAAACCAAGCATTAATAGAGTTAGGATGCCATAAGACCCATATTCTACCAAAAGTTTCATTTGAGTCATTGGTAAATAGTTCTGCGTCCGGCCATATTAAATTCTTTTGAGCTTGAACACGCGATTGTTTAATTTTCGTTTCTACTAGAATAACAATATCACATGTGGCAGACTTGATTATTCTATTGAGCTCCCAACATTTCTTCTGCTTATTAAGTCCGCGAACATTCCAATATGTTATCTTCATCAGTAATAAAGAAATGAAAAGGTGGTAAGGTATTCATCCTACGACTTTGGATGGACTGTACCATCCTTTTTCTTATCCTTCGGTTTTGTATTTTCCTCCCGCACAATATCCTTACCTTTTATGGGTTTATTTCTATATTTATCTACTTCTTCTACAGCTTGCAGATTTTTAAACTTTAAAATACCTTGAATCATGTGGTCTTGATTGGTAGGGTTTGTTGAAGCACGATAAGATTGTTGCAGCACAATTTCCTGGATAGTATTTGTTGGAGTAGCTTGGCTAGAGAGGTTTGTTGCGACAGAATATCCTTGTTGGCGATGTTTGTTGTGGCCTGAGTTTGTTGAGGAAGAATATCCTTGCTGGCGAGATTTGTTTGGGCCTGAGTTTGTTGAGTTATTGTGGACGGATCCAATGATATTGGAAGAGATGAAGTTCCTGACTTATGTTTCTCCTGTCCACTAGTACCAAGGGAAACCTCTGTTGTGGAAGGCTCCGACATTATAGGAAAAGATATAGTTTTGGATTTGTCCTTCTGTCCGTGGTGCTGTCCTTGCGAGTCGGAATGCTCAATAGTCTTCGCCACCATCGGTGCTACTGCCATTAGAGAAGACTCACTTTGTTGCAGAGGCGCTTGACGTGGTCAATAGACCTTTGTGATTTGTTTTGGAGTTTGCTGACAAGATCCATTTGCATGATCAAAAGATAAGCAATGCTGACATCATTGTGGCTTCCAGGAATATGAGACATGTACCTTCCGAGTGTTCCCGTCAAGATCACGATAGAAAACCTCATTTGGAAGATCTTCGTCGGAAGAAACCAGTACACATGCTCGTGCAAATGCTAATCTCGTCTGAGCAGCTGTTGCTTTGTCGATGTAGAGTGGCTGTCCCAGAGTGCTGCATAACTTTGCAATAAAACGTCGACTCCAAAGATGTAGATGAAGACCTTGAAAGGATACCCATAATGGAATAGACTGTAGGCTATCTAACTCCAAACGGACATCAGGAGACCAGCGTCGTAGAATCATTGGATGGCCGCGAATAGTCCAGAATCCTTCGAGGACTCGTTGTAAATCTTCTTCAGAGTATAGCTTGCAAACAAAGAATCCGTTCTCCAGCATATGAAGATCAAATGACGATATTCCCCATCGAGTTTTGATAAATGAGGATAGTGGGAAATAAGATGTTTTGAGACCTACCACATAGTCCAGACCATGGACCATCTCTATTTTGCTTGTGACTATACTAAATGGATATGGAAGGAGATTCTCCAGCGATTCGAACTCAATAGAATGCCGCAACCAAACTTGCATGAAGAATTAGGTGACCTCATGCAATGTTTTTCATGAAAAGGGCCTCTTACAAAATTGACAAAGGCTATATTCAGATGCGCTATTTGGTGGATGTAGAAGGAAAGATGTAGCAGAATCTTTGAGTGTCAAAACATAAACAATGCTCAGCTCTTGACAGAGATTATTAGAGACTCAAGATCATGTATGGAGAACGATCTCAAAATGGAGCACCTTAAATAGAGAGAAAAAGATATTTTTATCAAATTCAATTTTGCTATTAGCTAAAGATCTTGGGCATGATGTCAAAAGCTATACCCACAGGAAATCTTGGCATATCTGGACTTTAAATTTTATTTGTTAGCCACAGTTAAGAGTTATAGTCTACAGCATATGTAGTCATAACTACCGCATGAGTACTCTATGAGTTACCTAGCTTCGTCTATAACTTGTATAGACAAAGCTATTGGTAGAAACTTTACACAAAATCAATTTACTTTTACTTATAAAAACAAAAAAGGTGGTCGACGGCAGAATCCTAAAGTACGACCAAAAATGCCCGCAGGTGAAACTATTACTACAAGACCAAGAAATTATCACTGATTTCTTCCTTCTACCACTTGATGACTATGAGGCAGTGCTTGACATAGAATGGCTGACTACACTAGGTGATGTCTCTTGGAACTTTTCTAAATTAATTATGAAATTCTATTGTAAGGGCAAACAGATCATCCTTTGCGGGAAGCGCGGAAGCAACGTTACCACTGTTTCGACCCAACTAATGGAGAAAGTTTTACACAAGATAAATGGTGGCTTTCTGATGCACCTCCAGCAGCAACCAGAGGGGAAGAAAATAGAAATCGAAGATCAAAATCTTGCCCAATTGCTTACTGAATTTGTCGATATTTTTGCTGAACCATGTGGTCTTCCTCCTTCTCGACAACATGACCATCGAATTCCAATCCTTCCGGGCAAGCCACCAGTGAACACTCGACCGTACCGATATCCTCACCTCCAAAAAGATGAAATTGAAAGGATCGTACAGGAGATGCTTGAAACAGGGGTGATTCGGCCAAGTTGCAGCCCCTATTCCTCACTAGTGCTACTTGTACGCAAGGAGGGAACTTGGCGGATGTGCATTGACTACCGAGCTTTAAATGGCATCACCGTCAAGGACAAGTACCCAATACCAGTGGTGGATGAACTTCTTGATGAATTAAAAGGAGCTCGAGTCTTCACGAAGTTGGACCTCCGATCCGGTTACCACCAAATTCGGGTATGTGAAGATGACATTCCAAAAACTGCATTCCACACACATGATGGTCATTATGAATTCTTGGTAATGCCTTTTGGACTCACTAATGCTCCTTCAACCTTTCAAAGTCTCAAGAATGATATTTTTCAGAGCTTTCTTCGCAAATTTGTGCTGGTATTTTTTGATGATATTCTCATTTACAGCCCTTCTCTTGAGACTCACTTTCAGCACTTACAGATTGTTCTGACGATCTTTCGGGAGAATACTCTTTTTGTTAAGCAACCAAAGTGTAGCTTTCTCCAGCAAAAAGTAGAGTACCTTGGGCACATAATATCAGAAGAAGGAGTGGCGGTAGACCCAATGAAAATTGAGATAATGCAAGGCTGGCCGAAATCTACAAACATGAAATTACTACGCGGGTTCCTTGGACTAACAGGCTACTACCGAAAATTTGTTAAGGACTATGGGAAGATCAGTGCACCACTCACTTCTCTACTGAAAAAAGATGCTTTCCAATGGTCGGACAAAGCCTCTGCTGCCTTCGATAAACTTAAGGTAGCCATGACAATGACGCCGGTGCTAGCGCTACCAGATTTCAGCTGACCCTTCATCATTGAGACCGACGCATCTGGAGTCGGAATTGGAGTCGTTCTTATGCAAGATGGTCGACCACTCGCTTACACTAGCAAGACATTATCTCCCTCCCATCAAAACATGTCAGTATATGATAAGGAGATGCTCGCCATTGTACACGTAGTAATGAGGTGGAGACCCTACCTGATCGGCCGGCGATTTCAAATTAAAACTGACCATAGAAGCCTCAAGTATTTTTTGGAGCAAAAGATATCATCAGATACTGAATCGCAATGTCATTTCATTCAAAATATATTTGGTTCATAACAAATGGAGCACAAAGTAATTGGAACATATCAATAGCGTATGAAATGTTCTGGAGTATATCAACGACATATGGAATATTTTGGAGCATAACAATAGCAAATGAAACATTTCAGAGCATATCAAAGACGTTTGAAATGTTTCAGAGCATTTCAATAACAAATGAAACATTTCGGAACATATCAATGGTATGTGAAATATTTCAAAACTTATCAATGATATATGAATCATTTCGGAACATATCAAAGAATGAATACAAAACAAAAGCTCAAACATCGAATTTGACATTACATTCATATCATTCTCATCCAAAGCACATATAGAAAAACATATAACTAAAGCTCTAGATATCATATCAAGTAGATAGAAGGTGAAGTGGGACCATAACATAATATGGTACATCCATTTCTGAATGACTACCAAACATAAGTCTCCCACGTCTAGGAGCTCCATCCACCCACTTCTGAGTGAAGTCATAGGGAGCCGACAGAGCATCGCGGGCTCTATGCATAACTCCCTTTACCATTCCTAGCAAAGGTTCACAATATCCCACAAATACCAGAGTACAAAAGGACAGTATGAAAAATAAAATTAGCACATATCGGATGCACATACGGAACAACGAAACGTACATGTGCCATTCGAGTCAATACGATACAAACATAAATCTTTCACAAATGTATTCAGATTTGAAAGGAAATGAAAGCAAGAGCATACAAGGATTCCAAGCAATCACATATGTTTTTTTTGGTAAGTTCAAGCAATCACATATAGCTTAATTGAAATAAGAAGGTTAGATGAATTCAATGTCCAAAGAAATAAAACTGGAAGAGGCACATATCGAAAGCAAATGCAAAACAATAGGATATACATGTGCCTATACAAGTTAATACGATGCAACATAAACTTTACATATTATGTTTCAAGAATACAAATAATTTAAGAACAAGAGTATACAAGAATTCAAAGCAGTAATATAAAGCTCAATTGAACAAAGAAAGCTAAATGAAATCAATTTCCAAAGGAATGAAACCAGAATATACGAAATTGACCAAAGCTTGATTTCTGGCAAAATTCAAGAGGCACATTGAACAAATGATTCAAACTATCAATTGTGCTCCAATATATTCAAGAAAGCTATTGTGAAAAGATATTTCAATCTAATTTTAGATAAAATAAGTTTTGTATGAATCAAAGTTTCCAACAAAGGGGTACATTTAATTTAGTAACCAAAGGTCAGAAAATAAAATCATTATTTTGTAGAATTCATAGGGTCGGCTTCAATAGATAACCGATGTAGGCATTTGGACTCTAAATATTTCAATCTAGGAATCAAAAGAAAGATCTATGAGTCTAGTTTCCAATGAAATAATTTTTGAATAAATCAGAGTTTCCAACAAGGACTTATAGGTAGTTTAGTATCAAAATGTCAGAAATTATGATCCCTATTTTGCAGAATCTGTAGGCTCATTTGAAACAGAAGTTTGGGTAGGAAAACTTACTCTGAATTCTTGAAATAAGTATTAAAGAAAGGTTTATGAGTCTATATTCTAATCAAACAAGTTTTGTCCAAATCAGAGGTCAGTGCATGAAGTTATATCCATAACAAGGTAGAAAGGTCAGAATCTCGAAAGTTTTACAAATTCAAACCATTACGTCTAAATAGAAGATATATCAAATACAAGGCTAGAACAATTCAAAGTTTCTCATATTCAAAGCAAATGCAGAGATAAAAATTAGAGTAAAGAAGGATCAGGAGACTTGTAATAGGAAAGATCAGAACACTTACAATAAAAAGGATTGAAATACTTGCAATAGGAAGAATCAGAACACTTGCCTTCCGAAGGTTTTGATCCAAAGATCCGAAGAAGGTGTATGCCTGAATCCTTCTTCTATTTTTCCTCCATATCCTCTCCCTATTTCGTTTTCTGCATCTGCCTTCTTTTTTTTTCCAGCCACTACTACCACTATCACAGTTACAACCGCAACCACAGCCACGGTCGCAGCCGCAGCCAACGCCGCAGCCTCTTTCACTGTACTACTTCCTTCCTCGCCTCTCTTGTTCCTTCTTTTTCTTTCCCAAACATAGCTGTCATAGTCAGTATCGCTGCTGCTACCCAGCCACAACATTACTGTAGCTATCGCAGCCACAATAGTACCGCTACCGCTGCCGCAACCGCAGCTACCTTCCCCTCTTCCACTTCTTCCCTCTTTTCTCTCTCTCCTTCTTCCTTTCCTTCTCTTCTTTCCCGTCGCAGTCGGAGCCACGACCGCAGCCAAACCACAGCCGCAACCTCTTCTTGTAACATCCCCCATTTTTAAAAATTTAGTAAAAGATTTGTTGGTAAAAAAAAAAAAAAATATATGGATTATTTAATAATTATTTTATATTCAATGATATTATATTAAAAGTTTATGGCTAGGGACCTAAGAGTAAATATTAGAAGTTTGATATAATTTATGAAAGATTCAGATTTAAGTTAAAAAGAAAAAGAAAAAAAAAATATAGTGGACATGTGTCACTAGCTAACCTAAGGTTGATGCCACTTATCTTTGCTCTAAAGATGACACCTAGCCCATTTCATGCATGCATGACACCTTGCAACTTTTGCATTAGCCAAAACCTAAATAATTAGATGAAAGGTTAAAGAAAACAAACCTGAAGAGTTGCAGCCAACGTGAGTTTGAGAGAAGAAGAAGAAGAAGAAGAAGAGGAGCTTGAGGTTTTTCATCAATTTTCCTACATTTGGGATTCAAATAATTTTAAGGCAAGTGTTCTAACCCAATCCCACAGTAACCTTAATCTCTGTTTCCAATTTTATTCTGCAAAATTTGAAAGATTTCAACTGAGAACTAGACCTTCTTTCGTTTTGATATAAAGCTATGAATCTGTAATTTTTCGGTAATCTGACCTCTATGCAATGTTTCTGTCATAACATTTTGTAATAAACTCTGATTTAGACAAAACCTATTCCATTTGAAAGTAGACAAAAAAACCTTTATTTTGATACTAAGATCGAACGATTTGGAGTTTAAATGCCTACTAAGACTTCTGTTTAAATTAACCCTACAGATTCTGTAAAACAGGGACCGAAATTTCTGACCTCTTGTTGCTTAACTTCTTATAACTTTCTGCTGTGAACTCAGATTCATACCAAGTATGATTTATTCGAAGCTAGACTCAAAATGCTTTCTATATATATCTGATTTGAAATTTTTGGAGTACAATTGCTAACTGTAACATCTGCTTTCATCGACCCTATGGATTCAGTAAAACAGAGCTAATATTTTCAGACCTTACGCTACAAAATTATCTGTAACTCCCTGTTGTAAATTCCATTTCTTGTTAAACTTGATTTTCCTAAAACTAGATTGACAAAGCTTTCTAATGACACCTATTTTGTATATATTGGAGCATAATTAGTTATCCAAATAGTTCAAACAATGTTCCTATCAAATTCTGCCAGAATCGAGCTTTGGTCGATTTCGGCTTTCCTTGTTACTTCCTTTTGGAAATCGATTTTGGCAAAAACTCTTACTTCAGTTAAGCTTTACATTATTCCTTAAATTCCTGTATACTTTTGTCCTTTATTTATTTGTATATCCGCAGCTATCATCTAAAGATCGTGTTTGCATCGTAATGATTCAGCACATGCATCCCATTGTTCCGCATTTTGCTTTCAATATGTGCCTCTTCCAATTTCATTTCTTTGGACATTGAATTTATCTAACTTTCTTATTTCAATTGAGCTATATGCGATTTCTTGAAATCCTTGTATGCCCTTGCTTTTGTTTCCTTTCAAATCTAAATACATTTGTGAAAGATTATTGCTTACTTCGGATTGACTCGTAAAGGCACATGTACGCTTTGTTGTTCCGCGTGTGCTTCCGATATATGCTACTTATTGTTAAAACTACCCTCTTGTACTCTGGTGTGTGGGATTGTCTGGACCTTTGCCAGAAATGGTAAAGGGTATGCGCTTATTGCCCGCTATGTGGGGTCCCGCTATGTGGGATATTCTGGACCTTTGCCAGAAATGGTAAAGGGTATGCGCTTATTGCCCGCTATGTGGGGTCCCGCTATGTGGGATATTCTGGATGAATCACATTCTGACTGAGATCCCACTTCACCTTCTATGTGTTTGATATGATATCCAAAGCTTTGGCTATGTTTCTATGCATGCTTTGGATAAGAATGAAATGAATGCATCGTTATGTGACATTTGAGCTTCTATTCATGTTTTGTTCTTTGATATATTTCCGAAATGTTATAAGACTTATGTTTGTTGGTCATTCAGAAATGGATGGACCATATTATGTTATGATCCCACTTCACCTTCTATGTGTTTGATATGATATCCAAAGCTTTGGCTATGTTTCTATGCATGCTTTGGATAAGAATGAAATGAATGCATCGTTATGTGACATTTGAGCTTCTATTCATGTTTTGTTCTTTGATATATTTCCGAAATGTTATAAGACTTTGTTATACCTTGAAAGCTACCATATGTCATTGTATGCTCCTTATGCCAATGATATGCTCCAATTATCTTTCCTCGATTGTATAAACAAAACGTGCTTCGAACGATATGATATTGTAATTCTGCATTCAAACAAAACATGCTACTGTTTCATCTTGTATCTCTGCTTTGTATTTTGATACCTCATTTGTTTGAAAACTGTCCTCTTTACTATGGATATGTTAGTCATTTGCTGAGCTTTATATGCTCACCCCGTTGCTATATAAATTTTTCAGGATAGCTCATCACTCACTAAAATGTGTAAATTGGGTTGAGGAAGTGGAAGACTAGAAGATTTTGGGGCAAATATTTTGTACTTGATAGGTTGATGTTGTATAAGTTCTTTTTGGGTGTAATGAAATATCAATGACAAATCTAGATTGATGTATCTTGTAAATATTTGAAAAGTACCTCTTACGTCAGGATTTTGGAAATGTTAAGTCTAAACGGTGTACTGATATAAACATGTAGTACATGTTGGTTTTGTGATTGCGTTAATTGTCGCGCTTATGGATTTATGATATAGTTATGGTTTAGTTAAGTTGCTTTTGGATTTTAAGAATCATCTAGTGACATGATGTATGATTATAAACTGCACAGGTTTTGTGAATTATGGATTATAGAGGTGAATGACTTGAATATTTTTCTTAGTGACCTCAAATGTGTGATTGGATCCTGGATTGTCTGTTGAATTAAATATTATCAATCTTGAATTAGGTTTACACCTCCTAAATGAGAATCAAATTCGGGGGGCGTGACAGAGTGGTATCAGAGCATGGTTTGAGGATCACTGAAATATTTGATATGTTGACGTGCAAAATATATTGAGGTCTAGTGAACTATAGTGATTGGTGGAAATTTTCTTTGATGCATTTTAGGAATCTAGGATGACGAGGACATTTAGTCCTCCTACTTTATCTACTTTGATTAATTAAGTGCGATAAAAGGATTGATCGGGGATATTAAATCAGAGTGGTGCAATAAAAGCGTGGTGAACCTAATACATTTGTAGCAAAAAATAAAAATAGATGATGCGATTGGAGAAGATATTTGATGTACGAAATTGTTCTGATGATCAAAAGAATTTCTAGAGATCAAGAACAGGAATAGCAAGGACAAGTTTACAAAAAAAAAAAAAAATTAGAAATGAATTAGATTGTGATAACAAGAGGGTCAAGACATCATCGATTTAACAAGGGAAGTCACCACAAAAGATTCAATCCTGTGTACGATGTGAGTTAAATTATGAAATAAGTTTGTATTTGTAGGTGACTAGAGCCTATTTTGCTTGTGGAAATTTGGATCATAAAATAAAAGACTGCTCTTTGGACAAGAAGAAAGAATCACTGCCTCATAAATCATCAGCCCATGCCAGAGTGTATGTTATCACGGAATATGATTCTAAAACTTCTGAATTAGTGGTCGAAGGTACTATTCATGTTTCTGAAAGAATGCAAATATTTGTTTGACCATGTGTCTCATCTATGATTTGATTCATAATATTTTGCTTATCACATGGGCATTCAACCTAAACCACTGGATTATATGCTATATGTAAATACGACTATTAGGGATTGTTTGATAACAAACTCGATCTGGTCGTCTTATTTGATTTCTATTGGAGAACACGAACTTCTTACTGATTTCGTTCTCCTAGATATTTGGAGTTTTGATATTATATTAAGTATGGATTGACTATCTTCCAATCATACCAATATAGATTGTTATACAAAATGATCACTTTTTGTATACTAGATCATCCCATCTTTTATTTTGAGAGTATTAGGCATGATTCACCTTCTTGCTTGATGTATCTTAAGATGACTTGCCTATATTATCTCTAGACAGAGAGGATGAATTTGCTTTTGATTTCGTCCTTGGGACAATTCCAATATCTAAGCCTCTTTCTAGAATGACACCATTTGAGTAAGTGGAATTGTAAAAGCAACTACAAGGACTATTAGATAAGGGTGCTCTGATGCTAGTGTTTCATCATGGGGTGCTCCGATGTTAGTTAAGAAGATGGATAAAACTTCTAAAGGATTATGATTGTACCATTCGTTATCACCCGGGTAAAGCTAATGTTGTAGTAGATGCCCTTTGTAGAAAATCTACAAGTTTTATGGCGACTTTAGTTGTGAAGCAATGGAAGTTATTAGAAGAGAATTATGATTCGAATGTTATGAAAAAAGGGCAAGACTCAATGATATTAATGGCCTCCATCCAAGTGCAATCTGATCTCATTCAACAAATTAAAGGAGGACAACTACGAGATCGACGCTTGATCTGCTTAAGGAATGAAGTAGAAAAGGGATTGAAACTGAATTTTCGAGTTTCAGAGGATGGCCTATTGAGATTTGGGGATAGAATATGTGTTCCAAATGACTTAGATATCAAAAATCAAATCCTGAGGGATGGTCATAATTCAAAGTACACCATGCATCCTGGTAGCACTAAGATGTATAGAGATCT
This sequence comes from Musa acuminata AAA Group, assembly GCF_036884655.1. Classification (NCBI taxonomy): domain Eukaryota; kingdom Viridiplantae; phylum Streptophyta; class Magnoliopsida; order Zingiberales; family Musaceae; genus Musa; species Musa acuminata. The sequence continues at coordinate 8,631,573 of NC_088328.1, read as the reverse complement.
CCAAAGTCATTATTGGTGGGAAGGCATGAAGAAGGAGATTGCAATATATGTTTCAAAGTGTTTGACTTGTCAGCAAATCAAAGCAAAACACCAAAGACCTGGAGGTTTGTTGCAACCTTTAGATATTCCTTAATAGAAATGGGAATGTATTACCATGGACTTTATTTCAGGACTATCCCGAACTTCTAGAAAGCATGATGCTATTTGGGTTATCATTGATAGGTTAACGAAATCTGCACATTTCCTACCGATCAATATGACTTATTCTTTTGATAGGCTTGCAGATTTATATATATAAATGAAATAGTAAGACTTCATGGTATTCCAAAGGAGATAATCTCTGACAGAGACTCCAGATTTCTATCTAGATTTGGAGAAGGTTATAGGAATCTATTAGCACTAAAGTCAAGTTTAGCACTGCTTATCACCCTCAAACTGATGGTCAATCAGAAAGAACCATTTAAACACTTGAGGAATTGCTTCGAGCCTATGTTATGGATTGGAAAGGTGAATGGGATAAAGATATCTCTCTTATTGAGTTCACTTACAATAATAGTTATCGTTCAAATATTCAGATGGCTCCTTATGAAGCTTTATATAGGCGAAAGTGCAGGACGCCTATATGTTGGGAAGAAATTAGCGACAGAAAGTTATTAGCACCAGAAAAAGTACAACAGACTATTGAGAAAATTCAACTTATAAGAAAAAAGGTTAAAGACTGCTCAGAGTCGTCAAAAGAGTTATGTTGATAACAGAAGATGAAATATTGAGTTTCAAATCGGGGATTTTGTATTCCTGAATGTCTCCCCTTCTAAAGGCATTGTAAGATTTGGGAAGAAAGGAAAGTTAAGCCCAAGATTTATTGGACCTTTTGAGATTCTTGAGAGGGTTGGTTCTGTCACTTACAAGATTGCCTTGCCACCATCATTGTGCCATATCCATGATATGTTTCATGTTTCAATGATCAGAAAGTATATACCTGATCCCTCTCATATCATTAAGTATGAGTCGATGGTGATTGATAAAGACTTGTCTTATGTGGAAGAGGCCACTTAGATTGTTGATAAAAAAGAAAATATCTTAAGGATTCAGGTTATCCCTCTAGTTAAAGTGATCTGAATATATCATTCTAGAGAGGAAACAACTTGGGAGCTTGAGAAAGAAATGATGAAAGCTTATCCTCATCTTTTCGTCGAATGAGGTATGGTAAATTTAGAGGACTAAATTTTTCTTTAAGGAGGGGAGAGTGTAACATCCCCCATTTTTAAAAATTTAGTAAAAGATTTGTTGGTAAAAAAAAAAAAATATATATGGATTATTTAATAATTATTTTATATTCAATGATATTATATTAAAAGTTTATGGCTAGGGACCTAAGAGTAAATATTAGAAGTTTGATATAATTTATGAAAGATTCAGATTTAAGTTAAAAAGAAAAAGAAAAAAAAAAATATAGTGGACATGTGTCACTAGCTAACCTAAGGTTGATGCCACTTATCTTTGCTCTAAAGATGACACCTAGCCCATTTCATGCATGCATGACACCTTGCAACTTTTGCATTAGCCAAAACCTAAATAATTAGATGAAAGGTTAAAGAAAACAAACCTGAAGAGTTGCAGCCAACGTGAGTTTGAGAGAAGAAGAAGAAGAAGAAGAAGAAGAAGAAGAGGAGCTTGAGGTTTTTCATCAATTTTCCTACATTTGGGATTCAAATAATTTTAAGGCAAGTGTTCTAACCCAATCCCACAGTAACCTTAATCTCTGTTTCCAATTTTATTCTGCAAAATTTGAAAGATTTCAACTGAGAACTAGACCTTCTTTCGTTTTGATATAAAGCTATGAATCTGTAATTTTTCGGTAATCTGACCTCTATGCAATGTTTCGGTCATAACATTTTGTAATAAACTCTGATTTAGACAAAACCTGTTCCATTTGAAAGTAGACAAAAAAATCTTTATTTTGATATTAAGATCGAACGATTTGGAGTTTAAATGCCTACTAAGACTTCTGTTTAAATTAACCCTACAGATTCTGTAAAACAGGGACCAAAATTTCTGACCTCTTGTTGCTTAACTTCTTATAACTTTCTGCTGTGAACTCAGATTCATACCAAGTATGATTTATTCGAAGCTAGACTCAAAATGCTTTCTATATATACCTGATTTGAAATTTTTGGAGTACAATTGCTAACTGTAACATCTGCTTTCATCGACCCTATGGATTCAGTAAAACAGAGCTAATATTTTCAGACCTTACGCTACAAAATTATCTGTAACTCCCTGTTGTAAATTCCATTTCTTGTTAAACTTAATTTTCCTAAAACTAGATTGACAAAGATTTCTAATGACACCTATTTTGTATATATTGGAGCATAATTGGTTATCCAAATAGTTCAAACAATGTTCCTATCAAATTCTGCCAGAATCGAGCTTTGGTCGATTTCGGCTTTCCTTGTTACTTCCTTTTGGAAATCGATTTTGGCAAAAACTCTTACTTCAGTTAAGCTTTACATTATTCCTTAAATTCCTGTATACTTTTGTCCTTTATTTATTTGTATATCCGCAGCTATCATCTAAAGATCGTGTTTGCATCGTAATGATTCAGCACATGCATCCCATTGTTCCGCATTTTGCTTTCAATATGTGCCTCTTCCAATTTCATTTCTTTGGACATTGAATTTATCTAACTTTCTTATTTCAATTGAGCTATATGCGATTTCTTGAAATCCTTGTATGCCCTTGCTTTTGTTTCCTTTCAAATCTAATTACATTTGTGAAAGATTATTGCTTATTTCGGATTGACTCGTAAAGGCACATGTACGCTTTGTTGTTCCGCGTGTGCTTCCGATATATGCTACTTATTGTTAAAACTACCCTCTTGTACTCTGGTGTGTGGGATTGTCTGGACCTTTGCCAGAAATGGTAAAGGGTATGCGCTTATTGCCCGCTATGTGGGGTCCCGCTATGTGGGATATTCTGGATGAATCACATTCTGACTGAGATCCCACTTCACCTTCTATGTGTTTGATATGATATCCAAAGCTTTGGCTATGTTTCTATGCATGCTTTGGATAAGAATGAAATGAATGCATCGTTATGTGACATTTGAGCTTCTATTCATGTTTTGTTCTTTGATATATTTCCGAAATGTTATAAGACTTATGTTTGTTGGTCATTCAGAAATGGATGGACCATATTATGTTATGATCCCACTTCACCTTCTATGTGTTTGATATGATATCCAAAGCTTTGGCTATGTTTCTATGCATGCTTTGGATAAGAATGAAATGAATGCATCGTTATGTGACATTTGAGCTTCTATTCATGTTTTGTTCTTTGATATATTTCCGAAATGTTATAAGACTTTGTTATACCTTGAAAGCTACCATATGTCATTGTATGCTCCTTATGCCAATGATATGCTCCAATTATCTTTCCTCGATTGTATAAACAAAACGTGCTTCGAACGATATGATATTGTAATTCTGCATTCAAACAAAACATGCTACTGTTTCATCTTGTATCTCTGCTTTGTATTTTGATACCTCATTTGTTTGAAAACTGTCCTCTTTACTATGGATATGTTAGTCATTTGCTGAGCTTTATATGCTCACCCCGTTGCTATATAAATTTTTCAGGATAGCTCATCGCTCACTAAAATGTGTAAATTGGGTTGAGGAAGTGGAAGACTAGAAGATTTTGGGGCAAATATTTTGTACTTGATAGGTTGATGTTGTATAAGTTCTTTTTGGGTGTAATGAAATATCAATGACAAATCTAGATTGATGTATCTTGTAAATATTTGAAAAGTACCTCTTACGTCAGGATTTTGGAAATGTTAAGTCTAAACGGTGTACTGATATAAACATGTAGTACATGTTGGTTTTGTGATTGCGTTAATTGTCGCGCTTATGGATTTATGATATAGTTATGGTTTAGTTAAGTTGCTTTTGGATTTTAAGAATCATCTAGTGACATGATGTATGATTATAAACTGCACAGGTTTTGTGAATTATGGATTATAGAGGTGAATGACTTGAATGTTTTTCTTAGTGACCTCAAATGTGTGATTGGATCCTGGATTGTCTGTTGAATTAAATATTATCAATCTTGAATTAGGTTTACACCTCCTAAATGAGAATCAAATTCGGGGGGCGTGACACTTCTTCCTCCCCTGCTCTTCTTCCTCTCCTTCTCTTCCAACTGCAGCTGCCATCGCCGTAGCCACAGCCCCTTCTTCCCCTTCTCTTCTTCCTCTCCTTCCCTTCTTCCTTCCTCTTCCTCTTTCCCTGCCATAGCTGCCACAGCCGCAGCTCTCCTTCCTCTCTTCTACCTCACCTTTTCTTTCTCTCCTTCTCTTCCCGCTGCAGCTGCCACCGCCGTAGCCCCAGCACCAGCCTCTTCTTCTTTCCCTTCTCTTCTCCTCTTCTTCCCTTTTCCTCTCCGACACACAGCGCCTCCTCTCCTCTGTTTCCTCCTATGGGAAACAAAGGTGCCGCAGCCACCTCTTCCCTCCTCTTCTTCTTCTCCTCTTCATCCCTTCTCCTCCCCGACGCCACACACATCCTTTCCTATGTTTACTCCTGCGGGAAACAGAGGTGTTGCAGCCCTAACTGCTGCCACCTCTCTCTCCTCTCCCTCTTCCCTCTCTTCTCCTTCTTCTTCTTCTTCTCCTCTTCTTCCCTTCTCCTTCTCGATGCCCCACACCTCCTCGCTGCAGCCCTTGCCGCAGCGACTCTCCTCTTTTCTTCTTCTACCCTTTCTTCTCCCTCTTCTTCTTCTTCTCTTCTTCTTATCTTCTTCCCTTCTTCTCTATTTCTCTTCTTCTCCCCAACACCCCGTAGCTTCTCTCTCTGTGGGCATGGGAAACAGAGCGTGGGAGGCGGGGGGATAAAACCGCCACCCTTTCACCCCTTTTTTTTTCTTTTTTTTTTTATAATCTAACAATTTAGTCCTTAAAATTTTATATTTACATATAGGTCCTCTGATTTACAAATTGATCCTTACAAATATATATATATATATATATTATATTATTTTATTTTTTCAAAAGTGAGGGGTATTATACTCTAGAGGGAGAATCAAGTGCAATAGACCGCACATGTTGAGGAGTAGTACCTCAAAAATAACAACCCCATGAAGCTCAATGGACCGAGCGAGCGACGAGGAGTCGTTGTATGATCTCACTTAAGAGAATGCATTGGTGGATGCATTGCGAGATCAAGTGGGAGAGCAACCCAAAGTAACACAAATAAAGGTTGATGGAGAAGACGATAAAATCCCAAAGTCAATCAAAACTATTAGAGACTTACTCCAAGTTGGGATGAAAACTTCTTGCATTCTAGAAGTTCGATGCAATTGAGAAGGTGAATCATAGTAGCTAACTCAATGCAAGAAGTGCAAACACTTCAAGTGCTTCAAAAGTGTGAGCAAAGAGTAAGCGAAGGCCAGTAACCAACTCGATGCATGGAGTACAACCCTTGAGAAAGCGGACGAAGTCAAGTAACCTTTGCCTTCTCAACTCTTAAGAGAATGGGTGAAACCGAGTACCCTAATTCTCTTATCTATCCAACAGAGGAGCTCTATACAAATTTAAAGACCCTTCGAAGATAATAGAAGATAATAGTTATCAAATCCTCACCAATGGTGATCAATGCTACTGAGAGCAGATTATTCGCTTCATTTCCTAATAGAATACCAATCGAAAGTGGAAGTGATGCGAATCTACTTAGAAGTGACAACTAAGTGAAAGAAAAGTTAATGGGCAAATTTTGTAGAGGAAGGGCCAAAAACTTCAAAAACTTTATGAGGTGATGCTCGTTAAAACTCCAACAAGCATCCACCTAGTTCAAGCAGCCTGAGGCATTTAAGAGACTAGCACAAAGTAAGGATAGTCTTTTCCTTCATTTGAAGGATCCATAGGTACCAATAGGGATTAACACAACTCAGCCAACCCTATACTAGAGTCAGAGTTATTGGCGAGTTGAAGCAGCATGGCGGATCAAAAGTTCGACTACTCAATAATAGCAGCAGGGAGCCAAGAGGCACATTGCAGTTGGAGAAGAAGATTGAAGACTTAGCAAAGGCAAGGAGTTATATTGTCGATAAAGGCTTCGACGAGGACATTGAAGGAATGGGTGGGGGAGAATGTCACAGACAAACTTCTAAACAGGATGTTTGATGTAATGCTTATGTTTGTCCATGTATTTTAGTTTGTTCATACTTTGCACAGCATATAGAGGGATGGTCGAAGGCTTAATAATCTCATTTTAGTTGGGTTTGGTGGTCGTTTTAGGCTTGTAAATAAAAGTTATGTCATGTGGACACTTAGAGATATATTCGATCTGTAGTGGATCATTTTGACTATTTGTTGTGCAACCATTCAGAGTTTGTAAAGTCCGTTTGTAATTTGCATTGGCTATAAAGTATTTTCTGAAATGTTTGCTTATGGATCCTGAGTGAGGCGCTTTCTCTAACCCGTTTTCTCTTTTGTAGGTCCTAAAGGACCATGGGAGGTTTTAGGGAGGCTAACCTTTGCGGATGGACACGCAAAGGTGTCGCATGACTTAGGCAAAACTAGCTAAGTCCGTGACAATATGGTAGGTTGTTCTTTCTTAAGCAAGGAAATCTTACCATATAGAGACTCCCCAAAAACCATGAATCGTAGGCCACTGGATTGCCTTGCATGGCTAGGAAACCCTAGCCACCAAGGAGTCCCTTGCAGCTAGGAAACTATAGTTGTAGGGCTACCATGGGCTGCAGGTGCCCCATGCGGCCAGAACTCCTGGGCGCTTGGGCAACCCTTACGGCCAAGAAACCCTAGCCGCCAAGGGTGCCCGTTGTAGCTAGGCAACCTGGCTATAGAGGCTATAGTAGGTTGAGGGCAGGGCAGCCATGCTACTCTCATTCCTGTGGCTTTTGGCCAGGCCAAGAGCAGTAAATTGGAGCTCTCGGCCAAGGCTGTAAGCAACCTACGGCCAATCCAAGGGGCAACAATAGTAGCTGCCCATTCTTTGTTAGGACTCTAGCTTGGAGAGTCCTAATTGAGAGGGACATTCATGTAAAACTGTTAGGACTCTAGCTAGGAGAGTCCTAATTAAGAGGGACATTCTGTTAGGACTCTAGCTAGGAGAGTCCTAATTGAGAGGGGCATTCATGTAGGAGGTTTTTTCTTATAGAAGAATTAGGAGTTGTAAGGGAATAGGAGTCTTGAGTAGGAGTCCTATTAGGAGTTGGTTAGAAGTAAGAGTCTTAAGTAGGAGTCCTATTAGGAGTTAAGGTTTAGAAGCCCTATAAATAGCCATGTATTCCTTCTCTTTTCATAAGCAATAGATGAATCTTTTCTGCAGCATTTGAGCAGCAACTTGGAGGGAGTAACCCCTATAGAGTTCCAAGGAGGCCGATCCCCTAAAGAGATCAACCCCAAGTTTAGAATCTGTAAGGGTTCTAACACCTAGTATCAGAGCAGCGTTCTTGGCGTCTCGCTGCCCTTCCACAGCCATCCATCAACCCTCCACAATCGTCCAAAGCAATTCCCATAATTGCTTAAAAGATCGTCGCCGAATTCCGCCATTATCTCCACCACCGCGGATCATCCTTTGATCTCCCCGTGAATTGCAACAGGTTCTAGTTTCCTACCTTACTACTGCTGCAATTTAGTTATCCTTATTCTAAAATGCAAAAAAAAAACTGTTTCTATATTGCTGCATAAACCTTTCGTTACAAAGTTTTCATCTCTACGACGAAAGATACATTGCAGAATTCCAGCCGCACAGTACCATCTGTTTGATCTTGCTACTATGCTTTTTCTATCCAAATTTCTATAAAATTTTTATGACATCTTTGACACTTCCTAACAGCAGATTTTCCTTTGATTTTTTCAAAAAATTTTCAATATAATCCATTGATCTTTTACGTCTAATCTGCTATACTTGAAAATCTGCACTGTAAAATTTCAGCCGCATAGCACTGTTTATTTGATCTTGATACTATATTGTTTCTATCCAAATCTCTACGAAATTTTTATGACACGTTGACACTTCCTAACAGTGGATTTTCCTTTGGTTTCATCAAAAAATTCTCAATATAAACCACTGATCTTTTACGTTCAATATGCTATACCTAAAAATCTGTGCTGCAGAAAATTTCAGCCGCATATGGTTGCCTTAACCCATCTATTTGTAATCTTTTTTGAATGAAATTTCTTATACACTTCATAGATCATCTTGGCTTCCATCTAAGATTAATCTATTAAGAAATTCATCTCTAAAAACAATTTTATGTTGCTGCAAATTTTTGTCGTAACCTGCTGAAATTTTTCGACGAGAATTCTGTAATCTCAACTTGCACCACTTCCCTTGCTGTTATACTGCCGAAATTTTCTTAATTAAATTAGATATCTTTGCTGTCATATAAACTGTGATTTTGCTATCAATTCCCTCCTCATTTATCTCAAGTTTTTGGTGGAAATTACTTCGAGAAACCATTGTTTCTTCGACGACAATTCTACTCTTACAAGACAGCACATACTTGCTGCAACATCCACTGATTTCTATCAAACCTTTGCTACCATCTACCACAAATCCAAAACATTCATCCATAGCCCTAAAGCTCCACTAAACTACACCCTCAAACTATACCCAAAACAGCCACAAAATAAGCCTAAATCGTAGCCTACATCCATCGATCCACCAATCCTTTCGACCATCACTTCTCTCAACTATACATGCCTTTAACCTAACAACAAAAGAGAGATCTTAATATCATAGATTTGGAGGCATATACTATGGCATCTAAGGAGGCAATCAATGCTAAATTCGAAGCCTTGGAGGCGCGAATGGAGGATAAGATTCGGACGCTCTTTACCGAACTCAGATTAGGCTGACCACTAAGCCCGAAAAAATCATATCACGGAGAGAGCTTTGCCCAGTCGCACCAGGCTCGAAGAGATGAGTTCCAAGGGAGGGGAGGCTCTATGACTGAACCCAACTATCCATGCATGAGAGTGGACTTCCCTAGATGGGAAGAAGGAGACCCGATTGGTTGGATCTCGCACGCGGAGCGATATTTTCATTACCACAAAACCGCGGATGCATCTATGGTGAAAATTGCAGCTATACATCTTGAAGGGGATGCTATATAGTGGTTTGACTAGTTTGAACATACTTATGGAGTCCTTTCATGGCAACAATTCAAAGACCAACCGATTACGAGAATATTGATGGACAACTAGCAAAGATCCAACAAACTTCCACCATTCACCATATAGCGACCAGAAGAGGGATCAAACATGGCAGCGACGGCCCCTAGGGCTGGCGACGGTGGCGGGAGAGTTGATACGATGGTAAGACTCCCTACCGTTACCCCTCAATTGGCTCCTCCTCCATATCCTCTCTAGAGAGAAACTCCTTCGACGAAACAGCATCGAAGTAGATCGCGCTCTAGATCGCGGCAGCCTACCCTCATTTCCAGTGACCCTAGGCCTTGGACTAGCCTCTTCAAGGCTCCGGTTGGAAGTCCGGATCTAAGCTTGGAATTCTTTACTCCAGAAGTTCAGGCTGATAAGAAGATTATTGTATACGAGACTGCTGATTCAGCAGAGCTTATTGAGACATGGTCTATGGCGATTGTTGGCTATGTGGTAGGTCTCAAAACATCTTATTTCCCACTATCCTCATTTATCAAAACTCGATGGGGAATATCGTCATTTGATCTTCATATGCTGGAGAACGGATTCTTTGTTTGTAAGCTATACTCTGAAGAAGATTTACAACGAGTCCTCGAAGGATTCTGGACTATTCGCGGCCATCCAATGATTCTACGACGCTGGTCTCCTGATGTCCGTTTGGAGTTAGATAGCCTACAGTCTATTCCATTATGGGTATCCTTTCAAGGTCTTCCTCTACATCTTTGGAGTCGACGTTTTATTGCAAAGTTATGCAGCACTCTGGGACAGCCACTCTACATCGACAAAGCAACAGCTGCGCAGACGAGATTAGCATTTGCACGAGCATGTGTACTGGTTTCTTCTGACGAAGATCTTCCAAATGAGGTTTTCTATCGTGATCTTGACGGGAATACTCAGAAGGTACATGTCTCATATTCTTGGAAGCCACAACGATGTCAGCATTGCTTATCTTTTGGTCATGCAAATGGAGCTTGTCAGCAAACTCCAAAACAAATCACAAAGGTCTATCGACCACATCAAGCGCCTCCGCAACAAAGCGAGTCTTCTCTAATGGCAGTAGCACCGATGGTGGCGAAGACTATTGAGCATTCCGACTCACAAGGACAGCACCGCGGACATAAGGACAAATCCAAAATTATATCTCTTCCTACAATGTCGGAGCCTTCCACAACAGAGGTTTCTCTTGGTACTAGTGGACAGGAGAAACATAAGTCAGGAACTTCATCTCTTCCAATATCATTGGATCCGTCCACAATAACTCAACAAACTCAGGCCCAAACAAATCTCGCCAGCAAGGATATTCTTCCTCAACAAACTCAAGCCACAACAAACATCGCCAACAAGGATATTCTGTCTCAACAAACTCATGCCCCAACAAACCTCTCTAGCCAAGCTACTCCAACAAGTACTATCCAGGAAATTGTGCTGCAACAATCTTATCGTGCTTCAACAAACCCTGCCAATCAAGACCACATGATTCCAGGTATTTTAAAGTTTAAAAATCTGCAAGCTGTAGATGAAGTGGATAAATATAGAAATAAAGTCATAAAAGGTAAGGATATTGTGCGGGAGGAAAATACAAAACCGAAGGATAAGAAAAAGGATAGTACAGTCCATCCAAAGTCGTAGGATGAATACCTTACCACCTTTTCATTTCTTTATTACTGATGAAGATAACATGTTGGAATGTTCGCGGACTTAATAAGCCAGAAAAATGTCGGGAGCTCAATAGAATAATCAAGTCTGCCGCATGTGATATTGTTATTCTAGTAGAAACGAAAATTAAACAATCGCGCGTTCAAGCTCAAAAGAATTTAATATGGCCGGACGCAGAACTGTTTACCAATGACTCAAATGAAACTTTTGGTAGAATATAGGTCTTATGGCATCCTAACTCTATTAATGCTTGGTTTATTTCTGCTACTGATCAATTCATTCAACTTAAGGTAGAGGACAAAAAGAATGGCTGTCAATTCAATTTCATTGGTATATATGCTTCAAATAGTATGCAAGAAAGAAATACTCTTTGGTCTGACCTGACTAATATTGCAAATGGCTGTCTCAATGTACCTTGGATTGTTCTTGGAGACTTTAATACTGTTCGGTATACAAATGAAAAAGAGGGGGGTAGACAACTTTCAGAAAGCCTGCTTCAAAGTTTTAATGATTACATTGACACTGCAGCTTTGTTTGATATGAAATCTGTGGGTAATTGGCTCTCCTGGAGTAATCAAGGTGCTGCTAACAGAAAAATAATGGCTCGACTTGATAGGTGTTTGATTAATCATGAATGGTTAACAGTTTACCCAGATTCACTTCTTTAGTATGGTGCTCCTTTGTTTTCTGACCATTCTTTAATGTATATACACGCAGACAAAGCGACACCAAGAGGCAAGAAACCGTTTAGATTCTTTAACATGTGGAGTACTCATCCTCAATTTCTTGATGTTATCAGATCTGCTTGGAATGTTAATGTGCATGGATCTCCCCCTTACATCTTATGTCAAAAGCTCAAAGCCTGTAAAGCAGCACTAAAGGAGTGGAATACAAATACCTTTGGCAATATTACCACCACAGTTCAATTTTGCAGGAAGGAACTAATGTCATTGCAACATGAGCTGCAACTTCAGCCAAATGATGAGAATATTATCTACAAAGAGACAGAAGCCAGAAATAACTTCATGCAAGCCTTAAAACAGGAGGAAAGATTTGTAAAGCAGAAGTCTCGACAGCATTGGTTTACACTAGGAGATTCCAATACTAAATTTTTCTATGCTTCAATTGCTACTCGAAGGGCTGTTAACCGTATCAGCAAATGCAGAGACAAAGATGATAATCTTATTGAGAATTTAGAAGAGGTTAAAGCACACACAGAGCAATTTTTTTATTCCTTACTCAATCAAGCTGGGAAAACTAATAACATTCATGTGGAGCCGACTAGAAAACTTGATTCGGAAGCTATTTCAATCCTCAATGCCCCAATTACTGACGACGAAATTGTATGTGTTGTCTTTAAGTCACCAAAGCACAAAAGCCCAGGTCCAGATGGATTTCCAGCTGAATTTTACCAAACTGCTTGGTCTATTATTGGAAATGATGTGATCAAGGCTTGCCAACATTTTTTCTCTTCAGGTCATATTCTTAGAGAGATGAATTGCACCTTTATTTCTTTAATTCCGAAGAATGCAGGGGCTGATTCACTAGAGAACTATCGACCCATATCATTATGCAACTTTATTTACAAGATCATCTCCAAAGTATTAGCAAATAGAATGCAAAAGGTAATACACAAGATCATTAGCCCAAATCAAGCTGCTTTCATCAAAGGGAGAAGTATACATCATAACATTTTGCTTGCTAATGACTTGGTCAAAGATTTGCATTCAAAAGCAAGAGGGACAAAAATATGTTTTAAAGCTGATTTACGGAAAGCCTTCGATTCAGTTAATAGGAAATTTATCTATAAGATGCTCCTCGATATGAACTTCCTACAGCAATGGGTTAATTGGATTCAATCTTGCCTGGAAACTCCAAAGTTTTCGATACTCTTTAATGGCTCACCTATTGGTTTTTTTGGGAGCACGAATGGCATCCGACAAGGTGATCCACTCTCTCCGTATCTCTTTACTATTGCGATGGAAGGACTTAGCTGTATGTTGGAACATGCAGTCTTAAATGGCAGCATTAAGGTACCCAATGCTGGCTCTATTCATATATCACATATAACATTTGCAGATGATTTACTTATCTTTCTCCAAAATGATCCAACTTTAGTAAAGAACCTGGCTACTATTATGAATGACTTTGGTATGGTTTCTGGACTTCAGTTAAATCATGCGAAAAGTAAAGTATATATGAGCCCTCACGTTGAGAATAAGGTCTTTATTGCACAAACTTTGGGGGTTAGTGAGGGAAGCCTACCAGTTCCTTATTTGGGTCTCCCGCTCATATTCACAGGCATTCACAAAACCCACTGTCAGCCTATCCTACAAAAAATAAAGAATATAATTTCTTCTTGGAAAAATAGGCTTCTATCAAAAGCAGGACGACTCGAACTCATCCGTTCTGTATTGCACTCCTACTCTATATATTGGTGTAATGCATTTCTTCTGCCTGCTGAACTTCTCCAAGATATTGAACGGTTATTAATGAACTTCTTCTGGAATGGCACAAATGATAAGGCAATGCATATGGTAAATTGGGATAGCATTTGCAAACCGAAAGATGAAGGGGGGCTAAATTTGAGAAATACTAGAGATTGGAATCAAGCATGCCTGGTACAACAATTGTGGGATCTTTTGCAAAACAAATGTTCCTTATGGTCACAATGGGTTTCTGCTAGGTATCTTTCAAAGGAATCAATCTGGGAAATTTCAACAAGAACATACCACTCTTCAGCTTGGAAAGGAATTTTAAAGGCAAGGAATTGGTTAATCAAACACATTTCTTATGCAATCTCTTCTGGAACTAGTACTAATATGTGGTACGATCCTTGGGTGAATGGGAAGAGTATATTTCAATTATATGGCGACAGAATACGAAAAGATCTTGGGGCTCCCAAAGATTGGAAGGTTTCCGAGTTCATTACTAACGGTACCTGGTGTCTCCCTAATCCTATTTCTCCCGAAATGTTATCACTTTGGCCGACTATCATAGCTATACCAATCAGGAACAACTCTTCAGATATACTTATTTGGCCTCATGACAATGGCAAATTTAGTGCCACATCCGTATGGAATCAAATTAGACAAAGAAATAACAAGTGGGCCCCAAGCAGTTGGACATGGGATCGACCGGGATCACAAAGACACTCCTTATGTACATGGCAGGCCCTTCTCAATAAACTACCTACAATAGACAATATGAAAAGAAGAGGTATCTATCATGTTAACCGATGCTCCCTTTGTTTGCAACAAGAAAAAACTGTTGACCACCTTTATTTTGCTTGTAATTATACAAAATAGATATGGAAGGAGATTCTCCAGCGATTTGAACTCAATAGACTGCCGCAACCAAACTTGCACCAAGAACTAGGCGACCTTATGCAATGTTTCTCAAGAAAAGGACCACTTACACAACTGGCAAAGGTTACTTTCAAATGCGCTATTTGGTGGATGTGGAAGGAGAGATGTAATAGAATCTTTGAATGTCCACACACAAACAATGCTCAGCTCTTGAAAGAGATTATTAGAGACTCAAGATCCTGTATGGAGCATGATCTCAAAATCGAGCACTTCACCCGAAGAGAAAAAGATATTTTTATCAAATTTAATTTTGCTATTAGCTAAAGATCTTGGGAATGATGTCAAATAATGTACCCACAGGTAGTTATAGTCTACAGCATGTGTAGTCATAACTATCGCATTCGCACTCTATGAGTTAATTGGCTTTGTCTATGACTTGTATAGATAAAGCTATTTGTAGAATCTTTACACATAATCAATTTACTTTTACTTACCAAAAAAATAAAACTTCCACCATTCAGGAGTACCAAACCAGGTTTCAAAGGTTATCTAATCAAACTCATGATTGGTCTCAAAAATAGCTATTGAGGACCTTCATTGAGGGCTTGAAGTCAGAGATCCGAAGAGAAGTTAAAGCGCGACAACCGTATATGCTTATGGCAGCCATCTCTTTCGCATGACATCAAGAGGAGCAATTGAACCATGAAGCTCGGAGGACTAGGGTTGCTCCTCAACCAGTAATATTGAAGCCCTCAGCCCCCCCTACTATTGACCAAGTACCTATGCCAAAGAGGTTAAGAAGAGAAGAGCTTCGGGAGCGATATGCGAAGGGGTTATGTTGGCATTGTGACGAGCCGTGGAGCCGTGAGCATCGCTGTAGTAAAGGGAGACTTCTTAAGATTGAACCAATAGAAGGAGAGGTCATTGAACATCCAGAAGAGAGCCTTGAACATGAAGAAGAAGATGCAGAAGAAGAGCCACAACCGACTGAAGTTACGATACATGCACTAGCCGGCTACTCAAACCCGCAAACGATGAAAGTTGGAGGCCTTCTCAAACAACAACCGATCACTGTTCTCATCGACACGGGCAGTTCTAATAACTTTCTAAATAGTAAGGTTACTATCCAGATGGCCTTACCTATTGAGAATTGCAGCAGGTTTGACGTTAAGGTCGTCGACGGACGGATTTTGAATTGTGATCGTAGGCGCTCGTAGGAGAAACTATTGCTGCAGGACCAAGAGATAATTACAGATTTCTTCCTTCTCCCTCTTGATGATCATGAGACCATGCTCATAATTAAATGGTTGACGACATTAGGTGATATTTCTTGGAATTTTATGCAACTAATTATGAAATTTTACAGTAAGGAGAAACAGGTGATACTGAACGGGAAACGTGAGGGCGACATAACGACGATTTGCACACAACAAATGAAGAAGGTTTTGCATAAAGCATGCAGCGGCCTTTTGGTACAACTTGAGTAGCAAACTAAGGGATAGCCAATAGAATTTGAAGATCCAAACCTACTTCCTTTGCTTGCTGAATTTTTAGATATATTTGACGAACCGAACAACCTATGTCTTACCAGTCGGCATGATCATTATATAACGATTCTTTCAGGCAAACCTTCAGCAAATACTCGGCCATATCAGTATCTACATCTCCAGAAGGATAAAATAGAAAGGATTGTAAAAGAGATGCTCGAAATAGGAGTTATTCGGCCAAGTTGCAACCTCTACTCTTCACCGGTGCTACTTGTACGCAAGAAGGACGGAACATGGCGAATATGCATTGATTATCGAGCTCTCAATGGCAGAACCATCAAGAACAAATACCTTATTCCAATAGCAGATGAATTGCTAGATGAAAGGGAGCACAAATCTTCGCAAAGCCGGACCTTCGATCCGGGTATTATCAAATACGAGTGTATGAAGAAGTCATACCGAAAACCGCCTTTCGAACACACAACGACCACTACGAATTTTTACTTTCTTCAACAAAAGGTGAAATATCTTGGGCATATTATATCAGAGGAAGGTGTGACGATGGACCCCTTCAAAATTGAAACAATGTAAAACTGGCCTACCCCGAGGAACATAAATTTGCTACATGGCTTTTTGGGTTTAACAGGCTACTACCGTAAGTTCATGAAAAACTATGGAAAGATCAGTGCACCACTTACTTCCTTACTAGAAAAAGATGTCTTCCAATGGTCGGACAGAGCCTCCACTGCCTTCGACAAACTTAAGGTAGCCATAACGACGACGCCGGCGCTAACACTACCAGATTTCTACCAACCCTTCGTTATTGAGGCCAACGCATCTGCAGTCAGAATTGGAGTCATTCTCATGCAAGATGGTCGACCACTCATATACACTAGCAAGGCATTATCTCCCTCCCATCAAAATAAGTCAACATATGATAAGGAGATGCTCGCCATTGTGCGCACAGCAACAAGGTGGAGACCCTACTTGATTGGTCGACGATTTCAAATTAAAACCGACCATAAAAGCCTCAAGTACTTTTTGGAGCGAAAGATATTATCCCCCGAGCAGCAAAAATGGGTAACAAAACTTCTTGGATTTGATTATGAAATAACTTACAAAAGGTGGAAAGAGAATGTTGTTGCAGATGCGCTTTCGCAACTACCTGAGCAAGCTGAATTTTCGGTCGTTTTACTTCCAACCAACGACTTCCTTAAGGATATTAAGATGGAATGGCAGGAAGATTCGGAGACCAGTAAGATAAAAAAAAAAATTAGAGGAAGCACCAAGCTCCGTGGCTCATTACAATCGGGACTCAAAAGAATTATGCTATAAGGGACGCATTGTGCTTGTGACAAATTCTACTTGCATCTTCAAGAGCAGATTTTGGACAAAGTTATTCCATATGCAGGGTACTAAATTAAAAAAGAGTACGACATATTACTAGCAAACCAACAGCCAGACGAAAATTTTAAATAGGTGCTTGGAGACAGCCCAAAGCCACCCAACAAATATGACTACCCAAAGAGAACTCCAGACCCAGCCAAGTGCCATTATTGATCGACGGATCGTGACTCGACGACGACGACCCACTAATGAAGTGCTAATACAGTGGGCGAACCTACCAATAGAAGATGCCACTTGGGAGAACTATGATGACTTGAAGATCAAATTCCTAGAATTCATGAATCATCAGCCTCGAGGACAAGGCTGATTTGAAGAGGGCGGGTCTGTTAGGACTCTAGCTTGGAGAGTCCTAATTGAGAGGGACATTCATGTAAAACTGTTAGGACTCTAGCTAGGAGAGTCCTAATTAAGAGGGACATTCTGTTAGGACTCTAGCTAGGAGAGTCCTAATTGAGAGGGGCATTCATGTAGGAGGTTTTTTCTTATAGAAGAATTAGGAGTTGTAAGGGAATAGGAGTCTTGAGTAGGAGTCCTATTAGGAGTTGGTTAGAAGTAAGAGTCTTAAGTATGAGTCCTATTAGGAGTTAGGGTTTAGAAGCCCTATAAATAGCCATGTATTCCTTCTCTTTTCATAAGCAATAGATGAATCTTTTCTGTAGCCTTTGAGCAGCTACTTGGAGGGAGGAACCCCTATAGAGTTCCAAGGAGGCCGATCCCCTAAAGAGATCAACCCCAAGTTTAGAATCAGCAAGGGTTCTAACATTCTTCCCCTTTTGTGTCCACAAATTTGACATCAAAAGCCCTATATAAAACACCTCTTGATAGCAAGAATACGTACAACACAGATTTGAAAACTACAACAAAAAATTACAGCAATTGCATAAAATAATTTCAACGCGAATGAGTACAACACATGCAGTTTAAAAGTCAATCTTTTGCATGAGCAACCTAGCTCTGATACTATTGTTGAAAAATCTAGGGTGATATTACATGCGTAGTGGAAGAACAAAAAAATAAAATCCTAAAATTTCTATAAAAAAGAAGGTTCCATCGTCGTGCAAAAGTTGGTGCGCAAAAACCCACGAAATTAAAAAACTACACGTAAGAGAATTACCTAGGGAGATCGTATATCCCTAAAAACCTATAGATCTATGAGAGAAGATGAAGAAGGTCAACTATCCTCCTCTCTAGTGGTGATCCACATAACAAGGGCTATGAAGATACTCCTCAAATCGCTACCCAAAACTCTTCTTTGCGCGCACCACACAATCAAGAAGGGGTTGATTCTTCTTGCTATCCACATGCCCCAAATAGGGGCTGCAGTATGAGAAGGAGAGAGAGAGAGGGGAATATAAGGAGACAGCTAAAAAGAACCTCTAGCCTATGAGTTTTTGGTTCTCTCTTATTTATAGAGACCCCCTATTAACTTAACCCTAATGGATCCTACTATATTGGGTATTAAATCTCTATCCAATTACTCAAGTCTCTTAGATTAATAGGTCTCTATCCAATAATCTCTTATTAGCTCTTATTGGATCTCATCCATAAGATCCAATAATTCAGGGGCTTATTGGATATCTAATAAAATAGGGGCTCCAACGAATATCTCATATCTGAACCTCTATTAGTTACAACGCCTACCATATATATATGACCCTCTAGGCCCAATATTGAGTTGTTCATAAGTCATATCTGTCATAACTCATTTTGGCTTATAATAATTCACTCGACTCATCGACTACGGACGTACTAGGCCACTACGCCGTAGTCTCCAAACGATATAGGGGAATCCAATCCTTTGGACATATCTATCCTTAGTTATCATATACCTATAGTCCTTCATCCATCTAATATCCCAAAGACCATATACCGGACACGGTGTTGTAAGGCCCATATAGTTTCTATATGAGTCTCACTCTAATCGGATTCTCTCGGAGAACTCTTTCTCTCTCAATCTGAATGACCGTAGCTAGGGATTTGTCTAAGTAAGAACACATAAGATATTTCTCTCATAACACCGAGAGTGGATGATCCTTTATCGACACTCAATAATCCTCATAAGGTTGGATGCCACTCCCGATGACCGGTTGTACTAGATTTGAAACCTCCTGACCCATAAGTCTAATATCAAAGAGTAGAGTACTCATATAGAACATCCTTGGTGTCTCATGTCTAAGAACCAGATATACTACTATGACTACAAAATCGCTATTTGACAATAAGACATCATCAATCATCCAACATGCTGTGAGCGGATCAATCAGTGAACTCATTCTCTAATGAGCACCTGCATTGTATCCTTAGTGTCCCCACAAGAGTAGCTATGAGACTAGCCACCTCCATCATATGTATGGGTATATAGGACACCAGCTTATCTAGTTATCTCGATGTCCCTCTCAAGTGACCTATAACCGGGATTATTTAGGGTTTATGTTTAAAGGTGAATTTGTCTCATTAATGTGATCTCATCACGATCCAATTCACATTGCACAGATTAATGAATATCACAAAATATTCATGCAACAAACAATATAAAGTAATAAAATGTCAATATATAATGAGTAGAAAGAATACATATCATATCACATATGTCATCACTTATATGATTAGCTTACAAGGCACCTATGACTAGCAAATACTAGGTATGCAAATTTCTCATGATAGAAAAAACAAGAATATTTGGTTATCATAGGAGAAATATATCAAAAAGGTATTGAAAATATTTAGTATGAGCAATGTAAAACCAGTTAGTTCTCTTCTTTCAGGTCACTTTAAGTTGTGCTCAAAGCAAAGTCCATCAAGTGATGAGGAGAAGGAGAAAATGCAAAAGGTTCCTTATGCTTTAGCAGTCGAAAGTTTAATATATATGATGGTATGTACGAGACCGAACATCGCATATGCAGTGGGTGTTGTTAGCAGAATTTTTACAAATCCAAGCAAAGAGCACTAGGTAGTAGTGAAGTGGATCTTTAGATATCTTAGAGGGAGCTCTAAAATTTGTTTAAGCTTTGGAGGTGGACCAATTTTGTTGACAGGTTATACAGATGCAGATTTGGCAAGAGATATTGATACGAGAAAATCCACATTAGGTTTTATACTTACTTTTACAAGGGGAGCTATGTCATGGCAATTCAAATTGCAAAGGTATATTGCTCTCTTAACCATAGAGACAAAATATATCATTGCTATAGAGGTTTGTAAAAAAATATTATGGATAAAAGAATTCTTACAAGAATTGGGGCTGAAATAAGAAAACTATATGGTGCATTGTGACATCTAAAGCATCGTCCATTTGTGTAAGAACCCAATTTTTCATTGCAAGTCAAAGCATATAGATGTCAAATACCATTGGATATGAAATGTATTTGAACAGAAGCAATTGCATTTTCAAAAAATTCACATAGATGATAATGGAGCAAACATATTAACAAAAAACTTACCAAAAGAAAAGTAGGAGATATGCTGATAGTTAGTCGGCATGGCTTCACATTAAGGAGTCGGACAGCCTTCCTTATGGGCTGAAGGGGGAGGTTGTTGGGCATATGGCCCATTAGTTTTGTCACGCCCCTCAAAATATCCATGATATTAAAATTTTTAACACAAACCAATCCAGGATCCAAACACACATTTGAGGACACTGAAAACATTCTATCAAATTCACATCTATAAAACCTGTGCAGTTTATAATCATATATCACATCATTCGATAATTCACGTTTATAGCAACCCAAGCCAACTTGACAAACATGAACAACATTTATAAATCCACAAGCTAAATAAATTATACAATAAGAACTCCAACTATTCACCACAAGTTCATATCATCATAAATTAGACTTAACATTCTGAAATTCCAAATAAGAGAGATTTTCTAACACTTTTACCTAGTATATCCATTTCGATTCATTGACAACATTTTATTTCATACAAAATATGCTTATACAACAATAACATAATAACCAACAAGACTTGCCCATAATTCAGAATAGCTCTCCACTACCTCAGCCCAATTCAAACATCTCAAAGAGTGACAAGCTGACCTGAAAGATTTATATAACATCGGAGTGAGCTAAAAACAGCTCAGCAAGTAACAAAGCATATTCAGAACCAATAGAATGGTTTCAAACAAGTAAGATATCATAATGCAAGGCAGAACACAAGAATTCTCAAGGATACCATCTCATTAGATACAAAATCATATGTGTCATGTCATTCAAAACCTATTTGGTTCATAATAGATGGAGCATAGAGTAATTGGAGCATATCAATGACATATGGAACATTTCGAAGCGTAACAATAACAAATGAAACATTTCGGAACATATCAATGGCGTATGAAATGTTTCGAAGCATATCAATGACAAATGAAACATTTCGGAACATATCAATGGCATATGGACCATTTTGAAGCATATCAAAGAACGAATACGAAATAGAAGCTCAGACGTCGTACCCTAGCATAGTGCATGTGAGGTTTAACTCAGTGGTGGCTCCACGCCATGATGAGTTCTCGACTCCATCCACGGGTAGCCCTTTCCTACTCGAGCCCTCTCACCCTACCCAAGTGCTAGGTCGGCTCTGAAATTTCATATCAAACAAATAGATGGTGAAATGGGATTCCAAACATAATATGGTCCATCCATTTCTGAATGACCACCAAACATAATCTAGAGCATTGCGGGCTCTAAGCACATACCCTTTACCATTTCTAGCAAAGGTCCAAATAATCCCACAAACACCAGAATACAAAAGGGTATTGTGAACAATAAATTGGGACATATCAGAAGAACATGCGGAACAACGAAATGTACATGTGCCCTTATTAAACATTACGATACAAATATGAAGTTTACATAACAGATTTAGGTATCCAAATACATATAGGACAAGAGCATACAAGAATTCAAAGCAGTAATATAAAGCTCAATTGAAGGGCGACAACCAGATCTAGGGCAACGATTGTAGCGGAGACGACACTGTAGCGGCGACCAGATCTAGGACGACGACTGTAGCAGCGACGATACTATAGCGGCGACCAGATCTTGGGCGATGGTACAGTAGCGGCGACGACACTATAGCGGCAACCAGATCTAGGGCGACGACACTGTAGCGGCGACCAGATCTCCGTAGGGACTGTAGCGGTGATCTGATTTCCTACAGCGTTGGCTGTTTCCCAAGGGCGACTATACTATAGCGGCGATCAGATCTCCCTAGGGCGATCTGACTCCTGCAGCGTTGGCTCAATCCCACGGGCGACAGTACTGTAGCAGCGGTCTAATCTCCTACAGCATCGGCTTCTCCCCAAAGGCGACGATACTGTAGCAGCAACCAGATCTCCCTAGGGCCATGGTACTGTAGCGGCGATCTAATATACTGCAGTGGTGGCTTTTCCCAATGGCGTTGTTTCTGTAGCGGCGACCAGAAGAGGGATCAAACCTGGCAGCGACGGCCCCTAGGGCTGGCGATGGTGGCGGGAGGGTTGAAACGTTGGCAAGGCTCCCTACCGTTACCCCCCAAGTTGCTCCTCCACCATATCCTTTCCAGAGAGAAACTCCTTCGACGAAGCAGCATCGAAGCAGGTCGCGCTCTAGATCACGGCAGCCTGCTCTCATTTCCAACGTTCCTCTATTGAATCTCGAATTTTGATGATGAAGTCAATTGTCATTTGTTGTCTAATCTATGTGTTGAGATAAGTGTGCAGGATTAACTACGATGAAAGTTAGACATGCAGCAGGAGTTGCGCCAGAGTCAAGACAATGATCACGTTGAGAGTTCGAGAGTTCGACGGAAGTTCGGACAGTCGTCGGAGGTTCTGCGGGAACAAATCCGAGAAGTCCATAAGCTTGCCAAAAGAAGCTCGTTGGAACTCGCCAAGTGGATCGTCGCAAGTCCAGGAGTTTGCCGGAAGTCCGCAGGAGCATCACTGAGGGTTCATCAGATGATCGACGAAAGTTCGCCGGAAACTCGCCGGAAGAAGCGATTGACGCACCGGAGCAAGCTGCAGAAATTGTCTTAGGATTTATCGTAGTTAGCACAATGATTAAGTTGGAAAT
Organism: Musa acuminata AAA Group; assembly: GCF_036884655.1. NCBI lineage: Eukaryota > Viridiplantae > Streptophyta > Magnoliopsida > Zingiberales > Musaceae > Musa > Musa acuminata. The sequence continues at coordinate 8,608,475 of NC_088328.1, read as the reverse complement.
GGGAGGTGATCCTATTAGCTTAATCGTGGGGCAATTGGGCCCCTAAAAAACCCAAATTGGGCCGAATGGATCTACCCAATCGGACCCTGATTGCTGTGGGAGGTGCAACCGCCCAAGCCAGGAGGTAGCACCGCCTGGTCTAAGTCTCCTAGGGAGACTAGGCGGTGCAACCGCCCCAGCCAGGAGGTAGCACCGCCTGGGCTCAGTCTTCGAGCGAGACTGGGCGGTGCAACCTTCCTTGACAAGAGGTAGCACCGCTTGAGCTCGGTCTTCGAGCTCTGGCAGGCGGTGCAACCGCCCCTGTTAGGAGGTGCAACCGCCTGAGCTCGGTCTTCGTGCTCTGGCAGAGAGGTGCAACCGCCCCTGACAGAGGTGGCACCGCCTAGAGGCTCAGTCTTCGAGCTCTGCCAGGCGGTGCAACCGCCCTAGTCAGGAGGTGCAACCGCGTGATCCCGGAATTCTGGGAATTGACAGTTTTGAACTCCAAATTTGAACTGGGTTGGGGCCTATAAATACCCCACCCATTCATCACTGAAAGAACACAACTTACACTCGAAATCTTGATCTTTTTCTGTGATTCTTAGAGCTCAAAATTGTTGTAAAGGCCAAAAGTTCTCCTCCCTCTGTTCTTCAAAGTTTTGAGTTGTAAAGAGAGGAGAGATAATTTCTGTAAGGGTTGTCTCCTAAGCCCGTCAAAAGGAGTGAAACTGTAAAAGGGTGGTTGGCCTTCGCCTATTGAAGGAAGGCCTCTAGTTGACATCGGTGGAGGAAGCCAAAAGTGGAGTAGGTCAAGATTGACCGAACCACTCTAAATCTCGGTTTGCATTTACTTTGAGCATTTTATCTTTACTGCAAACCTCCTAAATAGCTACTGCCTTCTGCGCTTTTACGAACGAGTTTCTAAGTTCAGAGCTTTCCGAATCTGAGTTTAGACGTAAATCGGCTTTTTCGTACGATCATTACATTTCAGTTTACGTTTACGTTTTGATTTCAATCATAACTGCAAACTGTCTTCTGTGCATTTATAAAACGTATCTCAAAGTTCAGTATCCTCAAAATTGGCATTTAGACGTAAATCGGTTTTATCGTACGAACGTCGCATTTCAGTTTGCGCTTGCATTCTGATTTTCATCATAAACTGCTAACTGCCTTCGTAGATTTACTTTAACGTCATCTCGCTTAATCTTAAGTTAAAGTAATCTTAGAATCGGCTTTTACATCGAAATCATTTTTATCAAACGAACGCAGCTTTCGATTTTAATAGTGAAAGATTTCCGCTGCACTAATTCACCCCCCCTCTTAGTGCTCTTGATCATAACATCCTCGGCCTTGGACTAGCCTCTTCAAGGCTCCGGTTGGAAGTCCAGATCTAAGCTTGAAATTCTTTACTCTAGAAGTTCAGGCTGATAAGAAGATTGCTGTATACAAGACTGCTGATTCAGTAGAGCTTATTGAGACATGGTCAATATATAATTAGAGGTCAATACATGAAGTTATAATCATAACAATGTAGAAAGGTCAGAATCTCAAAAGTTGCACAGATTCGGATCGTTACGTCTAAACAATGTTGAATCTCGGATTTTGATGATGAAGTCAATTGTCATTTGTTATCTAATCTATATGTTGAGATAAGTCTACAGGATTAACTACGATGAAAGTTAGACATGCAGCAGGAGTTGCGCCGGAGTCAAGACAATGATCACGTTGGGAGTTCAAGAGTTCGACGGAAGTTCGGACAGTCGTCAGAAGTTCTGTGGGAACAAATCCAAGAAGTCCATAAGCTTGCCAAAGAAGCTCGTCGGAACTCGCCAAGTGAATCGTCGCAAGTCCAGGAGTTTGCCGGAAGTCCGCAGGAGCATCACCGAGGGTTCATCGGATGATCGACGGAAGTTCGTCGGAAGCTCGCCAGAAGAAGCGATTGAAAAACCACACAAAAACATGTCTATGATTGCATTAAAACAAAATAACGTATACACTATTGACATCAATGATTTGTGTAATGAAATGTGTTTTTCGGTTTTGAATGAGGATGCTTGGCTATGGCATAGAAGATTAGGTCATGCTAGCATGAAACTAATCACTCAAATATCATCTAATGATCTTGTAAGAGGAATTCCTCATATCAAGTTCATCAAAGATAATGTATGTGATGCTTGCCAATTAGGTAAACAAATTAAGGGTAGTTTCAAATCTAAGAATCAAATAAGCACCTCTAGGCCCTTACAATTGATCCATATGGACTTGTTCGGACCAATCTCTACATTAAGCCTAGGAGGTAGCAAATACGCCTTCGTCATTGTGGATGACTATAGTAGATACACATGGACTTACTTCTTAAAACAGAAAAATGAATGCTTTAGATCTTTTACCAAGTTTTGTAAACTTGTTCAAAACGAGAAGGGTTCTATGATTTCGTCAATTAGAATTGATCATGGTGGAGAATTTCAAAACCATGATTTCCAAGAATTCTGTGAACTCAATGGATACAACCATAATTTCTCTACTCCAAGAAATCCTCAACAAAATGGAGTAGTAGAAAGAAAAAATCGAAATTTACAAGAAATGGCAAGAACCATGTTGAATGAACATAGCATACCCAAATATTTTTGGGCCGAAGCCGTAAACACTGCATGCTATATTTTGAATAGAGTTCTAGTTAGACCCTTACTCACCAAAACTCCTTATGAGTTATGGAACAACAAAAAACCCAATGTTTCATATTTTAAAGTCTTTGGGTGTAAGTGCTTTATCCTGAATGAAAAAGATAACTTCGGAAAATTTGATGCTAAATCCGATGAAGGAATCTTTCTTGGTTATTCTTCGGTTTCTAGAGCTTTTCGTATCTTCAATAAAAGAACATTAATTATTGAAGAATCCATTCATGTTGTTTTCAATGAGATTTCTGAAATCAGGAAAAACGATTTTGATGATGATGTTAATTTTGATTCCTTGAATTTAAATGAAACCCCGTCTCCAACTAGCAACTTGAATGCATCCACTTCCGAAACATCCTTACCCAATGATTGGAAGTATGTAGATGCTCATCCTAAGGAGCTAATCTTAGGAGACACATCAAAGGGGGTTCAAACACGATCCTCTCTTAAAAATTTTTGTGCCAACACCGCTTTTCTCTCCCAAATTGAACCCAAATGCATTGACGAAGCCATGAAAGATGATTCATGGATTATCGCAATGCAAGATGAATTAAATCAATTTGAGAGAAATGAGGTGTGGAAGCTTGTTCCTAGGCCAAATGACCATTTAGTTATTGATACTAAATGGGTCTTTAGAAACAAGCAAGATGAAAATGGTATCGTGGTAAGAAACAAGGCTAGACTAGTGGCCAAAGGTTTCAACCAAGAAGAAAGTATCGATTACGAAGAAACCTTCGCTCTTGTGGCTCGATTAGAAGCCATAAGGATGCTCTTTGCCTACGCTAGTAGTAATAATTTTAAGTTGTTTCAAAAGGATGCGCTTTTCTTAGCGGCGGCCAGATCTCCCTAGGGCGATCTGACTCCTGCAGCGGCGACGACACTGTAGCGGCGACCAGATCTAGGGCGACCACTGTAGCGGCGGCCAGATCTCCCTAGGGCGATCTGACTCCTGCAGCGTCGGCTTTCTCCCACGGGCGACAGGCGACGACACTGTAGCGGCGATCTGATTTCCTGCAGCGTCGGCTGTTTCCCAAGGGCGACGTACTGTAGCGGCGGCGATGACACTGTAGCAGCGACAGTACTGTAGCGGCGATGACACTGTAGCGGCGACGAGATCTCCCTAGGGCGATCTGACTCCTGCAGCGTTGGCTTTCTCCCACGGGCGATGATACTATAGCAACGATCTGATCTCCCTTACTGTAGTGGTGATCGGATCTCCTGCAGCGTCAGCTTCTCCCGAAGGGCGACGATACTATAGCGGCGACCAGATCTCCCTAGGGCGACGGTACTGTAGCGCGATCTGATATACTGCGACGGTGGTTTTTCCCTATGGAGATGATTCTATAGCCGCGACCAGAAGAGGGATCAAACATGGCAGCGACGGCCCCTAGGGCTGGCGACGGTGGCGGGAGAGTTGATACGATGGTAAGACTCCCTACCGTTACCCCTCAATTGGCTCCTCCTCCATATCCTCTCTAGAGAGAAACTCCTTCGACGAAACAGCATCGAAGTAGATCGCGCTCTAGATCGCGGCAGCCTACCCTCATTTCCAGTGACCCTAGGCCTTGGACTAGCCTCTTCAAGGCTCCGGTTGGAAGTCCGGATCTAAGCTTGGAATTCTTTACTCCAGAAGTTCAGGCTGATAAGAAGATTATTGTATACGAGACTGCTGATTCAGCAGAGCTTATTGAGACATGGTCTATGGCGATTGTTGGCTATGTGGTAGGTCTCAAAACATCTTATTTCCCACTATCCTCATTTATCAAAACTCGATGGGGAATATCGTCATTTGATCTTCATATGCTGGAGAACGGATTCTTTGTTTGTAAGCTATACTCTGAAGAAGATTTACAACGAGTCCTCGAAGGATTCTGGACTATTCGCGGCCATCCAATGATTCTACGACGCTGGTCTCCTGATGTCCGTTTGGAGTTAGATAGCCTACAGTCTATTCCATTATGGGTATCCTTTCAAGGTCTTCCTCTACATCTTTGGAGTCGACGTTTTATTGCAAAGTTATGCAGCACTTTGGGACAGCCACTCTACATCGACAAAGCAACAGCTGCGCAGACGAGATTAGCATTTGCACGAGCATGTGTACTGGTTTCTTCTGACGAAGATCTTCCAAATGAGGTTTTCTATCGTGATCTTGATGGGAATACTCAGAAGGTACATGTCTCATATTCTTGGAAGCCACAACGATGTCAGCATTGCTTATCTTTTGGTCATGCAAATGGAGCTTGTCAGCAAACTCCAAAACAAATCACAAAGGTCTATCGACCACATCAAGCGCCTCCGCAACAAAGCGAGTCTTCTCTAATGGCAGTAGCACCGATGGTGGCGAAGACTATTGAGCATTCCGACTCACAAGGACAGCACCGCGGACATAAGGACAAATCCAAAATTATATCTCTTCCTACAATGTCGGAGCCTTCCACAACAGAGGTTTCTCTTGGTACTAGTGGACAGGAGAAACATAAGTCAGGAACTTCATCTCTTCCAATATCATTGGATCCGTCCACAATAACTCAACAAACTCAGGCCCAAACAAATCTCGCCAGCAAGGATATTCTTCCTCAACAAACTCAAGCCACAACAAACATCGCCAACAAGGATATTCTGTCTCAACAAACTCATGCCCCAACAAACCTCTCTAGCCAAGCTACTCCAACAAGTACTATCCAGGAAATTGTGCTGCAACAATCTTATCGTGCTTCAACAAACCCTGCCAATCAAGACCACATGATTCCAGGTATTTTAAAGTTTAAAAATCTGCAAGCTGTAGATGAAGTGGATAAATATAGAAATAAAGTCATAAAAGGTAAGGATATTGTGCGGGAGGAAAATACAAAACCGAAGGATAAGAAAAAGGATGGTACAGTCCATCCAAAGTCGTAGGATGAATACCTTACCACCTTTTCATTTCTTTATTACTGATGAAGATAACATGTTGGAATGTTCGCGGACTTAATAAGCCAGAAAAATGTCGGGAGCTCAATAGAATAATCAAGTCTGCCGCATGTGATATTGTTATTCTAGTAGAAACGAAAATTAAACAATCGCGCGTTCAAGCTCAAAAGAATTTAATATGGCCGGACGCAGAACTGTTTACCAATTACTCAAATGAAACTTTTGGTAGAATATGGGTCTTATGGCATCCTAACTCTATTAATGCTTGGTTTATTTCTGCTACTGATCAATTCATTCAACTTAAGGTAGAGGACAAAAAGAATGGCTGTCAATTCAATTTCATTGGTATATATGCTTCAAATAGTATGCAAGAAAGAAATACTCTTTGGTCTGACCTGACTAATATTGCAAATGGCTGTCTCAATGTACCTTGGATTGTTCTTGGAGACTTTAATACTGTTCGGTATACAAATGAAAAAGAGGGGGGTAGACAACTTTCAGAAAGCCTGCTTCAAAGTTTTAATGATTACATTGACACTGCAGCTTTGTTTGATATGAAATCTGTGGGTAATTGGCTCTCCTGGAGTAATCAAGGTGCTGCTAACAGAAAAATAATGGCTCGACTTGATAGGTGTTTGATTAATCATGAATGGTTAACAGTTTACCCAGATTCACTTCTTGAGTATGGTGCTCCTTTGTTTTCTGACCATTCTTTAATGTATATACACGCAAACAAAGCGACACCAAGAGGCAAGAAACCGTTTAGATTCTTTAACATGTGGAGTACTCATCCTCAATTTCTTGATGTTATCAGATCTGCTTGGAATGTTAATGTGCATTGATCTCCCCCTTACATCTTATGTCAAAAGCTCAAAGCCTGTAAAGCAGCACTAAAGGAGTGGAATACAAATACCTTTGGCAATATTACCACCACAGTTCAATTTTGCAGGAAGGAACTAATGTCATTGCAACATGAGCTGCAACTTCAGCCAAATGATGAGAATATTATCTACAAAGAGACAGAAGCCAGAAATAACTTCATGCAAGCCTTAAAACAGGAGGAAAGTTTTGTAAAGCAGAAGTCTCGACAGCATTGGCTTACACTAGGAGATTCCAATACTAAATTTTTCTATGCTTCAATTGCTACTCGAAGGGCTGTTAACCGTATCAGCAAATGCAGAGACAAAGATGATAATCTTATTGAGAATTTAGAAGAGGTTAAAGCACACACAGAGCAATTTTTTTATTCCTTACTCAATCAAGCTGGGAAAACTAATAACATTCATGTGGAGCCGACTAGAAAACTTGATTCGGAAGCTATTTCAATCCTCAATGCCCCAATTACTGACGACGAAATTGTATGTGTTGTCTTTAAGTCACCAAAGCACAAAAGCCCAGGTCCAGATGGATTTCCAGCTGAATTTTACCAAACTGCTTGGTCTATTATTGGAAATGATGTGATCAAGGCTTGCCAACATTTTTTCTCTTCAGGTCATATTCTTAGAGAGATGAATTGCACCTTTATTTCTTTAATTCCGAAGAATGCAGGGGCTGATTCACTAGAGAACTATCGACCCATATCATTATGCAACTTTATTTACAAGATCATCTCCAAAGTATTAGCAAATAGAATGCAAAAGGTAATACACAAGATCATTAGCCCAAATCAAGCTGCTTTCATCAAAGGGAGAAGTATACATCATAACATTTTGCTTGCTAATGACTTGGTCAAAGATTTGCATTCAAAAGCAAGAGGGACAAAAATATGTTTTAAAGCTGATTTACGGAAAGCCTTTGATTCAGTTAATAGGAAATTTATCTATAAGATGCTCCTCGATATGAACTTCCCACAGCAATGGGTTAATTGGATTCAATCTTGCCTGGAAACTCCAAAGTTTTCGATACTCTTTAATGGCTCACCTATTGGTTGTTTTGGGAGCACGAATGGCATCCGACAAGGTGATCCACTCTCTCCGTATCTCTTTACTATTGCGATGGAAGGACTTAGCTGTATGTTGGAACATGTAGTCTTAAATGGCAGCATAAAGGTACCCAATGCTGGCTCTATTCATATATCACATATAACATTTGCAGATGATTTACTTATCTTTCTCCAAAATGATCCAACTTCAGTAAAGAACCTGGCTACTATTATGAATGACTTTGGTATGGTTTCTGGACTTCAGTTAAATCATGCGAAAAGTAAAGTATATATGAGCCCTCACGTTGAGAATAAGGTCTTTATTGCACAAACTTTGGGGGTTAGTGAGGGAAGCCTGCCAGTTCCTTATTTGGGTCTCCCGCTCATATCCACAGGCATTCACAAAACCCACTATCAGCCTATCCTACAAAAAATAAAGAATAGAATTTCTTCTTGGAAAAATAGGCTTCTATCAAAAGCAGGACGACTCGAACTCATCCGTTCTGTATTGCACTCCTACTCTATATATTGGTGTAATGCATTTCTTCTGCCTGCTGGACTTCTCCAAGATATTGAACGGTTATTAATGAACTTCTTCTGGAATGGCACAAATGATAAGGCAATGCATATGGTAAATTGGGATAGCATTTGCAAACCGAAAGATGAAGGGGGGCTAAATTTGAGAAATACTAGAGATTGGAATCAAGCATGCCTGGTACAACAATTGTGGGATCTTTTGCAAAACAAATGTTCCTTATGGTCACAATGGGTTTCTGCTAGGTATCTTTCAAAGGAACCAATCTGGGAAATTTCAACAAGAACATACCACTCTTCAGCTTGGAAAGGAATTTTAAAGGCAAGGAATTGGCTAATCAAACACATTTCTTATGCAATCTCTTCTGGAACTAGTACTAATATGTGGTACGATCCTTGGGTGAATGGGAAGAGTATATTTCAATTATATGGCGACAGAATACGAAAAGATCTTGGGGCTCCCAAAGATTGGAAGGTTTCCGAGTTCATTGCTAACGGTACCTGGTGTCTCCCTAATCCTATTTCTCCCGAAATGTTATCACTTTGGCCGACTATCATAGCTATTCCAATCAGGAACAACTCTTCAGATATACTTATTTGGCCTCATGACAATGGCAAATTTAGTGCCACATCCGTATGGAATCAAATTAGACAAAGAAATAACAAGTGGGTCCCAAGCAGTTGGACATGGGATCGACCGGGATCACAAAGACACTCCTTATATACATGGCAGGCCCTTCTCAATAAACTACCTACAATAGACAATATGAAAAGAAGAGGTATCTATCATGTTAACCGATGCTCCCTTTGTTTGCAACAAGAAGAAACTGTTGACCACCTTTATTTTGCTTGTAATTATACAAAATGGATATGGAAGGAGATTCTCCAGCGATTTGAACTCAATAGACTGCCGCAACCAAACTTGCACCAAGAACTAGGCGACCTTATGCAATGTTTCTCAAGAAAAGGGCCACTTACACAACTGGCAAAGGTTACTTTCAGATGCGCTATTTGGTGGATGTGGAAGGAGAGATGTAATAGAATCTTTGAATGTCAACACACAAACAATGCTCAGCTCTTGAAAGAGATTATTAGAGACTCAAGATCCTGTATGGAGCATGATCTCAAAATCGAGCACTTCACCCGAAGAGAAAAAGATATTTTTATCAAATTTAATTTTGCTATTAGCTAAAGATCTTGGGAATGATGTCAAATAATGTACCTACAGGTAGTTATAGTCTACAGCATGTGTAGTCATAACTATCGCATTCGCACTCTATGAGTTAATTGGCTTTGTCTATGACTTGTATAGATAAAGCTATTTGTAGAATCTTTACATATAATCAATTTACTTTTACTTACCAAAAAAATAATGGCTTTATTTCCGAAGAAGTCTATGTTGAACAACCTCCTGGATTTGAAAATAATAACCTCCCTAATCATGTGTTCAGATTAACTAAAGCTCTCTATGGTTTAAAACAAGCTCCGAGGGCTTGGTATGAGAGACTTAGTTCTTTTCTTATTGAAAATAATTTCATAAAAGGCAAGGTTGATACTACATTATTCATCAAGAATTTTGAAAATATTTTTCTCATTGTTCAGATTTATTTTGATGATATTATCTTTGGTTCTACGAATGAATCTCTTTGTGAATCTTTTGCTAAAACTATGAGTCTTGAATTTGAAATTAGTTTAATGGGAGAGTTAACATTCTTCTTAGGTTTACAAATCAAACAACTAAGCAATGGAATCTTTATTAGTCAAACTAAATATGCTATGAATTTACTAAAAAAGTTTAATATTAATAACTCAAAAGCTATTGTCACTCCTATGAGCATCTCCACTAAGTTAGAAATTGATGAAAGTGGAGAAAGTTTCGATCAAAAAACTTCTAGGGGTATGATAGGAAGTTTACTTTACCTCACTGCAACTAGACCAGACATCATGTTTAGTGTAGGACTTTGTGCTAGATTTCAATCAAACCCTAAGATATCTCATCTCAAAGCAGTTAAAAGAATACTTAGATATCTTAATGGTACCACAAATCTAGGATTATGGTACCCAAAATCAAAAAATCTTGAGTTAATTGCTTATGCTGATGCAGACTTTGCTTGCTGTAGACTAGATAGAAAAAGCACATCAGGAACATGTCAATTTTTAGGACATGCCCTTGTTTCCTGGTCATCTAAGAAATAAAACTCGGTTGCACTATCAACAACCGAAGTTGAATATATTGCAGCAAGTGCATGCTGTGCACAAGTTGTATGGATGAAAAACACTTTAGAAGATTATAAAGTTCATCTTAAAAATATTTTCATTAAATGTGATAACACAAGTGCAATATGCTTAACAAAGAATCCTATACAACACTCGAGAACAAAACATATTGATATTAGACATCACTTTATATGAGATCATGTTACCAATCATGATGTAATCATAGAGTTCATTGACACTAAACATCAACTAACCGATATTTTTACAAAACCTCTAAGTGAAGAACAATTTGATTTCATAAGAAGAGAATTAGGAATGTTGATGTGTTCGAACACATAAACTAGTTAAAATTATATTTTAGACTTTATTGAATAATCAAATCACTTGACTGCCATTACATGCCTAAATAACATGTTGGAAATTATGTGTTGAATACAAAAATGTTTTGTCTTTTGATTGTATTTGAAAATCTGTAGCATAGTCTTTTCCGAATGCATGAAAGAGTTAATTTCATTTTCGGATTCGCTTAACAATTGGAATGCTAAAAATCAGATTTTCTCGTAACTCTTATGAAAAATATTTTTCTGAAATGGATTTGATGAAATGATTCCATCTTGAAATATGGATGATAGTATTTCTATTTACAAAAAGTTGTTTCACATATCTTGACTCAAAGCAAACTCACAAATAGCATGAATCAAAGCAATCAACATATCATGTTTTCCTTTATGTGCTTGAACAATTAATTTCCTATCATTTACTATTGGAAATAACATGAATCAAGTAAAGGCATGAAACAATCATTGCACTTATACTCAAAATTTACTTGTATTGTTCTCCTGATATCACAACTACCATGCTTTTTGTTGATGACAAAGTGGGAGAAATATATGAATTTATTCTATAAACACTGATGCTATAATTATGCCTTGCTTGCATCACCAAGAGATATATGAATAAATGCTATGATTTGCATTATGCCTTGTATCGTGTCAAGATATCAAACAAAAAACTTGCATCGTAATTTTACGAGTTGATATCTTACCGTGTGATGAAATGCAATACTTGCTAAAATATTTGAAATGTGTACTTGAAATGTGTACATCATGTAATGATATCAAAATCTTACTTCACAGTTTTACTTACTGATATCTTACAATATGATGAATTGTTACTATTACCATCATTCAAACTTGTAATGTAAAATTTGAAAATGAATGTCAAGCCTTGACATCATCTTCAGAGAGATACATCATGATAGGAATCATGATGGGAATATTGATAAGTTCAAATGATTTTAACTTATCAATATGTCTCTTGAATTCTTAAGGTTTTGAATTCAAGAATGACTTATCTAAAGTATGGCATATAGATAGGGGGAGTTAAGGTTAACTCCATTATCAATTGATTGTCATCATCAAAAAGGGGGAGATTGTTGAATCTCGGATTTTGATGATGAAGTCAATTGTCATTTGTTGTCTAATCTATGTGTTGAGATAAGTGTGCAGGATTAACTACGACGAAAGTTAGACATGCAGCAGGAGTTGCGCCGGAGTCAAGACAATGATCACGTTGGGAGTTCGAGAGTTCGACGGCAGTTCGGACAATCGTCGGAGGTTCTGCGGGAACAAATCCGAGAAGTCCATAAGCTTGCCAAAAGAAGCTCGTCGGAACTCGCCAAGTGGATCGTCGCAAGTCCAGGAGTTTGCCAGAAGTCCGCAGGAGCATCACCGAGGGTTCATCGGATGATCGAAGGAAGTTCGCCGGAAACTCGCCGGAAGAAGCGATTGACGCACCGGAGCAAGCTGCAGAAATTGTCTTAGGATTTATCGTAGTTAGCACAATGATAAAGTTAGAAATGGGAGGTGATCCCATTAGCTTAATCTTGGGGCAATTGGGCCCCTGAAAAACCCAAATTGGGCCTAATGGATCTACCCATTCGAACCCTGATTGCTGTGGGAGGTGCAACCGCCCAAGCCAGGAGGTAGCACCACCTGGGCTAAGTCTCCCAGGGAGACTAGGCGATGCAACCGCCCCAGCCAGGAGGTAGCACCGCCTGGGCTCAGTCTCCGAGCGAGACTGGGCATTGCAACCTCCCCTGACAAGAGGTAGCACCGCCTGAGCTCGGTCTTCGAGCTCTGGCAAGCGGTGCAACTGCCCCAGTCAGGAGGTGCAACCACCTGAGCTCGGTCTTCGATCAAACTCCATTATCAATTGATTGTCATCATCAAAAAGGGAGAGATTGTTGAATCTCGGATTTTGATGATGAAGTCAATTGTCATTTGTTGTCTAATCTATGTATTGAGATAAGTGTGCAGGATTAACTACGATGAAAGTTAGACATGCAGCAGGAGTTGCGCCGGAGTCAAGACAATGATCACGTTGGGAGTTTGAGAGTTCGACGAAAGTTTGGACAGTCGTCGGAGGTTCTGCGGGAACAAATCCGAGAAGTCCATAAGCTTGCCAAACGAAGCTCGTCGGAACCTCCCTTGACAAGAGGTGGCACCGCCTGAGCTCAGTCTTCGAGCTCTACCAGGCAGTGCAACCGCCTCAGTCAGGAGGTGCAACCGCCTGAGCTCGGTCTTCGAGCAATGTCAGGAGGTGCAATCGCCCTTGACAGGAGGTAGCACCACCTAGAGGCTCAGTCTTCGAGCTCTGCCAAGCGGTGCAATCGCTCCAGTCAGGAGGTGCAACCGCCTGATCCCGGAATTCCGGGAATAGACAGTTTTGAGCTCCAAATTTGAACTGGGTTGGGGCCTATAAATACCCCACCCATTCAGCACTGAAAGCACAAGAACTTACACCGAAATCTTGATCTTTTTCTGTGATTCTTAGAGCTCAAAATTGTTGTAAAGGCCAAAAGTTCTTCTCCCTCTGTTCTTCCAAGTTTTGAGTTGTAAAGAGAGGAGAGAAAATTCTGTAAGGGTTGTCTCCTAAGCTCGTCAAAAGGAGTGAAACTGTAAAGGGTGGTTGGCCTTCGCCTATTGAAGGAAGGCCTCTAGTTGACGTCAGTGACCTCGTCGGTGGAGGAAGCCAAAAGTGGAGTAGGTCAAGATTGACCGAACCACTCTAAATCTCGGTTTGTATTTACTTTGAGCATATTATCTTTACTGCAAACCTCCTTTAAAGCTTACTGCTTTCTGCGCATATACGATCGGGTTTCAAGCTTTGCACTTTCCAAATCAGCGTTTAGACGTAAATTTGTTTTTTCGTACGATCATCATATTTCAGTTTGTGTTTACGTTTTGATTTCTATCTTAACTGCAAACTGCCTTTATATCCTTGCCTAAGCTGCATCTCGCCTAATCAAAGTGATTTACGAATCAGCATTTAGACGTAAATCAGTTTCTTCGTACGAACGTTGTATTTAAATTTGCGCTTATATTATGGTTTGCATCATAACTGCAAACTGCCTTCATAGATTGACTTTAACATCATCTCGCTTGATCTTAAGTTAAAGTAATCTTAGAATTGGCTTTCACACCTAAATTGTTTTTATCGTTCGAACGTTTTTTTTTCTCGTCGAAAGATTTCCGCTGCACTAATTCACCCCTCAACCATCTTAGTGCTCTTGATCCTAACAATTGGTATCAGAGTGGGGTTTACTCTCTAACGGATTAAAACCCAAGAGAGATGGCATACGCCGGAAACCAAGAGGGCCATTCTATTACACGTCGACCCATGTTCAGTGGGACGGACTACACCTATTGGAAGACCCGAATGAGGATCTTTCTTATTTCTATGGATTTTGAACTTTGGAATCTTGTCGAAAACGAATTTTCGAAGCCTTCTCTTCCAGTGATCGATTGGAATGAATTGGAGAAGAAGGCTTTCGCTCTTAATGCAAAGGCTATGAATGCCTTATTTTGTGCATTTGATAAAAACGAGTTTAACCGTGTTTCAACTTGTGAAACTGCATTTGATATTTGGCACACACTCGAAGTGACTCACGAAGGCACAAGTAGAGTGAAAGAGTCAAAAATCAATCTTCTGTTACACTCTTTCGAACTTTTCCGGATGAAACCGAGTGAAACCATTGGCGACATGTTTACCCATTTCACGGATGTCGTCAACGGTCTAAAAGGACTCGAAAAAAGTTTTTCGGATTTTGAGCTTGTAAATAAGATTCTAAGATCCCTTCCTAAGAGTTGGGATCCTAAAGTCACTACTATTCAAGAGGCGAAAGATCTAAGCAACTTCCCTCTTGAAGAACTAATTGGGTCATTAATGACCTACGAGATGACTTGCAAAGCTCATGAAGAACAAGAAGACATCCTTCCAAAGAACAGGAAGGATATGACACTTAAAAAATCAGAAGGCCACTTGAGAGAATGTTGAATCTCGTATTTTGATGATGAAACTCCTTGATATATGTTTATGATTTAATCTGCGTTTTGAGTGACGCAGGGTGCTTCGATTAGGATGAGACAATTAAAGTAGGAACATCATGTTTTGCCGGAGGAACATGTCAGAAGATTGGACGTCGGGCCGGTGGATCGGTTGACGTATCGACAGAAGGCTTCGGGTCGTGGACTCGGGCATCCGGCCAAGAAGAGCAGGTATTGTGCCAAGGATATCGGAGTTGCGGAGTCAACTAGCCGATTGGGCAATAGGCTGCAGGAAAGGACGATGCGCCGAAGAATCGGACGAAGCGTCGAGGGACCAATGACATGCCGGACAACTTGGTTAATTGCTTAGGATTAATTGTCTCGATCGAAGTTTTTCTTTTGAGTGTGCAGGATTAACTACGATGAAAGTTAGACAAGCAGCAGGAGTTGCGCCGGAGTCAAGTTCATGATCACGTTGGGAGTTCGAGAGTTCGACGGAAGTTCGGACGGTCGTCGGAGGTTCTGCGAGAACAGATCCAAGAAGTCCAGAAGCTTGCCAAGCGAAGCTCGTCGGAACTCGCCAAGTGGATCGTCGCAAAGTCCAGGAGTTTGCCGGAAGTCCGCAGGAGCATAACCGAGGGTTCATCGGATGATCGACGGAAGTTCGCCGAAAACTCGTCGGAAGAAGCGATTGACGCACCGAAGCTAAGCTGCAGAAATTGTCTTAGATCTAATCGTAGTTAGCACATTGATTAAGTTGGAAAATGGGAGGTGATCCCATTAGCTTAATCTTGGGGCAATTGGGCCCCTGAAAGACTGAAATTGGGCCGAATGGAGCTAACCATTCGGAGCCTGATTGCACCAGGAGGTGGCACCGCTTGGGCTAAGCCTCCCAGCGAGACTGGGCGGTGCTACTACCCCAGCCAGGAGGTGGCATCGCCTGAGCTCAGTCTTCGAGCTAGACTGGGTGGTGCAACCTCCCAGACAAAGAGGTGGCACCGCCTGAGCTCAGTCTTCGAGCTCTGGCAGAGAGGTGCAACCGCCTCAGTCAAGAGGTGGCACCGCCTGGGGCTCAGTCTCCGAGCCAGACTCAGGAGGTGCAACCGCCCCTGACACAGAGGTGCAACCGCCTGGGCTCAGTCTTCGAGCTCTGCCAGGCGGTGCAACCTCTCCAGTCAGGAGGTGCAACCGCCTGATCCCGGAATTCCGGGATTTGATCGTTTTGAGCTCCAAATTTGAATTGGGTTGGGGCCTATAAATACCCCACCCATTCAGCACTGAAAGCACAGAACACACACTCAAAATCTTGCTATCTTTCTGTGTTTCTTAGAGCTCAAAACTGCTAGTTCTCCTCTTTCTATTCTTCAAGTTTGAGTTGTAAAGAGAGGAGAGAAAACTTCTGTAAGGGTTGTCTCCTAAGCCCGCCAAAAGGAGTGAATCTGTAAGAGGGGGTTGGCCTTCGCCTATTGAAGGAAGGTCTCTAGTTGACGTCGGTGACCTCGTCGGTGGAGGAAGCCAAAAGTGGAGTAGGTCAAGACTGACCGAACCACTCTAAATCTCTGGTTTGCGTTTGTTTTAAGCACTTTATCATTACTGCAAACCTCCTACATAGCTACTGCTCTCTGCGCCTTTACGAACAAGTTTCTAAGTGTTGATCTTTCCGAATCTGCATTCAGACGTAAATCGGTGTTTTCATACATTACAGTTTACGATTACGTTTTGTAACTACAAACTGTATTCTGCGCTTTTACGAACGAGTTTCTTTGCAGTTTACATTTACGTTTTGATTCTATTTATAACTGCAAACTGTCTTCTGCAATTTTACGAACAAGTTTCATGGTTTAGACGAAAATCTGCATTCAGACGTAAAACTGCATTTAGACGTAAATCGGCTTTCCTCGTACAATCATCAGATTTCAGTTTACGTTTACGTCTGGATTTCAACTGCATACTGCCTTCTGCAAGTCTACAAACAAGTTTCAAAGTTCAGACATAAATCTGCGTTTAGACGTAAATCTGCCTTTAGACGTAAATCTGCTTTTTACAGATTACTTTTTGAGCTGTACAATAGCAACACACTGTCTTTATACTTCTGCTTAAATTGCTTTTGATTTAAGCAAGTGATTTACGCAATCTGAGCTTAGACGTAAACTGCGCTTAGACGCAAACTGTGTTTAGATGCAAACTGCGCTTAGACGCAATCTGCATTTAGACGCAAACTGCGTTTAGACGCAAACTGTGTTTAGACGTAAACTGCACTTAATCATAAGTAATCTTAGAATCGGCATTTGCATCAAAATAGTTTTTATCGAACGAACGCAGCTTTCATTTTTAATCGCTGAAAGATTTCCGCTGCACTAATTCACCCCCCCCCCCCCCCCCCCTCTTAGTGCTCTCGATCCTAACAGAGAAAACTCAAGTGATGAGGACTGTGACGATGACTTAGCACTTCTGACAAGAAAATTTAAAAAATTCATTAAAAGAAACAAGTTTAAAAATAAAACAACAAATAAATTTGAACCCAAGAAGGACCAAGTTATTTGCTATAAGTGCAAGAAGCCGGGACTGTCACGCCCCTCAAAATATATCCATGATATTAAAATTTTTCAACACAAACCAATCCAGGATCCAAACACACATTTGAGGACACTGAAAAACATTCTATGAAATTCACGTCTATAAAACTTGTGCAGTTTATAATCATATATCACATCACTCGATAATTCATATTTATGACAACCCAAGCCAACTTGACAAACATTAACAACATTTATAAATCCACAAGCTAAATAAATTATATAATCAGAACTCCAACTATTCACCACAAGTTCATATCATCATAAATTAGACTTAACATTTTGAAATTCCAAATAAGAGAGATCGTCTAACACTTTTACAAGATATATCCATTTCGATTCATCGACAATATTTCATTAAATACAAAATATGCTTATACAACAATAACATAATAACCAACAAGGCTTGCCCATAATTCTGAATAGCTCACCACTGCCTCAGCCCAATTCAAACATCTCAAAGAGTGACAAGCTGACCTGAAAGATTTTATATAATAGAGTGAGCTAAAAACAGCTCAGCAAGTAACAAAGCATATATAGCATGAGAAGGGACAGTTTCAAACAAACAAGATATCACAATGCAAGACAGAATCCAAGAGATTCAAGGATATCATCTCATTAGATACAGAATCGCAAATGTCATTTCATTCATAACATATTTGGTTCATAACAAATGGAGCATAGAGTAATCAGAGCATATCAATAGCATACGAGATTATCCGGAGCATATTAATGGCAAACAGGACATTTCAGAATATATCAGTTCATAGCGAATGGAGCACAGAGTAATTGGAGCATATCAATAGCGTATGAAATGTTCCGGAGCATATCAATGACATATGGAACATTTCGAAGCGTAACAATAACAAATGAAACATTTCTTAGCATATCAAAGGCGTATGAAATGTTTCGGAGCATATCAATGACAAATGAAACATTTCAGAACATATCAATGGCATATGGACCATTTCGAAGCATATCAAAGAACGAATATGAAATAGAAGCTCAGACGTCGTACCCTAGCATAGTGCATGTGAGGTTTAACTCAGTGGTGGCTCCACGCCGTGATGAGTTCTCGACTCCATCCACGGGTAGCCCTTTCCTACTCGAGCCCTCTCACACTACCCAAGTGCTAGGTCGGCTCTGAATTTCATATCAAACAGATAGATGGTGAAGTAGGATTCCAAACATAATATGGTCTATTCATTTCTGAATGACCACCAAACATAATCTAGAGCATCGCGGGCTCTAAGCACATACCCTTTTCCATTTCTGGCAAAGGTCCAAATAATCCCAAAAACACCAGAGTACAAAAGGGTATTGTGAACAATAAATTGGGACATATCGGAAGCACATGCGGAATAACGAAATGTAAATGTGCCTTTATGAAACTTTACGATACAAACATGAAGTTTACATAACAGATTTAGGTATCAAAATACATGTAGGACAAGAGCATACAAGAATTCGAAGCAGTAATATAGAGCTCAATTGAATAAGAAAGCTAAAGGATATCAATTTCCAAAGGAATGAAACCAGAATATACTAAATCGACCAAAGCTCGATTTCTGGCAGAATTCAAGAGGCACATTGAACAAATGATTCAAACTATCAATCGTGCTCCAATATACTCAAGAAAGCTATCAAAAGAAAGGTTTATGAGTCTATATTCTGATCAAATAAATTTTGTCCAAATCAGAGGTCAATACATGAAGTTATAATCATAACAAGGTAGAAAGGTCAGAATCTGAAAAGTTGCACAGATTCGGATCGATATGTCTAAACAAGAGATATATCAAATGCAAGGCTAGAACAATTCAAAGTTCCTCATATTGAAAGCAAATGTAGAGATAAAATTACAGTAAGGAAAGATCAGGATACTTGCAATAGAAAATATTAGAATAATAACAGGAGATACGATCGGGAAACTTGCCTTTTGAAGGTTTTGATCCAAAGATTCGAAGAAGGTGTACGCTCGAATCCTTTTTCTACTTTTCCTCCATCCCCTCCCTATTTCGTTTTGTGCACTCGTTTTCTTTCTTTCTTCGCAACTACACCACGTGTCGAACATCGAGGCACAGTCACATGCTCTCTCTTACTCTCATTCCTTCTTTTTCTTTCCCAAACGCAACTGCCACAGCCACCACCGCTGCTGCTGCCACAGTCGCAGCCCCTTCCACCGTACTACCTTTCTTCCTCCCTTCTCTCGTTCCTACTTTTTCTTTCCCAAACACAGCTGCTGCAGACATAGCCGCCACCACCGCAACCGCAATCACGACGACGGCCCCTTTTTTTTTCCCTTTTCTTTCTTTCTCTTTCCCAAAAGCAGCTACTGCAGCCACCACCGCTGCCGCAGCTACCGCAGCCAACGTCGCAGCCGCAGCCGCAGTCGCAGCCACGGCCGCAGCCACCACACCCGCAGCCTCTTCTTCCTCCCCTGCTCTGTTTCCTCTCCTTCTCTTTCAGCTGCAGCTGCCACTGCCGCAGCTGCCTCCCCTTCTCCTCTTCCTCTCTTCTTCCCTTTTCCTTTCTCTTCTTCTTCCTTTCCTTCTCTTCTTTCCCAGCTGCACTGCTGCAGTCGCAGCCTCAGCCACGGCTGCAACCTCTTCTTCCTCCCCTGCTCATCTTCCTCTCCTTCTTCTCTTCCAACTGCAGCTGCCATCGCCGCAGCCGCAGCCCCTTCTTCCCCTTCGCTTCTTCCTCTCCTTCCCTTCTTTCTTCCTCTTCCTATTTCCCTGCCACAGCTGCAGCTGCCACAGCCGCAGCTACTTCTTTCCCTTCTCCTCTTCTTTCTCCTTCCTTCTTCTTCTCTTCTTCTCCTTCCTCCCCTTCTTCTCCCCGACGAACAGCACCTCCCTTCCTCTGTTTCCTCTTGCAGGAAATAGAGGTGCCACCTCTTCACTCGCTTCTACTTCTTCTCTTCCTCTCTTCTTCCCTTCTTCCTTCCTCTTCCTCTTTCCCTGCCACAGCTGCAACTGCCACAGCCGCAGCCGCAGCGACTTCTTTCCCTTCTCATCTTCCTTCTCCTTCCTTTCTTCTTCTTCTCTTCTTCTCCTTCCTCCCCTTCTTCTCCCTGACGAACAACACCTCCTCTCCTCTGTTTCCTCCTGCAGGAAACAGAGGTGTCGCCTCTTCACCCCTTCTACTTCTTCTCTTCCTCTTCTTCTTCTTCTCCTTCTTCTTCTCCTCTTCTTCCCTTCTCCTACCCGACACCCCACACCTTCTCACTGCAGCCCATGCCGCAGCCATCCTCTTCTTCTTCTTCTCGTCCCCAACGCCCCACACCTCGTCTCCTCTATTTCCTCCTGCAGGAAACAGAGGTGCTGCAGCCCTAGCTGCTGCCACCTCTCGCTCCTCTCCCACTTCCCTCTCCTTTTTTCTTCTTCTATTCTTCTCTTCTCCCTCTTCTTCCTCCTCTCTTCTTTTCCCTCTTCTTCTTCTTTTCTTCTTCTCCTCTTCTTCCTTTCTCCTCCCCAACGCCCCACAGCTCCTCGCTGCAGCCCTTACCGCAGCCACCTTCTCTTTTCTTCTTCTTCTTCTTCTCTTCCTCTGCTTCTCTTCTTCTCCTCTTCTTCCCTTCTCCTCCCCGACGCCCCACACATGAACTCCTCTGTTTCCTCCTACACGAAATAGAGGTGCTGCAGCCCTAGCTGCTGCAGCTATCTCTTTTTCCTCTCCCTCTTCCCTCTCTTCTTTTTCTTCTTTTCTTCTCTTCTCCCTCCTCTTCCTCTCTTCTTCCTCCTCTCTTCTTTTCCCTCTTCTTCTTCTTTTCTTCTCTTCTCCCTCAACTACTCTTCTCTTCGTCTCCCCACGCCCCACCGCTCTTGCTCTCTGTTTACAGAGATCGTGGGAGGCGGTGGGATAAAACCGAAATTTTTGGTTTTCTTTATTTTTTTCGTTTTGTAACTTAGCAGTTTAGTCCTTAAAATTTCTATATTTACATATAGGTCCTTCAATTTACATATAAATCCTTATTAATAAATTTTCAAAAGTGAGGGATATTACAGGGACACTACAAGAGTGATTGTCCCCAAGTCAAGAAGAGAACATCAAAGAAGAAGGCGCTCAAAACAACATGGGATGGCTCGAGCGCATCCGAAGAAGAGGAGTCCAACACCGAGCAAGTTGCTCATTACACCTTAATGACCATCGGAGAGGAGGTAACAAATTTAATAGATGCAGATTTATCATTTGATCAATTATTAAATGCTTTCCATGACTTATTTGATGAATGCAAAATTATTAGTAGAAAATACAAATTGCTAAAAAAGGAGCATTATAGTCTTACTTGTAATTTTGATAAGTTAAAAACTGAATATCATGATAGTTTAAGTTCATACACAAAATGCCATGATCTAGAAACTCTCCAAAAGGAAAACTTGCTACTTAAGGACACCTTGAAGAAATTCGTGGTTGGTAGCAAGTCACTGAACATGATCCTTGCAAACAAGGGTCACGTTCCCAAAAGAAGTGGAATCGGATTTGTGAGAAATCCTCACCAAAATCCAACCACCTTCATAAAAGGCCTCATCTTACATGTTCGACACCAAAGCAAATGCAACTTTTGTTGCAAATTTGGACACAAAATGCATTATTGTCCATTCAAAAAAATTAGTCCAAACAAATTAATTTGGGTTCCTAAAGGAACCATAATAAATTCTATGCAACATGATAAACAATGTAGATCTATTTTTGAGGCACCCAAAAGCAAATAGATACCTAAAAATCATCCTTTCCTGTAAAAACATAAAAAATTATAAGCTGGAGCAAGAAATAATATTCTGCTCCTTGGATTCTCGATATTCATGACCCAAGATCCAAAAATAACTCGCAATGCTCTCTAGCTAAATAACAGATAAAGATTAGAAATCACAAATGCGATTTAGATAAAATCCTATTTGATTTTTCAGAATTAGAAACGCATGATTCTCAATTCACATATCCTCTGGATTTTCGAACCCATCAGTTTCATCCGTTCATAACTTTCGAATCCAACTCTATATCATGAACTAACTAAGTTTGTCATGAACTTGCAAGGCTTACCAACTTGAACAAACTGTCACAAACATGTGTACAACATTGAGAGTATGCACGTTAAAAGATCTATCTTGATCGTGCAAAAGTTCTCGTCTTAAAAAGAAAACTCTTACGTAATTACGTAAGTAAAGTTGATTGCTCTGAATGAAAATTCTTCTCAAGACAAAAACTCTCAAATCAGATCACACTGCGATCAGAAAAAGTGCTCACCGTCTGCAGGCGGTGCCATCGCCTGCAGGCAGTGGCACCACCCCAGTTGGAGGTAGCACCTCCGGTTGTCACGTGTTGCAAGCGGTTGCACCGCCCCAACTAGAGGTGCAACCGCCCGTAACTCTGCCCTTTTTAACCCAAGCTAGGGCCGGCGGTGAAACCGACCCCAACTCACTCCTTTCCCCTCTTTACTCTTCCAAAGCTCCTCCATCCCCATTTCTCCCCTCATAGCATCCCAAATACCCCTCATTTCGGAGTAAAACATCAACAATCCTTCCCTCTCTTGAAGATCTCACTAAGGTATTCTCTAAGAAGCCCTTAAATTCTGTCTTTGATTCATTTACTCTTGCTCATCACTATTCTTCTAAACAGCAGTAGTTATGGGATCTAGAATATCCTCAAGGGATAAAGGAAAGAGGAGATTAGTAGAAGATTTTGATCTCACCCTTTTCGATTCAAAATACCATGCTGAAAAGTTTTGACTTAGGAGTGTCAATAAGGGAAAATATGTAGATTTAAATGAACTAAGAGACTTAGAGACGATCCAATGGTTTGCAAACTTAGATCTACTCCCTATTTTACAAATTAATGAACCCATCTATCCAAGACTTGTTAGATTATTTTACAACAACATACAAATAGATGAAGAAGAAAGAATGTCTACCTATCTTTTAGGACAACACATCTCCATTACGGATAAATTCATTTGCGACATGATAGGCATTCCTATAAAAAGTAGAGGACTTTACTTTAGAGGATCATGGGATGATGAAACTGTTGGAACAACATATGTTGAAGCCTTAGGAACAATTTTTGCCAATCCCAACTTAGCATTTGTTCCTAAAAGTTGTGAACATCTACTACCTCTAAACACTAAAGTACTTCATCATATCCTAACTAGCATCATTCTCCCTAAACAATACCATCATGATGAAGTAAGCCAATTAGAATTAGGAACTATGTATTTGATCATGAAAGGACATGACATCTGTCTTGGTTATCTTATCCAACAAAACATGTTAGAACTATCTAAGAAAGACATGATGCTCCCATATGGTGGTATAATCACTAGAATAATGAAAGCCTACGATATTCTAATACCACCGGAAGAAGAAGTAATAAAAGTAGATAGGTTTAGCATAATAAATAAAAATCTACTTCATCGATTAAGATGTTTTTATAGAAACGGTAACTGGGTCAGAATGCCTAGAAGAATCGATCCCCCTCAACCTGAACCAGAACCGAAAATACCAGTCTTTAGGGGTACCCAATCTCCTTTGATCTGTCCCTTTGAGGAAACACATCAATTTGAGCTGCAACAAATTCATCGACAATTTGACTCTTTATTTAGGCACTTTAATTTTACACCTCATGAATGAGCTTGTATGAACACAATCATTTGTTGTTATTGTAAACTCCTTATGTTACTCACCATGATGGGCTTTGCCTTGATCCTTGATATGGTTACCTGATATATTTTGTGAGCATATGTAGAGTTACAAACATCTCTCATTGTTTATCTCGGATTTTACATTGAAACTAAATGTTTTGAAAACCTTGTGCATTGATTTCCATGATAAATATAATTTGAGAAAGTGATATACCAATGCAGTTGATAAATCATGACATTGTCATGATATTGATACTAAACATCAACTAGCTGATATTTTTACAAAACCTCTGAGTGAAGAGCAATTTGATTTCATAAAAAGAGAATTAGGAATGTTGATGTGTCCGAATACATAAACTAGTTAAAATTATTTTTCGGACTTTATTGAATGATCAAATTATTTGATTGCCATTACATGCCTAAATAACATGTTGGAAATTATGTGTTGAATACAAAAATGTTTTGTCTTCATGATTGTATTTGAAAATCTATAGCATAGTCTTGTCCGAATGCATGAAAGAGTTCATTTCATTTTCAGATTCGCTTAACAATCGGAATGCTAAAAATCGGATTTTCTCATACATTCTTATGAAAAATATTTCTTCTGAAATGAATTTATTGAAATAATTCCTGCTTATGAATTCCATCTTGAAATATGGATGATAGTATTTTTACTTGCAAAAAGCTGTTTCACACACATATCTTGACTTAAAGTAAACTCACAAATAGCTGGTATCACAAATGACTTTCCTCCTTCATGCAAAAAGGATTATAACAAAAAAGAGGAAGAAGTATTCAACGCAATCTACGTATCATGCCCTCTTTTATATGCTTGATAATTTGCTAGTATCACAACTACCATGCTTTTTGTTGATGACAAAGGGGGAGAAATATATGAATTGATGCTATAAACACTGATGCTATGATTATGCTATGCTATGATTATGCCATGCTTGCATCACCAAGAGATATATGAACAGATGCCATGCATTATGCCTTGAGTTGATATCTTACCATGTGAAGAAATGCAATACTTGCTAAAATATTTGAAATGTGTGTATGAACAGATGCCATGCATTATGCCTTGAGTTGATATCTTACCATGTGAAGAAATGCAATACTTGCTAAAATATTTGAAATGTGTGTATGAATAGATGCCATGCATTATGCCTTAAGTTGATATCTTACCATGTGAAGAAATGCAATACTTGCTAAAATATTTGAAATGTGTGCATCATGTAATGATATCAAAATCTTACTTCACAGCCTTGACTATATGATGAATTGCTACTATTACCATCATTCAAACTTGTTATATTTGAAAATGAATGTCAAGCCTTGACATCATCTTCAGAGAGATACATCATGATGGGAATCATGATGGGAGTATTGATAAGTTCAAATGATTTTAACTTATCAATATGTCTCTTGAATTCTTAGTTTTTGAATTCAAGAATGACTTATCTCAAGTATGGCATATAGACAGGGGGAGTTAAGGTTAACTCCATTATCAATTGATTGTCATCATAAAAAAGGGGGAGATTGTTGAATCTCGAATTTTGATGATGAAGTCAATTGTCATTTGTTATCTAATCTATAAGTTGAGATAAGTGTGCAGGATTAACTACGATAAAAGTGAGACATGCAGTAGGAGTTGCGCTAGAGTCAAGACAATGATCACGTTGGGAGTTCGAGAGTTCGACGGAAGTTCGGACAATCGTCGGAAGTTCTACGAGAACAAATCCGAGAAGTCCATAAGCTTGCCAAAGAAGCTCGTTGGAACTCGCCAAGTGAATCGTCGCAAGTCTAGGAGTTTGCCGGAAGTCCGCAGGAGCATCACCGAGGGTTCATCGGATGATCGACGGAAGTTCGCCGGAAGCTCGCCGGAAGAAGCGATTGACGCACCGGAGCAAGTTGCAGTAAATGTCTTAGAAAAATCTTAGTTAGCACATTAATTAAGTTGGAAATGGGAGGTGATCCCATTAAATTAATCTTGGGGCAATTGGGCCCCTGAAAAACCTAAATTGGGCCGAATGGATCAACCCATTCGGACCCTAATTTCTATCAGGCGGTTGAACCGCCCAAGGCAGGAGGTTGCACCGCCTGGGCTCAGTCTCCGAGCGAGACTGGGAGGTGCAACCGCTCCAGCCAGGCGGTGGCACCGCTTGGGGCTCAGTCTCCGAGCGAGACTGGGCGGTGCAACCTCCCCTGACAGGAGGTGGCACCGCTTGAGCTCAGTCTTCGAGCTCTGCCAGGCGGTGCAACCGCCTCAGTCAAGAGGTGCAACCGCTTGAGCTCAGTCTTCGAGCTCTGTCAGGAGGTGCAACCGCCCCTGACAAGAGGTAGCACCGTCCAGAGGCTCAGTCTTCGAGCTCTACCAGGCGGTGCAACCGCTCGAATCAGGAGGTGCAACCGCCTGATCCCGGAATTCCGGGAATTGACAGTTTTGAGCTCCAAATTTGAACTGGGTTGGGGCCTATAAATACCCCACCCATTCAGCACTGAAAGCACAAGAACTTACACCGAAATCTTGATTTTTTTCTATGATTCTTAGAGCTCAAAATTGTTGTAAAGGCCAAAAGTTCTTCTCCCTCTGTTCTTCCAAGTTCTGAGTTGTAAAGAGAGGAGAGAAAATTCTGTAAGGGTTGTCTCCTAAGCCCGTCAAAAGGAGTGAAACTGTAAAAGGATGGTTGGCCTTCGCCTATTGAAGGAAGGCCTCTAGTTGACGTCGGTGACCTCGTCGGTGGAGGAAGCCAAAAGTGTGTTGAATCTCGTATTTTGATGATGAAACCACTTGATATGTGTTTATAATTTAAACCGCATTTTGAGTGATGCAGGTCTACTCGATCAGGATTAGATAGTTAACGCAGGAGGAATTGACGTTGCGCTGGAAGAGATCACGTCAGGATATTGGATGGCTGAACTCTTCGGACGTCGGGCATCGGGCCAAGGAGAGCGAAATTGCGCCAAGGATATCGGGGTTGCAGAGGTCAACCGCCGATTGGGCAACAGGCCGCAAGAGAGGACGATACACCGAAGAATCGGACGAAGCGCTAACCAATGATGTGCTGGGCAACAGAATGACAATTCGCGTTGTAATAATTGTCTAGATCGGAGTTGAGTTTTGGTTTGTGTGTGCAGGATTAACTATGATAACGATGAAGACATAAAGAGAAACAAAGTGCCGGAGTCAAGCGCGAAGGATTCGTTGGGAGTTCGAGAGTTCGACGGAAGTCCGAAGGTTCGTCGGGAATGCTACCGGAACTAGCCGAGAATGAGTAGGGAGCTTGCCGAAGGGTTTTTCGGAAGCTCGCCGGAAGGTTCGTTGGAAGTTCACGGAGCTCACCGAGAAAGATCGGAGCTTGCCGAAGAAGCTTGTTGGAACTCGCCAAGATTAAATCGTGAAGTCTAGGAGCTTGCTGGGAGTCCGCAGAATGGTTTCCGAGAGTTTATCGGAAGACCGTCGGAAGTTCGCCAGAAGCTCGCCGGAAGAAGTCTTGACTTATGGACTTTGTAATAACTTAGAAAATGTCTTTAAATTCATAGTTAGCACGTTGATTAGGGTTAGGGTTAGGTGTTAATCCTATAACCCAAGTAGGGGCCAATTGGGCCCGAGTTCGGACTGGTTTGGGCCAAGTTTGGAGCCCAACGAGTGAGCTGAGTTGGCCTAGGCATTGGCACCGCCTAGACTGGGTGGTGGCACTACTTGGTTGGGCGGTGGCACCGCCAGTCCACTATCAGTGTCAGACACTGACAGGCGGTGGCACCGTCGGCCTTGGAAACCAAAGAGAATTCAAATTTTGGAGCCCAAATTTGAATCATCTTAAGGCCTATATATACCCCTCATTTCTCAGCAGAGAAAACAACCTTTTGAGAAGCTAGAAGTTGAGAAAAGCCTTAGGAAAAGTCTTGTTTTCAATAGCTTGAGTGTTCACCTCCTTTCTATTCATTGAAATCTTTGTAAAAGGGTGAACCACTTGTAAGAGGTTGTAAGAGGGGTGTAAGAAGGAGGTTGATCTTCGCCTAGTAAAGGAAAATCGTTAGTGGATGCCGGTGGCCTCGACGGAAGAGGAATCGGAGGAGTGGATGTAGGCCACGATTGACCGAACCACTATAAACTACCGTCTTCTCTGGTTTGCATTTACTTCCTGCTATTACGTTACTGCAAACCCCTTCATTAGCTTACTACCTTCAAGTTAAAATGCAATCAAAACGGTTTCAAACGAAATGCTGCTTTTATCGTACAAAGTTTCCGAAAGTGTTTAAATCGTCAAAAGTTTATCATACTTTACCACTGCACTAATTCACCCCCCCCCCCCTCTTAGTGCCGCTCCGATCCTAACAATTGGTATCAGAGCCACGTTTTTCTACCTTGGTTTAACACCCAAATAGAAATGGCTCTTTACGGCTTTCAAGAGGGTCACTCTCTCATTTGTCCTCCCTTTTTCAATGGAACGGACTACACTTATTAGAAAACTCGAATGAGAGTTTTCTTACTTTCTTTGGATTTGAATTTATGGCACATAGTTGAAAATAGATTTGAAATGTCTTCTTTTCCAATGAACCATTGGAATGATTTGGAGAAGAAGATGGTTTCTTTAAACGCAAAGGCTATAAATGCCTTATTTTGCGCTTTGGACAAAAATGAGTTCAATCGGGTTTCTTTGTGCGAAACGGCTTTCGACATATGGCACACTCTTGAAATCATACACGAAGGCACTTCTAGAGTTAAAGATTCGAAAATCAATATTTTAATGCATGATTTCGAGCTTTTTCGAATGAAGCCGAGCGAAACCATTGTTGACATGTACACCCGTTTTACGGATGTCGTCAATGGTTTACAAGCTCTTGGCAAATGTTTCTCAAATTTTGAACTTGTTAGTAAAGTTTTACAATCACTTTCTAAAGCTTGGGAATCAAAAGTAACGGCAATACAAGAAACAAAAGATTTAAATATTTTTCCACTTGAAGAACTTATCGGCTCATTGATGACATATGAAATGATGCGCAATGCACGTGATGAACACAATGAACACTTGAACCACCTTCCAAAGAATAGGAAGGATTTGGAACTCCGGACAAATGAATACCACTTGAGCGATGACTCAAGTGATGAGGACAATGATGAACTTGAACTTCGAACACTAACTCTTAATAAGTTCATTAAACAAAAATCTAAAATAAACAATGAACTTGAATGGAGGAAGAGGCCAAAGAAGAGGAAGGCAATCAAGGATAAATAAAAAAACTTCCAAAGGTGAAACGGCGAATTGGGCTTTGATGGGCTTCGACTACAAGGTAAGTAACTCAACTCTCTTGAATTATTTTGAAATTACTTGAAGTGTTTCATGAGTGCTTAATTTAGAATAGGAAATAAAAAATTATTTTTTAAAAATTATATCATGTTTTTCTTTTTAGCATCTTTGAAAAATTAAAAAATTTGATCATGAAAAGTATATTGCTAAGGTTTCATGCATGTTATGTTTTTGAAATATTGAATGATGTATGCAACATTATGGATGATAGTTATATGATATGTGATAATGCTTAGGATTAATCCATGCATGTGTATTTTGATGATTTTATGTCATGCATGAGTTTTTGAAGTAAATATTGATTTGATACTCTCATTTTGGATTAACATGTTTTTGGTTTAATCATGTTTATGACGAATTAAGATGACATTCTCATGACATATTAAGATGACATAGTGCATTTACATATATGTATGAATTTCTTGATAGTCTTTTGATGATAGATGTGATATCATGATGTTTTATTTTTGATGTGTTTGGTCTTGACGGTTTTATGACGAAACTTATGTTTTGATTTTAAATGATGATACATGTTTTCACAAAAAGACTTGAACACCCTCACATGAAATCAATTATATGAAATGGAAATGAATTTTATATCCTATTGAGATTAATGAATTTAGTTTACAAATCTTGTGAATCTCATGAAAATAAACATGATGAATATTTTGAAAATAAATGAGTGTATCATGCATTTGGTCTTAATGATTTCTCTTGAACATACTTTTTGAAATCATACTTGATGATGAATATCAAGATATTAAAAGGATGTTATCAGGGAATCATGATTGATAATTTATTTTATGAAATTTACCTTTCTATCTTGAATGTTGATATTTTTTTTAAAAGCAAAGACATGCTCATAAGAAGCAAATCACATGAATAGAAATTTATAAAAATGAAATGTAATCCTCTATCTTATTGATTTTTCAATAAATCTATGCTTGTCATATATGAATTTATTGAATGTAATTTTGAGGATGATTTCAGATTTGACAAATGCTTGATTCATATTTACGACATAAGATACATTTTAAATATGAATCTGTTAGAACCCTTGCAGAATTCTAAACTTGGGGTTGATCTCTTTAGGGGATCGGCCTCCTTGGAACTCTATAGGGGTTCCTCCCTCCAAGTTGCTGCTGAAAGGCTGCATAAAAGATTCATCTATTGCTCATGAAAAGAGAAGGAATACATAGCTATTTATAGGGCTTCTAAACCCTAACTCCTAATAGGACTCCTACTTAAGACTCTTATTTCTAACCAACTCCTAGTAGGACTTCTAGTCAAGACTCATATTCCCTTACAACTCCTAATTTTTCTCTAAGAAAACACCTCCTACATGAATGCCCCTCTCAATTAGGACTCTCCTAGCTAGAGTCCTAACAGAATGTCCCTCTCAATTAGGACTCTCCTAGCTAGAGTCCTAACAGTTTTATATGAATGTCCCTCTCAATTAGGACTCTCCAAGCTAGAGTCCTAACACACCAGCCCTCTTAAAATCAGCCTTGTCCTCGAGGCTGATGATTCGTGAATTCTGGGAATTTGATCTTCAAGTCGTCATAGTTCTCCCAAGTGGCATCTTCTATTGATAGGTTCTCCCACTGTATTAGCACTTCATTAGTGGGTCATCGTCGTTGAGTCACGATCCGTCGATCAATAATGGCACTTGGCTGGGTCTGGAGTTCTCTTTGGGTAGTCATATTTGGTGGGTGGCTTTGGGCTGTCTCGAAGCACCTATTTAAAACTTTCGTCTGGCCGTCGGTTTGTGGGTGATATGTCATACTCCTTTTTAATTTAGTACCCTGCATATGGAATAACTTTGTCCAAAATCTGCCCGTGAAGATGCAAGTAGAATTTACCGTAAGCACAATGCGTCTCTTATAGTGTAATTCTTTTGAGTCCCAATTGTAATAACCCAGAAAGCCATGTAGCAATTTTATGTTCCACGGGGTCAGCCAGTTTTGCATTGCTCCAATTTTGAAGGGGTCTACTACCACACCTTCCTCTGATATGATATGCCCAAGATATTCCACCTTCTTATGAAGAAAGCAAAAATTCATACTGGTTGTTATGTGTTTAAAAGGTGATTTTCGGTATGTCTTCTTCGCATACTCGTATTTGATGATACCCGAATCGAATGTCCAGCTTTGTGAAGATTTGTGCTCCCTTGGCAACTCATCTACTACTGAAATATGGTATTTATCCTTGATGGTTATGCCATTGAGAGCTCAGTAATCAACACATAATCGCCATATTCCATCCTTCTTTCGTATGAGGAGCACCGTTGAAGAGTAGGGGCTGCAACTTGGCCGAATAACTCCTGTTTTGAGCATCTCTTTTACAATCCTTTCTATTTCATCCTTCTGGAGATGTGGATATTGATATGGCTGAGCATTTGCTAGAGATTTGCCTGGAAGAATCATTATACAATGATCATGCCGATGGGTAAGAGGTAGGTTGCGCGGTTCGTCAAATATATCCGAAAATTCAGCAAGCAAAGGAAGTAGATTTGGATCTTCAAATTTTGTTGGCTCTCCCTTAGTTTGTTGCTCAAGTTGTACCAAAAAGCCGCTGCATGCTTTATGCAAAACCTTCTCCATTTGTTGTCTGCAAATCGTCGTTACGTCGCCCTCACGTTTCCCGTGCAGTATCACCTGTTTCTCCTTACTGTAAAATTTTATAATTAGTTGCATAAAATTCCGAGAAATATCACCTATTGTCATCAACCATTTAATTCTGAGTATGGCCTCATGATCATCAAGAGGGAGGAGGAAGAAATCTGCAATTATCTCTTGGTCCTGCAACAACAGTTTCACCTGCGGGCACCTATGATCACACTTCAAAATCCGTCCGTTGGCGACCTTAACGACAAACCTGCTGCAATTCTCAATAGGTAAGTTCATATAGACAGCAACCTTACTGTTTAGGAAGTTATTAGTGCTGCCCGTGTCGATGAGAACAGTGATCGGTTATTGTTTGAGCCTCCAACTTTCATCATTTGTGGGATTGAGTAGCCAACTAGTGTATGTACCGTAACTTTGGTCGGTTGTGGCTCTTCTTCTGCATCTTCTTCTTCATGTTCAAGGCTCTCTTTTGGATGTTCAATGACCTCTTCTTCTGTCGGTTCAATCATAAGAAGTCCCCCTTTACTACAGCGATGCTCACGACTCCACGGCTCATCATAATGCCAACATAACCCCTTCGCATATCGCTCCCGAAGCTCTTCTCTTATTAACCTCTTTGGTGTAGGGACTTGGTCGAAAGTAGGGGGGGCTAAGGGCTTCAATATTACTGGTTGAGGAGCGACCCTAGTCCTCCGAGCTTCATGGTTCAATTGCTCCTCTTGATGTCGTGCGAAAGAGATGACTGCCATCAGCGTATACGGTTGTCGTGCTTTAACTTCTCCTCGGATCTCCGGCTTCAAGCCCTCAATAAAGGTTCTCAATAGCTGTTTTTGAGACCAATCATGAGTTTGATTAGATAACCTTTCAAACCTGGTTTGGTACTCCTGAATGGTAGATGTTTGTCGGATCTTTGTTAGTTGTCCATCAATATTCTCGTAATCGGTTGGTCTAAAGCGGATCAGCAGTCCTTCTTTGAATTGTCACCATGAAAGGACTCCATAAGTATGTTCAAACTAGTCAAACCATTGTATAGCATCCCCTTCAAGATATATAGCTGTAATTTTCACCATAGATGCATCCGCGATTTTATGGTACCGAAAATATCGCTCCGCGTGCGAGATCCAACCAATTGGGTCTTCTTCTTCCCATCTAGGGAAGTCCACTCTCATGCATGGATAGTTGGGGTTGGTCATAGAGCTTCCCCTCTCTTGGAAGTCATATCTTTGGGCTTGGTGTGATTGGGCAAAGCTCTCTCCTTGATATGATTTCTTCGGGCTTAGTGGTCGGCCCAATCTGATTTCGGTAAAAAGCGTCCGAATCTTATCCTCCATTCGTGCCTCTAAAGCTTCGAATTTAGCATTGATTGCCTCCTTAGATGCCATAGTATATGCCGCCAAATCTGTGATGTTAAGATCTCTCTTTTGTAGTCGGGTTAAAGACATGTATTGGTTAAGATAGGTGATGGTCGAAAGGGTTGGTAGATCGGTGGATGTAGGCTACGGTTTAGGCTTGTTTTGTGGCTATTTTGGGTGCAGTTTGAGGGTGTGGTTTGGTGGAGTTTTAGGGCTGTAGATGAAAGTTTTGGATATGTGGTAGATGGTAGCAAAGGTTTGATAGAAATAAGTGGAAGTTGCAGCAAGTATGTGCTGTCTCGTAAGAGTAGAATTGTCGTCGAAGAAACAACGGTTTCTCGACGTAATTTCCACCAAAAACTTGAGAGAATTGAGTAGGGAATTGATAGCAAAATCACAGTTTATATGACAGCAAGAATATCTAATTTAATTAAGAACATTTCGGCAGTATAACAGCAAGGAAATTGGTGCAAGTTGCGATTGCAGAATTCTCGTCGAAAAATTTCAACAGGTTACGACGAAAATTTGCAGCAACATAAAATCGTTTTTAGAGATGAATTTCTTAATAGATCAATCTTAGATGGAAGCCAAGATGATCTATGAAGCGTATAAGAAATTTCATTCAAAAAAGATTGCAAATAGATGGGTTAAGGCAACAATATGCGGCTGAAATTTTCTGCAGCACAGATTTTTAGGTATAGCAGATTGGACGTAAAAGATCAGTAGTTTATATTGAGAATTTTTTGATGAAACTAAAGGGAAATCCACTGTTAGGAAGTGTCAAAGCTATCATAAAAATTTTGTAGAGATTTGGAGAGAAACAATGTAGTATCAAGATCAAACAAGCAGTGCTATGCGGTTGAAATTTTACAGTGCAGATTTTCAAGTGTAGCAGATTTGACGTAAAAGATCAATGGTTTATATTGAGAATTTTTTCAAAAAACCAAAGGGAAATCTGCTATTAAGAAGTGTCAAAGATGTAATAAAAATTTCATAGTAATTTGGATAGAAAAAGCATAGTAGCAAGATCAAAAAGATGGTACTATGCGGCTGGAATTCTGCAATGTATCTTTCGTCGTAGAGATGAAAACTTTGTGACGAAAGGTTTATGCAGCAATATAGGAACAGTTTTTTTTTTGGATTTTCGAATAAGGATAACTAAATTGCAGCAGCAGTAAGATAGGAAACCAGAACCTGTTGTAATTCACGGGGAGATCAAAGGATGATCCGCGGTGGTGGAGATGATGGCGGAATTCGGTGACGATCTTTTAAGCAATTGTGGGAATTGCTTTGGGCGGTTGTGGAGGGCTGATGGATGGCAGTGGAAGGGCAGCAAGATGCCAAGAACGCTGCTCTGATACCAGGTGGTAGAACCCTTGCAGAATTCTAAACTTGGGGTTGATCTCTTTAGGGGATCGGCCTCCTTGGAACTCTATAGGGGTTCCTCCCTCCAAGTTGCTGCTCAAAGGCTACAGAAAAGATTCATCTATTACTCATGAAAAGAGAAGGAATACTGTTAGAACCCGTGTAGATACTAAACTTGGGGTTGATCTCTTTAGGGGATCGGCCTCCTTGGAACTCTATAGGGGTTCCTCCCTCCAAGTTGTTGCTCAAAAGCTGTAGAAAAGAGAAGGAATACATGGCTATTTATACGGCTTCTAAACCCTAACTCCTAATAGGACTCCTATTTAAGACTCTTACTTCTAACCAACTCCTAGTAGGACTCCTAGTCAAGACTCCTATTCCCTTACAACTCCTAATTCTTCTCTAAGAAAACACCTCCTACATGAATGCCCCTCTCAATTAGGACTCTCCTAGCTAGAGTCCTAACAGAATGTCCCTCTCAATTAGGACTCTCCTAGCTAGAGTCCTAACAGTTTTACATGAATGTCCCTCTCAATTAGGACTCTCCAAGCTAGAGTCCTAACACACCCGCCCTCTTCAAATTAGCCTTGTCCTCGAGGCTGATGATTCGTGAATTCTAGGAATTTGATCTTCAAGTCGTCATAGTTCTCCCAAGTGGCATCTTCTATTGGTAGGTTCGCCCACTATATTAGTACTTCATTAGTGGGTCATCGTCGTCGAGTCACGATCCGTCGATCAATAATGGCACTTGGTTGGGTCTGGAGTTCTCTTTGGGTAGTCATATTTGGTGGGTGGCTTTGGGTTGTCTCCAAGCACCTATTTAAAACTTTCGTCTAGCCGTCGGTTTGTGGGTGATATGTCATACTCCTTTTTAATTTAATACCCTGCATATGGAATAACTTTGTCCAAAATCTGCTCGTGAAGATGCAAGTAGAATTTATTGTAAGCACAATGCGTCCCTTATAGTGTAATTCTTTTGAGTCCCAATTGTAATGAGCCATGGGGCTTGGTGCTTCCTCCAATTTTTTTTTTAATCTTACTAGTCTCTGAATCTTCCAACCATACCATCTTAATATCCTTATGAAAGTCGCTGCGAAAGCGCATCTACAAGTACATTCTCTTTCCCCTTTTTGTAAGTTATTTGATAATCAAATCCAAGAAGTTTTATTACCCTTTTTTGCTGCTCAGGGGATGATATTTTTCGGTCCAAAAAGTACTTGAGGCTTTTATGGTCGGTTTAAATTTGAAATCGTCGGCCGATCAAGTAGGGTCTCCACCTAGTTGCTGCACGCATAATGGCGAGCATCTCCTTATCATATGTTGACTTATTTTGATGGGAGGGAGATAATGCCTTGCTAGTGTATATGAGTGTTCGACCATCTTGCATGAGAATGACTCCAATTCCGACTCCAGATGCGTCGACCTCAATAATGAAGGGTCGGTTGAAATCTGGTAGTGTTAGCACCCGCGTCGTCGTCATGACTGCCTTAAGTTTGTCGAAGGCAGCGGAGGCTCTGTCCGACCATTGGAAGACATCTTTTTTTAGTAAGGAAGTAAGTGGTGCACTGATCTCTCCATAGTTTTTCACGAACTTGCAATAGTAGCCTGTTAAACCCAGAAAGCCATGTAGCAATTTTATGTTCCACGGGGTCAGCCAGTTTTGCATTGCTCCAATTTTGAAGGGGTCTACTGCCACACCTTCCTCTGATATGATATGCCCAAGATATTCGACCTTCTTATGAAGAAAGCAAAAATTCATAGTGGTTGTTGTGTGTTCAAAGGGTGATTTTCGGTATGTCTTCTTCGCATACTCGTATTTGATGATACCCGGATCGAAGGTCCTGCTTTGTGAAGATTTGTGCTCCCTTAGCAACTCATCTACTACTG
The DNA here is from genome assembly GCF_036884655.1 of Musa acuminata AAA Group. NCBI lineage: Eukaryota > Viridiplantae > Streptophyta > Magnoliopsida > Zingiberales > Musaceae > Musa > Musa acuminata. Next base: position 8,572,152 of record NC_088328.1, on the reverse strand, counting down.
GAATAGGGTATTTATCCTTGATGGTTATGCCATTGAGAGCTCGGTAATCAACACATAATCGCCATATTCCATCCTTCTTTCGTATGAGGAGCATCGGTGAAGAGTAGGGGCTGCAACTTGACCGAATAACTCCTGTTTTGAGCATCTCTTTTACAATCCTATCTATTTCATCCTTCTGGAGATGTGGATATTGATATGGCTGAGCATTTGCTGGAGATTTGCTTGGAAGAATCATTATACAATGATCATGCCGACGGGTAAGAGATAGGTTGCGCGGTTCGTCAAATATATTTTTTTTTTTTGGTAAGTAAAAGTAAATTGATTATGTGTAAAGATTCTATAAATAGCTTTATCTATACAAGTCATAGACAAAGCCAATTAACTCATAGAGTGCGAATGCGATAGTTATGACTACACATGCTGTAGACTATAACTACCTGTGGGTACATTATTTGACATCATTCCCAAGATCTTTAGCTAATAGCAAAATTAAATTTGATAAAAATATCTTTTTCTCTTCGGGTGAAGTGCTCGATTTTGAGATCATGCTCCATACAGGATCTTGAGTCTCTAATAATCTCTTTCAAGAGCTGAGCATTGTTTGTGTGTTGACATTCAAAGATTCACACAATTGGTCATCGTGCTTGGTTGAAAAGCCAGTGGCGCGAAGCTACCGTGTGTCGGATTATGACTGAACGCCTCTAAGTCAGAATCCTAGCTAGCAACCGGCGCTCTCGCCCGTCGTTCGCCTCCCGACCCACAGTAGGGGCCTTCGGTCCCCATGAGCTCGTTTCGCCGGTGTAGCCCCCGCGGTGGTATAGCCACGGGTGGCCATCGGGAAGTGAAATTCCGCACGGACGACGGGCAGAATCCTTTGCAGACGACTTAAATACGCGATGGGGCATTGTAAGTGGTAGAGTGGCCTTGCTGCCACGATCCACTGAGATCCAGCCCTGCGTCGCAAGGATTCGTTCTGGTCAAATATATCTGAAAATTCAGCAAGCAAAGGAAGTAGATTTGGATCTTCAAATTTTGTTGGCTCTCCCTTAGTTTGTTGCTCAAGTTGTACCAAAAAGCCGTTGTATGCTTTATGCAAAACTTTCTCCATTTGTTGTGTGCAAATCGTCGTTACGTCGCCTTCACGTTTCCCGTGCAGTATCACCTATTTCTCCTTACTGTAAAATTTTATAATTAGTTGCATAAAATTCCAAGAAATATCACCTAATGTCATCAACCATTTAATTCTAAGTATGGCCTCATGATCATCAAGAGGGAGGAGGAAGAAATCTGCAATTATCTCTTGGTCCTGCAACAACAGTTTCACTTGCGGGCACCTATGATCACACTTCAAAATCCGTCCGTTGGCGACCTTAACGACAAACCTACTGCAATTCTTAATAGGTAAGTTCATATGGACAGCAACCTTACTGTTTAGGAAGTTATTAGTGCTGCCCGTGTCGATTAGAACAGTGATCGGTTGTTGTTTGAGAAAGCCTCCAACTTTCATCGTTTGCGGGTTTGAGTAGCCAGCTAGTGTATGTACCGTAATTTCGGTCGGTTGTGGCTCTTCTTCTACATCTTTTTCTTCATGTTCAAGGCTCTCTTCTGAATGTTCAATGACCTCTTCTTCTATTGGTTCAATCATAAGAAGTCCTCCTTTACTACAGCGATGCTCACGGCTCCACGGCTCGTCACAATGCTAACATAACCCCTTCGCATATTGCTCTCGAAGCTCTTCTCTTGTTAACCTCTTTGGTGTAGGGACTTGGTCAATAGTAGGGGGGGCTGAGAGCTTCAATATTACTAGTTGAGGAGCGACCCTAGTCCTCCAAGCTTCATGGTTCAATTGCTCCTCTTGATGTCGTGCGAAAGAGATGGCTGCCATAAGCGTATACGGTTGTCGCGCTTTAACTTCTCCTCGGATCTCTGGCTTCAAGCCCTCAATGAAGGTCCTCAATAGCTGTTTTTGAGACCAATCATGAGTTTGATTAGATAACCTTTCAAACCTAGTTTGGTACTCCTGAATGGTGGAAGTTTGTCGGATCTTTGCTAGTTGTCCATCAATATTCTCGTAATCGGTTGGTCTGAAGTGGATCAGCAGTCCTTCTTTGAATTGTTGTCATGAAAGGACTCCATAAGTATGTTCAAACCAGTCAAACCATTGTATAGCATCCCCTTCAAGATGTATAGCCGTAATTTTTACCATAGATGCATCCGCGGTTTTGTGGTACCGAAAATATCGCTCCGCGCGCGAGATCCAACCAATCGGGTCTCCTTCTTCCCATCTAGGGAAGTCCACTCTCATGCATGGATAGTTGGGTTCAGTCATAGAGCCTCCCCTCCCTTGAAACTCATCTCTTTGAGCATGCTGCGATTGGGCAAAACTCTCTCTGTGATATGATTTTTTTGGGCTTAGTGATCGGCCCAATCTGAGTTCGGTAAAGAGCGTCCGAATCTTATCCTCCATTCGCGCCTCCAAGGTTACGAATTTAGCATTGATTGCCTTCTTAGATGCCATAGTATATGCCTTCAAATTTATGATGTTAAGATCTCTCTTTTGTTGTCAGGTTAAAGGCATGTATAGTTGAGAGAAGTGATGGTCGAAAGGATTGATGGATCGATGGATATAGGCTACGATTTAGGCTTGTTTTGTGGCTGTTTTGGGTGCAGTTTGAGGGTGTGGTTTAGTGAAGTTTTAGGGCTATAGATGAATGTTTTGGATCTGTGGTAGATGGCAGCAAAGGTTTGATAGAAATCAGTGGAAGTTGCAGCAAGTATGTGCTGTCTTGTAAGAGTAGGATTGTCGTCGAAGAAACAACGGTTTCTCGACGTAATTTCTATCAAAAACTTGAGAGAATTGAGGAGGGAATTAATAGCAAAATCACAGTTTATATGACAGCAAGGATATCTAATTTAATCAAGAAAATTTCGGCAGTATTACAGCAACGAAATTGGTGCAAGTTGCGATTGCAGAATTCTCGTCAAAAAATTTCAGCGGGTTACGACGAAACTTTGCAGCAACATAAAATCATTTTTTGAGATGAATTTCTTAATAGATCAATCTTAGATAGAAGCCAAGATGATCTATGAAGTGTATAAGAAATTTCATTCAAAAAAGATTGCAAATAGATGGGTTAAGGCAACAATATGCGGCTGAAATTTTCTGCAGCACAGATTTTTAGGTATAGCAGATTGGACGTAAAAGATCAGTGGTTTTAATGAAACTAAAGGGAAATCGACTGTTAGGAAGTGTCAAAGCTATCATAAAAATTTCGTAGAGATTTGGATAGAAACAATGTAGTATCAAGATCAAACAAACAGTGCTATGCGGTTGAAATTTTACAGTGCAGATTTTCAAGTATAGCAAATTTGATGTAAAAGATCATTGGTTTATATTGAGAATTTTCTGAAAAAACCAAAGGGAAATCTGTTGTTAGGAAGTGTCAAAGATGTCATAAAAATTTCATAGAAATTTGGATAGAAAAAGCATAGTAGCAAGATTAAACAGATGGTACTATGCGGCTAGAATTCTGCAATGTATCTTTTGTCGTAGAGATGAAAACTTTGTGACGAAAGGTTTATGCAGCAATATAGGAACAGTTTTTTTTTTTTTTGGATTTTCAAATAAGGATAACTAAATTGCAGCAGTAGTAAGGTAGGAAACCAGAACTTGTTGCAATTCACGGGGAGATCAAAGGATGATCCGCGGTGGTGGAGATGATGGCGGAATTTGGCGACGATCTTTTAAGCAATTGTGGGAATTGCTTTGGGCGGTTGTGGAGGGCTGATGGATGGCAGTGGAAGGGTAGCGAGATGCCAAGAACACTGCTCTGATACCAGGTGTTAGAACCCTTGCAGATTCTAAACTTGGGGTTGATCTCTTTAGGGGATCGGCCTCCTTGGAACTCTATAGGGGTTCCTCCCTCCAAGTTACTGCTCAAAGGCTGCAGAAAAGATTCTTCTATTGCTAATGAAAAGAGAAGGAATACATGGCTATTTATAGGGCTTCTAAACCCTAACTCCTAATAGGACTCCTGCTTAAGACTCTTACTTCTAACCAACTCCTAATAGGACTCCTACTCAAGACTCCTATTCCCTTACAACTCCTAATTCTTCTCTAAGAAAAAAAACCTCCTACATGAATGCCCCTCCCAATTAGGACTCTCCTAGCTTGAGTCCTAACAGAATGTCCCTCTCAATTAGGACTCTCCAAACTAGAGTCCTAACATTCTTCTTCTTCCTCTGCTTCTTTTCTTCTCCTCTTCTTCCCTTCTCCTCCCCGACGCCCCACACATGAACTCCTCTGTTTCCTCCTACACGAAACAGAGGTGCTGCAGCTATCTCTCTTTCCTCTCCCTCTTCCCTCTCTTCTTCTTCTTCTTTTCTTCTCTTCTCCCTCTTCTTCCTCTCTTCTTTTCCCTCTTCTTCTCTTCTCCCTCTACTTCTCTTCTTCTCCCCACGCCCCACCGCTCCTCTCTCTGTTTCTCGAAGAAACAGAGAGAGCGTGGGAGGCGGTGGGATAAAACCGAAATTTTTTGTTTTCTTTATTTTTTTTCTTTTTGTAACTTAACAGTTTAGTCCTTGAAATTTCTATATTTACATATAGGTCCTCCAATTTACATATAAATCCTTATTAATAAATTTTTCAAAGTGAGGGATATTACAAGTTTAGCCTATAGTGGGCTTTAATAACCCATAGCCCACAACTATTAAAACAGTTTCTCTTTTAACCTAAACCCTAACTCTCGTAATCAAGAGGAATGGTGGCTGGAGAAAAAAAAATGGCAACGATGGCTGTGAAAAAGGGAGAAGCAGTAGTAGCAATTGAGGGTAGAAAAACAAGAGAAGATGGAAAGGGAAGAAGACAAGAATAACACAAAGGCTATTCTTAACTATCCAAGTAGTGTCCTCATCTCAAGTTAAATCATATTTATAGTGGATTCTAACTGTGATCACTTGGGGAGATTTTGGATATTATGCATAGTAATATAAATCTTGTATCCTAGTTATTCTCTTTTGATTATTGCTTAAGTTTTGGGCAAGAGACTCTGAAATTTGTATATTAGTTATTTTTATAGTGAATTTTCTCTAGCTTGCCCCGTGGTTTTTACAATTTATATTGGAGGGATTTTCTACGTAAATCTTGGTATCCTATTTAATTATGATTTCAATTTAATTCCATTATGTGTTATGGCTTCCTTGTATTTATTCGTATGTAAAGTTTTTTTTTATTCCATCACCTTATTTTCGTTACTTAGTTGTTAATAGATGTGTTATCTCTTGGGCTCAAGCAATATCTGATCCATCTTTCAAGGGGATTTTCTAACTCTTTCCTATCATCCTCTAAGTTTGATAGGATTAAAGAATCTTCTGAGAATTTTACTGAATTTGAAGAGGGACAATTGGTTGCTTGGAGATTGTTATGGTCCTCTAGTCAAGTTGGCAATTTTTTGCATGAACCTCCTTTATAAATGCTTAGCTATTGAAGCTTGATATGCTTTGTAGCTTTTTCATGTTTTGGTTTAAGCTTGGATTCAGTTTTTCTAGTATATCTTCCAAATATTGGAACTAACCTTGAATCTATTGCTTTTTGGGTAGACCCCTTAGAGTACATGACAAATGACAAATGCCTTTCTTAGTAAGTTTGTTCATGTTTGCATTAAGCTTTGTTGGAATTAAACTTGTTCAAGTGTCATAAAGAGATTCATTTCATCAAAAGAAAGGTTCATTGCATCAAGAGGGAGATTCATTACATCAAGAAGAAAAAATAGATTAAAAGTCTATGGAATGATAAGTTAAATTGGTTATTGGTTCTTGAAAGGGTTTGTTGAAAAAGAATAATTTATCTTGAATACAATTAATGTAATGTATCTTTGGGGACTATATAAACCCTATATATTGGGTCATGAAATAGATAGAGTTTCTAAAATTATAAAGAGTTTTCTTGAGAGAAATATAAAAGATTGAAGCTTGTCCTACTCTTCCTCTATTTGATAACTCTATCCCTTCTTTCTATCAAGATCAACATTTGGTATCAGAGCATAGGTTATGCTTTGACCTCTTCCTCAAGTATCATCCAACTCCAAATTCCCAGATTGACAAAAGAAAATTATGACATATGGTGCATCCAAATGAAATTTCTTCTAGGCTCTCAAGATGTATGAGAGTTTGTAGAAGATGGATTTGTTGAACTAAGTCCAGCAGAAGAAGGAGCAATAAATGTAGAAGGAAGAAAACAACTCAAAGAAAAAAGGAAGAAGGAGAAAAAGGCTTTATTCACGATCTACCAAGGGCTTGATGATACAATGTGTTAGGATCAAGAGCGAGGTCGGCACTAAGAGGGGAGGGTGAATTAGTACAGTGGATAAAATCATGTCTTCAAAAACTTTCATATGATAAAACCCGAACTCGGAAATGCTTAACTTGAAACACATGTTCATAAATGTATTGAAGGCAATAAGCTATTAAAGAGGTTTGCAATAAAGATAGATTGTTCAAAGTAAAATACAAACCAGATTTTAGAGTGGTTCGGTCGTCGTGACCTACATCCACTTCGTTGATTCCTCTTTCGTCGAGGCCATCAGCATCCACTATCAATCTTCCTTTAATAGATGAAGATCAACCTTCTTCTTACACCCCTCTTCTCCTTTTCACGAGTTTAGGAGACAACCCTTATAAGCACTCACTCCTCTCTTACAAAATTCAAAACTTAGAGTGGAGGAGGAAATTTCTAAAGAGATTGCAGCAGAGTTTCTTCACTTTTAAACTCTTTGTGCTTGTGTGCTTTAACCAGGGATGAGAGGGGTATTTATAGGCTTCAAGTTGATTCAAACTTGGAGCCTAAAACTTTCCCCTCCCGGGTTCCCCGAGCATGGGTAGTACCATCGCCTACGTTGGGCAGTACCACCACCCAGTGTCAATCTGACACTAACACTGCCCTGGGTGGTACCACCGCTTGGCACCCTGCCAAGGGCGGTACAACCACCCAGACTAGCGGTACCACCGCCTAACACAATCTTGAAGACTGTACCACGACGGTGAGACTTCTTAGGGCATTGTTTGGGCATATTATTGGGCCCAACACAATCCTTACATGGGCTTAGCTGGCCCCTAATTGGGTTGGCCCAAATCCAAACCCAATTATGTGCTAACTACGAAATCTAAGACATAATCTGAGCTAAACAAGTCCGTAAGTCTATTTTTTCGGTGAGCTTCCGGCGATATTCCAGCGATCTTCCGATGATCTCTCGGCAATGTTCCGGCGGACTCCTAGCATGCTCCTGGACTTCACGATGATCTTCTTGGCGAGTTCCAATGAGCTTCTCTGGCATGCTCTGAGACTTCTTGACTGGTTTCGCCAGAACTTCCGACAAACGTCCGGACTTCCAACGAACTCTCGAACTCCTAACGAAGTTGCGTCCTTGACTCCGGGACTTCATTTTGCTTCATGCCTTACTATCATAGTTAATCATGCACATGTAAATGTTAGGATCGGAGCGGCACTAAGAGGGGGGGGTGAATTAGTGCAACGGATTAAAACTTCGATTTTAATCAAAATCTTTCGTACGTTAAGAACGAAACTTGAGAAATTTAACTTGAAGGCGTATTCTTAAAGTTGCGCAGCAAGAGTAATGAGGAACTAAAGCAGTAAGAAGATTTGCAGTAATGTAAATGACAATAATAAAAAGCAAACCAGAGATTACGCCGATTTTTAGAGTGGTTCAGTCAAATGACCTACTCCACTTGCGAGGCCCCTCTTCGATGAGGCTCCCACCTTCCACTAGCAAGTCTCTTGAAATGGAAGGGTAAACACCCCTCTTACAACCTTTTATAAGCAGCTCAACCTCTTACAAATTTTCAATAAGAAAGGAGGAGGAGAACTCTCTAGCAAATTGAAAACAAGACTTGCTAAGACTTTCTAAGACTTTTCTCTCAATCAAAATGCTTCTCAAAAGTTGTAACCTCGGCTGAGATTTGAGGGGTATTTATAGGCCTCAAGAGGATTCAAATTTTGGGCTCCAAAATTTGAATTCTCTTAGGGTTCCCTGTGCTGGAGGTTCCACCGCCCAGCCAGGCAGTGCCACCGCCCAGCGCTCGGGTGCTGGACGGTGCAACCGCCCAGCCAAGGAGGTGTCACCGCCCAGCCAGGCGGTGCCACCGCCTGGCTCTTCAATTCATTTGTTTGGCTTATTTTTAGCCCAAACCAAATCTAACTTTGGGCCCAGTTGGCCCCTAACCAGGATATAGGATTATTTCTTAATCCTAATCCTAATTACAGGTGAACTACATAACACAAAAAAAACATCCTAAGCAAGTTTTTTAACCGCGAACGTCGAGTCTTGTTCCGGCGAGCTTTCCGACGAACTTCTTCCGACGGACTCCCTACAAGCTCCCAATCTTTGTGATGACTTTAACGAGTAGCCGAGCCTTCTCGGTGATCTCCGCGAGCCTCCGACGATTTCTTCGGCGAACTTCCGACATGTTCACGATTTCTTCTCGGATGGTTCCGGCAGCATCTCCGATGATTCTTCGGTCTCTTAAACGTCCATCGAACTCGACTCCGGTATCCTTGCTTTATGTTTTCTGGTTATCGTAGTTAATCCTGCACACTTAACTCAATAATATGGATTAGATCAATTAACCCACCAATTGATTATATCATCAAAATCCGAGATTCAACAGTAAATACATACTTCGATCTAGATAATTAATACTAAGCATTAATCATGTTGTCCAGCTTGTATTGTTCCCTTGACACTTCGTCCGATTCTTCGGCGCATCGTCCTCTCTTGCGGCTTATTGCTCAATTGCCCAATTGACTCCACAACTCCGATATCCTTAGCACAATATCCACTCTTCTTGGCCAAATGCTCGAATCTATGGCCCGAAGCCTTCTGTCGATACGTCGACCGATCCACCAGCTCGACGTCCAATCTTCTGACATGTTTTCCTCCAGCACAACATGATTCTTCCTTCTTTAATTGTCTCATCCTGATCGAAGCATCCTGCATCACTCAAAACACAGATTAAAATCATAAACAATTATTAATTGGTTTCATCATCAAAATCTGAGATTCAACAATCTCCCCCTTTTTTATGATGACAACCAATCGACGACGGAGTTAATCTTAACTCCTAAAGTTTAAACAAACTCCCCCTATCAATATGCCATATTGATAAAACTCTTGGATTCAAAAATCCAAGCAAACATGTCATGATCAAATCATGCATAACATCAACATACTTCTCCCCCTTTGTTATCAACAAAAAGGAGAAGTTAAATTCTCATGTTTGAGATATAAGTTCAAATCATTACATGAAGAACATAATATCAAGTTTTATCATCATGCAATTTGAAGCTAGAAAATTTAGCAAGTGTTACATCATGCAAGCTATTAAGTTTTAGATATGTTCAAGAAAGCAATACTTGCTTCTTGAAATATGCAAGTTGCAAGCTAGCAATTTTTTTCTTCCTTTGCAGTGTTTGAGCTAGCAATTTTGCTTCCGTTGCAAAGTGCAAGTTAGCATGTTTTATCTCTTTTCATGATGTGTATGCTAGAAATTCTTTCTCCCCCTTTGTCATTGGCAAAAAGAGAGAAATAACAAAACAATGGTGCAATTAATCAATTTTCAAATTATGACAAATGCAAAGTGTTCTTATTTCAATATGTCATAATTCAGATAAACCTTGAATTTAAATTTAATTCAAGTCAATGCAATTTTAATCATGATTCTCATACATGATATGCAATACATCAAATACATCATCATAATAAAATCATAAGTATTGCATGCATCATTTTTGAATAATCTAGCAACTTTGCTTCCTAGAAAGTTTTTCTCCTTGTAATTTGTGAGCTAGCAAATTTTACACAAGAAATTTGGCAAGATTTTTGCATCCTTTTTAGATGAGCAAGCATTTTGCTTCTTCTTGAAAGATGCAAGTGTTAGAACCCTTGCAGATTCTAAACTTGGGGTTGATCTCTTTAGGGGATCGGCCTCCTTGGAACTCTATAGGGGTTCCTCCCTCCAAGTTGCTGCTCAAAGGCTGTAGAAAAGATTCATCTATTGCTTATGAAAAGAGAAGGAATACATGGCTATTTATAGGGCTTCTAAACCATAACTCCTAATAGGACTCCTATTTAAGACTCTTACTTCTAACCAACTCCTAGTAGGACTCCTAGTCAAGACTCTTATTCCCTTACAACTCCTAATTCTTCTCTAAGAAAACACCTCCTACATGAATGCCCCTCTCAATTAGGACTCTCCTAGCTAGAGTCCTAACAGTTTTACATGAATGTCCCTCTCAATTAGGACTCTCCAAGCTAGAGTCCTAACACACCCGCCCTCTTCAAATCAGCCTTGTCCTCGAGGCTAATGATTCGTGAATCCTAGGAATTTGATCTTCAAGTCGTCATAGTTCTCCCAAGTGGCATCTTCTATTGGTAGGTTCGCCCACTATATTAGTATTTCATTAGTGGGTCATCGTCGTCGAGTCACGATCCGTCGATCAATAATGGCACTTGGCTGGGTCTGGAGTTCTCTTTGGGTAGTCATATTTGGTGGGTGGCTTTGGGCTGTCTCCAAGCACCTATTTAAAACTTTCGTCTGGCCATCGGTTTGTGGGTGATATGTCATACTCCTTTTCAATTTAGTACCCTGCATATGGAATAATTTTGTCCAAAATCTGCACGTGAAGATGCAAGTAGAATTTATCGTAAGCACAATGTGTCCCTTATAGTGTAATTCTTTTGAGTCCCAATTGTAATGAGCCATGGGGCTTGGTGCTTCCTCCAATTTTTTTTATAATCTTACTAGTCTCTGAATCTTCCTACCATACCATCTTAATATCCTTAAGAAAGTCGCTGGTTGGAAGTAAAACGATCGAAAATTCAGCTTGCTCGGGTAGCTGCGAAAGCGCATCTGCAACAACATTCTCTTTCCACATTTTGTAAGTTATTTCATAATCAAATCCAAGAAGTTTTGTTACCCATTTTTGCTGCTCGGGGGAAGATATCTTCTGCTCCAAGAGATATTTTAGGCTTTTATGGTCGGTCTTGATTTGAAAGTATCGCCTGATCAAGTACGATCTCCACCTCGTTGCTGTGCGCACAATGGCGAGCATCTCCTTATCATATGTTGACTTATTTTGATGGGAGGGAGATAATGCCTTGCTAGTGTATGCGAGTGGTCGACCATCTTGCATGAGAATGACTCCAATTCTGACTCCAGATGCGTCCGCCTCAATAATGAAGGGTCGGTTAAAATCTGGTAGTGTTAGCATCGGCGTCGTCGTCATGGCTGCCTTAAGTTTGTCGAAGGCAGCGGAGGCTCTGGCCGACCATTGGAAGACATCTTTTTTCAGTAAGGAAGTAAGTGGTGCATTGATCTCGCCATAGTTTTTCACGAACTTGCAATAGTAGCCTGTTAAACCTAGAAAGCCATGTAGCAATTTTACGTTCCTCGGGGTAGGCCAGTTTTGCATTGCTTCAATTTTGAAGGGGTCCACTGTCACACCTTCCTCTGATATGATATGCCCAAGATATTCCACCTTATGTTGAAGAAAGCAAAAATTCGTAATGGTTGTTGTGTGTTCAAAAGGTGGTTTTCGGTATGTCTTCTTCGCACACTCATATTTGATGATACCCGGATCAAAGGTCCAGCTTTGTAAAGATTTGTGCTCCCTTTCATCTAGTAATTCATCTGCTATTGGAATAAGGTATTTGTCCTTGATGGTTATGCCATTGAGAGCTCGGTAATCAATGCATATTCGCCATGTTCCATCCTTCTTGCGTACAAGTAGCACCGGTGAAGAATAGAGGTTGCAACTTTTTTTTTTGGTAAGTAAAAGTAAATTGATTATGTGTAAAGATTTTACAAATAGCTTTATCTATACAAGTCATAGACAAAGCCAATTAACTCATAGAGTGCGAATGCGATAGTTATGACTACACATGCTGTAGACTATAACTACCTGTGGGTACATTATTTGACATCATTCCCAAGATCTTTAGCTAATAGCAAAATTAAATTTGATAAAAATATCTTTTTCTCTTCGGGTGAAGTGCTCGATTTTGAGATCATGCTCCATACAGGATCTTGAGTCTCTAATAATCTCTTTCAAGAGCTGAGCATTGTTTGTGTGTTGACATTCAAAGATTCTATTACATCTCTCCTTCCACATCCACCAAATAGCGCATCTGAAAGTAACCTTTGCCAGTTGTGTAAGTGGCCCTTTTCTTGAGAAACATTGCATAAGGTGCCTAGTTCTTGGTGCAAGTTTAGTTGCGGCAGTCTATTGAGTTCAAATCGCTGGAGAATCTCCTTCCATATCCATTTTGTATAATTACAAGCAAAATAAAGGTGGTCAACAGTTTCTTCTTGTTGCAAACAAAGGGAGCATCGGTTAACATGATAGATACCTCTTCTTTTCATATTGTCTATTGTAGGTAGTTTATTGAGAAGGGCCTGCCATGTACATAAGGAGTGTCTTTGTGATCCCGGTCGATCCCATGTCCAACTGCTTGGGACCCACTTGTTATTTCTTTGTCTAATTTGATTCCATACGGATGTGGCACTAAATTTGCCATTGTCATGAGTCCAAATAAGTATATCTGAAGAGTTGTTCCTGATTGGAATAGCTATAATAGTCGGCCAAAGTGATAACATTTCGGGAGAAATAGGATTAGGGAGACACCAGGTACCGTTAGCAATGAACTCGGAAACCTTCCAATCTTTGGGAGCCCCAAGATCTTTTCGTATTCTGTCGCCATATAATTGAAATATACTCTTCCCATTCACCCAAGGATCGTACCACATATTAGTACTAGTTCCAGAAGAGATTGCATAAGAAATGTGTTTAATTAGCCAATTCCTTGCCTTTAAAATTCCTTTCCAAGCTGAAGAGTGGTATGTTCTTGTTGAAATTTCCCAGATTGATTCCTTTGAAAGATACCTAGCAGAAACCCATTGTGACCATAAGGAACATTTGTTTTGCAAAAGATCCCACAATTGTTGTACCAGGCATGCTTGATTCCAATCTCTAGTATTTCTCAAATTTAGCCCCCCTTCATCTTTCGGTTTGCAAATGCTATCCCAATTTACCATATGCATTGCCTTATCATTTGTGCCATTCCAGAAGAAGTTCATTAATAACCGTTCAATATCTTGGAGAAGTCCAGCAGGCAGAAGAAATGCATTAAACCAATATATAGAGTAGGTTGCAACTTGGCCGAATAACTCCTGTTTCGAGCATCTCTTTTACAATCATTTCTATTTCATCCTTCTGGAGATGTAGATATTGATAAGGCTGAGTATTTGCTAGAAGTTTGCCTGAAAGAATCAATATATAATGATCATGCCGACGGGTAAGAGGTAGGTTGTACGGTTCGTCAAATATATCTGAAAATTGAGGAAGCAAAGGAAGTAGGTTTGGATCTTCAAATTGTATTAGCTCTTTTTCTGCATCTTCTTCTTCATGTACAAGGCTTTCTTCTGGATGTTCAATGACCTCTTCTTCTATTGGTTCAATCATAAGAAGTCTCCCTTTACTACAACGATGCTCACGGCTCCACGGCTCGTCACAATGCCAACATAACCCCTTCGCATATCGCTCCCGAAGCTCTTCTCTTGTTAACCTCTTTGGTGTAGGGACTTGGTCAATAGTAGGGGGGGCTGAGGGCTTCAATATTACTGGTTGAGGAGCGACCCTAGTCCTCCGAGCTTCATGGTTCAATTGCTCCTCTTGATGTCGTGCGAAAGAGATGGCTGCCATAAGCGTATACGGTTGTCGCGCTTTAACTTCTCCTCGGATCTCTGGCTTCAAGCCCTCAATAAAGGTTCTCAATAGCTGTTTTTGAGACCAATCATGAGTTTGATTAGATAACCTTTCAAACCTGGTTTGGTACTCCTGAATGGTAGAGGTTTGTCGGATCTTTGCTAGTTGTCCGTCAATATTCTCGTAATCGGTTGGTTTGAAGCGGATCAGTAATCCTTCTTTGAATTGTCGCCATGAAAGGACTCCATAAGTATGTTCAAACCAGTCAAACCACTGTATAGCATCCCCTTCAAGATGTATAGCTGCAATTTTCACCATAGATGCATCCGCGGTTTTGTGGTACTGAAAATATCGCTCCGCGCGCGAGATCCAACCAATTGGGTCTCCTTCTTCCCATCTAGGGAAGTCCACTCTCATGCATGGATAGTTGGGGTTGGTTATAGAGCTTCCCCTCTCTTGGAAGTCATATCTTTGGGCTTGGTGTGATTGGGCAAAGCTCTCTCCTTGATATGATTTCTTCGGGCTTAGTGGTCGGCCCAATCTGAGTTCGGTAAAGAGCGTCCGAATCTTATCCTCCATTCGCGCCTCCAAGGCTTCGAATTTAGCATTGATTGCCTCCTTAGATGTCATAGTACATACCTCCAAATCTATGATGTTAAGATCTCTCTTTTGTTGTCAGGTTAAAGGCATGTATAGTTGAGAGAAGTGATGGTCGAAAGGATTGGTGGATCGATGGATGTAGGCTACGATTTAGGCTTGTTTTGTGGCTGTTTTGGGTGCAGTTTGAGGGTGTGGTTTAGTGGAGTTTTAGGGCTGTGGATGAAAGTTTTGTATCTGTGGTAGATGGCAGCAAAGGTTTGATAGAAATCAGTGGAAGTTGCAGCAAGTATGTGCTGTCTTGTAAGAGTAGAATTATCGTCGAAGAAACAATGGTTTCTCGATGTAATTTCTACCAAAAACTTGAGAGAATTGAGGAGGGAATTGACAGAAAAATTATAGTTTATATGACAGCAAGGATATCTAATTTAATCAAGAAAATTTCGGCAGTATAACAGCAAGGAAATTGGTGCAAGTTGCGATTGCAGAATTCTCGTCGAAAAATTTCAGCAGGTTACGGCGAAAATTTGCAACAACATAAAATCATTTTTAGAGATCAATTTCTTAATAGATCAATCTTAGATGGAAGCCAAGATGATCTATGAAGTGATTAAGAAATTTCATTCAAAAAATATTGCAAATAGATGGGTTAAGGCAACAATATGCGGCCGAAATGTTCTGCAACATAGATTTTCAAGTGTAGCAGATTGGACATAAAAGATCAGTAGCTTATGTTAAGAATTTTTCGATGAAACCAAAGGAAAATCCACTGTTAGGAAGTGTCAAAGATGTCATAAAAATTTCGTAGAAATTTGGATAGAAAAAGTATAGTTGCAAGATCAAATAGATGGTGCTATGCGGCTGGAATTTTACAGTGCAGATTTTCAAGTATAGCAGATTAGACGTAAAATATCAATGGTTTATATTGAGAATTTTTTGACAAAACCAAAGGAAATCTGCTGTTAGGAAATGTCAAAGATGTCATAAAAATTTTGTAAAAATTTGGATAGAAAAAATACAGTAGCAAGATCGAACAGATGGTGCTATGCGGTTGGAATTCTGCAATGTATCTTTCGTCGTAGAGATGAAAACTTTATGACGAAAAGTTTATGCAGCAATATAAGAATAATTTTTTTTTATTTTCAAATAAGGATAACTAAATTGCAGCAGTAGTAAGGTAGAAAACCAGAACCTGTTGCAATTCACGGGGAGATCAAAGGATGATCCGTGGTGGTGGAGATGACGGCGGAATTTGGCAACGATCTCTTAAGTAATTGTGGGAATTGCTTTGGGCAGTTGTGGAGGGTTGATGGATGGCTGTGGAAGGGCAGCGAGATGCTAAGAATGTTGCTCTGATACCAGGTGTTAGAACCCTTGCAGATTCTAAACTTGGGGTTGATCTCTTTAGGGGATCGGCCTCCTTGGAACTCTATAGGGGTTCCTCCCTCCAAGTTGCTGCTCAAAGGCTGCAGAAAAGATTCATCTATTGCTTATGAAAAGAGAAGGAATACATGACTATTTATAGGGCTTCTAAACCCTAACTCCTAATAGGACTCCTATTTAAGACTCTTACTTCTAACCAACTCCTAGTAGGACTCCTAGTCAAGACTCCTATTCCCTTACAACTTCTAATTTTTCTCTAAAAAACCACCTCCTACATGAATGCCCCTCTCAATTAGGACTCTCCTAGCTAGAGTCCTAACAGTTTTACATGAATGTCCCTCTCAATTAGGACTCTCCTAGCTAGAGTCCTAACAGTTTTACATGAATGTCCCTCTCAATTAGGACTCTCCAAGCTAGAGTCCTAACAGCAAGCTATCAAGCTAGCAAAATTTACTCCCCCTATGTCATTGTCAAATAGAAGGGAAGAATACAATGTTGTGATTATTTTCCCTTTTTATCAATCTTCACATCATGACAAAAGTTGAAGTATCAATCCCTTTTTTTTGTTTAATATGTTTGTGCATCATAATAGTTTCAAATTAAAACATGCACAATTTCAAAACCTTACATTTCATTTTTCATGCATGATATTAAAAATAAATCAATCATCACTACAACTCATCATGTACATTATTAAAATGTAAAATCATCAAACATGATACAAATATTTATTTTTAAAATATTCATCATTATTTTGAGCATATCATACATGATACTAAGACATTCATAATACATCATTTTAGCAACAAATCATAGTATTTCAAATCATGATGATATCTAAATGTCATTATATACTATCATGATCATAACTTCTCATTTGTATAATATCATGAGTATTGCATGATTTCATATCATCACATGAAAATTACCAATAAAAATTGGTGATGAGATGCACAAATAATGAAGACAAATTATGAAAATCAAGAGACATATTATGATTCTTTTTTAATAACTAAAATAGCGAAAAGAAAGAATCATAGTAAATAATCTTGATTTGTAAAAAGAATTCTCAAGTTATAATTCTAAGAAATCAAGAGAAACCATGATTTATTTTAACAAATCTCCTCTTAAATAAAATAACGAAAATAATTCTTAGGAGATCATGAAAAATCTTGATTCATAAAAGATTTTCAAGTTATAATCAATTCATGAATACCGAAGGAACATTCATGATTCATTTAGATAATTTTTCTCTTTATTAAATGACAAAATGAAGCATAGGAGATCAAAAACCAAGATCTTGATTTATGCATAAGAAATCTCAAGTTATAAATCTCGAAAAATCAAGATAAAGCTCATTCAAATTTAAATCATCAACTCAAAATCATTTTCAAGAGATTCAAAAAAGTAATACAAATATATTCATTAATCTCTTTTTTTTTAAAAAATCAATAAAATAGAGAAATTTTTCAAGGAGAAAGGTTTCCTCTTTTTAGTTTGTTTCATACAAGCATGCCTTTGTTTTTTTTACCAAATAGAAATATGCATCATATTTAAAACTGAAAAAGCCATTTTAATTACGGCAAAGTTCGATAATTCATAAATCACAAAAATCTTCATGCATAATGTTGAAAAATAAATTTATTAGATATGATATCATTAAACATGATTTCATAAGGCATTTTTAATCAAAATCATTATGTTTATCATAAAAATATAATTTTCATGATTATTTTTAGAATTACTAGCATGATTATAATTTTTGCATTTCCATTTCTAAACATGCAATTTTCAAGAAAAAAAATATTCTAAACAAAAAAAATAAATATATCATGAAAAGCATCATGTAATTTCGAAATAAATTAAGGGAGTTTCGATTACCTCATCGTTGAAAGCCGTTAAGGCGTAGTTTGCCACCTCGCCTTTGCTGATTTTCTCCTCGTCTTCGGAGGAGCTCGATTCATCCCAATTTGTATTCTTCTTCTTGCATTTAAAGCAAGTAGTTGCATTCTTTTTGTTCTTTAATTTTTGTTTTATTAACTTTTTAAATTTCTTTATGAGTTCAAGTTCACCATCACTTGAACTTATGCTCGAGTAGTCTTCAATTATTCTAAGTACCAAATCCTTCCTGTTCTTTGGAAGGTAGTTTTGTTCAACATGTTCATCATATGCATTATGCACCATTTCATATATCATCAATGAACCGATAAGTTCTTCAAGTGAAAAAATATTTAAATCTTGTGTTTCTTGTATTGCCATTACTTTTGATTCCCAAGTTTTAGAAAGTGATCTTAAGATCTTGTTAATGAGTTCAAAATTTGAAAAGCTTTTATCATGTTCTTTTAGACTATTGACGACATCCGTAAAACGGGTGTACATGTCTCCAATAGTCTCGCTTGGTTTCATATGAAAAAGTTCAAAATCGTATATTAAAAGGTTGATTTTTGAATATTTTAATCTACTTGTGCCTTCGTGAGTGATTTCAAGAATATGTCAAATATCGAAAGCCGTTTCGCACAAAGAAACTCGATTAAACTCGTTTTTGTCTAAGGCGCAAAATAGAGCATTCATACCTCTAGCATTTAAAGAAAAAGTTTTCTTCTCCAAATCATTCCAATCTTTCATTGGAAGAGAAGACCTTTTAAAACCAGATTCAATAATGTTCCATAAGTTCAAATCCAAAGAAAGCAAGAATTTTCTAATATTTGTAGTCCATCCCATTGAAAAAGGGAGGACGAATGAGAGAGTGACCCTCTTGAAAGCCGAAAAGAGTCATTTCTTTTGAGTGTTAAACCAACTAAGAAATCATGAGGCTCTGATACCAATTGTTAGGATCAAAAGTGAGGTCGGTACTAAGAGGGGGGTGAATTAGTGCAGCGGATAAAATCACGTCTTCAAAAACTTTCATACGATAAAACCCAAACTCGGAAATGCTTAACTTGAAACACGTGTTCGTAAATGTATTGAAGGCAGTAAGCTATTAAAGAGATTTCAGTAAAAATCAATTGCCCAAAGTAAAATGCAAACCAGATTTTAGAGTGGTTCAGTCGTCATGACCAACATCCACTTCGCTGATTCTTCTTCCGTCGAGGCCACCGGCATCCACTATCGATCTTCTTATAATAGGCGAAGATCAATCTCCTTCTTACACCCGTCTTCTCCTTTTCACGGGTTTAGGAGACAACCCTTACAAGCACTCACTCCTCTCTTATAGAATTATAAACTTAGAGTGGAGGAGGGAATTTCTAAAGAGATTGCAGCAACGTTTCTTCACTTTTAAACTCTTTGTGCTTGTGTGCTTTAACCAAGGATGAGAGGGGTATTTATAGGCTTCAAGTTGATTCAAACTTGGAGCCCAAAACTTTCCCATCCCGGGTTCCCCAAGCACGAGCGGTACCACCGCCTGCGTTGGGCGGTACCACTGCCTAGTGTCAATCTGACACTGACACTGCCCTTGGCGGTACCATTGCTTGGGGCGCAATGCTGGGTTGTACCATAGCCCAGACTAGCGGTACCACCGCCTGGCACACAGCTAGGTGCAGTACAATCGCCCAAACTAGCAGTACTACCGCTTGATAATCTCAAAGACTGTGCCATGATGGTGAGACTTTTTGGGGTACTATTTGGGCCTTTTATTAGGCCCAACAAAGTCCTTACATGGGCCTAGTTGGCCCTTAATTGAGTTAGCCCCAATCCAAACCTAATTACATGCTAACTAGGAAATCGAAGACATAATTTGAGCTAAACAAGTCCGTAAGTCTATTCTTTCGGCGAGCTTCCGGCGATCTTTCGGTGAACTTCCGACGATCTCTCGGCAATGTTCCGATGGACTCCCGGCAAGCTCCTGGATGTCACGACGATCTTTTTGATGAGTTTTGATGAGCTTTTCTGGTAAGCTCCGAGACTTCTCGGTTGATTCCGTCAGAACTTCCGACGAACTATCACGGACAAACTTCTAAACAGGATGTTTGATGTAATGGTTATGTATGTCCGTGTCTTTTGGTATGTTCATGCTTTGCACAGCATATAGAGGGACGGCCGAAGGCGTAATAGTCCCATTTTAGTTTGGTTGGTGGCCGCTTTAGGCTTATAAATAAAGGTTGTGTCATGTGGACACTTGTAAGAGATTCTCGGTCTGTAGTGGACCATTTTGACCCTTTGTTGTACAACTGTTCAGAGCTTGTAAAGTCTGTTTATAATTTACATTATCTATGAAGTGTTTGCTAGTCATAGATGCCCAGTAAGCCAATCACGTGAGTGATGGCATGTGTGACTTGATACAGAAACTTTTTACTTATTATATTTTGGCATATATCACTTTATAACTATTGCATATATGCATATATATATATTGTGATGTCCTTGGATTTATGCAATGGGAATCGGATCGTATTGAGATCACGAAAATGAGATCAATTCACCTTTAAACATATATCCTAAATAATCCCAGTCATAGGTTACTCGAGAGGGATATCGTGATAACCGGACAGACAAGTGTGTTGTATACCCGTCCATATGATGGATGCAATGGGTCTCATAGCTGCTCGTATAGGGACACTAGGGATACAGTATAGGTGCTCATTGGAGAATGAGTTCACTGATTGATCCGCTTACGGAATGCTGGATGGTTGATGATGCCTTATTGTCAGACAGCGATTCCGTAGTCCTAGTGGTATATCTGGTCCTTAGACTTAAGACACCAAGGATGTCCTGCATGAGTGCTCCACTCTTTGATACCGGACTTATAGGTTTGGCTGTCCCAGATCTAGTACAGCTGTTCATTGGGAGTGGTAGTCGACCTTACAAGGGCTATTGAGTGTCGATAGAGGATCATCCACTCTCGGCGTCATAAGAGGAATATCTCATGTGTTCTTTCTCAGACAAATCCTTGGCCAGGGTCATTGGGGTTGAGAGAGAAAGAGTTCTCCGGGAGAATCCGATTACAGCGAGACTCGAGTAGAAACCATATGGGTCTGACAGCACCATGCTCGATATACGATCTCTAGGATATTAGATGGATGAGGGACTATAGGTAATGGTAATTGAGGACAAACAGGTCCA
This sequence comes from Musa acuminata AAA Group, assembly GCF_036884655.1. Lineage (NCBI taxonomy): Eukaryota > Viridiplantae > Streptophyta > Magnoliopsida > Zingiberales > Musaceae > Musa > Musa acuminata. The sequence continues at coordinate 8,551,334 of NC_088328.1, read as the reverse complement.
ATGGATTGGATTCCCTTGTATCGTTTGGGGACTACGGCGTAGTGGCCTAGTACGTCCGTAGTCGATGAGTCAAGTGAATTATTACAGAGATAATAATTCACTGAGTTAGAAGGAGTTCTGACAGGTATGACTCACGGCCAGCTCGATATTGGGCCTAGAGGGTCACACACATATGGTAGGTATTGCGATGAGTAGAGGTTCGGATATGAGATATCTGACGGAGACCTTGTCTTATTGGATATCCAATAAGCCCCTGAATTATTAGATCCCATGGTCGAGATCCAATAAGAGCCCATGAGAGATTATTGGATAGAGATCCACTAATCTAAATGGCTTGGGTTATTGGATGCAGATCCAATACCCACTAGGCGAGGATCCATTAGGGTTTGACAGGGGACCTCTATAAATAGGAGGGATTCAGAGCCTCATAAGCTAGAGCCTTTGCTTGTCTCTCCTATTCTCCTTCCCCTCTCCACCTTAGAGCAGGCCTGGAGTTTTTTGTAACATCCCTCATTTCTGAATTTTCGTATAAGTTTCTAATTGTAATGTAAGTATCTATTTTAAATTTAATAAAAAGTCAAAGTATGAATCTGAGAACTTATTCATAAGAGTTGGAGGATTTGTTAAAAAAAAAAAATCTGAGGACCTATATGTAAACCCTGAGGACCTAATCGTAAATATAATAAATACAAGGACTAAACTACAAAATGCATAAAATGACAAATCCCACCGTTTAAGCCTCTCTGCCTTCGTTCTTAAGGAAAGCAGAGAAGGCAGCTGCATGGATGATCAGGGAAAGAAAGAAAGAAAGAAAGAAAGAAGAAGAAGAAGAAGAAGAAGAAGAAGAAGAAGAAAAGAAGAAGAAGAAAAAAATTGGGGCTTTAAGGTTTCTTGCTCAAATCTTCTCATTTAGGGTCAAAAATTCTCAAAGGCAAGTGTTCTAACTCCATCCTACAGAAGTATTAGTCTATGTTTCTATATTGATTCTGAACGATTTTTGCTTAGAACCTGATATTTCTCTCTTTGGACATAAAACCAATGATCTGAAATTTTTTCGGTAAACTGAGCCCTATACACTTTTTCAGCTATAATTTTTAGCACCAAATGTGCATTTAGGCAAGACCTAGCTCTTTGAAATTATACTCTTATATCTTTCTTTTGACACTAATTTTGTAGATTTTGGAAACTGATTACTTACCCAAACGTCTGTTTCAAATGAGCTTATAGATGCTGCAGAACAGGGATCAAAATTTCTGACCTTTCGATACTAAAATACCTATAAGTCCCTGTTGGAAATTCTGATTTGTATCAAACTGATTTTGTTCGAAACTAGACTTTATTTAAGAACAGATAGGGGTGGTGAATATATATCAAATGAATTTAAAAGTTTTTTAGAAATAATGGAATTCTACATCAATTCACCATATCATACATACCTCAATAAAATGGAGTCTCAGAAAAAAAAAATAGGACTATCTTTAATATGGTCTAATGCATGTTAAAGGAAAGAAAAATTCCTAAAGAATTTTGGGGAGATGCTATTGCTTGTGCAGTTTATTTGCTTAACAGGTTTCCAATAAAGCGAATTAGTAATATTACACCCAAAAAAAGTATGGAGCTTACAAAAATCAAAGGCTGATCATTTGAGAATTTTTATAAGTGTTGCATTGGCCAAGATATTAGAAGAAAAAAGAATAAAATTGGAAGATAAAAATCAAAAATGTATTTTGCTAGGTTATCCAGAGAATTCCAGTGGTTACAAACTCTACAATCCTATCACAAATAAAGTTATGATGTAAAGAGATGTTGAGTTTGATGAACAACAGATTTGGAACTAGAAAAATAATGAGCAGCATAAGAAAACTATAGCTTTAGAAGAAGATAATATAATACAAGCAAGCACCGAAGTGGTTTTGCTAGAATCATCATATAAATCAGCTAAGTCACATAATTCAAGAAGTCTAATTATAAGAAGGACAAGACTGATTCAGGAGATATATGATGTGACTCAAAGGATTGATACTAATAATGATAAACTTTCTTTATTTTGTCTTTTTGCAAGATATGATCCATTAACCTTCGAAGAAGCTTATATAGATAAAAAAATAGTGATAAGCTATAGATGAATAGATTCATACCATTAACAAAAATAATACATGCGAGTTTACTACACATCTAAAAGACCACCAAGCTATCGGTGTTAAGTGGATCTTCAAAACAAAAAGAAATACAAAAAGAGAGGTGGAGAAATACAATGCCAGATTGGTTGCAAAGGGATACAAACAACAATATGGGATTGACTATGAAGAAGTATTTGCACCAGTTGCTCGACTAGAGACAATGAGATTACTTATCTCTCTAGCAGCTCAAATGAAATGAAAAATTTTATAAATGGATGTCAAATCAACATTTCTTAATGGAATTCTTGAAGAAGATGTATATATTCAACAACCCCCTAGTTTTATTATTCAATAAGGCAAAGTATACAAGTCAAAGAGAGTTCTTTATGGGCTTAAACAAGCCCCAAGAGCATAGAATTCTCGAATAGATACTTATTTTATTCAAAATAATTTTTTTAAATGTCCACATGAATATGCTCTCTATATGAAATCGAACTCTAATGGAGATATCTTGTTTGTATGCTTGTATATAGATGATTTAATATTTATAAGTAATAGTAGCTCCATGATTAAAGAATCTAAGCACTCTATGAAAAAGGAGTTTAAGATGATCAATTTGGGCTTATTGACTTATTTCCTCGGTATTGAAGTTATGCAAGATAATGGAGGAATTTTTATCTCATAAGAAAATTATGCAAAGGAGATTTTAAAAAAGTTTTCTATGGAAGATTGTCATCCTACAGATACACCTGTTGAATATGGCACTAAGTTGACCAAGGAAGGTGAAGGTAAATACATTAATCCAACTTATTATAAAAGTCTAGTTTGATGTTTAAGGTATTTGATATGCACTCGACCTGATATACTATTTGGAGTTAGTTTAATAAGTAAATATATGGAACTTCCTAAGACATCTCATTTAAATATCGCTAAAAGAATTTTGTGAAGTATTAAAGGAACAATTGAGTATGGAATATTCTATTCATCATCTAAAAGGTTGGAGCCTATTGGATATAGTGACAGTGATTGGGCTAGAAGCTACGATGATCGGAAGAGTACAACTAGATTTGTATTTTATTTTGGTGAAGATATATTCACTTGGTCTTCAAAAAAGCAATAGATCGTTGCTCTATCAAATTGTGAAGTAGAATATATAGCAACTTCTTCTAGTGTTTGTCATGCAATCTGGCTAAGTAGATTACTCCAAGAACTTTATATGATATAGGAGAAGTCAACTAAGATTTATGTTGATAACAAATCAGCTATTGCCTTAGCCAAGAATCCAGTCTACCATGAAAGATCAAAACATATCGACATAAGATTTCATTTCATAAGAGATCATATCAAAAATAAAGAAATGGAGCTACATCATATTAAGACAAGTGAACAAGTGACTAATATACTTACAAAACCTCTCAAATTTGAAATATTTCAATAACTTCGAAAGAAATTTAGCATGTTAGATGGAACAAGTTTAAGGGGGGAGAATGTTGGAATTAAATTTGTTCAAGTGTCAAAAAGAGATTCACTTCATCAAAAGAAAGGTTCATTGCATCAAGAGGGAGATTCATTGCATCAAGAAGAAAAAATAGATTAAAAATCCATAGAAGGATAAGTCAAATTGGATATTGGTCCTTGAAAGGGTTTTTTGAAAGAGAATGATTCATCTTGAATATAATTAATGTAATGTATCTTTAGAGACTATATAAACCTCATATATTGGGTCATGAAATAGATAGAGTTTCTAAAATTGTAAAGAGTTTTCTTGAAAGAAATATAGAAGATTGAAGCTTATCCTACTCTTCCTCTGTTTGATAATTCTATTCCTTCTTTCTATCAAGATCAACAAGCTTGACTTAGACTTATTGAAACCGTTGGGAAAAATCTTATTAAAGCGGAATATTCTTTTCCCTCTTTGTGTATCAAAATGGGTTTCTCATCAAAATACCAACTTGATATCCAAATGAAAATATCAACTAGCACAGCATAAACAATAGAGCAAAAATCAACCACACAGTGAGACAAAATCTTTTTAACGTGGAAAACCCAATGTGAGAAAAACCACGGGACCATAGTCCACCTCAAACTTCCACTAACAATAATAATGATAACAGGTTTATAGTAGGTCTTCTCTAGAATAACTAGAGGATCAGAATAACATCAAGAACATAGATCTTGGCTCTAGCATATAGATGGATCTCCTCAAAAGAGAATTCTAGGTCTCACAGAATAGATATCACAGGAAAGTACCTTAGAGAAGGTAAACTGTAAATCAACACTGTTAGGATTGTAGAGTTTGCTACAAGGATTCTCCACATAAAATTTGGGCTAAAACTGACAACGTTTGGCCACCGATCGTCAAATAGAAAACTCAAAAACCTTACTTTCTCTCTCTATTTCTCTCTCCTCTTTTCTTTGCACGCCGCCGCACGCTGCACGCGTTCACTCACCCACGCACGCACTGCCATCACCCAATTTTGCCCTTTCTCTCTTGATTTCTTTGATTTGGGCTCATGGACCAAATTTATCCAAGCCCACATATGGGCTGGACCCAACAATTCTCCCCCTCCAACTCATATGGTGGGCTGTACCAAGCCCGCTCTTTACCTACATGCTTCAAGCTTCTCCTTAGGCAAAGACTTTGTCAACATATCTGAACCATTATCATTGGTATGTACTTTTTCCAATTGTAATTCTTTCATCTCAAGCACATCACGAATCCAATGATATCTCACATCAATATGCTTGGATCTAGAATGGTATGTTGAATTCTTGGAGAGGTGAATGACACTCTGATTGTCACAGTAAACAGTATATACTTCCTATTTTAACTCAAATTCTTGTAGAAACTTTTTCATCCATAAAACTTCCTTACAGGCTTCAGTAATTGCTATGTATTCTGCTTCTATGGTTGATAGAGCAACACATTTCTGTAACTTAGACTGCCAAGAGACTGCTCCTCCTGCAAATGTCATCAAGAATCCCGAAGTGGACTTCCTGGAATCAGTATCACCTGCCATATCTGCATCTATGTAGCCTTCTAACACAGGTTCATCACTGCCAAAACATAAACACAACCTGGAAGTACCTCTTAGATATCTTAATATTCATTTCACTGCTGCCCAATGTTCCTTTCCAGGATTTGAGAGAAATCGGTTGACAACTCCAACTGCATTAGCTATATCTGGCCTAGTACAAACCATAGCATACATCAAACTGCCTACTGCAGATGAGTAAGGCACTCTGGACATTTCTTCTTTTTCTTTCTCACTTGTAGGACATTGTTTCGAACTAAGCTTGAAATGACCTGCAAGTGGGGAACAAACTGCTTTGGCTTTACTCATGTTGAATCTTTTAAGAACCTTTTCAATGTAAGTCTCCTAATATGGCCAAATCTTCTTTTTCTTCCTATTACGAAGAATCTCCATGCCAAGTATTTGTTTCACCGATCCCAAGTCTTTCATGGCAAAAGACTTACTTAGCTCTCTTTTAAGCTTTTCCAATTTTTCCAACATCATGGCCAACAATCAGCATATCATCAACATATAGCAGTAAAATAATAAAATCATCATCTGAAAATTTCTTCATAAACACACAATGATCAAATGTGGTTCTATCATACCCTTGGCTCATCATAAAGGAATCAAACTTCTTGTACCACTGTCTAGATGCCTGTTTGAGTCTATATAAGCTTTTCCTAAGCTTACACACCATATTTTCTTTTCCCTTGATTTTGAAACCTTCTGGTTGCTCCATGTAAATTTCTTCTTCTAATTCACCATGAAGAAATGCTGTTTTCACATCAAGTTGTTCAACTTCTAAATTCAAGCGGGCAGCCAAACCAAGAACAACTCGGATAGAGGACATTTTCACAACTGGAGAAAATATTTCTTCAAAGTCAATACCTTTCTTCTGACTGAATCCTTTCACAACTAGTCGTGCCTTGTATCTTTGTTGTGAGCTATTGTTTTCAGTCTTCAATTTGTAAACCCACTTATTCTTGAGAGCTTTCTTCTCTTTAGGCAACTTTACCAAGTCATAGGTGTGGTTCTCAAGTAGGGATCTCATCTCTTCTTGCATGGCTTTAACCCACTCATTCTTATTCTCATGTAGAATAGCTTCTTGGTAAGTTTCTGGCTCTCCCGCGTTAGTAAGCATAACATACTCATGTGGAGGATATCTGGTAGAGCGTTGTCGCTCTCTAGTGGATCTTCTTAATGGAATCTCAACTGGTGGTGGAGGTGCTAGTTCAGTTGGTTCGGCATCATCAACTGTAGGTGTATCATCACTGATATTCTCACCACAATCTTCTTGTTCATCTCCCCCATGATCATCATGAACTACAGGTGAAGGAACTGGACCCAAACTCCAAGGAATATAAACAGAGGTTTCTGGCTTCTCAATATTATCACCATCATCAAACAATTGGTCTTCAAGAAACACAACATCTCTGCTTCTAATAATCTTCTTGTTCACTGGATCCCATAATCTGTACCCAAACTCTTCATGACCATATCCCAAGAAGATACATGCTTTTGCTTTACTATCAAGCTTTGACCTTTCATCTTTGGGATTATGAACAAATGCTTTACACCCAAAGACTCTCAAATGATTATAAGATATATCTTTTCCTCTCCATACTCTCTCTGGAACATCATCTTGCAAAGGAGCTGATGGAGAAAGATTTATCAGGTCAACTGTAGTTCTCATAGCCTCCCCCCAAAATGACTTTGGTAACTTGGCGAGGGAAAGCATACACCTAATCCTTTCTTCAATGGTTCTGTTCATCCTTTCTGCCACACCGTTCTGCTGAGGAGTTTTAGGAACTGTTTTCTCAAGTCTGATTCCATGAAACCTGCAATAATTCTCAAAAGGACCCCTGTACTCGCCACCATTTATTAAATCTCGGATTTTGATGATGAAACTAATTAATTATGTTTAGATGTTTAACTGCATTTTGAGTGATGCAAGTCTACTCGATCAGGATTAGATAGTTAACGCAGGAAGAATTGACGTTGCGTCGGAGGAGATCACGTTAGGATATTGGATGGCAGAAGGCTTCAAACGTCGGGCATCGGGCCAAGAGCAGAATTGCACCAAGGATATCGGGGTTGCGGAGGTCAACCGCCAATTGGGTAACAAGCCGCAAGAAAGGACAATGCATTGAAGAACGGACGAAGCGCCAACCAATGACGTGCCGGGCAACAGAATGTCAATTCGCATTGTAATAATTGTCTAGATCGGAGTAGAGTTTTGGCTTGTGTGTGCAGGATTAACTATGATAAAGATGAAGACATAAAGCGAAACAAAGTATCAGAGTCAAGCGCAAAGGATTTGTTGTGAGTTCGAGAGTTCGACGGAAGTCCGAAGGTTCGTCGGGAATGCTGCCGGAACTAGCCAAGAATGAGTAGGGAGCTTGCCGAAGGATTTTTCGGAAGCTCGCCGGAAGGTTCGTTGGAAGTTCGCGGAGCTCGCCGAGAAAGATCAGATCTTGCTGAAGAAGCTCGTTGGAACTCACCAAGATCAAATCGTGAAGTCTAGGAGCTTGCTGGGAGTCCGCAGAACGGTTTTCGAGAGTTTATCGGAAGGCCGCCGAAAGTTCGTCGGAAGCTCGCCGGAAGAAGTCTTGACTTGCGGACTTTGTAATAGCTTAGGAAATGTATTTAAATTCATAGTTAGCACATTAATTAGGATTAGGATTAGGATTAAGAGATAATCCTATATCCTGGTTAGGGGCCAATTAGGCTCAAAATTAGACTTGGTTTGGAATAAATTTAAAGCTCAACTAGTGAACCGAAGGGTCTGGCGGTGGCACCTCCAGACTGGGCGGTTGCACCGCCCAGCACCCGAGAGCTTGGCGGTGGCACCGCTTGGCTGGGCGGTGGCACCGCCAGTCCACTGTCAGTGTTTGACACTTATAAGCGGTGGCACCGCCACTGACAAGCGATGGCACCGCCAACATCGGGAACCAAAGAGGATTCAAATTTTGGAGCCCAAATTTGAATCCTCTTGAGGCATATAAATACCCCTCAAATCTCAGCTGAGATTACAACCTTTTGAGAAGCTAGAAGTTGAGAAAAGCTTTAGGAAAAGTCTTGTTTTCAATAGCTTGAGTGTTCACCTCCTTTCTTTTCATTGAAATCTTTGTAAAAGGGGTGAACCATTTGTAAAAGGTTGTAAGAGGGGTGTAAGAAGGAGGTTGATCTTCGCCTAGTAAAGGAAGATCGTTAGTGGATGCCAGTGGCCTCGACGGAAGAGGAATCGGAGGAGTGGATGTAGGTCACGATTGACCGAACCACTATAAACTACCGTCTTCTCTGGTTTGCATTTACTTCCTGCTATTACCTTACTGCAAACCCCTTCAATAGCTTACTGCCTTCAAGTTAAAACGCAATTGAAACGGTTTCAAACAAAACGTTGTTTTTATAGTACGAAGTTTCCGAAAGTGTTTAAATCGTCGAAAGTTTATCATACTTTACCGTTGCACTAATTCACCCCCCCCCCCTCTTAGTGCCGCTCTGGTCCTAACAATTGGTATCAGAGCCTGGTATTTCTTATTTCGGATTTATACCCGAGAGAAATTGCTCTTCATAGCTTTCAAGAGGGCTTATCGGTTTTTCGTCCACCGTTGTTTAACGGATTGGACTACATTTATTGGAAAACTCGAATGAGAGTTTTCTTGATTTCCATGAATTTGGATTTATGGAATATCGTTGAAAACGGTTTTCAACTTCCCTCTAAACCGATGAACGAATGCTTGGATTTGGAGAAGAAGTATTTTTCTTTGAACGCAAAGGCTATGAATGCCTTATTTTGTGCTTTGGACAAAAATGAGTTCAATCGGATTTCAACGTGCGAAACGGCTTTTGATATTTGGCAAACACTTGAAATCACACACGAGGGAACTAGTAGAGTCAAAGACTCGAAAGTTAAGATTTTAATGCATGATTTCGAGCTTTTTCGAATGAAGCCGAGCGAAACCATTGTTGACATGTACACCCGTTTTACGGATGTCGTCAATGGTTTACAAGCTCTTGGCAAATGTTTCTCGAATTTTGAACTTGTTAGTAAAGTTTTACGATCACTTTCTAAAGCTTGGGAATCAAAAGTAACGGCAATACAAGAAACAAAAGATTTAAATATTTTTCCACTTGAAGAACTTATCGGCTCATTGATGACATATGAAATGGTGCACAATGCACATGATGAACACAATCAACACTTGAACCACCTTCCAAAGAATAGGAAGGATTTGGAACTCCGGACAAATGAATACCACTTGAGCGATGACTCAAGTGATGAGGACAATGATGAACTTGAACTTCGAACACTAAATCTTAATAAGTTTATTAAACAAAAATCTAAAATAGATAATGAACTTGAACGAAGGAAGAGGCCAAAAAAGAGGAAGGCAACCAAGGATGAATCAAGAACTTCCAAAGGTGAAACGGCGAATTGGGCTTTGACGGGCTTCGACTACAAGGTAAGTAACTCAACTCTCTTGAATTATTTTGAAATTACTTGAAGTTTTTCATGAGTGCTTAATTTAAATAGTAGGAATAGGAAATAAAAAATTGTTTTTATTTTTAGCATCTTTGAAAAATTAAAAATTTAATCATGAAAAGTATATTGCTAAGGTTTCATACATGTTATGTTTTGAAATGTTGAATGATGTATGCAACATTAGGGATGATAACTATATGATATGTGATAATGCTTAGGATTAATCTATGCATGTGTATCTTGATGATTTTATGTCATGCATGAGTTTTTGAAGTAAATATTGATTTGAAACTCTCATTTTAAATTAACAATTGGATTAACATGTTTTTGGTTTAATCATTTTTATGACGAATTAAGATGACATTCTCATGACATATTAAGATGACATAGTGCATGTACATCTTTGTATGAATTTCTTGATAGTCTTTTGATGATAGATGTGATATCATTTTTGATGTGTTTGGTCTTGACGGCTTAATGACGAAACTTATGTTTTGATTTTAAATGATGATACATGTTTTCACAAAAAGACTTGAATACCCTCACATGAAATCAATTGTATGAAATAGAAATGAATTTTATATCCTATTGAGATTAATGAATTTCTTTTACCAATCTTGTGAATCTCATGAAAATAAACAAAATAAATGAGTGTATCATGCATTTGGTATTAATGATATCTCTTGAACATACTTTTTGAAATCATACTTGATAATGAATATCAAGATATTAAAAGGATGTTATCATGGAATCATGCTTGATAATTTATTTTACGAAATTTACCCTTCTATCTTGAATGTTGACATTTGTTTTTTAAAAAAAGGCAAAGGCATGCTCATAAGAAGCAAATCACATGAATAGAAATTTATAAAAATGAAAAGTAATCCTCTATCTTATTGATTTTTCAATAAATCTATGCTTGTCATATATGAATTTATTGAATGTAATTTTGAGGATGATTTCAGATTTGACAAATGCTTGATTCGTATTTACGACATAAGATACATTTTAAATATGAATCATGCTTCAATCATGTTAAATGCTTCAATCATTTTCTATCTCTAGAGTTCTCGATTTTGATGAAATACAAGTGATAAATTCATTTATGATATCTTGTAAATCACTTGAATTATGAATGAGTTTTTTTTTTTTGATGCGTTAAAAGAATCACTTAAAAAGAAAATGCTTTTCCCATCTTATCGAGATTAATGATTTCATGATATTGTGTGAATCTCGAAATTGATTTTGATGAAATAGTAATAACGTTATTCATGCTATGAATCTCAAAAATGATAATTTGATTATGATTTTTTTTTAATTAACTTGAATGAAATTTTGTTTTAACCGAATCATGAACTTTCTCTTGACTTCTTGACTTAAGAAACATGATAATTACTTGATATTTGATACTTGAAATTTCTTGTGAAATGTGATCTTATTGAGATTTCTTATGCATGAAACAAATTGTTCTCCTTGCTATTTATTACCAAATGAATCATGATATCATTGCTATTATATCTCCTATGATTCATGTGTAGAGAAAGAATTTATAAATCATAATACAATGAGATTTCTTATGCAAAAATAAAGTATTTTTATGATTCTTTGCTAAAGAAAATAATTATTAAAATCATGATCTTGATAATTATAACATGAAGTTCTTTATAAATCAAGATCGTTCATTATGCTCCCTCCATTTATCAAAAAGGAATTCTTCAAATGAAGTATAACTTGTCTTTTGATTTCTAAGAATTCAATGAAGTGTCATATTGATATCTTGATACTTGGAATATTTTAAAATGTGATCTTGATAAGAATGTTTCAAGTTGCTCTTTGTGCTATATCTTTTCAAATGAATCATGAGCCTTGATATCATATATTTCATAATATAGAAATAACATATTTCATAATATAGAAATAACAAGATTTCTTTGCCTTGTATGCCTTGTGTGATGATTGTACATCAATTTGCTTTATTATGAATTATATGAATCTTGATCGTGAACTTGTTAAGAAGAATTTTAATGAACCATGAATCATATCTTTGGTATTCACGAATTGATCCTTATTGATATCTTTCATGAATTCTTTGCATATTTGGCTTGTTGAATGGTTGAAATTTTTAGCCATTGAGTTCTCCCTTCTTTTTGACAATGACAAAGGGGGAGATAGATTGCTAGCACAATTCAAGAAAAAGGCAAAAAATTACACTTCTCAAAAGAGAAGAAATTGATATCTTGAACATCACCGAAAATTGCTAGCTTGAAATGTCAAGAAAATATAAAAAATTATTTACTTTCCTACACATCTAAAGAGAAGATGTAAATGTAACACTTGCCAAATTATTTGCTTGCCTCATGTAAAACATTGTCTCTTGGTAGTTTGGCATTTTGCTAAGAAAGCAAAAATAACACTTCTCAAAAGAGAAGAAAGAGCTTGCTATCTTAAACATCACAAGCTTGCCTATCTTAAGAAACAAAAAAAGGCAAATGTGCTATCTTGCCTATCTCAAAATACAAAACATGCTACGGAAGCAAAATTGCTAGCTCAAACATTGCAAAGGAAGCAAAAATTTGCTAGCTTGTAACTTGCATATCATGAAAATTGCTAGCTTGTAGTCTAAAGAGAAGCAATTAGTTGTTATCTCAAGAAAAGCAAATATGCTAAACTTACACATTTTTAATTGCTAGATTGCATGACGATAAAATTTGATACTATGTTTTTCATGCAATGTATGGAACCTTTTTTCTCTAAACACATAAGAGTAGGAACTTCTCCTTTTTGTTGATGACAAAGGGGGAGAAGTATATTGATGACTTCATGCATTAAATTGAATATTTTACATATTTGCATGATGGTTTAAATGTTTTTCATAACATGTGATGAATGTTACTTGGATTTGGGATAATCCAAGTGTTCTATCAATGGCATATTGATAGGGGGAGTTTAGTTAAACTCCGAGGAGTTAAGGTTAACTCTGTTAGTCATCAATTAGTTGTCATCATCAAAAAGGGGGAGATTATTGAATCTCGGATTTTGATGATGAAACTAATTGATTGTGTTTAGATGTTTAACTACATTTTGAGTGATGTAGGTCTACTCGATCAGGATTAGACAGTTAACGCAGGAAGAATTGACGTTGCGCCGGAGGAGATCACGTTAGGATATTGGATGGTAGATGGCTTCGGACGTCGGGCAACGGGCCAAGAGTGGAATTGCGCCAAGGATATCGGGGTTGCGGAGGTCAACCGCCAATTGGGTAATAAGCCGCAAGAAAGGACGATGCACTGAAGAATCGAACGAAGTGCCAACCAATGACGTACCGGGCAACAGAATGTCAATTCGCGTTGTAATAATTGTCTAGATTGGAGTAGAGTTTTGGCTTGTGTGTGCAGGATTAACTACAATAACGATGAAGACATAAAGCGAAACAAAGTGTCGGAGTCAAGCGCAAAGGATTTGTTGCGAGTTCGAGAGTTCGACGGAAGTCCGAAGGTTCATCAAGAATGCTGCACTAGCCAAGAATGAGTAGGGAGCTTGCCGAAGGATTTTTCGGAAGCTCGCCGAAAGGTTCGTTGGAAGTTCACGGAGCTCGCCGAGAAAGATCGGAGCTTGCCGAAGAAGCTTGTTGGAACTCACCAAGATCAAATCGTGAAGTCTAGGAGCTTGCCGGGAGTCCGCAGAACGATTTTCGAGAGTTTATCGGAAGATCGCCGAAAGTTCGCCGGAAGCTCGCCGGAAGAAGTCTTGACTTGCGGACTTTGTAATAGCTTAGGAAATGTCTTTAAATTCATAGTTAGCACATTAATTAGGATTAGGATTAAGAGATAATCCTATATCCTGGTTATGGGCCAACTGGGCCCAAAATTAGACTTGGTTTGGGATAAATTTAAAGCCCAACTAGTGAACCGAAGGGTCTGGCGGTGGCACCGCCAGACTGGGCGGTTGCACCACCCAGCACCCGAGAGCCAGGCGGTGGCACCGCTTGGGCTGGGCGGTGGCACCACCAGTCCACTGTCAGAGTCTGACACTGACAGGCGGTGGCACCGCCACTCATAGGCGGTGGCACCGCCAGCATCGGGAACCAAATAGGATTCCAATTTTGGAGCCCAAATTTGAATCCTCTTGAGGCCTATAAATACCCCTCAAATCTCATCTGAGATTACTGTTAGGATCGAGAGCACTAAGAGGGGGGGGTGAATTAGTGCAGCGGAAATCTTTCAGCGATTAAAAACGAAAGCTGCGTTCGTTCGATAAAAACTATTTTGATGGAAAAGCCGATTCTAAGATTACTTATGATTAAGTGCAGTTTACATTTAAACACAGTTAGCGTCTAAACACAGTTTGCGTCCAAATGCAGATTGCGTCTAAACTCAGATTGCGTCTAAGTGCAATTTGCGTCTAAGCGCAGATTGCGTCTAAGCGCAGTTTGCGTCTAAACACAGTTTGCGTCTAAGCGCAGTTTAAGTAGAAGTATAAAGACAATGTGCTGCTATTGTACAGCTCAAAAAGTAATCTGCAAAAAGCAGATTTACGTCTAAACGCAGATTTACGTCTAAACGCAGATTTACGTCTTAAACGCAGATTTATGTCTGAACTTTGAAACTCGTTTGTATATTCGCATAAGGTAGTATGCAATTGAAATCAAGACGTAAACGTAAACTGAAATCTGATGATTGTGCGAGGAAAGCCGATTTACGTCTAAATGCAGTTTTACGTCTAAATGTTGAAACTCGTTGGTAAAAATGCAGAAGACAGTTTGCAGTTATAAATAGAATCAAAATGTAAATGTAAACTGCAAAGAAACTCGTTCGTAAAAGCGCAGAAGATAGTTCGCAGTTATAAACAGATTCAAGACGTAAATGTAAGCTGCAATGTAAAGATCGTACGAAAACACCTTTTGACGTCTGAATGCAGATTCGGAAAGATTAGAACTTAGAAGCTTGTTCGTAAAGCGCAAAGAGCAGTAGCTATGTAGGAGGTTTGCAGTAATGATAAAGTGCTCAAAATAAACGCAAACCAGCGATTTAGAGTGGTTCGATCAGTCTTGACCTACTCCACTTTTGGCTTCCTCCACCGGCGAGGTCACCGACGTCAACTATGGGCCTTCCTTCAATAGGCGAAGGCCAACTGCCCTTTTACAGTTTCTCTCCTTTTGACGGGCTCAGGAGACAACCCTTACAGATCCTTTCTCTCCTCTCTTTACAACTCAAGACTTGAAGAACAGAAAAAAGGAGAACTTTTGGACTTTACACAAATTTTTTTTTTTGGTAAGTAAAAGTAAATTGATTATGTGTAAAGATTCTACAAATAGCTTTATCTATACAAGTCATAGACAAAGCCAATTAACTCATAGAGTGCGAATGCGATAGTTATGACTACACATGCTGTAGACTATAACTACCTGTGGGTACATTATTTGACATCATTCCCAAGATCTTTAGCTAATAGCAAAATTAAATTTGATAAAAATATCTTTTTCTCTTCGGGTGAAGTGCTCGATTTTGAGATCATGCTCCATACAGGATCTTGAGTCTCTAATAATCTCTTTCAAGAGCTGAGCATTGTTTGTGTGTTGACATGCCAGTTGTGTAAGTGGCCCTTTTCTTAAGAAACATTGCATAAGGTCGCCTAGTTCTTGGTGCAAGTTTGGTTGCGGCAGTCTATTGAGTTCAAATCGCTGGAGAATCTCCTTCCATATCCATTTTGTATAATTACAAGCAAAATAAAGGTGGTCAACAGTTTCTTCTTGTTGCAAACAAAGGGAGCATCGGTTAACATGATAGATACCTCTTCTTTTCATATTGTCTATTGTAGGTAGTTTATTGAGAAGGGCCTGCCATGTACATAAGGAGTGTCTTTGTGATCCCGATCGATCCCATGTCCAACTGCTTGGGACCCACTTGTTATTTCTTTGTCTAATTTGATTCCATACGGATGTGGCACTAAATTTGCCATTGTCATGAGGCCAAATAAGTATATCTGAAGAGTTGTTCCTGATTGGAATAGCTATGATAGTCGGCCAAAGTGATAACATTTCGGGAGAAATAGGATTAGGGAGACACCAGGTACCGTTAGCAATGAACTCGGAAACCTTCCAATCTTTGGGAGCCCCAAGATCTTTTCGTATTCTGTCGCCATATAATTGAAATATACTCTTCCCATTCACCCAAGGATCGTACCACATATTAGTACTAGTTCCAGAAGAGATTGCATAAGAAATGTGTTTGATTAGCCAAATTTGAGCTCTTAGAGTCACTGAAAATATCAAGAATTCGGTGTGGATCAGTATCTTTTCATTGCTGAATGGGTGGGGTATTTATAGGCCCCAACCCAATTCAAATTTGGAGCTCAAAACGATCAAATCCCGGAATTCCGGGATCAGGCGGTTGCACCTCTTGATTGGAGAGGTTTCACCGCCTGGCAGAGCTCGAAGACTGAGCCCAAGCGGTGCCACCTCTTGACTGAGGCGGTTGCACCTCTCTGCTAGAGCTCGAAGACCGAGCTCAGGCGGTGCCACCTCTCTGTCAGGGAGGTTGCACCGCCCAGTCTTGCTCGAAGACTGAGCTCAGGCGGTGCCACCTCTCTGTCAGGGAGGTTGCACCGCCCAGTCTAGCTCGAAGACTGAGCTCAGGCGGTGCCACCTCCTGGCTGGGGAGGTTGCACCGCCCAGTCTCGCTGGGAGGCTTAGCCCAGGTGGTGCCACCTCCTGGCCTAGGCGGTTGCACCTCCTGGTGCAATCAGGGTCCGAATGGTTAGCTCCATTCGGCCCAATTTCAATCTTTCAGGGGCCCAATTGCCCCAAGATTAAGCTAATGGGATCACCTCCCATTTTCCAACTTAATCAACGTGCTAACTATGATTAGATCTAAGACAATTTCTGCAGCTTTGCTTCGGTGCGTCAATCGCTTCTTCCGGCGAGTTTCCGGCGAACTTCCGTCGATCATCCGATGAACCCTCGGTGATGCTCCTGCGGACTTCCGGCAAACTCCTGGACTTTGCGACGATCCACTTGGCGAGTTCCGATGAGCTTCGCTTGGCAAGCTTCTGGACTTCTCGGATCTGTTCTCGCAGAACCTCAGACGACCGTCCGAACTTCCGTCGAACTCTCGAACTCCCAACGTGATCATGAACTTGACTCCGGCGCAACTCCTGCTGCTTGTCTAACTTTCATCGTAGTTAATCCTGCACACACAAAACAAAAACTTCGATCGAGACAATTAATCCTAAGCAATTAACCAAGTTGTCAATGGTCCTTCGACGCTTCGTTCGATTCTTCGGCGCATCGTCCTTTCCTGCAGCCTATTGCCCAATCGGCCAGTTGACTCCGCAACTCCGATATCCTTGGCACAATACCCGCTCTTCTTGGCCCGATGCCCGAGTCCACGACCCGAAGCCTTCTGTCGATACGTCAACCGATCCACCGGCCCGACGTCCAATCTTCTGACATGTTCCTCCGGCACAACATGATGTTCCTGCTTTAATTGTCTCATCCTAATCGAAGCACCCTGCTGACACGGACTTAGCTGGTTTTACCTAAGTCGTGCGGCACCCTTGCGTGTCCGTCCGCAAAGGTCAACCTCCCCGAAGACTCCCATTGTCCCTTAGGACCAACAAAAGAGAGAACGGGCAAGAGAGAACGGGCAAGAGAGAACGCCTGAATCGGGATCCACAAGCAAACATCTTCGAAAAACACTTCATAGACAATGCAAATTACAAACAGACTTTACAAGCTCTGAACAGTGGCACAACAAAGGGTAAAATGGTCCATTACAGACCGAGAAGCTCTCTCACGTGTCCACATGACACAACCTTTATTTACAAGCCTAAAGAGGCCACCAACCCAACTAAAGTGGGACTTATAAGCCTTCGGCTGCCCCTCTACACGCTGTACAAGGCATGAACATGCCAACAGACACGGACAGATATAAGCATTACATCAAACATCCTGTTTCAAAGTTTGTCCATGACATTCTCCCCCACTTATCCCTTCGACGTCCTCGTCGAAGCCTTTGTGAACACTGCAACTCTTCGCCTTTGCTGAGTCTTCAATCTTCTGCTCCAGCTGCAATGCACCTCTTGGCTCCCAGCTGCTCTCCGCTGTTGTTTTTGAGTAATCGAACTTTGATCCGCCATGCTGCTTCAACTCACCAATGACTCTGACTCTGGTGTGGGGTTGGCTGAGTTGTGCTGATCCTCGTTGATTCCTGTGGATCCACCAAATGAAGGAAAAGACCATTCTTACTGCGCCAGTTTCTCAAAATTTCCACATGCTGTTTGAACTGGGTGGATGCTTGTTGGAGCTTTAACGAGCATCGCCTCGCAAACTTCTGAAGTTTTGGGTCCTTCCTCCACAAAATCTGCTCATTGACTCTTCTTTCAGTTAGTTGTCACATCCAAGTAGGTTCGCATCACTTCCGCTTTCGATTGGCATTTCGTTGGGAAATGAAGCGGACAATCTACTCTCAGTAGCACTGATCACCGTTGGTGAGGATTTGACAACTATTGTCTTCCATTATCTTCGAAGGGTCTTTGAACTTGTGCAGAGCTCCTCTGCTGGATAGATAAGAGAACTGGGGTACTCGGTTTCGCCCATTCTCTTAAGAGTTGAGAAGGCAAAGGTTACTTGACTTCGCCCGCCTCCTCGAGGTTGTACTTCACGCATCGAGCTGGTTACTGGCCTTCGCCTGCTCTTTGCTCACACTTCTGAAGTACTTGAAGTGTTTGCACTCCTTGCGTTGAGTTAGCTACTGTGATTCACCTTCTCAATGCCATTGAACTTCTGGAATGCAGGAAGTTTTCACCCCAACTTGGAGTAATTCTCTGATAGATGAGGTCGCCTCTGGGATTGTACCGTCTTCTCCATCAACCCTGCCGCCTACTCCACTGAGTAGCAAAGGTACAGCACCACGTACTGCCTGCTTCGTTCCTTGGTCGTGCACTCTTGCATGACCCAAAGTCCTTCACTTACGGCAATCTTGATGAGAAACTTGTTGACACCGGTCTTACGAAGTTTCTTGGCCTCTGCCCTTCAGCCTTGTCTCGGTACTTGGAGATTGCCTCTGCATGCTCCACCTCCTCGGCCCCTTTCACGACCAAGCGCTCTCCCTCCGTGAGAGCAAGGGATCAATGACTTTGACGGAAGTCCCGCCTCTGCGGTACCATGGCGCTGCCATGCCCATGGCCCTACTATCCGTCGCCTCGCATCTGCATCCCTTTTCTTCACGATCAGTAGATATGTCTCCGTGGCACTCCTTTGAGTCCACCTCCATTCTAACTGATGCTTGATTTTTGGGTAGCTAAGTCCCTCTGGACTCATCGTCGCTTCCTCGCCCCTTTCGACCCCCTGCTTCAACACCTCTGTGTTCTCCAAGCAGTCTGTTTGGTCGATGGAAAGACAGACTGCAACTCCCATGCATGGCCTCTGCCATCGCGTTGTAGGGTTTGCACCAATTCTGTTCTCCTTAGCTTCCTTGGTAGCAACGTTCGCTTACTCGACCTTGTCCTCTGACTTGTCGGGCTCCCTTAAGCGAATATGAGCTCTGGAGTAGTCCAACTCTCCAGCTGCTTCGATCATACCTCTGCATGATCAAGTCCCTCCCATGGAACTCACGGGTACTTGCATTCGAACTTTTCCCTTGGTGGAACCCAGCCCCCATATGCTGATGACCAAGGTTTTCATCCGATGCAAAATTCGATGCACGCCCGGAAGACCCACCTCTGCGGTACCATGGCCTTCACTCCTTGAATCCATAGCCCTTCTTGCCGTCGTGTTGTTCACCAAAGCGGAGCTCCCAGTAGCTCCCGATCATACCTCCATATGATCTCATCCCTCACGGGACCAGATTGTGTGTATCGCATTGCCACGAACTGTTCCACCACGATCCGCTGCACCATGTCGCCTCCTGGTGACATCTCCATTGCATTCTGATCCTTGTAGAATAAACTCGACTTGTGAACCCTCCATGTGTGGCCTCTGCCAATACATCGCAGGGTCTCCTCTGTTAGGATCGAGAGCACTAAGAGGGGGGGGGTGAATTAGTGCAGCGGATATTTTTCAGCGATTAAAAAACGAAAGCTGCGTTCGTTCGATAAAGACTATTTTGATGCAAAAGCCGATTCTAAGATTACTTATGATTAAGTGCAGTTTACGTTTAAACACAGTTAGCGTCTAAACGCAGTTTGCGTCTAAATGCAGATTGCGTCTAAACTCATATTGCGTCTAAGCGCAGTTTGCGTCTTAGCGCAGATTGCGTCTAAGCGCAGATTGCGTCTAAACGCAGATTGCGTCTAAGCGCAGATTGCGTCTAAACATAGTTTGCATCTAGGAGCAGTTTAAGCAGAAGTATAAAGACAATGTGCTGCTGTTGTACAGCTCAAAAAGTAATCTGCAAAAAATAGATTTACGTCTAAACGCAGATTTACGTCTTAAACGCAGATTTATGTTTGAACTTTGAAACTCGTTTGTATACTCGCAGAAGGCAGTATGCAGTTGAAATCAAGACGTAAACGTGAACTGAGATCTGATGATTGTGCGAGGAAAGCCGATTTACGTCTAAATGCAGTTTTACGTCTAAATGTTGAAACTCGTTCGTAAAATTGTAGAGGACAGTTTGCAGTTATCAATAGGATCAAAATGTAAGTGTAAACTGCAAAGAAACTCGTTCGTAAAAGCACGGAAGACAGTTCTGCAGAATCAAACGTAAACGTAAACTGTAATGTACGAAAATACGAATTTACGTCTGAATGCAGATTCGGAAGAACAGCACTTAGAACTTGTTCGTGAAAGCACAGAGAGCAGTAGTAATGAAGGAGGTTTGCAGTAATGATAAAGTGCTCAAAAATAAACGCAAACCAGAGATTTAGAGTGGTTCGGTCAGCCTTGACCTACTCCACTTTTGGCTTCCTCCACCGACGAGGTCGCCGACGTCAACTAGGGGCCTTACTTTAATAGGCGAAGGCCAAACTGCCCTTTTACAGTTTCTCTCCTTTTGACAGGCTCAGGAGACAACCTTTACAGACCTTTCTCTCCTCACTTTACAACTGAAAACTAGAAGAACAGAAGGAGGAGACTTAAAGGCTTTACATCACTTTTGAGCTCTTAGAATCACAGAAAAGATCAAGATTTCGGTGTAGGTCTGTATCTTTTCAGTGCTGAATGGGTGGGGAATTTATAGGCCCCAACCCAATTCAAATTTGGAGCTCAAAACAATCAAATCCCGGAATTCTGGGATCAGGCGGTTGCACCTCTTGACTGGAGAGGTTGCACCGCCTGGCAGAGCTCGAAGACCGAGCTCAGGCGGTGCCACCTCTCTGCCAGGGAGGTTGCACCGCCCAGTCTTGCTCGAAGACTGAGCTCAGGCGGTGCCACCTCTCTGTCAGGGAGGTTGCACCGCCCAGTCTAGCTCCAAGACTGAGCTCAGGTGGTGCCACCTCTCTGCTGGGGAGGTTGCACCGCCCAGTCTCGCTGGGAGGCCTAGCCCAGGCGGTGCCACCTCCTGGCCTGGGCGGTTGCACCTCCTGGTGCAATCAGGGTCCGAATGGTTCATTCCATTCGACCCAATTTCAGTCTTTCAGGGGCCCAATTGCCCCAAGATTAAGCCAATGGGATCACCTCCCATTTTCCAACTTAATCAACGTACTAACTACGATTAAATCTAAGACAACTTCTGCAGCTTTGCTTCGGTGCGTCAATCGCTCCTTCCGGCGAGTTTCCGACGAACTTCCGTCGATCATCCGATGAACCCTCGGTGATGCTCCTGCGGACTTCCGGCAAACTCCTGGACTTTGCGACGATCCACTTGGCAAGTTCCGACGAGCTTCGCTTGGCAAGCTTTGGACTTCTCGCATCTGTTCTCGCAGAACCTCCGACGACCGTCCGAACTTCCGTCGAACTCTCGAACTCCCAACGTGATCATGAACTTGACTCCGGCGCAACTCCTGCTGCTTGTCTATCTTTCATTGTAGTTAATCCTGCACACTTATCTCAACACATAGATTAGACAACAAATGACAATTGACTTCATCATCAAAATCCGAGATTCAACAATCTCCCCCTTTTTGATGATGACAATCAATTGATAATGGAGTTATCCTTAACTCCCCCTGTCTATATGCCATAGTTGAGATAAGTCAACCTTGAATTCAAGACCTAAGAATTCAAGTGACGTATTGATAAGTTAGATCAGTTAAACTTATCAATACTCCCATCATGATACTCATCATGATGTATCTCTTCAAGGATGATGTCAGGGTTTGACATACATCAATAAGTTTGTATGATTGTGTTTGTAACTATTCATCATGTAGTTTGAACATTATCATATAAAGCTGTGAAACTTATTACATGATGCACACATTTGAAATATTCTAGCAAGTTTTGCATTTTCTTCACATGATAAGATATCAACTCAGGGCATAATGCAAACTTTAGCACATGTTCATATATCTCTTGGTGATGCAAGGATGGCATAATCATAGCAGTGTTTATAGTATCATTCATAGTATTTCTAATCATGGCAGTGTTTATCAATTCATATATATCTCCCCCTTTGTCATCAACAAAAAGCATAGTAACCAGAAAATAATAGCAAGCTTATAGAGGAATTTTACATAGATTGCTTTAAATACTTCTTCCCCTTTGTGTTATAATCCATTGTAAAGATTTTGCAGGATGGAATACATACACATGAATCACTTCATCAAATCTATTTCAGAAACTCAATTTTCATGAAGGTGTACGAGAAAATCTGTTTCATAAATAAGATGCATTCGGACAAGATTTTGTTGCAGATTTTCACATATAATCATGGAAATCAAGTGATTTGATCATACAATATAGTCCGAAAAAAAATGATTTTAACAAATTTATCTGTTCGGACACATCAACATTCCTAATTCTCTTCTAATGAAATCAAATTGTTCTTCACTTAGAGGTTTTGTAAAAATGTCAGCTAGTTGATGTTTAGTATCAATAAACTCTATGGTTACGTCATGATTGGTGACATGATCTCGTATAAAGTGATGTCTAATATCAATATGTTTTGTTCTTGAGTGTTGTATAGGATTCTTGGTTAAGCATATTGCACTTGTGTTATCACATTTAATTGGAATATTTTTGAGATGAACTTTATAATCTTCTAAGGTATTTTTCATCCATACAACTTGTGCACAGCATGCACTTGCTGCAATATATTCAGCTTCGGTTGTTGATAGTGCAACCGAGTTTTGTTTCTTTGATGACCAGGAAATAAGGGCATGTCCTAAAAATTGACATGATCCTGATGTGCTTTTTCTATCTAATCTACAGCCAGCAAAGTCAGCATCAGCATAAGCAATTAACTCAAAATTCTCTGATTTTATGTACCATAATCCTAGATTTGTGGTACCATTAAGATATCTAAATATTCTTTTAACTGCTTTGAGATGAGATATCTTAGGGTTTGATTGAAATCTAGCACAAAGTCCTACACTGAACATGATGTCTGGTCTGGTTGCAGTGAGGTAAAGTAAACTTCCTATCATACCCCTATAAGTTTTTTGATCAAAGCTTTCTCCACTTTCATCAATTTCTAACTTAGTGGAGGTGCTCATAGGAGTGTTACTAGCCTTTGAGTTGTTCATGTTAAACCTTTTTAATAAATTCATGGCATATTTAGTTTGACTAATAAAGATGTCATTGCTTAGTTGTTTGATTTGTAAACCTAAGAAGAATGTTAATTCTCCCATTAAGCTCATTTCGAATTCAAGACTCATAGTTTTAGCAAAAGATTCACAAAGATATTCATTTGTAGAGCCAAAGATGATATCATCAACATAAATCTGAACAATGAGAAAATTATTTTCAAAATTCTTGATAAACAATGTAGTATCAACCTTGCCTTTTATGAAATTATTTTCAATGAGAAAAGAACTAAGTCTCTCATACCAAGCCCTTGGGGCTTGTTTTAAACCATAGAGAGCTTTAGTTAATCTAAACACATGATTAGGGAGGCTATTATTTTCAAATCCAGGAGGTTGTTCAACATAAACTTCTTCGGAAATAAAACCATTTAGAAAAGCGCTTTTAACATCCATTTGAAATAACTTAAAATTATTACAACTAGCATAGGCAAGGAGCATCCTTATGGCTTCCAATCGAGCCACAGGTGCGAAGGTTTCTTCGTAATCGATACCTTCTTCTTGGTTGAAACCTTTGGCCACTAATCTAGCCTTGTTTCTAACCACGATACCATTTTCATCTTGCTTGTTTCTAAAGACCCATTTAGTACCAATAACTAAATGGTCATTTGGCCTAGGAACAAGCGTCCACACCTCATTTCTCTCAAATTGATTTAATTCATCTTGCATTGCGATAATCCATGAATCATCTTTCATGGCTTCATCAACACATTTGGGTTCAATTTGGGAGAGAAAGGCGGCGTTGGCACAAAAGTTTTTAAAAGAAGATCGTGTTTGAACCCCCTTTGATGTGTCTCCTAGGATTAGCTCCTTAGGATGAGCATCTACATACTTCCAATCCTTGGGTAAGGATGTTTCGGAAGTGGATGCATCCAAGTTGCTAGTTGGAGACGGGGTTTCGTTTAAATTCAAGGAATCAAAATTAACATCATCATCAAGATCATTTTTCTTAATTTCTGAAATCTCATTGAAAACAACATGGATGGATTCTTCAATAATTAAGGTTCTTTTATTGAAAATGCGAAAAGCTTTAGAAACCGAAGAATAACCAAGAAAGATTCCTTCATCAGATTTAGCATCGAATTTTCCTAAGTTATCCTTTTCATTCAAGATAAAACACTTACACCCAAAGACTTTAAAATATGAGACATTAGGTTTTTTGTTATTCCATAACTCATAAGGAGTTTTGGTGAGTAAGGGTCTTACTAGGACTCTATTTAAAATATAGCATGCAGTGTTTACAGCTTCAGCCCAAAAATATTTGGGTAGGCTATGTTCATTCAACATGGTTCTTGCCATTTCTTGTAAATTTCAATTTTTTCTTTCTACTACCCCATTTTGTTGAGGATTTCTTGGAGTAGAGAAATTATGGTTGTATCCGTTGAGTTCACAGAATTCTTGGAAATCATGGTTTTGAAATTCTCCACCATGATCACTTCTAATTGACGAAATCATAGATCCCTTCTCATTTTGAACAAGTTTACAAAACTTGGTAAAATATCTAAAGCATTCATTTTTCTGTTTTAAGAAGTAGGTCCATGTATATCTGCTATAGTCATCAACAATGACAAAGGCGTATTTGCAACCTCCTAGACTCGATGTAGAGATTGGTCCGAACAAGTCCATATGGATCAATTGTAAGGGCCTAGAGGTGCTTATTTGATTCTTAGCTTTGAAGCTACCCTTAATTTGCTTACCTAATTGGCAAGCATCACATACATTATCTTTGATGAACTTGATATGAGGAATTCCTCTTACAAGTTCTCTAGATGATACTTGAGTGATTAGTTTCATGCTAGCATGACCTAATCTTCTATGCCATAGCCAAGCATCCTCATTCATAACGGCAAAACACATTTCATCACATAAGTCATTGATGTCAATAGTGTATACATTATTTTGTTTTAATGCAATCATAGATATATTTTTGTGTGGTTTTTCAATGATGCAAGCATTAGATTCAAATCTTATAGTATATCCTTTATCACATAATTGACTAATGCTCAAGAGGTTATGTTTTAAACCATCAACTAGTAAAACATCTTCAATAGAGAAGTTGGATTTGTTACCTATGGTTCCTTTGCCAATGATTTTAACCTTGTTGTTGTCTCCGAAGGTGACATATCCTTCGTCTATGCTAGTGAGCTTAGAGAATTGAGATGGATCTCCGGTCATATGCCTTGAGCATCCACTATCAAGGTACCATCTCTTGCTCCTAGCTTGCAATGGTTTAGTTTTCTACAAGAAAGGATGATGTTTAGGTACCCATTTGCTTTTGGGTGCCTCATAAATAGATCTACATTTTGTTGAATCTCGTATTTTGATGATGAAACTACTTGATATATGTTTATGATTTAATATGCGTTTTGAGTGATGCAGGATGCTTTGATCAGGATGAGACAATTAAAGCAGGAACATCATGTTGTACCGGAGGAACATGTCAGAAGATTGGACGTCGGGCCGGTGGATCGGTCGACGTATCGACAGAAGGCTTCGGGCCGTGGACTCGGGCATCGGGCCAAGAAGAGCGGTTATTGTGCCAAGGATATCGGAGTTGCGGAGTCAACTGGCCGATTGGGCAATAGGCCGCAGGAGAGGACGATGCGCCGAAGAATCAGACGAAGCGTCGAGGGACCAATGACATGCCGGACAACTTGGTTAATTGCTTAGGATTAATTGTCTCGATCAATGTTTTGTTTTAATTGTGCAGGATTAACTATGATAACGATGAAGACATAAAGCGAAACAAAGTGTCGGAGTCAAGCGCGAAGGATTTGTTGCGAGTTCGAGAGTTCGACGGAAGTCCGAAGGTTCGTCGGGAATGCTACCGGAACTAGCCGAGAATGAGTTGGGAGCTTGCCGAAGGGTTTTTCGGAAGCTCGCCGGAAGGTTCGTTGGAAGTTCGCGGAGCTCGCCGAGAAAGATCGGAGCTTGCCGAAGAAGCTTGTTGGAACTCGCTAAGAACAAATCGTGAAGTCTAGGAGCTTGCCGGGAGTCCGCAGAATGGTTTCCGAGAGTTCATCGGAAGACCGCCGGAAGTTTGCCGGAAGCTCGCCAGAAGAAGTCTTGACCTGCGGACTTTGTAATAGCTTAGAAAATGTCTTTAAAATCATAGTTAGCACGTTAATTAGGGTTAGGATTAGGTGTTAATCCTATAACCCAAGTAGGGGTCAATTAGGCCCAAGTTCGGACTGGTTTGGGCCAAGTTTGGAGCCAAACCAAGTGAGCTGAAATAGTGAAAGAGGTGGCACCGCCCCAGCCAGGAGGTGGCACCGCCTAGGCTAAGCCTCCCAGCGAGACTGGGCGGTGCAACCTCCCCAGCCAGGAGGTGGCACCGCCTGAGCTCAGTCTTCGAGCTCTGGCAGAGAGGTGCAACCGCCTCTGTCAAGAGGTGGCACCGCCTGGGCTCAGTCTTCGAGCTCTGCCAGGCGGTGCAACCTCTCCAGTCAGGAGGTGCAACCGCCTAATCCCGGAATTCCGGGATTTGATCGTTTTGAGCTCCAAATTTGAATTGGGTTGGGGCCTATAAATAGCCCACCCATTCAGCACTGAAAGAACAGAACACACACTCGAAATCTTGCTACCTTTCTGTGTTTCTTAGAGCTCAAAACTGCTAGTTCTCCTCTTTCTATTCTTCAAGTTTGAGTTGTAAAGAGAGGAGAGAAAACTTCTGTAAGGGTTGTCTCCTAAGCCCGTCAAAAGGAGTGAATCTGTAAGAGGGTAGTTGGCCTTCGCCTATTGAAGGAAGGCCTCTAGTTGACGTCGGTAACCTCATCGGTGGAGGAAGCCAAAAGTGGAGTAGGTCAAGACTGACCGAACCACTCTAAATCTCTGGTTTGCGTTTATTTTGAGCACTTTATCATTACTGCAAACCTCCTACATAGCTACTGCTCTCTGCGCTTTTACGAACGAGTTCTGTGCAGTTTACGTTCACGTCTTAATTCCATTTACAAACTGCAAACTGCTCTCTGTGCTTTTACGAACGAATTCTGTGCAGTTTACGTTTACGTCTTGATTCCATCTACAAACTGCAAACTGTCTCTTTGCGCTTTTACGAATGAGTTCTGTGCAGTTTACGTTTACGTCTTGATTTCACTTACAACTGCAAACTATCTTCTACGCTTTTTTTTACGGACAAGGTTCTGTGCAGTTTACGTTCACGTCTTGATTTCATTTACAACTGCAAACTGTCTTCTGCGATTTTACGAACAAGGTTCTGTGCAGTTTACGTTTACGTCTTGATTTCATTTAGAACTGCAAACTGTCATCTGCGTTTAGACGCAAACTGCGTTTAGACGCAAACTGCGTTTAGACGTAAACTGCGCTTAGACGCAAACTGCGTTTAGACGCAAACTGCGTTTAGACATAAACTGCATTTAGACGTAAACTGCGCTTAGACGTAAACTGTGTTTAGACGCAAACTGCGCTTAGACGCAAACTGCGTTTAGACGTAAATCTGCGTTTAGACGTAAATCTACGTTTAGACGTAAATATGCGTTTAGACGTAAACTACGTTTAAACGTAAAACTGCGTTTTAGACGTAAACTGGGTTTGGACGTAAATCTGCGTTTAGACGTAAATCTGCGTTTAGACGTAAATCTGCGTTTAGACGCAAACTGCATTTAAACGTAAATTGTGTTTAGACGTAAACTACGTTTAGACGTAAACTGCACTTAGTCATAAGTTATCTTTGAGTCGGCTTTTGCTTCAAAACTGATTTTTATCGAACGAACGCAGCTTTTGTTTTTAATCGCTAAAAGATATCCGCTGCACTAATTCACCCCCCCCCTCTTAGTGCTCTCGATCCTAACACATTTCTTATCATGTTGCATAGAATTTGTCATGGTTCCTTTAGGAACCCAGATTAGTTTGTTTGGACTTATTT
Organism: Musa acuminata AAA Group; assembly: GCF_036884655.1. Taxonomy (NCBI): domain Eukaryota; kingdom Viridiplantae; phylum Streptophyta; class Magnoliopsida; order Zingiberales; family Musaceae; genus Musa; species Musa acuminata. Next base: position 8,523,146 of record NC_088328.1, on the reverse strand, counting down.
TCTTGAATGGACAACAATGTGTCTTGTGTCCAGATTTGCAACAAAAGTTGCACTTGGTTTGGTGTTGAACATGTAAGATGGAGCCTTTTATGAAGGTGGTTGGATTTTGGTGAGGACTTCTCACAAATCCAATTCCGCTCCTTTTTGGAATGTGACCCTTGTTTGCAAGGATCATGTTTAATGACTTGCTACCAACCTCGAATTTCTTCAAGGTGTCCTTGAGTAGCAGGTTTTCTTTTTGCAAAGTTTCTAAATCATGACATTTGTTACATGAATTTAAACTATCATGATGTTCGACTTTTAACTTATCAAACTCACAAGTAAGACTATCATGCATCTTTTTCAGCAATTTATATTTTCTACTTATACTCTTGCATTCGTCAAATAAGTCATTGAAAGCATTTAATAATTCATCGAAAGATAAATCAGCATCTATTGAATTTGTTACCTCATCTTCGATGGCCATTAAGGCGTAATGAGCAACTTGCTCGGTGTTGGACTCCTCTTCCTCAGATGCGCTCGAATCATCCCATGTTGCTTGGAGCGCCTTCTTCTTTGTTGTTCTTTTCTTGACTTGGGGACAATCACTCTTGTAGTGTCTCGGCTTTTTGCATTCATAGCAGATTACTTGGTCCTTTTTGGGTTCAAGTTTATTTTTTGCATCATTCTTAAACTTGTTTCTTTTAAAGAACTTTTTAAACTTTCTTGTTAGAAGTGCCAAGTCATCATCACAGTCCTCATCACTTGAGTTTTCTCTCAAGTGGCATTCTGAAGTTTTGAGTGCCATATCCTTCCTGTTCTTTGGAAGGATGTCTTCTTGCTCTTCATGAGCTTTACAAGTCATTTCGTAGGTCATTAATGACCCGATTAGTTCTTCAAGAGGGAAATTTCGCAGATCTTTTGCCTCTTGAATAGCGGTGACTTTAGGATCCCAACTCTTAGGAAGGGATCTTAGTATCTTATTAACAAGCTCAAAATCCGAAAAGCTCTTTCCGAGTCCTTTTAGACCGTTGACGACATCCGTGAAACGGGTAAACATGTCGCCAATGGTTTCACTCGGTTTCATCCGAAAAAGTTCGAAAGAATGTAACAGCAAATTGATTTTTGACTCTTTTACTCTACTTGTGCCCTCATGGGTCACTTCGAGCGTGTGCCAAATATCAAACGCAGTTTCACAAGTTGAAACATGGTTAAACTCGTTTTTATCAAGTGCACAAAATAAGGCATTCATAGCCTTTGCATTAAGAGCGAAAGCCTTCTTCTCCAAATCATTCCAATCGATCATTGGAAGAGAAGACTTTGAAAAACCATTCTCGACAAGATTCCAAAGATCAATGTCCATAGAAATAAGAAAGATTCTCATTCGGGTCTTCCAATAGGTGTAGTCCGTCCCATTAAACATGGGTGGACGTGTAATGGAATGGCCCTCTTGGTTTCCGGCGTAAGCCATCTCTCTTGGGTTTTAATCCTTTTGAGAGTTAACCGGGCTCTGATACCAATTGTTAGGATCGAGAGCACTAAGAGGGGGGGGGGGTGAATTAGTGCAGCGGATATTTTTCAGCGATTAAAAAACGAAAGCTGCGTTCGTTCGATAAAGACTATTTTGATGCAAAAGCCGATTCTAAGATTACTTATGATTAAGTGCAGTTTACATTTAAACACAGTTAGCGTCTAAACGCAGTTTGCGTCTAAATGCAGATTGCGTCTAAACTCAGATTGCGTCTTGTAACACCCCTCATTTCCGAATGTTCGTATGAATTTTTGGTGATAATGTAAGCATCTATTTTAATTAACAAAAGAAATAGAGTATGAATTAGAGGTAACCTATTTGTAAGATTTGGGAGATCTGTTCAAAAAAAAAAAAAAAAAAAGAAGAAAGAATCTGAGGACCTATATGTAAACCCTAAGGACCTAATCGTGAATATGATAAAAACAAGGACTAAACTGCAAAATGCACCAAATGACAAATTCCACCGCTTAAGCCTCTCTGCCTTCGTTGTTAAGGAAGCAGAGGAGGCAGCTCGTGGGTGATCAGGGAAAGAAAAGAAGAAGATGAAGAAGAAGAAGAAGAAGGAGAAGAGAAAGAAAATTTGGGGCTTTTAGGGTTTTTGATTTAATCTTGTTACTTCGGGTCAAAATTTGCAAAGGCAAGTGTTCTAGCCCCATCCTACATAAGTATTTGACTCTGTTTTTATGTTGATTCAAAATAAATTGGAAGATTTTTATTTAGAAACTGATATGTTTCTCTTTGGACATAGAACTATGGATTCTGAAAGTTTTCGGTAAACTGACCCCTAAGCACTGTTTCGGCCCTAAGTTTTAGTACAGAATGAGAATTCAGGCAGGAACTATTTTTGTTTGAAATTAGACTCGTATGTCTTTCTTTTGACACCGATTTTGTAGATTTTGGACACCGAATACTTACCAAAAAATTTGTTTCAAAAGAGCCTATAGACGCTGTAAAACAGAGTTCAAGATTTCTGACCTTTCGATACTAAAACGCCTATAACTCCCTGTTGAAAATTCTGATTTGTACCAAACTGATTTTATTTGAAACTAGACTTGAAATTCTCTCTTTTGACATATATTTTGAAAATTTTGGAGTTCAATTTCTCACCCTATCGTCTGTTGAATCCGATCCTATAAAGTCTGCAAACCAGTGATTGTGATTTTGACCTTATGTTACCAAATCAGAGGTAACTCTGTGTTGGGAGCCCTGTTTCATATAAAATCTGTTCCATCCGAATATAGACTGATATATGGTTCAACCATAGCCTTCTTATGGGTATTGGAGCATATTTGTTATTCTGAAATATTTGTTTGATGTGCCACTGGAATTCTGTCCGAAATCGAGCTTTGGTCGATTTCGCGTATTCTGTTCCATTTCCTTTGGATACTTGAATTCGCATAACCTTCTTATTGGAATTGAGCTGGTTATGATTGCTTGGAATCCCTGTACACTCTTGCTTTCAATTCTTTCCCTGAAATGAATACTTTTGTGAGAGATTTGTTCCTTGCATCACATTGTTTTTGAAAAGGCACATGTACGTTTGGTTGTTCCGCGTGTGCTTCCGTTATATGCTGCATTTTGTTGAAACTGCCTTCTTGTACTCTGGTGTGTGGGATTGTCTGGACCTTTGCCAGAAATGGTAAAGGGAATGCGCTGATTTGCCCGCTATGTGGGGTCCCGCTATGTGGGATATTCTGGTATGCGCTTATTTGCCCGCTATGTGGGGTCCCGCTATGTGGGATATTGCTTAGAGCCTGCGATGCTCTGCCGGCCCCCTTTGACTTCACCTAGACGTGGGTGGATGGAGCTCCCAGACGTGGGAGACTTTTGTCAGGTGGTCATTCAGAAATGGATGAATCACATTCTGACTGAGATCCCACTACACCCTCTATATGTTTGATATGACATCCAGAGTCTTGGTGAGTTATTTCTGTTCCTGCTCTGGATAAGTATGATATGATTGCAACGTCAAGGACGACGTTTGAGCTTTTGTACGACATATGAGTTTGATATGCTCTGAAATGCTTCCTTCACTGTTGAGTTTGCTTCGTAATGTTCCATATGTCGTTGATGTGTTTTGGAACATTTTATATGCCATTGATAAGCTCCGATATGTTTCCTTTGTTTCTGATATGCTCCAATTACTCTATGCCCCATCTGTCAGGAACCAAATATGTATGATTAAAAGGACAATTGTGATTCTGCTCCTAATGATATTATGTCTACGAAATCGTATATTCTGCTTTGTGTTTTGAAACTGTATCTCTTTGGAAATTGTACTATTTTGATATGGATATGTTAGTCACTTGCTGAGCTCTTTATGCTCACCCCATTTGTTGATAAATTTTTCAGGATAGCGTATCTCTTGCTTAAATGTTAAGAATGGGCTGAGGCAGTGGAAAGTTTAGAAGACGTTGGGCAGAACTTTTGTTAGCATATATGTAGTTGTGTATAAGCTACCTTGCATCTAATGAAATGTGACTATGAATCTAAACCTGTGGATTTTGTGTAAGTTAAAGGATCCCTCATGTATAGGGTTTTGGAATGTTAAATTAAATTTGTGTAATGATATGAACTTATGGTAAATCGATGATTGTGGTGACTGCATAGATTTCCCCACTTGTGGATTTATATTGTGGTTTTTATTTTGATGAGTCGAGTTCAGATTGTATGAATTATCGAGTGATGTGTGCTATGTTTATGAATTGCACAGGGTTATGAATTGGTAGATTATAGAAGTGAAATTTTTGATCTTAATGTTTTCTTAGTGACCTCAAATGTGTGTTTGGATCCTGGGTTAGTTATGATGAAAAATTTTTAATATCATGGATATTTTTTTTAGGGGCGTGACAGAGGTGGTATCAGAGCATTGTTTGAGGATCACTGAAATATTTGATATGTTGACGTGCAAAATATATTAAGGTCTAGTGAACTATAGTGATTGGTGGAAATGTTCTTTGATGTATTTTAGGAATCTGGGATGATGAGGACATTTGGTCCGCCTATTTCATTTGTTTCTGATTAATTAAGGGGAATGAAAGGATTGATCGGGGATATTGAATCAGAGTGGCGCAGCGGAAGCATGATGAACCTAATTTCATTGGTGGTAGAAAAATGGATGATGCGAATAGAAAAGATATTTGATGTACTAAATTGTTCTGATGATCAAAAGATTTCTTTTGCTACCTTATATTGGAAGTAGAGGCTGATTATTATTGGCAACAATGAAAATAATTTTTGGAGATATGTGGCAAGAATGATAAGGATAAGTTTAGCAATAAAAATATGATTGGAAATGAATCAGAAAGTAATAACAAGAGGGTCAAGACATTTGGATTTGAAATGTGAAGTCACCACAAAAGACTCAATCACGTGTGAATTATAAGTTAAATTATGAAACAAATTTGTGTTTCGGGTGATTGGAGTCTATTTTGCTTGTAGAAAGTTGGATCATAAAATAAAAGACTGCCCTTTGAAAAATAAGAAAGAGTCACTGCCTCATAAATCATCAGCCCATGTCAGAGTGTATGCTATCACTGAATATGATTCTGAAACTTATGAATCAGTGGTCAAGGAATTCCCTGATGTATTTCCTGATGACTTGCCTGGTTTACCTCTAGATAGAGAGGGTGAATTTGCTATTGATCTAGTCCCCAGTACAACCCCAATATCTAAGCCTCCCTACAGAATGGCACCACTTGAGTTAGAAGAATTAAAGAAGCAAATACAAGAATTATTAGATAAGGGTTTCATACGACCCAGTGTATCCCCATGGGGTGCTCCGGTACTATTAGTGAAGAAGAAGGATGGAACATTGAGGCTTTGTATTGATTATAGACAGTTGAATCAGGTGACCATCAAAAACAAGTATCCCATACCTAGAATTGATGATTTGTTTGATCAACTGCAGGGTGCACAAGTATTCTCTAAGATTGACCTGAGGTCAGGTTACTATCAGTTGAAGATCAAGGAGGAGGATATTTCAAAAACAGCTTTCAGAACTCGATATGGTCATTATGAATTCTTGGTGATGCCATTTGGTTTGACTAATGCCCCTGCAGCTTTTATGGAACTAATGAATAGGATATTTCAACCGCTCTTGGATATCTGTGTAATTGTATTTATTGATGACATATTGGTGTATTCAAAGAGTAATCAGGAGCATGAGGAACACTTGAGAGATGTGTTGTCCATACTAAGAGAAAAGAAGTTGTATGCGAAGTTCAGCAAATGTGAATTTTGGTTGAATGAAGTTGCTTTCTTAGGCCATGTGATTTCAGGGAAGGGCATATCTGTTGATCCAAGGAAAATAGAAGCTGTAGTTGAATGGGAAGTACCAACAAATGTAACAGAGGTTAGAAGTTTCTTGGGCATGGCAGGTTATTACAGGAGATTTGTGGAGGGATTTTCTCGAATTGCTCAACCTCTCACCAAACTCACTAAGAAGAATATGAAATTTGTATGGGGTGATGATTGTGAGCAAAGCTTTCAAGAGTTAAAAAGAAGATTGACTAGTGCCCCTATTCTCACTATTCCAAGTGGTAGTGAGGGATTTGTAGTTTATACTGATGCTTCAAGAAAGGGCCTAGGATGTGTTTTGATGCAGGAAGGGAGAGTAATTGCTTATGCTTCTAGGCAACTTAAAGGTTATGAATTGAATTATCCAACTCATGATTTGGAATTGGCAGCAATTATTTTTGCTCTAAAGATTTGGAGACATTATTTGTATGGTCGACAGTTTGAAATTTTCACTGATCACAAGAGTTTAAAATATATTTTCACCCAGAAGGAGTTGAACATGAGGCAGCGAAGATGGATAGAACTTCTGAAGGATTATGATTGTGCCATCCGTTATCACCCAGGCAAGGCCAATGTTGTAGCTGATGCACTTAGTAGGAAATCTACAAGTTTTATGGCTAGTCTGGTCGTGAAGCAATGGAAGCTAATAGAAGAAAATTTTGATTTGAAAGCTTTGAGGAAAGAGCAAGACTCGATGATTCTGATGGCCTCCATTCAAGTGCAGTCTGATCTTATGCAACAAATTAAGGAAGGACAATTACGAGATCCACATTTAATCTACTTGAGGGGTGAAGTAGAAAAGGGATTGAAGCCACAATTTCAAATTTCAAAGGATGGCCTATTGAGATTTGGGGAGAGAGTATGTGTACCAAATAAACTAGTTATCAAGAATCAAATCCTAACTGAAAGTCATACTTCAAAGTACACCCTACACCCTGGGAGCACTAAGATGTATAGAGATCTTCGAAGTCATTATTGGTGGAAAGGCATGAAAAAAGAAATTGCAATGTATGTTTCTAAATGTTTGACTTGTCAGCAAATCAAAGTAGAACACCAAAGACCTGGAGGGTTGTTGCAACCTTTAGTTATTCCTGAATGGAAATGGGAATGTATTACTATGGATTTTGTTTCAGGACTACCCAGAACCTCGAGGAAGCATGATGCTATTTGGGTTATCATTGATAGGTTAACAAAATCTGCGCATTTCCTACCGATTAATATGACTTATTCACTTGATAGACTTGCAGATTTATATGTTAATGAAGTAGTAAGACTTCATGGTATTCCAAAGGAGATTATCTCTGATAGAGACTCCAGATTTCTCTCTAGATTCTGGAGAAAATTGCAGGAGTCGATGGGCACTAAAGTCAAGTTTAGTACTGCATATCATCCTCAGACTGATGGTCAGTCAGAAAGAACAATTCAAACACTTGAGGATTTGCTTAGAGCCTATGTTATGGATTGGAAAGGTGAATGGGATAAGGATATTTCACTTGTTGAGTTCACGTATAATAATAGTTATCATTCAAGTATTCAGATGGCTCCTTATGAAGCTCTATATGGGCGAAAGTGCATAACACCTATATGTTGGGAGGAAGTTGGAGACAGAAAGCTATTAGCACCGGACAAGGTACAAGAAACTACCGAGAAAATTCAAGTAATAAGGAAAAGGTTAAAAACTGCTCAGAGTCGTCAAAAGAGTTATGCTGACAATAGAAGACGAGATATTGAGTTTGAAATCGGAGATTTTGTATTCTTAAAAGTCTCCCCTTCCAAAGGCATTATGAGGTTTGGGAAGAAAGGAAAATTAAGCCCAAGATTTATTGGACCTTTTGAGGTTCTTGAGAGGGTTGGTTCTGTCGCTTACAGGATTGCCTTGCCACCAGCATTGAGCCATGTCCATGATATATTTCATGTCTCGATGATTAGAAAGTATATGTATGACCCTTCTCACATCATTAAGTATGAGCTGGTGGAATTCGATAAAGATTTATCCTATGTGGAAGAGCCTATTCAGATTATTGATAAGAAAGAAAAAGTCCTAAGGAATCGGGTCATCCCACTGGTTCAAGTAAATTGGAGACATCATTCTGGAGAAGAGACAACTTGGGAGCTAGAAGAGGAAATGAAAAAGGTGTATCCTCGTCTTTTCATCGAATAGAGGTACGATGAATTTAGAGGACTAAATTTTTCTTTTAAGGGGGGGAGAGTGTAACACCCCTCATTTCCGAATGTTCGTATGAATTTTTGGTGATAATGTAAGCATCTATTTTAATTGACAAAAGAAATAGAGTATGAATTAGAGGTAACCTATTTGTAAGATTTGGGAGATCTGTTCAAAAAAAAAAAAAAAAAAAGAAGAAAGAATCTGAGGACCTATATGTAAACCCTAAGGACCTAATCGTGAATATGATAAAAACAAGGACTAAACTGCAAAATGCACCAAATGACAAATTCCACCGCTTAAGCCTCTCTGCCTTCGTTGTTAAGGAAGCAGAGGAGGCAGCTCGTGGGTGATCAGGGAAAGAAAAGAAGAAGAAGAAGAAGAAGAAGAAGAAGGAGAAGAGAAAGAAAATTTGGGGCTTTTAGGGTTTTTGCTTTAATCTTGTTACTTCGGGTCAAAATTTGCAAAGGCAAGTGTTCTAGCCCCATCCTACATAAGTATTTGACTCTGTTTTTATGTTGATTCAAAATAAATTGGAAGATTTTTATTTAGAAACTGATATGTTTCTCTTTGGACATAGAACTATGGATTCTGAAAGTTTTCGGTAAACTGACCCCTAAGCACTGTTTCGGCCCTAAGTTTTAGTACAGAATGAGAATTCAGGCAGGAACTATTTTTTTTTGAAATTAGACTCGTATGTCTTTCTTTTGACACCGATTTTGTAGATTTTGGACACCGAATACTTACCAAAACATTTGTTTCAAAAGAGCCTATAGACGCTGTAAAACAGAGTTCAAGATTTCTGACCTTTCGATACTAAAACGCCTATAACTCCCTATTGAAAATTCTGATTTGTACCAAACTGATTTTATTTGAAACTAGACTTGAAATTCTCTCTTTTGACATATAGTTTGAAAATTTTGGAGTTCAATTGCTCACCCTATCGTCTGTTGAATCCGATCCTATAAAGTCTGCAAACCAGTGATTGTGATTTTGACCTTATGTTACCAAATCAGAGGTAACTCTGTGTTGGGAGCCCTGTTTCATATAAAATCTGTTCCATCCGAATATAGACTGATATATGGTTCAACCATAGCCTTCTTATGGGTATTGGAGCATATTTGTTATTCTGAAATATTTGTTTGATGTGCCACTGGAATTCTGTCCGAAATCGAGCTTTGGTCGATTTCGCGTATTCTGTTCCATTTCCTTTGGATACTTGAATTCGCATAACCTTCTTATTGGAATTGAGCTGGTTATGATTGATTGGAATCCCTGTACACTCTTGCTTTCAATTCTTTCCCTGAAATGAATACTTTTGTGAGAGATTTGTTCCTTGCATCACATTATTTTTGAAAAGGCACATGTACGTTTGGTTGTTCCGCGTGTGCTTCCGTTATATGCTGCATTTTGTTGAAACTGCCTTCTTGTACTCTGGTGTGTGGGATTGTCTGGACCTTTGCCAGAAATGGTAAAGGGTATGCGCTGATTTGCCCGCTATGTGGGGTCCCGCTATGTGGGATATTCTGGTATGCGCTTATTTGCCCGCTATGTGGGGTCCCGCTATGTGGGATATTGCTTAGAGCCTGCGATGCTCTGCCGGCCCCCTTTGACTTCACCTAGACGTGGGTGGATGGAGCTCCCAGACGTGGGAGACTTTTGTCAGGTGGTCATTCAGAAATGGATGAATCACATTCTGACTGAGATCCCACTACACCCTCTATATGTTTGATATGACATCCAGAGTCTTGGTGAGTTATTTCTGTTCCTGCTCTGGATAAGTATGATATGATTGCAACGTCAAGGACGACGTTTGAGCTTCTGTACGACATATGAGTTTGATATGCTCTGAAATGCTTCCTTCACTGTTGAGTTTGCTTCGTAATGTTCCATATGTCGTTGATGTGTTTTGGAACATTTTATATGCCATTGATAAGCTCCGATATGTTTCCTTTGTTTCTGATATGCTCCAATTACTCTATGCCCCATCTGTCAGGAACCAAATATGTATGATTAAAAGGACAATTGTGATTCTGCTCCTAATGATATTATGTCTACGAAATCGTATATTCTGCTTTGTGTTTTGAAACTGTATCTCTTTGGAAATTGTACTATTTTGATATGGATATGTTAGTCACTTGCTGAGCTCTTTATGCTCACTCCGTTTGTTGATAAATTTTTCAGGATAGCGTATCTCTTGCTTAAATGTTAAGAATGGGCTGAGGCAGTGGAAAGTTTAGAAGACGTTGGGCAGAACTTTTGTTAGCATATATGTAGTTGTGTATAAGCTACCTTGCATCTAATGAAATGTGACTATGAATCTAAACCTGTGGATTTTGTGTAAGTTAAAGGATCCCTCATGTATAGGGTTTTGGAATGTTAAATTAAATTTGTGTAATGATATGAACTTATGGTAAATCGATGATTGTGGTGACTGCATAGATTTCCCCACTTGTGGATTTATATTGTGGTTTTTATTTTGATGAGTCGAGTTCAGATTGTATGAATTATCGAGTGATGTGTGCTATGTTTATGAATTGCACAGGGTTATGAATTGGTAGATTATAGAAGTGAAATTTTTGATCTTAATGTTTTCTTAGTGACCTCAAATGTGTGTTTGGATCCTGGGTTAGTTATGATGAAAAATTTTTAATATCATGGATATTTTTTTTAGGGGCGTGACACGTCTAAGCGCAGTTTGCGTCTTAGCGCAAATTGCGTATAAGCGCAGATTGCGTCTAAACGCAGATTGCGTCTAAGCGCAGATTGCGTCTAAACACAGTTTGCGTCTAGGAGCAGTTTAAGCAGAAGTATAAAGACAATGTGCTGCTGTTGTACAGCTCAAAAAGTAATCTGCAGAAAACAGATTTACGTCTAAACGCAGATTTACGTCTAGACGCAGATTTACGTCTAAACGCAGATTTACGTCTTAAACGCAGATTTACGTCTGAACTTTGAAACTCGTTTGTATACTCGCAGAAGGCAGTATGTAGTTGAAATCAAGACGTAAACGTGAACTGAGATCTGATGATTGTGCGAGGAAAGCCGATTTACGTCTAAATGCAGTTTTACGTCTAAATGTTGAAACTCGTTCGTAAAATTGTAGAGGACAGTTTGCAGTTATCAATAGGATCAAAATGTAAGTGTAAACTGCAAAGAAACTCGTTCGTAAAAGCACGGAAGACAGTTCTGCAGAATCAAACGTAAACGTAAACTGTAATGTACGAAAATACGAATTTACGTCTGAATGCAGATTCGGAAGAACAGCACTTAGAACTTGTTCGTGAAAGCGCAGAGAGCAGTAGTAATGAAGGAGGTTTGCAGTAATGATAAAGTGCTCAAAAATAAACGCAAACCAGAGATTTAGAGTGGTTCGGTCAGCCTTGACCTACTCCACTTTTGGCTTCCTCCACCGACGAGGTCGCCGACGTCAACTAGGGGCCTTCCTTCAATAGGCGAAGGCCAAACTGCCCTTTTACAGTTTCTCTCCTTTTGACCGGCTCAGGAGACAACCTTTACAGACCTTTCTCTCCTCACTTTACAACTGAAAACTAGAAGAACAGAAGGAGGAGACTTAAAGGCTTTACAACACTTTTGAGCTCTTAGAATCACAGAAAAGATCAAGATTTCGGTGTAGGTTTGTATCTTTTCAGTGCTGAATGGGTGGGGAATTTATAGGCCCCAACCCAATTCAAATTTGGAGCTCAAAACAAACAAATCCCGGAATTCTGGGATCAGGCGGTTGCACCTCTTGACTGGAGAGGTTGCACCGCCTGGCAGAGCTCGAAGACCGAGCTCAGGCGGTGCCACCTCTCTGCCAGGGAGGTTGCACCGCCCAGTCTTGCTCGAAGACTGAGCTCAGGCGGTGCCACCTCTCTGTCAGGGAGGTTGCACCGCCCAGTCTAGCTCGAAGACTGAGCTCAGGCAGTGCCACCTCTCTGCTGGGGAGGTTGCACCGCCCAGTCTCGCTGGGAGGCCTAGCCCAGGCAGTGCCACCTCCTGGCCTGGGCGGTTGCACCTCCTGGTGCAATCAGGGTCCGAATGGTTCATTCCATTCGGCCCAATTTCAGTCTTTCAGGGGCCCAATTGCCCCAAGATTAAGCCAATGGGATCACCTCCCATTTTCCAACTTAATCAACGTGCTAACTACGATTAAATCTAAGACAACTTCTGCAGCTTTGCTTCGGTGCGTCAATCGCTCCTTCCGGCGAGTTTCCGGCGAACTTCTGTCGATCATCCGATGAACCCTCGGTGATGCTCCTGCGGACTTCCGGCAAACTCCTGGACTTTGCGACGATCCACTTGGCAAGTTCCGACGAGCTTCGCTTGGCAAGCTTCTGGACTTCTCGGATCTGTTCTCGCAGAACCTCCGACGACCGTCCGAACTTCCGTTGAACTCTCGAACTCCCAACGTGATCATGAACTTGACTCCGGCGCAACTCCTGCTGCTTGTCTATCTTTCATCATAGTTAATCCTGCACACTTATCTCAACACATAGATTAGACAACAAATGACAATTGACTTCATCATCAAAATCCGAGATTCAACATCCTCCACCTTCGATTTTTGTTCGCTCCTTTGGCAATCGACCTTCATCCACCCACTCTTGGGTCACACCTAGATGAAGCAATGCTCTAGGACAGTCCGTCGCCTAGTAGCTCCCGAAGTCCATCGACTTCACTGTAATTTGTGCACCATTGTCTGGATCCTGGGCCTCTGCCCCTACCAGCACAATCTCCGCTACGCACCGCTTCCTTCATGGCAACTTCGAATGACAACACTGTGGCATATTCTTCAAGAGTACCCGCCTCTGCGTCCTCTTGCCCAGTGCTAAGGCCTTCTGAACTCAACTTCACCTCCGCAAATTGAGTCGCCTTAGTTCCTTCATCAAATGCTCCTCCGAGATAAGGTGCATGTGCCCCGAAGCTCCCTTCGTCTTTGGCACCATGCAAGATGAGTCCGCTCCGTCAGAATGAAAGACCCATGGAACAACATGATTCTACTCTTGCCTCTGCAAGAGTTCATGTCCTTGACCTCTGTCTAAGGAAAGCACTGTGCCTCTGCTCCATGTTCCAACTTCTATGCTGGCTTCCTTCATGCGGCTTGGGTACTTCGCCAAGTTACACCCAAGTTGCTCCGCTCCTCGTTTCTGCATTGAGTCGATGGTGGCCCTCGCGCCCACCATTCCACGGGTCAGCCCTCCCTTGAGTCCGATCTCCACATCGACTCCAAGTGTGCCTTCATTTAAGTTGCTTCAGGTCGCTCCCCCACTTGATCTCGCAATGCATCCACCAATGCATTCTCTCGAGCGAGATCATGCGACGACTCCTTGCCGCTTGCTCAGTCCATCGAGCTTCGTGGAGTTGTTGTTTGTTGAGGTACTCCTCCTCAACTTGTGAGGTCCGTCTCACATGATTCTCCCTCTGGAGAGTTGGGACTTACCCCTCCTGGATAACTGTCCCATTAGAGCAACATCTCTCTTCGTTTCGGAGACCACCATCCCCTTGGACTACTCCGATCTGCTGAGCAAACTGTGCATTGTTCTGCCTCCTGCAAACGCACTTGCTAGATTGCGACTCCCCGTCAATACAGCCCCCGCTGCACCCCTCAAGGCCTAGCAACATGCTGAACTCATTGCACAATTCAGCCTCCTATGGACGTATCCTTCACATGCCGAAGAGAAAGTTTCAATGCTCCATGGCGCCGAGTCTCGGTCGCCTTGGGATGGCCACGAACATTCCATCATCCGCATACAAGCCCATGCATGAGTACCAAATTCTTCGAGTTAGCAATTCCCCTCACCTCTGTGAGCTTTGCAAAACTCTTTTGGTCGTTGAGCAACTCATTCCAACTTGCATGGTCTCATTCTTGCCAAGCGCCTCGCTTGCCTAGAGCACCATCAAGTATAATTGTCAACATTGAGCCGTAGCTCAAACTCAGTCATCCCAACCTTTGTGCGCTCCACATTCTTCCAAGCTTGCCTGTTCTCGTGGTGCCTCTTGCGCGAAGGGTTGGTCATTCCTCTGAATGCCAATCTCAGATGCCCGCTCCTCTGAGCGACTCTTTTCCCTACATCTCCATGCCCGTTTTCCCTCAAACAGTCGCGCGTGTGCTGACTGCCCTCAACGCAGCCCCGCTAGGTCCCCCACATTTGCATGTCAAGTGTTTCTATGAGTGCTTGTCCCGCTCTGATACCATATGACACGGACTTAGCTGGTTTTACCTAAGTCGTGCGGCACCCTTGCGTGTCCGTCCGCAAAGGTCAGCCTCCCCGAAGACTCCCATTGTCCCTTAGGACCAACAAAAGAGAGAACGGGCAAGAGAGAACGCCTGAATCGGGATCCACAAGCAAACATCTCCGAAAAACACTTCATAGACAATGCAAATTACAAACAGACTTTACAAGCTCTGAACAGTGGCACAACAAAGGGTAAAATGGTCCATTACAGACCGAGAAGCTCTCTCACGTGTCCACATGACACAACCTTTATTTACAAGCCTAAAGAGGCCACCAACCCAACTAAAGTGGGACTTATAAGCCTTCGGCTGCCCCTCTACACGTTGTACAAGGCATGAACATGCCAACAGACACGGACAGATATAAGCATTACATCAAACATCCTGTTTCAAAGTTTGTCCGTGACACTACGTCACTCAAAACGCAGATTAAATCATAAACATATATCAAGGAGTTTCATCATCAAAATACGAGATTCAACAATCTCCCCCTTTTTGATGATGACAACTACTTGATGACGGAGTTAAACTTAACTCCCGGAGTTTAAACAAACTCCCCCTATCAATATGCCTTATTGATAGAAACTCTTAGATTCAAAAATCTAAGCAACATGTCATCATAAACGGAGTTAACCTTAACTCCCAGAGTTTAAACAAACTCCCCCTATCAATATGCCATATTGATAGAAACTCTTGGTTTCAAAAATCCAAGCAACATGTCATCATAAACTTATGCATAACATGTGATGTCATCAACATACTTCTCCCCCTTTGTCATCAACAAAAAGGAGAAGTACCACAATCAAGTGTTTGAGATGTAAGTTTTAACTCATTGCATGAAAAACATAATATCAAGTTTTATCATCATGCAGTTTTGAAGCTAGAAAATTTAGCAAATGTTACATCATGCTTAGAACATTCAAGCTATCAAGTTTTAGATATGCAAGTTTTACAGCATACAAGATAGCACTTTTATGCAAGCTAGCAATGTTGCAACATTTTAGAACTTGCAAGCTAGCAATTTAGAGATGTTCAAGAAGGCAACTCTTGCTTCTTGAAATATGCAAGTTGTAAGCTAGCAAATTTTTACGATATGCAAGTTTTGCTTCTTGAGATAGGCAAGATAGCACTTTTGCATATTTTTGTTTGGCAAGCTTGTGATGTTCAAGATAACAAGCTCTTTCTTCTCTTTTGAGAAGTGTCATTTTTGCTTTCTTTGCAAAGTGCAAGCTAGCAAAATGCCAAACTAGCAAGAGATAATGTTTTACATGAGGCAAGCAAACAATTTGGCAAGTGTTACATTTGCATCTTCTATTTATATGTGCAAGAAAATAAATAAGTTTTTGCATTTTCTTGACATTTCAAGCTAGCAATTATCGGTGATGTTCAAGATAGCAATTTCTTCTCTTTTGTAATTTTTGCCTTTTTTTTTTTGAATTGTGCTAGCAAGTTATCTCCTCCTTAGTCATTGTCAAAAAGAAGGGAAAACCCTTTCTGTCGATTTCTAAATCATGACAAAGGTGAGTAATCATTCTTATTTCAAAATTCCATAATTGAGATAAACCTTGAATTCAAATCAAGGCAATTTTAATCAAGGTTCATATTATGTGCAATACATTACGTAGAAAACATAAGTATTGCATGCATCATTTTAGCAACAAATCGTAGCATTTCATCACATGACAAGATATCATCAAGTAGAATTACGATGCAAGTTCTTGATATCTTAACATGATGAAAATTCAAATATGGCACTTATAGTATCAATTCATATATTTCTCCCCCTTTATCATCAACAAAAGGAGAAGTAGCTCTAGCTATTTTAAAATATATGCAAGTTTTTATAACATGAAGCTATATTTTCATCACAACATATAAGCACAAAAGCATAGCAAGATTCTTAGGTTCAATCATGGCAATTCAACACTTGCTTCATGTGCAAGATTGCACTTGCTTTTCTTTGCATGTTCTAACTAGCAAAAGCTTTCTCCCCTTTGTTTTTGTCGAAAAGAAGGGAGTAATCAATGGCCAAAATTTTTAATTATCATACAGGCCATATTACAAAATCTTGTCATGATATCAAGAAAGTTCAAAAAGGACATGATTCATTCAACAAATCCTTTTAATAGGGCAAAGGAATTATATAACCAAGAATCATGATTAAAATATTTCAATATCATAGATCAAGTCATGATTCGTGATTCATCATAAAGCAAATTAATTTTCAATCATCACATAAGGCATTTAAAGAATTTTTGAAACATAGAAGAATGATTAATTTAAGCATGTAATGTTTCAATCAAAATCAAGTCATGAATACCAATACTTTCATATTGTGAGTATCAATTCATGAATACCAAAAGATATTATTTGTGATTTCAATTTTGCAAGATCATGATTATGATTTAGACATAACTTATTCAAATTAAATCGTCAACTTGAAACTCATAATCAAGTCATTAAAATTAATTTCGAAATTCACCAAATATCATGAAATCAAAAGACAAGTTGCATTTCATTTGAAGAACTCCTTTTTGATAAATGTAGGGAGCATAATGAACGATCTTGATTTATAAAGAGCTTCATGTTATAATTATCAAGATCATGATTTTAATAATTATTCTCTTTAGCAAAAAATCACAAAAGCACTTTATTTTTGCATAAGAAATCTCATTGTATTATGATTTATAAATTCTTTTTCTGCACATAAATCATAGGAGATATGTATGTGAAACAAATCTTTGCAAGCAAAGACACTATCATTCATATTTCAAGATGGAATTTATAAGCAGGAATCATTTCATCAAATCCATTTTAGAAAAATATTTTTCAAAAGTGTATGAGAAAATCCGATTGTTAGGATACCAATTGTTAAGTGAATCCGAAAATGAAATTAGTACTTTCATGCATTCGGATAAGATTTTGCTATAGATTTTCAAGTTCAATTATGAAGATAAAACATGCTCATGATCATAAAAATTTATGTATCCAAAACATATAATTTCCAACATGTTATAGTGTAAGATCATCATGGCAATTAAGTGTTTTGAACATTGAATCAAGAATGTCCGAAAAATAATCTTAACACGTTCATGCATTCGAGCATATTTTTGCCATAGTTTTTCAAATATACTCATGAGAATAACACATGCTTATCATCGGCTTAAAATCTCATGCATAAAATTGTTAATCGAAATATTTAATTTCATCATTATGCATTTCTTCAAATCAAACATGATTTTTAATCAAAATCGAGAAATAACAATGGAAATCAACGTAATGCACATTATTACTTCTTAACCATGATTTCATATTTTCAATCAAGATCATTTTATTTGTTTATCATAAAATATGCAATATTATCATTTTCGAAATTACTTAGTATGATCATAATAATTTTTTTTAACATGTAATTTTTAAGAAAATTAATTCTAAACTAAAAGAGAAAAATACATCATGAAAGCATCAAGTAATTTCAAAATAAATTAGGGGGATTTTGATTACCTCATCATTGTGGGTTGTTAAGGCGTAGTTTGCCGCCTTACTTTTGTTGACTTTCTCTTCTTCGGAGGAGCTCGATTCATCCCAATTTTTGTTCTTCTTCTTGCGTTTAAAGCAAGTAGTTGGATTCTTTTTGCTTTTTAATTTTCGTTTCATTTGTAGTTTAAGTTCACCATCACTTGAGCTTATGCTCGAGTGGTCTTCAAATGTTCTATGTCCCAAATCCTTCCTGTTCTTTGGAAGGTTGTTTTGTTCATCATTGTCCTCATCACTTGAGTCATCGCTCAAGTGGCATTCATTTGTCCAGAGTTCTAAATCCTTCCTGTTCTTTGGAAGGTAATTGTGTTCAACATGTTCATCATGTGCATTGTGCACCATTTCATATGTCATCAATGAACCAATTAGTTCTTCAAGTGGTAAGTTGTTTAGGTTTTTAGCTTCTTGTATTGCAGTTACTTTTGAATCTCACTTCTTAGAAAGAGAAAGCAAAATCTTGTTTACGAGTTCAAAGTCCGAAAAACATTTTCCAAGAGCTCTTAAACTATTGACGACATCCATGAAACGGGTGTACATGTCGCCTATAGTCTCGCTTGGTTGTATTCGAAAAAGCTCGAAATCATGCAATAAAAAGTTAACTTTCGAGTCTTTGACACTACTAGTTCCCTCGTGCGTGATTTCAAGTGTTCGCCAAATGTCAAAAGCTATTTCGCACGTAGAAATCCGATTGAACTCATTTTTGTCCAAAGCGCAAAATAAGGCATTCATAGCCTTTGCGTTTAAAGAGAAATACTTCTTCTCCAAATCCGACCATTCGTTCATCGGTTTAGAGGGAAGTTGAAAACTATTTTCAATGATATTCCATAAATCCAGATTTAGAGAAATCAAGAAAACTCTCATTCGAGTTTTCCAATAAGTATAGTCCAAACCGTTAAAGAACGGTGGACGAAAGACCGAAAAGCCCTCTTGAAGAGCCATTTCTCTCGGGTGTAAATCCGAAATGAGAAATACCCCGCTCTGATACCAATTGTTAGGATCGAGAGCACTAAGAGGGGGGGGTGAATTAGTGCAGCGGAAATCTTTCAGCGATTAAAAACGAAAGCTGCGTTCGTTCGATAAAAACTATTTTGATGCAAAAGCCGATTCTAAGATTACTTATGATTAAGTGTAGTTTACGTTTAAACACAGTTAGCGTCTAAACGTAGTTTGCGTCTAAATGCAGATTGCGTCTAAACTCAGATTGCGTTTAAGCGCAGTTTGCGTCTAAGCGCAGATTGCGTCTAAGCGCAGTTTGCGTCTAAACACAGTTTACGTCTAAGCGCAGTTTAAGCAGAAGTATAAAGACAATGTGCTGCTATTGTACAGCTCAAAAAGTAATCTGCAAAAAGCATATTTACGTCTAAACGCATATTTACGTCTTAAACGCAGATTTACGTCTGAACTTTGAAACTCGTTTGTATATTCGCATAAGGCAGTATGCAACTGAAATCAAGACGTAAACGTAAACTGAAATCTGATGATTGTGCGAGGAAAGCCGATTTTCGTCTAAATGCAGTTTTACGTCTAAATGTTGAAACTCGTTGGTAAAATTGCAGAAGACAGTTTGCAGTTATAAATAGAATCAAAATGTAAATGTAAACTGCAAAGAAACTCGTTCGTAAAAGCGCAGAAGACAGTTCGCAGTTATAAACAGATTCAAGACGTAAATGTAAGCTGCAATGTAAAGATCGTACAAAAAGACCTTTTGACGTCTGAATGCAGATTCGGAAAGATTAGAACTTAGAAGCTTGTTCGTAAAAGCGCAGAGAGCAGTAGCTATGTAGGAGGTTTGCAGTAATGATAAAGTGCTCAAAATAAACGCAAACCAGAGATTTAGAGTGGTTCGGTCAGTCTTGACCTACTCCACTTTTGGCTTCCTCCACCGGCGAGGTCACCGACGTCAACTAGGGGCCTTCCTTCAATAGGCGAAGGCCAACTGCCCTTTTACAGTTTCTCTCCTTTTGACGGGCTCAGGAGACAACCCTTACAGATCCTTTCTCTCCTCTCTTTACAACTCAAGACTTGAAGAACAGAAAAGAGGAGAACTTTTGAACTTTACACAAATTTGAGCTCTTAGAGTCACTGAAAAGATCAAGAATTCGGTGTGGATCAGTATCTTTTCAGTGCTGAATGGGTGGGGTATTTATAGGCCCCAACCCAATTCAAATTTGGAGCTCAAAACGATCAAATCCCGGAATTCCGGGATCAGGCGGTTGCACCTCTTGACTGGAGAGGTTGCACCGCCTGGCAGAGCTCGAAGACTGAGCCCAAGCGGTGCTACCTCTTGACTGAGGCGGTTGCACCTCTCTGCCAGAGCTCGAAGACCGAGCTCAAGCGGTGCCACCTCTCTGTCAGGGAGGTTGCACCGCCCAGTCTTGCTCGAAGACTGAGCTCAAGCGGTGCCACCTCTCTGTCAGGGAGGTTGCACCGCCCAGTCTAGCTCGAAGACTGAGCTCAGGCGGTGCCACCTCCTGGCTGGGGAGGTTGCACCACCCAGTCTCGCTGGGAGGCTTAGCCCAGGTGGTGCCACCTCCTGGCCTAGGCGGTTGCACCTCCTGGTGCAATCAGGGTCCGAATGGTTAGCTCCATTCGGCCCAATTTCAGTCTTTCAGGGGCCCAATTGCCCCAAGATTAAGCTAATGGGATCACCTCCCATTTTCCAACTTAATCAACGTGCTAACTATGATTAGATCTAAGACAATTTCTGCAGCTTTGCTTCGGTGCGTCAATCGCTTCTTCCGGCGAGTTTCCGGCGAACTTCCGTCGATCATCCGATGAACCCTCGGTGATGCTCCTGCGGACTTCCGGCAAACTCCTGGACTTTGCGACGATCCACTTGGCGAGTTCCGATGAGCTTCGCTTGGCAAGCTTCTGGACTTCTCGGATCTGTTCTCGCAGAACCTCAGACGATCGTCCGAACTTCCGTCGAACTCTCGAACTCCCAACGTGATCATGAACTTGACTCCGGCGCAACTCCTGCTGCTTGTCTAACTTTCATCGTAGTTAATCCTGCACACACAAAATAAAAACTTCGATCGAGACAATTAATCCTAAGCAATTAACCAAGTTGTCCGGCATGTCATTGGTCCTTCGACGCTTCGTCCGATTCTTCGGCGCATCGTCCTTTCCTGCAGCCTATTGCCCAATCGGCCAGTTGACTCCGCAACTCCGATATCCTTGGCACAATACCCACTCTTCTTGGCCCGATGCCTGAGTCCACGACCCGAAGCCTTCTGTCGATACGTCAACCGATCCACCGGCCCGACGTCCAATCTTCTGACATGTTCCTCCGGCACAACATGATGTTCCTGCTTTAATTGTCTCATCCTAATCGATGCACCCTGCGTCACTCAAAACGCAGATTAAATCATAAACATATATCAAGGAGTTTCATCATCAAAATACGAGATTCAACAATTACAACCTTTTGAGAAGCTAGAAGTTGAGAAAAGCTTTAGGAAAAGTCTTGTTTTCAATAGCTTGAGTGTTCACCTCCTTTCTTTTTCTTGAAATCTTTGTAAAAGGGGTGAACCACTTGTAAGAGGTTGTAAGAGGGGTGTAAGAAGGAGGTTGATCTTCGCCTAGTAAAGGAAGATCGTTAGTGGATGCCGGTGGCCTCGACGGAAGAGGAATCGAAGGAGTGGATGTAGGTCACGATTGACCGAACCACTATAAACTACCGTCTTCTCTGGTTTGCATTTACTTCCTGCTATTACCTTACTGCAAACCCCTTCAATAGCTTACTGCCTTCAAGTTAAAACGCAATTGAAACGATTTCAAATGAAACGTTGCTTTTATAGTATGAAGTTTCCAAAAGTGTTTAAATCGTCGAAAGTTTATCATACTTTACCGTTGCACTAATTCACCCCCCCCCCCCCCCCCCCCTTCTTAGTGCCGCTCCGGTCCTAACACCATTATCTGATCGAATACACTTTAGTTTTCTGCCAGTTTCTCTTTCAACACTGACATGAAACTCTTTGAAAACATCGAGTACCTGGTCTTTAGATTTCAAAGCAAAAGCCCACACTTTTCTGGAATGGTCATCAATAAAAGTAACAAAATAAAGAGTACCACCAAGAGTTCTAGTTTGCATAGTACATACATCAGTATGAACTAAATCAATAACATCTGATCTTCTAGATGATGGATATGTCTTAAATGCAACTCTATGTGTTTTTCCAACTAAGCAATGATCACAAGATTTAAGAGATGTACCTTGCAACTCTGGTAAGAACTGATTTCTAGCAAGAGTTTGAAGTCCCTTCTCGCTGATATGTCTAAGCCTCTTATGCCAAAAATCTATACTTTCACCTTTTTGAATTGCATTAATCTCTCCTTTGTGTAGCTTAGCTTCCATGACATAAAAAGAGTTAATCTTCTTTCATTTTGCCACAATTAGAGAACCTTTAGTGAATTTCCATTTGCTTTCACTAAAATAATGTGCAAAGCCCTCATCATCAAGTTTCCTTGTAGATATCAAGTTAATACGATTATCTGGGACATGCCTTACATCTTTGAGTATCAATTTGCTCCCAATACTAGTCTCCAAGCAAATATCTCCAATACCCACAATCTTAGATGTACCACTGTTTCCCATTCTGACATTACCAAATTCACCAGCAGTGTAAGATCTAAAGAAATCACCATGAGAAGTAGCATGAAATGAAGCACCATAGTCAATTACCCAATTACTGTCTTGAGCTACAAGACTAACATAACCTTCATCACAGACAATAGTGATATTACCTTCAACAGCAACTGTATTGGTCTCTTTCTTATTTTTCTTCATTTCATTATGTTCTCGCTTCTAAAACTTATACTCTTTCTTCATGTGACCTGGCCTGTTACAGTGAAAACATTTGATATCTCTTCTAGACTTGGATCTTCCTCTATATCCATATGGGTTTCTGCTATGACTTCTTCCACGTTTTTCTTGTTTTTCAGTAACAAATACACCAGAAGAAGATTCACCCTGTTCTTTCCTTCTAGCATCTTCATTTAGCAAACTGTCTTTAACCATATCTATAGTTAGAGTCCCCTCTGGCGTGGAGTTACAAATAGTCACCACATATGTTTCCCAACTTTCTGGTAAAGAGCTGAGAAGTAATAATCCCTGCATCTCATCATCTATATTCATTTTCATAGCAACCAACTTGTTTGCAAGACTCTGAAATAGGCTTATGTGCTCAACAATGTTACCACCATCTTTATACTTCAAATTTACAAGCCTTCTGAGGAGAGAAATTATATTTCCCACTATCTTTTTCGCAAAGAGGTTTTCTAACCTTTGCCAAACAATATCAGCTTTGGTTTCATCTGAAATATGCTCATGCAAGTTTATATCCATCCATCTTCTAATATAGGCAATAGCTTTTCTATGTTGAACTTCTCATTCTTTATCGTCCATAATAGAAGGTTTATCTTTAACCTTGATAGGCTTATATAAATCTTTGCAATAGAGCAAATCTTCCATCAGACGCCTCCAAGTGGAATAATTTGATGAGTTCAATTTAATCATACCATCAGACTCCATTTCAATCACACAAGAAAACTAGCACCAAACAACCTATTGCTCTGATATCACTTGTTGGGAAAAACCTTGTTAAAGCGGAATATTCTTTTCCCTCTTTGTGTATCAAAATGGGTTCCTCATCAAAATACCAACTTGATATCCAAATGAAAATATCAATTAGCACAGCATAAACAATAGATCAAAAATCAACCACACATTGAGACCAAATATTTTTAACGTGGAAAACCCAATGTGGGAAAACCACGGGACCGTAGTCCACCTCAAACTTTCACTATCAATAATAATGATAACAGGTTTACAGTAGGTCTTCTCTAGAATAACTAGAGGATCAGAATAACATCAAAACATAGATCTTGGCTCTAGCATATAGATGGATCTCCTCAAAAGAGAATTTTAGGTCTCACAGAATATATATCACAGGAAAGTACCTTAGAGAGGGTAAACTGCAGATCAACACCGTTAGGATTGTAGAGTTTGCTGTAAGGATTCTCCACATAAAATTTGGGTCAAAACTGATAACGTTTGGCCACCGATCGTCAAACAGAAAAACCTTACTTTCTCTCTCCTCTTTTCTCTGCACGTCGCCGCACACGTTCACTCACCCACGCACTGCCATCACCCAATGTTGCCCTTTCTCTCTTGAGGCCATCACCCAATTTTGCCCTTTCTCTCTTGATTTCTTTGATTTAGGCTCATAACCCAAATTTGTCCAAGCCCACATATGGGCTGGACCCAACATAAACCCCTTAAACAAGGGGTTTGGTTGGTTGGGTAAACCCCATGAAGGTATTCTGATCTGATAATTGCAGTAATTGACAAGGTAAGTTCTCAGCACAAATGGATGAAACTGGTCGAGGTGTAACGAGTTATAACCCTTTGATTCAATGTAACTGAGTGTTCAATGCTGCCCACTTGTGCTTATGTACGTGAATCAATTTATTGGTTCCTGATCCTTCTTCTTCATGTGTCCCACCAATTATCTACTACAGTATCCAAGAATGTACAGCCTGCAAAGGACAAAGTTTACATACCACCACACAACAAGAAGCAGATAAGATAATTTTCCGAGGAAAAAGGAGAGGGCATTGGCCCACCAGAGACAAAGACGATACACAACAAATACTATCAATTTATTCAAAGAAACATAAGACTATCAAACATTAGTAACAACACAGAGGGACAACCTGCTTATATTAAAACAATAGCATCCTAAGGATCTTGTGCTGCTGCAATGAAGCTAGGTAGATCCCCTCAGCCTGCAGTAGTAACGTACACAGCAAGAAGCGATGGGAAAATGGTCAACCTATTAAGAACACAAATGAAGTGCTGATCTTTCTCTCATTGCTCTTCTTTGATACCCACTGGGGATTTTATGATTCGTTTCCTCCCTCTATAGCACATACTAAGTCCCAGAGTGAGCAAAAACAACAAGAACAATTTGCTGCTTAAGAGAATCCTGTGCCAGTGGCTGTTGAAGTGGTAGTGGTGGATGGATTCACGTCAAAATGATCACCAAATATACGCTTGCGGAAGTCAGAGACCATCAGCGGAAGACCTTGGCGGAGAGGGATCTTGGGCTCCCAGCCAAGCAGTTCCTTGGCCTTGGTGATGTCAGGCTTGCGCTTGTGGGGGTCGTCCTCGGTGTTGGGACGGAACTCAATTTTCGCATTGGGATCGATGGTTTCCTGCACCACATTTGCAAGCTCCAGCATCGTAAACTCTCCAGGGTTGCCCAAGTTGAATGGGCCAACATGTTCACCTTCCATCAGCCTCATCAGCCCCTCCACCTGTATTTTAGCCCTGAATGCTTAGAGAATATCACACGAGATTCTCATACATAAAATCAGCAGAATATCTACTTTCCCTTCTCAAGCATGGTACTACCACTTTTAAGAATACTACTGTTGTTGAAACTGTAATGATCTCAGAAATGCTTATTGTCCATTTTCTTGTCTTATGGAGAACTACAGTGAAGGCACCATGATGAATTCTACAGAAATTATATGTGAATTACCCAATGTCATATCAAGTGAAACATCACTCCCAAGATTCAAACATGGGGAACCCTTCTAGCAAGGGCAAAGAGGCCACTGACAGCAAAGCTATTACTATCTCAGTGATGCCGAGATGTTCAAGCATGATTTATCTAATTGATGCTAGAATAGCTAAAAGACCATGTTTTGAAAAGGTGAGCCCATTATGGAGCAAAGGACGAGCATGTGCAGCCTAGACAATAAAGCTCACGTTGTCTGGACATAGTAGGTTGATTTTTCATTTAAATGTGTTGTTTTTAAATGTCAAAGTGTCCTTCGGACCCACACTACCTCAACAACTTAAGAGCTTAGCTGGTCCAGTTGGGGCAAGTATGTAACAGAACTAATAAGACTTCTGCTGTGTCTGGCATTGCAACACAAAAGTTAAATTAATATACATAAAACATAGGCATATCATTTCAGCTTTGGTAGAGAACATGGTAGAAGGCCGTACCAGATCAGATACATATTGGAAGCTCCTTGTCTGCTTTCCATCCCCATAAACCGTTAATGGCTCCTTCCTCAAGGCCTAAATCATAACATCAAATTTCAGAAAGCACTATTGCGTTCACTAGTCCATGCCATCTCCCCTTATTTATTAAAACAAATCTCCATGTCTTGCAACAAGGTACTGATATCAAAACTAAATACAAATATTAAAGATATAAGCCCAGTTGTATCTGATCTGATCTGATATCAAAACTAAATACAAACTAAATACAAATCACCTGAGCAACAAAATTGCTGA
Organism: Musa acuminata AAA Group; assembly: GCF_036884655.1. Lineage (NCBI taxonomy): Eukaryota > Viridiplantae > Streptophyta > Magnoliopsida > Zingiberales > Musaceae > Musa > Musa acuminata. The sequence goes on along the minus strand of NC_088328.1, from coordinate 8,497,084 downwards.
CAACCCGGCCATCATCAATGCACATGCGAGGCCCGTAAGTGTTAAAGATCCGAGCAATCCTCACCTGCATCAAAGAAGTTTATCATATTATTATACCAAAAACGCAAATCAAGAAGATTAATCTAAGCAATATGGATTAGTTACAAGTTGACTGACCTCGACTTGGGCACCACGGTGGTAGTCCATTGTCAGTGTCTCGGCGGTGCGCTTGCCTTCATCGTAGCAGCTCCTAACACCTGTGGTCCCCATTGTCCCACCCAAAACCCAAACAAGATTCCAACTGCTTGTTAGATACTTCTTTAGATTGTACACAACACCATGGCATCAAACTAATGCAATGTACACTATATACCACATGTTTAATTTGTTTTAGATCTAGGAACTGGAATGGGTCCACTTTTTTTTGGTAAGTAAAAGTAAATTGATTATGTGTAAAGATTCTACAAATAGCTTTATCTATACAAGTCATAGACAAAGCCAATTAACTCATAGAGTGCGAATGCGATAGTTATGACTACACATGCTGTAGACTATAACTACCTGTGGGTACATTATTTGACATCATTCCCAAGATCTATAGCTAATAGCAAAATTAAATTTGATAAAAATATCTTTTTCTCTTCGGGTGAAGTGCTCGATTTTGAGATCATGCTCCATACAGGATCTTGAGTCTCTAATAATCTCTTTCAAGAGCTGAGCATTGTTTGTGTGTTGACATTCAAAGATTCTATTACATCTCTCCTTCCACATCCACCAAATAGCGCATCTGAAAGTAACCTTTGCCAGTTGTGTAAGTGGCCCTTTTCTTGAGAAACATTGCATAAGGTCGCCTAGTTCTTGGTGCAAGTTTGGTTGCGGCAGTCTATTGAGTTCAAATCGCTGGAGAATCTCCTTCCATATCCATTTTGTATAATTACAAGCAAAATAAAGGTGGTCAACAGTTTCTTCTTGTTGCAAACAAAGGGAGCATCGGTTAACATGATAGATACCTCTTCTTTTCATATTGTCTATTGTAGGTAGTTTATTGAGAAGGGCCTGCCATGTACATGATAGATACCCATTCCATTCCGTAAGACACTCCTTATGGAATGGGTCCACTTGCAAGTTCCAAGTTGCAACCCACCCTAAGAAATTCCAATAAAGAAACGAAAAAGAGAAAGGATTTATTCCACTTAGGATGGGTTTTATTCCACCTAATATTCTAAGAGAGCCAGAGCCAAAGCTAACGAAATGAAAGAGAGAGAGAGGATGCATACCAATGGGATTGACATTGCCCCAGTAGGTCTCAACTTGAGGGTGCTGTAATGGATCACCATAGACTTCACTGGTGCTGGTGAGGAGGAACCTGGCTCCCACTCTCTTGGCCAGGCCAAGCATGTTGAGAGTTCCCACCACATTGGTTTTGTGCAATCCACAACAAGAGGCTAAATGAATTAAGGCTTTCACCAGGAGAAAAAATTGGCACTTTCTCCTTACTCTCTATTTGATTCATTTCGCTTGCTAGAACACCAACAAGGAGGTCATCAACTTACCATCCAACCACATACCATTATTAAACAAGTAGAGCTTTCTGAACCAACTAATAAGTTTGTATATAAAACAAAGAACATGAACAAGAAATTTGATCTCGGAAAATATACCCACATATTATAAAAAAGACCAGAAAAATGGGGTCATGGTTTCATTAATCTGTAAGCATGAGAAGAACCAGCACCGAGGACTGATGAACCCATGAAATCAAGATCTCGCGTAACATGACAACCCGAAAGGAGATGTCTTGTAAATTGTTAAACAGAAAGAAGCTCAAAGCAGAAAATAATCCATTTGAGGTAACAGAAGAGATGACAGATCACGATTTTGGGAAATTCCAAGAAAGAATATAACTGGAAAACAAGGACTTCATTACAAATTTACCAAATCGAAAAGACAGCAGAATTCATTAGAGACTGCAACAAGAACAGTCGAAAAGACCCAAAACAACTACCCAACGAAACGGAAGATTCTGAATGAAACAGTGAGAAAAATTGGAATCGATCATCAATGCCAGAAATAAAAACCGAAAGCCAATTTTTTACCATTAGAAACATGCGTTTAGATGGAGGGAAAAATAATCTTAGAGGAAGAAGGAGATGAACAGATCAGTGAAGAGGAAGAAAAGGATATGATGGTCTTGACGGGGTTGAACTTGTAGTGGACTGGGGAGGCGGGGCAAGCGAGGTGGTAGATCTGGTCGACCTCGAGCAGCAGCGGCTCGACGACGTCGTGGCGGATGAGCTCGAAGTTGGGGTTCCCGAAGTGGTGCATCACGTTCTCCTTCCGCCCCGTGAAGAAGTTGTCCACCACGATGACGCTGTCCCCACGAGCGATCAGCCGGTCCACCAGGTGGCTCCCCACGAAGCCGGCCCCGCCAGTTACCACGATGCGGAGCCCCTTCCGCTTGATTCCCAGCGGCACCTTCCCCCCAACGAAGCCCCTAGACGTCGCCGCCTCGAACGCCGCCCTGTGGCGGTGGTGCTCGCCGAATCTCGCCAGCTCCATCGCCGAGCGGAGGGCCAGCTCGGCCGCCGCGGCGGAGGAGTAGGAGGAGGGGGAAGAGGAGGGAGCGAGGGCGAAGAAGAGGGTGGCAAGGGCCATGCCTACGAGTAGGAAGGCGAGGCGCTGCTCCCGAATAAGGTAGCGGAGCGGGCGTGAGAACCAGAGCAGCCGCTTCTCCGGCTTGGGTGTGTACCCGGCGCCGCCGCTCGTCGGCGTGTGGGCGGCGTCATGGCCGCGGTAGATGAGCTCGGAGGCCATGGCGGGTACGACAAAGGACCGGGTTCCCGAAGGGAGAAGGCTTCCGGGGGTTGTACGTAAATGCGGCGACGGACGTGCCTTCCCTGTCGCTCTTCGAGGGAGGGGACGGGGTGGCGCTCCTTGTAGGCGAAACCGAGAGCCAAGGGCTCGGGCGTAATTTTGCCGAGGAACTGGTTCGGAGCTCGGCCGAATCACCCCGGAGTTCTTCGGAAGACGCGAGCCTCGTGCAGAATTGACCCAAGGGAAGTGGGCCCGTGTCTTGGGCCATCACTTCTTGCCCCGCGATTTCATCCGGGCTGATTCTATCAGTCTTGCAAGAATAGGCGTAGGACAAAAAGCACTACTTTTCTACGCGTTAAAATTCTACCCCAGTGTTAACCTTCCTGTTCAGTGGACATCAGGATGAACCTACAAGTGTGGGTCCCACGTACGGCTATAACGAAGGAGACAAAAGGTCCAATTATTCTGCCCCGACGGAACGTTAAATCTTTAAACTGTACCACGTACATTATTAAGGGAGATTATTATGTATCGTTCTTTCCCAATAAAAGGGTGTGCGATCACCAACTCGCCTCCGGCAAGCAGCATCAGACAGACACAAATGGACGAACAGGATGTGCTGAGACATCAAGTTCCAAGGGGCCCGTAACTCCCTTAACAGAGTCGTGGTGCAGTGAGTTAGCTATACAGGTAATAATAATAATAATAATAATAATAATCGTTTTATTTATGGAAATAAAGAATGATGGTGTTTGAGGAGTCCAGTCAGGAGGCTGCTATGGCTGCAATGTTGTGTCAATTATTTGCAACTTGGCAAGTGCACGGCGCCCTTCGTCGACATGACAGTGATAGCGTTGAGATCCCTTAGCTGCCGTGGTCTGAAGAAATTGGTAATGTTTACATTGTGGGGATGACGGTGTCTGAGATGTTAACTTAGGGATCATAACAAAGGCATGAGAGAGCCTCGCAGACTAGTCAAAGTAGGGGGCAATCAACGCAGTCTACCTGCCCCCAAAATTTAAGGTGTCCACTTTCTGGATTGTCAATATCAATCATGGAGGGAACACAACTTCTCCAATAAATCCACCGATTTATATATTGATTGATGAAACTGTTTCATTAGTTTTTACCCTTGTGTGTCTGACAAAGATAATTACCAGTCAATTCAATTGTGAATGGTAGTTTTAGATGCCCCCAAGAAGCCGGATATGTACGTATACACAAGTGCTCCAAAAGTACGTGGGGAAAATGATAATTTCTTTAAGATATAATTGCTTTCAGTGACTATTAGAAATTGGGTTAATGTGGTTTCATGACATGTAAAGTTGGAGAATTGAACTAAACTAAATTTTAATATTTGTGATGCTAATTTTTTAACTAAAGTTTGGCGAGGAGTTTCCACCCCTACTAGCTAATGATATTTAAATTGTCTACCTCAAAGGATCCCTGTCATGAAAATGCCATGCACAAAACTTACGTTTGATGGAAACATGTATCTACACAGTTTGAAATATTCAAACTTGACAAGCACCTTGAGGCCACTCATAAAAAATTGGATGTGGGTGGCTCTATCCTCAACGAATTCTCAAATATATATTATTGCTCTTCATTGTCAGATCACCAAGTCGAACAATTCATGACTCGAACAATTCACCAAATCAAATATTTTTAACCACCATCAGAGTCAACTCTCTCTGTGATGGCACAAGAGCACAATAATTGATCACTTCTCCTCATGTCAATGACCTGATGTGGCCTGAATGAAGAGAATGCATACTTGTGCCACATGTTACTGTATGCATGAAGAGAATGCCTGCTGGTACCACATGGGAAGATGCTTTTTAGTAGAGAAGGAGTGGAAGGCACTGATAAATGCTGGAAAAGAGAAATTAAAAGTCTTCTCTTCTATGTCACAGTCCACAATTCACAATCTCAACATGATTCCCTTCTAATATATTTTTTTATTACTTTTCTTATACATTAGTGAATAATAAAGTCAAAATAATTCCTTCCGTTTGCTTAGTAACTACTCGATAGCTCTACTTTTATGTTCCAATGCCTCAAAAACCAAATAAATAATATAAATATAAACATAAAAAGAAAAGAAAATTGTATGCAATTCTTTTTGTGCTCCCACCACCTCTCTTTCTTCTTTCTTTAACTCCTTTTGTTACGGAGAAGAGTGTTCAATCCTTTTTTTCTTGCCAGCAAATACCAATTCTCATTTTGATTTATAGTTCATGCAGTGTTCCGTTTAAATCTTTATAGGGGCTATGTTGTCCTATAATTCCATACAAAAGAAGATGTTGTTTTGGATTTGCATGTATAGAGAATGATTATAACATCAAATCTATTTCTACTCTGTAACATCATCTAAAAAATTTCTGAAAGAAAGTAAAATGTCAATGTTGATTTTACATATAAAATTTATAAATCAATATAAATATATGTTAGTAATTGATACTCATCACTGATAACTAGTTTGTAAATTTCATTGAATTTAAATTATTAATCAAAATACTTAAGTTAAAATTGATAATAATATACCTATTGAATCTTTATAAGTCAATTTTAATCTTAACACAAGCTACTGGTCAAAATATTTAAGCTAAATTTGGGTAAGGAGACGTAGAATTAATTAAAGTATAACAAACTCTCTCACACAAGGACTTGGCATTCTCATCAAGATTTAACATTGTCTAAATTAACCCTATATGTATGAGGCATGACTCAGTGATTGCTCCATGCTAAAATGTGTCATTTGACCCCGTCCACGAATAACCTTTACTACTCGAGCCCCTCATTATCTCCGATACTATATTGATATAAATTATTAAAACTTGACTAATAATCAACATATTAACTTTATTGAACCTACATTATTGATAAAAATAATTAATTAAAATTAATAATAATATATGTGGAAAAATTTAGGGGCGATATCATATGCGTAGTGGTAGAACAGAAAAATAAAAATCGTAAATTTCCCCAAAAGGTATTCATTATCATGCGAAGATTGGTACACAAAACCCATGGCACAGAAAATCACATGTAAGATAGTTGTGTTACCTAGGGAGATCGTATATCCTTGAATCCCTATTGATCTGTTGGAGAGGATGAAGGAGGTCAAACGTCCTCCTCTCTAGCGGTGATCCACATAGTAGGGCTACGACGATGCTTCTCAAATCTCCACGCTTGCTATCTGAGGAGGAGAAGGAGATAGGAGAATAGGAGGTGACCACTAAGAAGCCTCAGCTTATGAGCCTTTAGTTCCCTCCTATTTATAGAGGTCCCCAATTAACCCTAATAGATCACGCCCTATTGGATACTAGATCTCCATCCAATAACCCAAGCCTCTTAGATTAGTGGGTCTTTATCTAATAATCTCTTATTAACTCTTATTGGATCTCATCCATTTTTTTTTTTTGGTAAGTAAAAGTAAATTGATTATATGTAAAGTTTCTACAAATAGCTTTATATATATAAGTCATAGACAAAGCCAAATAACTCATAGAGTGCGAATGCGATAGTTATGACTACACATGCTGTAGACTATAACTACCTGTGGGTATATTATTTGGCATCATTCCCAAGATCTTTAGCTAATAGCAAAATTAAATTTGATAAAAATATCTTTTTCTCTTCGGGTGAAGTGCTCGGTTTTGAGATCATGCTCCATACAGGATCTTGAGTCTCTAATAATCTCTTTCAAGAGCTGAGCATTGTTTGTGTGTTGACATTCAAAGATTCTATTACATCTCTCCTTCCACATCCACCAAATAGCGCATCTGAAAGTAACCTTTGCCAGTTGTGTAAGTGGCCCTTTTCTTGAGAAACATTGCATAAGGTCGCCTAGTTCTTGGTGCAAGTTTGGTTGCGGCAGTCTATTGAGTTCAAATCGCTGGAGAATCTCCTTCCATATCCATTTTGTATAAGCACAAGCAAAATAGAGGTGGTCAATAGTTTCTTCTTGTTGCAAACAAAGGGAGCATCGGTTAACATGATAGATACCTCTTTTTTTCATATTGCCTATTGTAGGTAGTTTATTGAGAAGGGCCTGCCATGTACATAAGGAGTGTCTTTGTGATCCCGGTCGATCCCATGTCCAACTGCTTGGGACCCACTTGTTATTTCTTTGCCTAATTTGATTCAATGCGGATGTGGCACTAAATTTGCCATTGTCATGAGGCCAAATAAGTATATCTGAAGAGTTGTTCCTGATTGGAATAGCTATGATAGTCGGCCAAAGTGATAACATTTCGGGAGAAATAGGATTAGGGAGACACCAGGTACCGTTAGCAATGAACTCGGAAACCTTCCAATCTTTGGGAGCCCCAAGATCTTTTCGTATTCTGTCGCCATATAATTGAAATATACTCTTTCCATTCACCCAAGGATCGTACCACATATTAGTACTAGTTCCAAAAGAGATTGCATAAGAAATGTGTTTGATTAGCTAATTCCTTGCCTTTAAAATTCCATGGGATCTAATCCATGGGATTTAATAATTCAAAGGCTTATTGGATATCCAATAAGATAGGGGCTCTAGCGGATATCTCATATCCGAATCTCTACTCGTCGCAACACCTACTATATGTGTGTGACCCTCTAAGCCTAATATTGAGCTGGCCATGAGTCACACTTGTTAGAACTCCTTCTAGCTCAATGAGTTATTATCTCCATAATAATTCACTCGATTCATCGATTGTGAACATAGTAGACCACTACACCAGAGTCTCCATACGACACAGGGGAATCTAATCATTTGGACATATTTATCCTCAGTTATCGTGTACCTATTGTCCCTCAACCATCTAATATCCTAGAGACCATATATTAGGCATGGTGCTGTCAGGCTTATACGGTTTCTCCTCGAGTCTCGCTCTAATCGGATTCTCCCGGAGAACTCTTTCTCTCTCAATCCAAATGACCTTGGCCAAGGATTTGTTTTAGCAAGAACATACAAGATATTCCTCTTATGATACTAAGAGCAGATGATCCTCTATTAATACTCAATAGCTCTTGTAAAGTTAGCTGCCACTCTTAATAACCGGCTATACTAGATTTGGAACTTCCAAACCTATAAATCTGGTATCAAAGAGTGGAGTACTCATATAGGACATCCTTGGTATCTCAAGTCTAAGTAGTAGATAAACTATTGGGACTTCAAAATCGTTGTCTAATAATAAGACATCATCAACCATCTAGTATTTCATGAGTGGATCAATCGGTGAACACATTCTCTAATGAGCACCTCAATTGTATCCTTAGTGTCCCCACATGAGCAGCTATGAGACCAGTTGCCTCCTTCATATGGATATATATATAACACACCAGTCTGTCCGATTATCTTGATGTCCCTCTCGAGTAACTAATTCTTTAGGATTTGTGTTTAAATGTGAATCAATCTTAGTATCATGATCTCATTACGATCTTATTCTCATTGCATAGATCTATGGATATCACAATATATACAGCACGCAAGATAATGTGATAAAATGTCAAAATAATAAAAAGCAAAAAAGAGTGTGTGTCATATCACATATGCCATCACTCACGTGATTGGCTTGTAGGGCACCTATGACTAGCAATCTCCCATTTGACCTGAAGCTAATCATCTATATGTCTGATCCCCATCAGATCTCTGTGATGCTTAAAGATGATTTGAGATAACGGCTTCGTCAGTGGATCTGCCATGTTATTTTCGGATGGAACTATTTCCACTACTACATTTTCTCGGGTCACGCTCTCTCTAATAAGGTAGAACCTCCTTAGAATACTTATGATGAGACCCAAGTTCCCTCATTTGAGCAATCGCATCGTAGTTATCGCAATATAAGGGAATCGACTCCTCGTTGCTTGGCACGACTCCCAAAATCTATGATAAACTTCTTCACCCAAACTCCCTTCTTTGCTGCCTCTATTGCAACAATGTAATCCGTCTCTATGGTCGAGTCAATAGTAGTATCTTGCATAGAACTCTTCCAGCATACTACTCCTCCATTTTAGGTGAACACATACCCCGAATTAGACTTGCTATCATCGACATCAGATTAAAAGCTCAAGTCCGTGTAGCGCTCGCCCCTGAGGCTACTTCCTCAATACACCATTAAAAGATCCTTTGTCATTCTCAAGTATTTAAGGATACACTTTGCTACTTTTTAGTGCTCCAAGCTTGGATCCGCCAAATACCTGCTCATGACACTTAGAGCATGTGCTATATCAGGCCTGGTACATAGCATAACATACATAATAGACTCTATCGTTGAGGCATAAGGTATCATATCCATATCTGTCCTTTCATCAAGAGTCTTTCGAGGCATACTCCTAGAAAGTGATATCCCATATCTCATTGGTATGAGACCTCTCTTAGAATTTTCCATGCCAAATCTTTTGATAATGGTGTTTATGTACTTAGACTAGGATAAGCCTCCTCTCAGATATATATATATATATATATATATATATATATATATATATATATATATATATATATATATATATATATATATATATATATATATATATATATATATATATATATATATATATATGAATCCCCAATATGTAGGATGCTTCCCCTAAGTCTTTAATGGAAAAATGTCGAGATAGCCAAGCCTTTATTGTGGAGAACATTCCTACATCATTCCAAATGATCAGGTTGTCATCCACATATAGCATAAAAAAAGTAATAGCGCTCCCACTCACCTTCTTATACATACAAAGCTTATCTTCGTTCTTAACGAAGTCATAAGATACGATCACCTCATCAAATCTTATGTTTCAACTTTGGGAAGCTTACTTTAGTTTATAGATGGACCTAAGTAACCTGCACACTTTATCTTGACTATTCTTCGATACGAATCCCTTAAGTTGTATTTGCTAGTCATAGGTGCCCAGCAAGCCAATCACGTGAGTGATGACACGTGTGACTTGATACATAATCTTTTTGCTTATTATATTTTGGCGTATATCACTTTATAACTATTGCATAAATGCATATATATATTGTGATGTCCTTGGATTTGTGCAATGGGAATCGGATCGTGATGAGATCACGATAATGAGATCGATTCACCTTTAAACACATATCCTAAATAATCCCGTTCATAGGTTACTCGAGAGGGACATCGTGATAACCGGATAGACTGGTGTGCTGTATACCCGTCCATATGATGGATGCAGTTGGTCTCATAGCTACTCGTGTAGGGACACTAGGGATACAGTACAGGTGCTCATTGGAGAATGAGTTCACTAATTGATCCGCTTACGGAATGCTGGATGGTTGATGATGCCTTATTGTCAGACAGCGATTTCGTAGTCCTAGTGGTGTATCTGGTCCTTAGACTTGAGACACCAAGGATGTCCTGTATGAGTGCTCCACTCTTTGATACCAGACTTATAGGTTTGGCTGTCCCTAGATCTAGTACAGCTGGTCATTGGGAGTGGTAGTCAACCTTACGAGGGCTATTGAGTGTCAATAGAGGATCATCCACTCTCGGCGTCATGAGAGGAATATCTTATGTGTTCTTGCTCAGACAAATCCCTAGCCAGGGTCATTCGGGTTGAGAGAGAAAGAGTTCTCCGGGAGAATCCGATTAGAGCGAGACTCGAGTAGAAACCGTATGGGTTTGACAACACCATGCTCGATATACGGTCTTTAGGATATTAGATAGATGAGGGACTATAGGTACATGGTAACTGAGGACAGACAGGTCCAATGGATTGGATTCCCCTGTATCGTCTGGGGACTACGGCGTAGTGGCCTACTACGTCCGTAGTCGATGAGTCAAGTGAATTATTACAAAGATAATAATTCACTCAGTCAGAAGGAGTTCTGACAGGTATGACTCACGGCCAGCTCGATATTGGGCCTAGAGGGTCACACACATATGGTAGGCATTGCGATGAGTAGAGGTTCGGATATGAGATATCCGACGGAGCCCTTGTCTTATTGGATGCAGATCCAATACCCACTAAGGAAGGACCCATTAGGGTTTGACACGGGATCTCTATAAATAGGAGGGATTCACAACCTCATAGGGAGTCTTTGCTTGCCTTTCCTATTCTCCTCTCCCTCTCTAACTCAGAGTAGGCCTGGAGTTTTGAGGAGCGTCGTCGCAACCCTACTGTGTGGATCACGGCTAGAGAGGAGGACGCTTGACCTCCTTCACCCTCTCCTAAGGATCTGCAAGGAAACAGGGATATACGATCTCCCTAGGTAACACAATCTCTATACGCAGTTTTGTGTTTTGCGGATTTTTGCGCACCAATTTTCGCACGACGACGAACATCTTTTTGGGAATCGGGGATTTTTGTTTTCTTGTTCTTCCGCTGCGCATATGATGTCGCCCCCAATGATTTCCCAACAGTGGCATCAGAGCCAGGTTGTTCGTGCGAATGATTGGTTTTGAACTGCGTGTGTTGTGTTTAGGAAGAATATTGACGTCAAAATCGTTGACGCAAAAGCGAGAAAGGGCAGCAACAGTTGTTGCCCTCGATCTGCATGCCTGCAGCCACATGCAGCGGCAGCCGCAGCCGCAGCCAGGCAGCACAGCGCCGGCGCATGCGCAAGCGCTGTGCCTGCAGCAGCCGGCCGGCGGTCTGCTTGCAGCAGGCTTGCTGCCGGCGGGGCTGGCAACCCACGGGCAGAGGCGCCGCAGGGCAGCGGCGCCTGCCGCCGAAAGGAAGCGGCGCCTGCCGCCGCAGGGCAGCGACGCGCGACGCCTGCCGCCGCAGGGCAGCGACGCGCGACGCCTGCCGCCGCAGGGCAGCGACGCGCGACGCCTGCCGCCGCTGCTCCCGCGGGCGAAACCCCCCCCACAGGGGCGGCCTCCCGGCGGGACAGCACCGCCTGCGGAGGCAGCGACGCCCGAAAGGGGAGCCCACCTCTAGCGGCAGCGCCGCCAGCGAGCGTGCCGCCTGCAGGCGAGGGCAGCGCCCTCGCCCCGCCGCACAGGCCGCCGCCAGCAGGGTGGCGGCGGCGGCAGCGGCAGCGGCAGCAGAAAGAGGGAATTAGGGTTTTCTGGGAAAAAGACAGTTTTGCCCCTCGGAATTTGAGAAATTCCAGTTTCTGTCTTTTGTCCAAATTACGAAAATACCCTTAGGAATTGAGAAATTCCCTACATGTCCCTGATTTCAGAAAAATATTAATTAATTATAAGGTTTAGTTGATTATTATTTTTATTATTATCTAGTAGTCCTACATGATGATGATTATTTATACATGTGATGTATGATGTGTGGACGGATGATCATGGACCGTGTGATGTGTGTACTTGTGATTATTATTATTGAGGTCTGCGAACCTCCATTATATTTTTCATTTATTGTCGGGCCTGCGTGCCTATGATTAAGTTGTAATCACATGAGGAGGCGCAGCGGGAGCGTGGATGCGATAGCGGGACCCACGAGACGGACGATCGTGATGCATGGAGATGCATCAAGATGTCGACGAAACCGACGAGAACGAGATGGACGATCACAGGGCATGGAGATGCACCGTTGCACACATAGATCTTGATGTGAGTGATTAGGCCTACTAGCTCGGGCCTAATCATATTAGGTTGTGGTCCATGATTATCTGGTGTGATTGCTTATACACATACTAGATATGTATATATATTTGCATGCGATGTAGATATATATTAAATATGTATATGTGTGACATGTCATATTAGGAGACCAAATTATAGAAACATCTCTCAATAATATTAAGTCGGTAAACGTGAGGCAATTAGATTGACCCACGTGGCCTTCCATCGTTATGAGTAGGAACCGAATCCCGGTGTAGGTTGAGTTGGTCGAGTCCCTCGAGACTCACCTATATCGCGATTCGCTATCTTGCTTACGACATAGAGATGTCACCGGTGACCTGAGGGCATGGTATGCTTGGTCGAGTCCCTCGAGGGTATATCCTCAAATCAGACTCATCTTGTAACGAAGATGTTGACTTAACCGAGCATCATGGTTGGTCGAGTCCCTCGAGGCCATGGTGATTCGGAGGCCGAACAGGACGGGAATCACAAGGAGTTGTGATCGGCAAGAGTTGCCTACCTTTTAGGCTTAGTGTGATTGGTCGAGTCCCTCGAGGTTACACTAAGACGCTGATTGGATCCTGATCCCCACTAGAAGTCTGTCGGAGACTTCCGTTTCATGTGCTGAGGGTGTCGCGTGACTCGTTAGTAAAATAGTGGGAGCATATTAAGATAGAAGTCCATATCTTGATAGTTTATTTCTTGCAAAATCTGCATGTTATACATTTCTGCTACATCTTTATTTTCAGAAAATGTCGCTTTCAAATCCCTTACGTGGCATACTTGATGTCAACCGCCTCACTGGTCCAAATTATACGGATTGGCTCCGTAACTTGAGAATTGTTCTCACAGCGGAGAAAATCGTGTACGTCCTTGATACAGTGATGCCTACGCCCGAAGAAGGGGCAAGCGAGGATGAGATCGCTCGCTACGTGAAGTACATTGATGACTCCACTCTTGCTCAGTGCTATATGTTGGGCTCTATGACTCCAGAGTTACAGAGACAACATGAAAAGATGGATGCTAGATCCATTCTCCTACATCTCCGCAAATTGTTTGAAGAACAGGGAAGGACTCAACGATATGAGATATCCAAGAGCCTTTTCCGCGCTAGGATGACTGAGGGGACACCGGTTCAGAACCATGTCCTAAAGATGATTGAGTGGATGGAGAAACTCACAGGTCTAGGAATGGTCCTAGAGGATAACTTGTGTGTGGACATTGTGCTTCAGTCCCTACCAGATTCCTTTTCACAGTTCATAATGAATTTTAATATGAACAAGCTTGAGGTGACTCTCCCAGAGCTCCTCAATATGTTGAGGGAGGCAGAGAGTACTATTAAGAAAGAGAAGCCAGTTCTCTACACTGGTGAGACCAGAAAGAAAAGGAAAGCAGAAAGGTCCCTTAAGAAGGGAAAGGGCAAGGGCAAACAAGGTAAAGCAAAGGTTGCTAAGAAAGACCCAGCAAAGGACAAAGGCCAGTGCTTCCACTGTGGTAAAGATGGGCATTGGAAGAGAAACTGTAAAGAGTACCTTGCAGAAAGGGCGAAACAAAAGCTTGATGAAGCTTCAGGTACATTCATGATCAGTCTCCATTTGTCAGACTCTTATGATAACACATGGGTATTGGATACCGGTAGTGCTTATCATATATGTAATTCGTTGCAGGTTCTGGCAAGGCCTAGGAGACTAGAGAGAGGCGAGATGGACCTCAAGATGGGTAACGGAGCAAAAGTTGCTGTATTAGTTGTTGGCGAGGTCGCCCTACATCTGCCTAGTGGAGCTTTTATTGCATTAGATGCATGTTATTTTGTTCCTTCTATTATCAAAAACATTATCTCCATTTCATGTTTAACAGTTAGTAGATATAAATTTGTTTTTGAGAACAATGGTTGTTCGATATTATTAGATGATAAGATCATCACGAAAGGAACATTGCATAATGGTTTATTTATGTTAGACACTACTCCACATATCATGAATGTAAATGTGTCCAAAAGGAAACGAGATGAGTTGAACAGTGCATACCTGTGGCATTGTAGGCTAGGTCACATCCATGAAAGAAGGATTCAAAAGTTGCTAAATGATGAATATCTAGATCCATTCGACTATGTGTCTTATGCAACTTGTGAGCCTTGCATTCGTGAAAAATTGACCAACTCTCCATTTAGTGGAACTGGAGAGAGAGCCACTGAGTTGTTGGAACTCATACATAGTGATGTATGTGGACCCATGTCAACTCATGCCATTGGAGGTTACTCCTACTTCATTACATTTACTGATGATTTCTCAAGGTATGGATATGTGTACTTAATGAAGTACAAGTCCGAGGCTTTTGAGAAATCCAGAGAGTATAAGAATGAGGTGGATAACCAGACTGGAAAGAGTATCAAAATTCTTCGATCAGATCGAGGAGGTGAGTACTTAAGTACAGAGTTTACTCAGTTCCTCAAGGACCATGGGATATTATTCCAATGAACACCTCCTTACACACCTCAGCTCAATGGTGTCTCTGAAATGAGAAATCGTACTTTATTAGATATGGTACGGTCCATGATGAGTTTCGCTGACCTACCCATCTCATTCTGGGGATATGCCCTAGAAACCGCAGCTTACCTTCTGAACAGAGTTCCAACTAAGTCGGTAGTGTCTACACCATATGAGATATGGAAAGGGAAGAAGCCTGATCTTAAGGTTGTTAAGATTTGGGGCTGCCCAGCCCACGTTAAAAGACACAACCCCGATAAGTTAAAATCAAGGACAGAGCGATGCATATTTGTGGGATACCCCAAGGAAACTTGTGAGTATTATTTCTATCATCTCGAGGACAAAAATGTCTTTGTAGCTAAGAGAGCAGTGTTCCTTGAGAAGGAACACATTCTTGGTGGAGATAGTGGGAGAATGATAGAGTTGAGCGAAGTTAGAGAACCAAGATCAAGCACCACTTTACAGCCCGAGTCTGTTCAGGTACCTAATACACAAGTTTCAATTTTACGCAGGTCTAATAGAGTATCTCATCCTCCTGAGAGATATGTGGGACATATTAGAGGAGAGGATGCTGAGGATATTGATCCTCAGACCTACGAGGAGGCTATTATGAGTATAGACTCCGGGAAGTGGCAAGAAGCCATGAATTCTGAGATGGATTCTATGTACTCCAATAAGGTTTGGAACCTAGTTGATGCGCCCGAAGGTATTGTACCCATCGGTTGCAAATGGATCTTTAAGAAAAAGATCGGAGTAGATGGAAAGGTAGAGACCTATAAAGCAAGGCTAGTGGCTAAGGGGTATCGTCAAAGGCAAGGTGTTGACTACGACGAAACCTTCTCACCCGTAGCAATGCTAAAATCCATCAGAATTCTATTGGCTATTGCAGCACACTATGATTATGAGATCTGGCAGATGGATGTGAAAACCGCATTCCTCAACGGGAACCTCGAGGAGGAGGTGTATATGATGCAACCTGAGGGATTCGTGTCCAAGAACTGCCCAGATAAGGTGTGTAGGTTGCTTAAATCCATTTATGGACTAAAGCAAGCTTCCCGAAGTTGGAACATAAGATTTGATGAGTCAATCAGATCTTATGACTTCGTTAAGAACGAAGATGAGCCTTGTGTGTACAGGAAGGTAAGTGGGAGCGCTATCACCTTTTTGGTGTTATATGTGGATGACATCCTCATCATTGGGAATGACGTAGGAATGCTATCCACAGTAAAGACTTGGTTATCTAGACACTTCTTCATAAAGGACTTAGGGGAAGCATCCTATATCTTGGGGATTAGAATCTATAGAGATAGATCCAAGAGGATGCTTGGCTTGTCCCAGTCCAGGTACATAGAAACCATTGTCAAAAGGTTTGGCATGGAAAATTCAAAAGGGCAAACATGAATATGATACCTTATGCCTCAGCAATAGGGTCTATCATGTATGCCATGCTATGTACTAGGCCTGATATAGCGCATGCTCTGAGTGTCATGAGCAGGTATCAGGCGGATCCAGGCTTGGAGCACTGGAAAGTAGTAAAGTGTATCCTTAAGTACTTGAGAAGGACTAAGGATCTTTTACTAGTATATGGAGGTAATAGCCTTAAGGTTGAAGGCTTCACTGACTCAAGTTTTCAGTCTGATGTCGATGATAGCAAGTCGAATTCAGGGTATGTGTACACCTTGAATGGAGGAGCAGTGTGCTGGAAGAGTTCCAAGCAAGATACCACTGCTTACTCGACCACAGAGGCGGAGTACATTGCTACATCGGATGCAGCAAAGGAGGGAGTCTGGGTGAAGAAGTTCATCACAGATTTGGGAGTCGATACAGATAGCGACAAGTCGACTTCCTTATATTGCGACAACTATGGGGTGATTACTCAAATAAGGGAACCCGGGTCTCATCAGAAGTGTTCTGAGGAGGTTCAAACTTATAAGAGAGATCGTAACCCGAGGAGATGTAGCAGTGGAAAGAGTTACATCCGAAGATAACATTGCAGATCCACTGACAAAGCCGTTGTCTCAGATTGTCTTTGAGCGTCACAAGGGTCTGATGGGGATCGGACACATAGGTGATTGGCTTTAGGTCAAGTGGGAGATTGCTAGTCATAGGTGCCCAGCAAGCCAATCACGTGAGTGATGACACGTGTGACTTGATACATAATCTTTTTGCTTATTATATTTTGGTGTATATCACTTTATAACTATTGCATAAATGCATATATATATTGTGATGTCCTTGGATTTGTGCAATGGGAATCAGATCGTGATAAGATCACGATAATGAGATCGATTCACCTTTAAACACATATCCTAAATAATCCCGGTCATAGGTTACTCGAGAGGGACATCGTGATAACCGGATAGACTGGTGTGCTATATACCCGTCCATATGATGGATGCAGTTGGTCTCATAGCTGCTCGTGTAGGGACACTAGGGATACAGTACAAGTGCTCATTAGAGAATGAGTTCACTAATTGATCCGCTTACGGAATGCTGGATGGTTGATGATGCCTTATTGTCAGACAGCGATTCCGTAGTCCTAGTGGTGTATCTGGTCCTTAGACTTGAGACACCAAGGATGTCCTGTATGAGTGCTCCACTCTTTGATACCAGACTTATAGGTTTGGCTGTCCCCAGATCTAGTACAGTTGGTCATTGGGAGTGGTAGTCGACCTTACGAGGGCTATTGAGTGTCAATAGAGGATCATCCACTCTCGGCGTCATGAGAGGAATATCCTATGTGTTCTTGCTCAGACAAATCCCTGGCCAGGGTCATTCGGGTTGAGAGAGAAAGAGTTCTCCGGGAGAATCCGATTAGAGCGAGACTCGAGTAGAAACCGTATGGGTCTGACAACACCATGCTCGATATACGGTCTTTAGGATATTAGATGGATGAGGGACTATATGTACATGGTAACTGAGGACAGACAGGTCCAATGGATTGGATTCCCCTGTATCATCTGGGGACTACGGCGTAGTGGCCTAGTACGTCCGTAGTCGATGAGTCAAGTGAATTATTACAAAGATAATAATTCACTTAGTCAGAAGGAGTTCTGACAGGTATGACTCACGGCCAGCTCGATATTGGGCCTAGAGGGTCACACACATATGGTAGGCATTGCGATGAGTAGAGGTTCGGATATGAGATATCCGACGGAGCTCTTGTCTTATTGGATGCAGATCCAATACCCACTAAGGAAGGACCCATTAGGGTTTGACACGGGATCTCTATAAATAGGAGGGATTCACAGCCTCATAGGCTAGAGTCTTTGCTTGCCTTTCCTATTCTCCTCTCCCTCTCTACCTCAGAGTAGGCCTAGAGTTTTGAGGAGCGTCGTCGCAACCCTGCTGTGTGGATCACGGCTAGAGAGGAGGACGCTTGACCTCCTTCACCCTCTCCTAAGGATCTACAAGGAAACAGGGATATACGATCTCCCTAGGTAACACAATCTCTATACGTAGTTTTGTGTTTTGCGAATTTTTGCGCACCAATCTTCGCACGAAGACGAACATCTTTTTGGGAATCGGGGATTTTTGTTTTCTTGTTCTTCCGCTGCGCATATGATGTCGCCCCCAATGATTTCCCAACAGTATTTGCTAGTCATAGATGCCCAACAAGGCAATTATGTGAGTGATGGCATGTGTGACTTAACACGCAATCATTTTGCTTATTATATTTTGACATTTATCACGTTATATGGACTATTGCATATATATATATATATATATATGTATATATATATATATATATATGTATATATATGTATATATGTATATATATATATATATGTATATATATGTATATATGTATATATATGTATATATGTATATATATGTATATATATATATATATATGTATATATATATATATATGTATATATATATATATGTATATATATATATATATATACATATATATATATATATATATACATATATATACATATATATACATATATATATATATATATACATATATATATATATACATATATATATACATATATATATATATATACATATATATATATATATATATATATATATACATATATATATATGTAAGAAAACCTTCTACGATTAAAAAAACTGCGTTCGTTCGATAAAAGTGATTTCGGTAAGAAAGCCTGATTCGTAAATCACTTTAACTTTTGATTAAGTGAGATGCAGCAAAGATATAAATGCAGTTTGCAGTTATGGTTCAAATAAGATAGTAGGCGCAAACTGAAATATGATATTCGTACGAAAAAACTAATTTACGTCTAAACGTCGATTTGGAAAGTGCAAAGCTTGATACTCGATCGTATATGCGCGGAAAGCAGTAAGCTTTTGAGGAGATTTACAGTAAGGATAAGATGCTCAAAGTAAATGCAAACCGAGATTTAGAGTGGTTCGGTCAATCTTGACCTACTCCACTTTTGGCTTCCTCTACCGACAAGGTCACCGACGTCCACTAGAGGCATTCCTTCAATAGGCGAAGGCCAACCACCCTTTTACAGTTTCACTCCTTTTGACGGGCTTAAGAGACAACCCTTACAGAATTTTCTCTCATCTCTTTAAAGATCAGAACTTGGAAGAAAAGAGGGAGAAGAACTTTTGGCCTTTACAACAATTTTGAGCTCTAAGAATCACAGAATAAGATTAGGATTTTGGTGTGTTTTTAGTGCCCTTTCAGTGCTGAATGGGTGGGGTATTTATAGGCCCCAACCCAGTTTGAATTTGGAGCTCAAAACTGTCAATTCCCGGAATTACCGGATCTGGCGGTTGCACCGCCTGGCAGAGCTCGAAGACTGAGCCTTTGGACGGTGCCACCTCTTGTCAGGGGCGGTTGCACCTCTTGCCAGAGCTCGAAGACCGAGCTCAAGCGGTGCCACCGCTTGACTGAGGCGATTGCACCGCTCAGCCAGAGCTCGGAGACCGAGCCCAAGCGGTGCCACCTCCTGGCTAGGGCGGTTGCACCGCCCAGTCTCGCTCGGAGACTGAGCCCAGGTGGTGCCACCGCCTGGCTTGGGCGGTTCAACCGCTTGGCAGAAATCAGGGTCCGAATGGGTTGATCCATTCGGCCCAATTTGGGTTTTTCAGGGGCCCAATTGCCCCAAGATTAAGTTAATGGGATCACCTCCCATTTCCAACTTAATCATTGTGCTAACTACGATATTCCCTAAGACATTTACTGCAACTTGCTCCGGTGCGTCAATCGCTTCTTCCGATGAGCTTCCGGCGAACTTCCGTCGATCATCCGATGAACCCTCGGTGATGCTCCTGCGGACTTCCGGCAAACTCCTGGACTTGCGACGATCCACTTAGCGAGTTCCGACGAGCTTCTTTGGCAAGCTCATGGACTTCTCGGATTTGTTCCCGTAGAACCTCCGACGACTGTCCGAACTTCCGTCGAACTCTCGAACTCCCAACGTGATCATTGTCTTGACTTCAGCGCAACTCCTACTGCATATCTTACTTTCATCGTAGTTAATCCTGCACACTTATCTCAACATATAGATTAGATAACAAATGACAATTGACTTCATCAGCAAAATCCGAGATTCAACAATCTCCCCCTTTTTGATGATGACAATCAATTGATAATGGAGTTAACCTTAACTCCCTCTATCTATATGCCATAATTGAGATAAGTCATTCTTGAATTCAAAACCTTTGAATTCAAGAGACATATTGATAAGTTAAAATCATTTAAGCTTATCAATACTCCCATCATGATTCCCATCATGACGTTTCTCTTTGAAGATGATGTCAAGGTTGACATTCATTTTCAAATTTTACATTATAAGTTTGAATGATGATAATAGTTGTAATTCATTATATTATAAGATATCAACATGTAAAACTGCGAAGTAAGATTTTGATATCATTACATGATACAAACAAGGCATAATGCAAATTATAGCAATCATAGCATCAATTCATATATCTCTTGGTGATGCAATCATGGCATTAATAATCATATATTTCTCCCCCTTTGTCATCAACAAAAAGTGTGGTAATTGTGATACCAGGAGAACAATATAAGCAAATTTTGAGCATAAGTGTGATAGTTGTTCATGCCTTTACTAGGTTCATGTTATTTAAGCATGATATGTAGATTGCTTTGAATACTTCTTCCTTTTTATTTGTTATAATCTTTTTGCATGAAGGAGGAAGGCTATTTGTGATTTTACTTTGAGTGAAGTTAAAATTGATGAGAGATTAAATTATACTTCATTTTTACATGGATCAAGATATGTATGTGAAACAAATCTTTGCAAGTAAAAACACTATCATCCATATTTCAAGATGAAATTTATAAGCATGAATCATTTTATCAAATCCATTTCAGAAAAATATTTTTCATAAGTGTATGAGAAAATCCGATTGTTAGGATACCAATTGTTAAGCGAATCCGAAAATGAAATTAACACTTTCATGCATTCGGATAAGACTATGCTATAGATTTTCAAATACAATCATGAAGACAAAACATGCTTATTGTTATGGAAATTTTTGTATTCAACACATAATTTCCAACATGTTATTTAGGCATGTAATGACAATCAAGTGATTTGATCATTCAATAAAGTCCGAAAAATAATTTTAACTAGTTTATGTATTCGGACACATCAACATTCCTAATTCTCTTCTTATGAAATCAAATTGTTCTTCACTTAGAGGTTTTGTAAAAATATCAGCTAGTTGATGTTTAGTGTTATGGCAATAATAATATCATGGCAATATCATGACTTATCAACTATATTGGTATATCATTTTCTCAAATCATATTTATCATGGAAACCAAGGCACAAGGTTTTTAAAGTAGTTATAAAAACATTTAGTTTCAATGTAAAATCCGACAATGAATAACGAGATTAAACAATGAGAGATATTTGTAACTCTGCATATGCTCACAAATAAATACATCAGGTAACCATATCAAGGATCAAGGCAAAGGGCATCATGGTGAGTAACATAAAGAGTTTACAATAACAATAGGTGATTGTGTTCATATATACACATACAAGCTCATTCAGGAGGTGGAAAATTAAAGTGCCTAAATAAAGAGTCAAATTGTCGATGAATTTGATCTTGTCGATGTTCAAGCCATTCTTGTCTTTGTTCAAATCGGTCCATCCGAATCCCAATATCTTCGACAGATGATGTGTGAGCTTGCTCAAATGAATATGTTTCCTCAAAGGGACAGATCGGAGGAGATTGAGTACCCCTAAAGACTGGTGTTTCCGGTTCTGGTTCAGGTTGAGGGGGATCGGTTCTTCTAGGCATTCTAACCCAGTTACCGTTTCTATAAACACATCTTAATCGGTGAAGTAGATTTTTATTTATTATGCTAAACCTATCTACTTTTATTACTTCTTCTTCCAGTGGTATTGGAATATCGTAGGCTTTCAGTATTCTAGTGATTATACCACCATATGGAAGCATCATGTCTTTCTTAGATAGTTCTAACATGTTTTGCTGGATAAGATAACCAAGACAGATGTCGATGCTAGTTAGGATATGATGAAGTACCTTAGTGTTTAGTGGCAGTAGATGTTCATAACTTTTAGGAACAAATGCTAAGTTGGGAAAATTGTTCCTAAGGCTTCAACATATGTTGTCCCAACAGTTTCATCATCCCATGATCCTCTAAAGTAAAGTCCTCTATTTTTTATGGGAATGCCTATCATGTTGCAAATGAATTTATCTGTAATGGAGATGTGTTGTCCTAAGAGATAGGTAGACATTCTTTCTTCTTCATCTACTTGTATATTGTTGTAAAACAATCTAACAAGTCTTGGATAGATGGATTCACTGATTTGTAAAATAGGGAGTAGATCTAAGTTTGCAAACCATTGGATTGTCTCTAAATCTCTTAGTTCATTTAAATCTACATGTTTTCCCTGATTGACACTCCTAAGTTCGAAAGAGGAAAACGTTTCAGCATGATATTTTGAATCGAAAAGGGTAAGATCAAAATCTTCCACTAATCTCCTCTTCCCTTTGTCCCTTGAGGATCTTCTAGACCCCATAACTACTGCTATTTAAGAGGATAGTAATGAGCAAGAGTAAATGAATCAAAAACAGAATTTAAGGGGTTCTTAGAGAATACCTTAGTGAGATCTTCAATAGAAGGAGAGATTGTTGATCTTTTGCTTCAAAATGAGGAGTATTTGGGATGCTATGAGGGGTGAAATGGAGGTGGCGAAGCTTTGGAAGAGTAAAGAGGGGAAGGGAGTGAGTTGGGGTCGGTTCCACCGCCAGCCCTAGCTCGGGTTAAAAAGAGGCAGGATTGCGGGCGGTTGCACCGCTGGCTGGGGCGGTGCAACCGCTTGCAACAAGTGACAGCCGGAGGTGCTACCTCCA
Organism: Musa acuminata AAA Group; assembly: GCF_036884655.1. Lineage (NCBI taxonomy): Eukaryota > Viridiplantae > Streptophyta > Magnoliopsida > Zingiberales > Musaceae > Musa > Musa acuminata. Next base: position 8,473,917 of record NC_088328.1, on the reverse strand, counting down.
GCTGGGGCGGTGCCACCGCCTGCAGGCGGTGAGCACTTGTTCTGACTGCAGTGTGATCTGATTTGAATGTTTTGGACTTGAGAAGAATTTTCATTCAGAGCAATCAACTTTACTTACGTAATCACGTAAGAATTTTCATTGTAAGATAAGAAATTTTGCATGATTAAGATAGATCTTGTGACGTGCATATTCTAAATGTCGTGAACATGTTTGTGTTAGGATCGGAGCGGCACAAAGAGGGGGGGGGGGGGGGGGTGAATTAGTGCAGCGGTAAAGTGTGATAAACTTTTGACGATTTAAACACTTTCGAAAACTTCGTACGATAAAAGTAACGTTTTCGTTTGAAACCGTTTCGATTGCGTTTTAGCTTGAAGAGATAAGTGTTGAATCTCAGATTTTGATGATGAAGTCAATTGTCATTTGTTGTCTAACCTATATGTTGAGATAAGTGTGCAGGATTAACTACGATGAAAGTAAGACATGCAGCAGGAGTTGCGCCGGAGTCATGACAATGATCACGTTGGGAGTTCGAGAGCTCGACGGAAGTTCAGACTGTCGTCGGAGGTTCTGCGGAAACAAATCCGAGAAGTCCATAAGCTTGCCAAAGAAGCTCGTTGGAACTCGCCAAGTGTATCGTCGCAAGTCCAGGAGTTTGCCGGAAGTCCGCAAGAGAATCACCGAGGGTTCATCGGATGATCGACGGAAGTTCGCCGGAAACTCGCCGGAAGAAGCGATTGACGCACCGGAGCAAGCTGCAGAAATTGTCTTAAAATTTATCGTAGTTAGCACAATGATTAAGTTGGAAATGGGAGGTGATCCCATTAGCTTAATCTTGGGGCAATTGGGCAATTGAAAGACCCAATTTGGACCGAATGGATCTACCCATTCGGACCCTGATTGCTGTGGGAGGTGCAACCGCCCAAGCCAGGAGGTAGCACCGCCTAGGCTAAGTCTCCTAGGGAGACTGGGCGGTGCAACCGCCCCAGCCAGGAGGTGCAACCGCCTGGGCTCAATCTCCAAGCGAGACTGGGCGGTGCAACCTCTCCTGACAGGAGGTAGCACCGCCTGAGCTCGGTCTTCAAGCTCTGGCAGGCGGTGCAACCACCCCAGTCAGGAGGTGCAACCGCCTGAGCTCGGTCTTCGAGCTCTAGCAGAGAGGTGCAACCGCCACTGACAGAGGTGGCACCGCCCGGAGGCTCAGTGTTCGAGCTCTGCCAGGCGGTGCAACCGCCCCAATCAGGAGGTGCAACCGCTTGATCCCGGAATTCCGGGAATTGACAGTTTTGAGCTCCAAATTTGAACTGGGTTGGGGCCTATAAATACCCCACCCATTCAGCACTGAAAGGTAGTAACTTACACTCGAAATCTTGATATCTTTCTGTGATTCTTAGAGTTCAAAATTATTGTAAAGGCCAAAAGTTCTTCTCCCTCTGTTCTTCCAAGTTCTTAGTTGTAAAGAGAGGAGAGAAAATTTCTGTAAGGGTTGTCTCCTAAGCCCGTCAAAAGAAGTGAAACTGTAAAAGGGTGGTTGGCCTTCGCCTATTGAAGGAAGGCCTCTAGTTGACGTCGGTGACCTCGTCGGTAGAGGAAGCCAAAAGTGGAGTAGGTCAAGATTGACCGAACCACTCTAAATCTCGGTTTGCATTTACTTTGAGCATATTATCTTTACTGCAAACCTCCTCTGAAGCTTACTGCCTTCTGTGCTTTTACGATCGGGTTTCAAGCCTTTTACTTTCTGAATCAGCGTTTAGACGTAAATCTGCCTTTTTCATACTATCATCATATTTCAGATTGCGTTTATGTTTTGAGCTTTACCATAACTACAAACTGCCTTCATACTCTTGCTTAAACTGCATCTTGCCTAATCAAGTGATTTACGAATCATCATTTAGACGTAAATCAGTTTCTTCGTACGAACGTCGGATTTTAGTTTATTCCTATATTCTGGTTTTCATCATAGCTGCAAACTGCCTAGATTAAATTTAATATCATCTTGCTTAGAATCAGATTTTACACAGAAATCATTTTTATCATTCGAACGCAGTTTCGTTTTAATCGCAGAAAGTTTACCGCTGTACTAATTCACCCCCCCCCCCTCTTAGTGCTCTCGATCCTAACAATTGGTATCAAAGCAGGGTTAACTCTCAAACGGATTAAAACCCAAGAGAGATGGCTTACGCCAGAAACCAAGAGGGCCATTCTATTACACGTCCACCCATGTTCAATAGGACGGACTACACCTATTGGAAGACCCGAATGAGGATCTTTCTTATTTTGATGGATTTTGAACTTTGGAATCTTGTCGAAAACAGTTTTTCGAAGTCTTCTCTTCCAATGATCGATTGGAATGATTTGGAGAAGAAGGCTTTCGCTCTTAATGCAAAGGCTATGAATGCCTTATTTTGTGCACTTGATAAAAACGAGTTTAATCGTGTTTCGATTTGTGAAACTGCATTTGATATTTGGCACACACTCGAAGTGACTCATGAAGGCACAAGTAGAGTGAAAGAGTCAAAAATCAATCTTTTGTTACACTCTTTTGAACTTTTCCGGATGAAACCGAGTGAGACTATTGGCGACATGTTTACCCGTTTCATGGATGTCGTCAACGGTCTAAAAGGAATCGGAAAAAGTTTTTCGGATTTTGAGCTTGTAAATAAGATTATAAGATCCCTTCCTAAAAGTTGAGATCCTAAAGTCACTGCTATTCAAGAGGCGAAAGATCTAAACAACTTCCCTCTTGAAGAACTAATCGGGTCATTAATGACCTACGAGATGACTTGTAAAGCTCATGAAGAGCAAGAAGACATTCTTCCAAAGAACAGGAAGGATATGGCACTTAAAACTTCAGAAGACCACTTGAGAGAAAACTCAAGTGATGAGGACTGTGACGATGACTTGACACTTCTAACAAGAAAATTTAAAAAGTTCATTAAAAGAAACAAGTTTAAGAATGACACAAAAAACAAACTTGAACCCAAGAAGGACCAAGTCATTTGCTATGAATGCAAAAAGCCGGGACACTACAAGAGTGATTGTCCCTAAGTAAAAAAGAGAACATCAAAGAAGAAGGCGCTCAAAGCAACATGGGATGATTCAAGCGCATCCGAAGAAGAGGAGTCCAACACCGAGCAAGTTGCTCATTACGCCCTAATGGCCATCGGAGAGGAGGTAACAAATTTAATAGATGTAGATTTATCTTTCGATGAATTATTAAATGCCTTCCATGACTTATTTGATAAATGCAAGATTATCAATAGAAAATATAAATTGCTAAAAAAGGAGCATGATAGTCTTACTTGTGATTTTGATAAGTTAAAAACTGAATATCATGATAGTTTAAATTCATGCATCAAATGCCATGATCTAGAAACTCTCCAAAAAGAAAACCTGCTACTTAAGGACACTTTGAAGAGATTCGAGGTTGGTAGCAAGTCATTGAACATGATCCTTGCAAACAAGGGTCACGTTCCCAAAAGAAGTGGAATTGGATTTGTGAGAAGTTCTCACCAAAATCCAACCACCTTCATAAAAGGAACCATCTTACATGTTCGACACCAAAACAAATGCAACTTTTGTTACAAATTTGGACACAAGACGCATTATTGTCCATTCAAGAAAATTAGTCCAAACAAATTGATTTGGGTTCCTAAAGGAACCATGATAAATTCTATGCAACATGATAGACAATATAGATCTATTTGTGAGGCACCCAAAAGCAAATGGGTACCTAAAAATCATCCTTTCTTGTAGAAAACTAAACCATCACAAGCTAGGAGCAAGAGATGGTACCTTGACAGTGGATACTCAAGGCATATGACCGGAGATCCATCTCAATTCTCTAAGCTCACTAGCATAGACGAAGGCTATGTCACCTTCGGAGACAACAAGGGTAAAATCACTAGCAAAGGAAGCATAGGTAACAAATCCAACTTCTTTATTGAAGATGTTTTGTTAGTTGATGGTTTAAAACATAACCTCTTGAGCATTAGTCAATTATGTGATAAAGGATATATTGTCAGATTTGAATCTAATGCTTGCATCATTGAAAAACCACACAAAAACATATCTATGATTGCATTGAAACAAAATAACGTATACACTATTGACATCAATGATTTGTGTAATGAAATGTGTTTTTCTGTTTTGAATGAGGATGCTTGGATATGGCATAGAAGATTAGGTCATGCTAGTATAAAACTAATCACTCAAATATCATCTAAAGAACTTGTAAGAGGAATTCCTCATATCAAGTTCAACAAAGATAATGTATGTGATGCTTGCCAATTAGGTAAACAAATTAAGGGTAGTTTCAAATCTAAGAATCAAGTAAGCACCTCTAGGCCCTTACAATTGATCCATATGGACTTGTTTGGACCAATCTCCACATCAAGCCTAGGAGGTAGCAAATACGCCTTTGTCATTGTGGATGACTATAGCAGATACACATGGACTTACTTCTTAAAACAGAAAAGTGAATGCCTTAGATATTTTACCAAGTTTTGTAAACTTGTTCAGAATGAGAAAGGTTCTATGATTTCGTCAATTAGAAGTGATCATGGTGGTGAATTTCAAAACCATGATTTCCAGGAATTTTGTGAACTCAATTGATACAACCATAATTTCTCTACTCCTAAAAATCCTCAACAAAATGGAATAGTAGAAAGAAAAAATCGAAATTTACAAGAAATGGCAAGAACCATGTTGAATGAACACAACCTACCCAAATACTTTTGGGCCGAAGCCGTAAATACTGCATGCTATATTTTGAATAGAGTTCTAGTAAGACCCCTACTAACCAAAACTCCCTATGAGTTATGGAACAACAAAAAACCCAATGTTTCATACTTTAAAGTCTTTGGGTGTAAATGTTTTATCTTGAATGAAAAGGATAACCTAGGAAAATTTGATGCCAAATCCGATGAAGGAATCTTTCTTGGTTATTCTTCGGTTTCTAAAGCCTTTCGTATCTTCAATAAAAGAACCTTAATTATCGAAGAATCCATTCATGTTGTTTTCAATGAGATTTCCGAAATTAGGAAAAATGATTTTGATGATGATGTTAATTTTGATTCCTTGAATTTAAATGAAACCCCTTCTCTAATTAGCAACTTGGATGCATCCACTTTCGAAACATCCTTACCCAAGGATTGGAAGTATGTAGATGCTCATCCCAAGGAGCTAATTTTAGGAGACACGTCAAAGGGGGTTCAAACACGATCTTCTCTTGAAAATTTTTGTGCGAACGCCACCTTTCTCTCCCAAATTGAACCCAAATGTGTTGACGAAGCCATGAAAGATGATTCATGGATTATCGCAATGCAAGATGAACTGAATCAATTTGAGAGAAATGAGGTATGGAAGCTTGTTCCTAGGCCAAATGACCATTTAGTTATTGGTACTAAATGGGTCTTCAGAAACAAGCAAGATGAAAATGGTATCGTGGTTAGAAACATGGTTAGATTAGTGGCAAAAGGTTTCAACCAAGAAGAAGGTATCGATTACGAAGAAACCTTCGCTCCTATGGCTCGATTGGAAGCCATAAGGATGCTCCTTGCCTACGCTAATAGTAATAATTTTAAGCTGTTTCAAATGGATGTTAAAAGCGCTTTTCTAAATGGCTTTATCTCCGAAGAAGTTTATGTTGAACAACCTCCTGGATTTGAAAATAATAGCCTTCCTAATCATGTGTTTAGATTAACTAAAGCTCTCTATGGTTTAAAACAAGCCCCAAGGGCTTGGTATGAGAGACTTAGTTCTTTTCTTATCGAAAATAATTTCACAAAAGGCAAGGTTGATACTGTTGAATCTCGTATTTTGATGATGAAACTCCTTGATATATGTTTATGATTTAATCTGCGTTTTGAGTGACGCAGGGTGCTTCGATTAGGATGAGACAATTAAAACAGGAACATCATGTTGTGCCGGAGGAACATGTCAGAAGATTGGACGTTGGGCCGGTAGATCGGTTGACGTATCGACAGAAGGCTTCGGGTCGTGGACTCGGGCATCGGGCCAAGAAGAGCGGGTATTGTGCCAAGGATATCGGAGTTGCGGAGTCAACTGGCCGATTGGGCAATAGGCTGCAGGAAAGGACGATGCGCCGAAGAATCGGACGAAGCGTAGAGGGACCAATGACATGCCGGACAACTTGGTTAATTGCTTAGGATTAATTGTCTCGATCGAAGTTTTTGTTTTGAGTGTGCAGGATTAACTACGATGAAAGTTAGACAAGCAGCAGGAGTTGCGCCGGAGTCAAGTTCATGATCACGTTGGGAGTTCGAGAGTTCGACGGAAGTTCGGACGGTCGTCGGAGGTTCTGCGAGAACAGATCCGAGAAGTCCAGAAGCTTGCCAAGCGAAGCTCGTCGGAACTCGCCAAGTGGATCGTCGCAAAGTCCAGGAGTTTGCCGGAAGTCCGCAGGAGCATCACCGAGGGTTCATCGGATGATCGACGGAAGTTTGCCGGAAACTCGCCGGAAGAAGCGATTGACGCACCGAAGCAAAGCTGCAGAAATTGTCTTAGATCTAATCATAGTTAGCACGTTGATTAAGTTGGAAAATGGGAGGTGATCCCATTAGCTTAATCTTGGGGCAATTGGGCCCCTGAAAGACTGAAATTGGGCCGAATGGAGCTAACCATTCGGACCCTGATTGCACCAGGAGGTGCAACCGCCTAGGCCAGGAGGTGGCACCGCCTGGGCTAAGCCTCCCAGCGAGACTGGGCGGTGCAACCTCCCCAGCCAGGAGGTGGCACCGCTTGAGCTCAGTCTTCGAGCAAGACTGGGCGGTGCAACCTCCCTGACAGAGAGGTGGCACCGCCTGAGCTCGGTCTTCGAGCTCTGGCAGAGAGGTGCAACCGCCTCAGTCAAGAGGTGGCACCGCCTGGGCTCTGTCTTCGAGCTCTGCCAGGCGGTACAACCTCTCCGGTCAAGAGGTGCAACCGCCTGACCCCGGAATTCCGGGATTTGATCGTTTTGAGCTCCAAATTTGAATTGGGTTGGGGCCTATAATTACCCCACCCATTCAGTATTGAAAAGACACAGATCCACACCGAATTCTTGATCTTTTCAGTGATTCTAAGAGCTCAAATTTGTGTAAAGTCCTAAAGTTCTCCTCTTTTCTGTTCTTCAAGTCTTGAGTTGTAAAGAGAGGAGAGAAAGGATCTGTAAGGGTTGTCTCCTGAGCCCGTCAAAAGGAGAGAAACTGTAAAAGGGCAGTTGGCCTTCGCCCATTGAAGGAAGGCCCCTAGTTGACGTCGGTGACCTCGCAGGTGGAGGAAGCCAAAAGTGGAGTAGGTCAAGACTGACCGAACCACTCTAAATCTCTGGTTTGCGTTTATTTTGAGCACTTTATCATTACTACAAACCTCCTACATAGCTACTGCTCTCTGCGCTTTTACGAACAAGCTTCTAAGTTCTAATCTTTCCGAATCTGCATTTAGACGTCAAAAGGTGTTTTCATACGATCTTTACATTGCAGCTTACATTTACGTCTTGAATCTGTTTATAACTGCGAACTGTCTTCTGCGCTTTTACGAACGAGTTTCTTTGTAGTTTACATTTACATTTTGATTTTATTTATAACTGCAAACTGTCTTCTGCAATTTTACCAATGAGTTTCAACATTTAGACGTAAAATTGCATTTAGACGTAAATCGGCTTTCCTCGCACAATCATCAGATTTCAGTTTACGTTTACGTCTTGATTTCAATTGCATACTGCCTTCTGCGAATATACAAACGAGTTTCAAAGTTCAGACGTAAATCTACGTTTAAGACGTAAATCTACGTTTAGACGTAAATCTGCTTTTTGCAGATTACTTTTTGAGCTGTACAATAGCAGCACATTGTCTTTATACTTCTGCTTAAACTGCGCTTAGACGCAAACTGTGTTTAGACGCAAACTGCGCTTAGACGCAATCTGCGCTTAGACGCAAACTGCGCTTAGACGCAATCTGAGTTTAGACGTAATATGCATTTAGACGCAAACTGCGTTTAGACGCTAATTGTGTTTAAACGTAAACTGCACTTAATCATAAGTAATCTTAGAATCGGCTTTTGCATCAAAATAGTTTTTATCGAACGAACGCAGCTTTCGTTTTTAATCGCTGAAAGATTTCCGCTGCACTAATTCACCCCCCCCTCTTAGTGCTCTCGATCCTAACAATTGGTATCAGAGCAGGGTATTTCTCATTTCGGATTTACACCCGAGAGAAATGGCTCTTCAAGAGGGCTTTTCGGTCTTTCGTCCACCGTTCTTTAACGGATTGGACTACACTTATTGGAAAACTCGAATGAGAGTTTTCTTGATTTCTCTAAATCTGGATTTATGGAATATCGTTGAAAACGGTTTTCAATTTCCCTCTAAACCGACGAACGAATGGTCGGATTTGGAGAAGAAGTATTTCTGTTTAAACGCAAAGGCTATGAATGCCTTATTTTGCGCTTTGGACAAAAATGAGTTCAATCGGATTTCTACGTGCGAAACAACTTTTGACATTTGGCGAACACTTGAAATCACGCACGAGGGAACTAGTAGTGTCAAAGACTTGAAAGTTAACTTTTTATTGCATGATTTCGAGCTTTTTCGAATGCAACCAAGCAAGACTATAGGCGACATGTACACCCGTTTCACGGATGTCGTCAATAGTTTAAGAGCTCTTGGAAAATGTTTTTCGGACTTTGAACTCGTAAACAAGATTTTGCGTTCTCTTTCTAAGAAGTGGGATTCAAAAGTAACTGCAATACAAGAAGCTAAAAACCTAAACAACTTACCACTTGAAGAACTAATTGGTTCATTGATGACATATGAAATGGTGCATAATGCACATGATGAACATGTTGAACACAATTACCTTCCAAAGAACAGGAAGGATTTGGAACTCTGGACAAATGAATGCCACTTGAGCGATGACTCAAGTGATGAGGACAATGATGAACAAAACAACCTTCCAAAGAACAGGAAGGATTTGGGATATAGAACATTTGAAGACCACTCGAGCATAAGCTCAAGTGATGGTGAACTTAAACTACAAATGAAACGAAAATTAAAAAGCAAAAAGAATCGAACTACTTGCTTTAAACGCAAGAAGAAGAACAAAAATTGGGATGAATCGAGATCCTCCGAAGAAGAGAAAGTCAACAAAAGCAAGGCGGCAAACTACGCCTTGCTGAGGTAATCGAAATCCCCCTAATTTATTTTGAAATTACTTGATGAGGTAATCGAAATCCCCCTAATTTATTTTGAAATTACTTGATGCTTTCATGATGTATTTTTCTCTTTTAGTTTAGAATTAATTTTCTTAAAAATTACATGTTAAAAAAAAATTATTATGATCATACTAAGTAATTTCGAAAATGATAATATTACATATTTTATGATAAACAAATAAAATGATCTTGATTGAAAATATGAAATCATGGTTAAGAAGTAATAATGTGCATTACGTTGATTTCCATTGTTATTTCTCGATTTTGATTAAAGATCATGTTTGATTTGAAGAAATGCATAATGATGAAATTAAATATTTCGATTAACAATTTTATGCATGAGATTTTAAGCCGATGATAAGCATGTGTTATTCTCATGAGTATATTTGAAAAACTATGGCAAAAATGTGCTCGAATGCATTTTACACTAAATTGAAAATCTATAGCAAAATCTTATCCGAATGCATGAAAGTACTAATTTCATTTTCGGATTCACTTAACAATTGGTATCCTAACAATCGGATTTTCTCATACACTTTTGAAAAATATTTTTCTAAAATGAATTCAATGAAATGATTCCTGCTTATAAATTCCATCTTGAAATATGAATGATAGTGTCTTTGCTTACAAAGATTTGTTTCACATACATATCTCCTATGATTCATGTGCAGAAAAAGAATTTATAAATCATAATACAATGAGATTTCTTATGCAAAAATAAAGTGCTTTTGTGATTTTTTGCTAAAGAAACTAATTATTAAAATCATGATCTTGATAATTATAACATGAAGCTCTTTATAAATCAAGATCGTTCATTATGCTCCCTACATTTATCAAAAAGGAGTTCTTCAAATGAAATGCAACTTGTCTTTTGATTTCATGATATTTTATGAATTTCGAAATTAATTTTAATGACTTGATTATGAGTTTCAAGTTGACGATTTGATTTGAATAAGTTATGTCTAAATCATAATCATGATCTTACAAAATTGAAATCACAAATAATATCTTTTGGTATTCATGAATTGATACTCACAATATGAAAGTATTGGTATTCATGACTTGATTTTGATTGAAACATTACATGCTTAAATTAATCATTCTTCTATGTTTCAAAAATTCTTTAAATGCCTTATGTGATGACTAAAAATTAATTTGCTTTATGATGAATCACGAATCATGACTTGATCTATGATATTGAAATATTTTAATCATGATTCTTGGTTATATAATTCCTTTGCCCTATTAAAAGGATTTGTTGAATGGATCATGTCCTTTTTGAACTTTCTTGATATCATGACAAGATTTTGTAATATGGCCTGTATAATAATTAAAAAATTTTGGCCATTGATTTCTCCCTTCTTTTCGACAAAATCAAAGGGGAGAAAGCTTTTGCTAGTTAGAACATGCAAAGAAAAGCAATTGCAATCTTGCACATGAAGCAAGTGTTGAATTGCCATGATTGAACCTAAGAATCTTGCTATGCTTTTGTGCTTATATGTTGTGATGAAAATATAGCTTCATGTTATAAAAACTTGCATATATTTTAAAATAGCTAGAGCTACTTCTCCTTTTGTTGATGATAAAGGGGGAGAAATATATGAATTGATACTATAAGTGCCATATTTGAATTTTCATCATGTTAAGATATCAAGAACTTGCATCGTAATTTTACTTGATGATATCTTGCCATGTGATGAAATGCTACGATTTGTTGCTAAAATGATGCATGCAATACTTATGCTTTCTACGTAATGTATTGCATATGATATGAACCTTGATTAAAATTGCCTTGATTTGAATTCAAGGTTTATCTCAATTATGGAATTTTGAAATAAGAATGATTACTCACCTTTGTCATGATTTAGAAATTGACAGAAAGGGTTTTCCCTTCTTTTTGACAATGACTAAGGAGGAGATAACTTGCTAGCACAATTCAAAAAAAAAAAAGGCAAAAATTACAAAAGAGAAGAAATTGCTATCTTGAACATCACCGATAATTGCTAGCTTGAAATGTCAAGAAAATGCAAAAACTTATTTATTTTCTTGCACATATAAAGAGAAGATGCAAATGTAACACTTGCCAAATTATTTGCTTGCCTCATGTAAAACATTATCTCTTGCTAGTTTGGCATTTTGCTAGCTTGCACTTTGCAAAGAAAGCAAAAATAACACTTCTCAAAAGAGAAGAAAGAGCTTGTTATCTTGAACATCACAAGCTTGCCAAACAAAAATTTGCAAAAGTGCTATCTTGCCTATCTCAAGAAGCAAAACTTGCATATCGTAAAAATTTGCTAGCTTACAACTTGCATATTTCAAGAAGCAATAGTTGCCTTCTTGAACATCTCTAAATTGCTAGCTTGCAAGTTCTAAAATGTTGCAACATTGCTAGCTTGCATGTTATAAAAGTGCTATCTTGTAAAAACTTGCATATCTAAAACTTGATAGCTTGAATGTTCTAAGCATGATGTAACATTTGCTAAATTTTCTGGCTTCAAAACTGCATGATGATAAAACTTGATATTATGTTTTTCATGCAATGAGTTTATGCATAAGAGAGTCCTAATTGAGAGGGATATTCATGTAAAACTGTTAGGACTCTAGCTAAGAGAGTCCTAATTGAGAGGGACATTCTATTAGGACTCTAGCTAGGAGAGTCCTAATTGAGAGGGACATTCATGTAGGAGGTTTTTTCTTAGAGAAGAATTAAGAGTTGTAAGGGAATAGGAGTCTTGAGTAGGAGTCATATTAGGAGTTGGTTAGAAGTAAGAGTCTTAAGTAGGAGTCCTATTAGGAGTTAGGGTTTAGAAGCCCTATAAATAGCCATGTATTCCTCCTCTTTTCTCAAGCAATAGATGAATCTTTTCTGCAGCCTTTGAGCAGCAACTTGGAGGGAGGAACCCCTATAGAGTTCCAAGGAGGCCGATCCCCTAAAGAGATCAACCCCAAGTTTAGAATCTGCAAGGGTTCTAACACCTGGTATCAGAGCAGCGTTCTTGGCGTCTCGCTGCCCTTCCACAGCCATCCATCAACCCTCCACAACCATCCAAAGCAATTCACACAATTGCTCAAAAGATCGTCACCGAATTCCGCCATCATCTCCACCACCGCGGATCATCCTTTGATCTCCCCGTGAATTGCAACAGGTTCTGGTTTCCTACCTTACTGCTGCTGTAATTTAGTTATCCTTATTTGAAAATCCAAAAAAAAAAAAATTGTTCCTATATTGCAGAATTCCAACCGCATAGCACCATCTGTTTGATCTTGCTACTCTACTTTTTCTATCCAAATTTCTATGAAATTTTTATGACATCTTTGACACTTCCTAACAGTGGATTTCCCTTTCGTTTCATCAAAAAATTCTCAATATAAACTACTGATCTTTTATGTCCAATCTGCTGCACTTGAATTGCAGAATTCAAGCCGCATAGCACCATCTGTTTGATCTTGCTACTGTACTTTTTCTATCCAAATTTCTACGAAATTTTTATGACATATTTGACACTTCCTAACAGTGGATTTCCCTTTGGTTTCATCGAAAAATTCTCAATATAAACTACTGATCTTTTATGTCCAATCTGCTGCACTTGAAAATCTATGCTGCAGAAAATTTCAGCTGCATATCGTTGCCTTAACCCATCTATTTGCAATCTTTTTTGAATGAAATATCTTATACACTTCATAGATCATCTTGGATTCCATCTAAGATTGATCTATTAAGAAATTCATCTCTAAAAAACGATTTTATTTTGCTGCAAATTTTCATCGTAACCCGCTGAAATTTTTCGACGATAATTCTGCAATTGCAACTTGCACCAATTTCCTTGCTGTTATACTGCCGAGATTTTCTTGATTAAATTAGATATCATTGCTGTCATATAAACTGTGATTTTGCTATCAATTCCCTCCTCAATTCTCTCAAGTTTTTGGTGGAATTTACGTCGAGAAACCGTTGTTTCTTCGACGACAATTCTACTCTTACAAGACAGCACATACTTGCTGCAACTTCCACGGATTTCTGTCAAACCTTTGCCACCATCTACCATAGATCCAAAACTTTCATCCACAACCCTAAAACTCTGCCAAACCACACCCTCGAACTACACCCAAAACGGCCACAAAATAAGCCTAAACCGCAGCCTACATCCACTAATCCACCAACCCTTTCAACCATCACTTCTCTCAACCTATACATGCCTTTAACCCAACAACAAAAGAGAGATCTTCACATCATAGATTTGGGGGCATATACTATGGCATCTAAGGAGGCAATCAATGCTAAATTTGAAGCCTTGGAGGCGCGAATGGAGGATAAGATTCGGATGCTCTTTACCGAACTCAGATTGGGCCGACCACTAAGCCCGAAGAAATCATATCAAGGAGAGCTTTGCCCAATCACACCAAGCCCAAAGAGATGAATTCCAAGGGAGGGGAGGCTCTATGACTGAACCCAACTATCCATGCATGAGAGTGGACTTCCTTAGATGGGATGAAGGAGACCCGATTGGTTGGATCTCGCGCGTGGAGCGATATTTTCAGTACCACAAAATCGCAGATGCATCTATGGTGAAAATTGTAGCTATACATCTTGAAGGGGATGCTATACAGTGGTTTGACTGGTTTGAACATACTTATGGAGTCCTTTCATGGCAACAATTCAAAGAAGGACTGCTGATCCGCTTCAGACCAACCGATTACGAGAATATTGATGGACAACTAGCAAAGATCCGACAAACTTCCACCATTCAGGAGTACCAAACCAGGTTTGAAAGGTTATCTAATCAAACTCAAGATTGGTCTCAAAAACAGCTATTGAGGACCTTCATTGAGGGCTTGAAGCCGGAGATCCGAAGAGAAGTTAAAGCGCGACAACCGTATACGCTTATGGCAGCCATCTCTTTCGCACGACATCAAGAGGAGCAATTGAACCATGAAGCTCGGAGGACTAGGGTCGCTCCTCAACCAGTAATATTGAAGCCCTCAGCCCCCCCTACTATTGACCAAGTCCCTACACCAAAGAGGTTAACAAGAGAAGAGCTTCGGGAGCCATATGCGAAGGGGTTATGTTGGCATTGTGACGAGTCGTGGAGTCGTGAGCATCGTTGTAGTAAAGGGAGACTTCTTATGATTGAACCAATAGAAGAAGAGGTCATTGAACATCCAGAAGAGAGCCTTGAACATAAAGAAGAAGATGCAAAAGAAGAGCCACAACCGACTGAAGTTACGGTTCATGCACTAGCCGGCTACTCAAACCCGGAAACGATGAAAGTTGGAGGCCTTCTCAAACAACAACCGATCACTGTTCTCATCGACACGGGCAGTTCTAATAACTTTATAAATAGTAAGGTTACTATCCAGATGGCCTTACCTATTGAGAATTGCAGCAGGTTTGACGTTAAGGTCGTCGACGGACAGATTTTGAATTGTGATCGTAGGCGCCCGTAGGAGAAACTATTGCTGCAGGACCAAGAGATAATTGCAGATTTCTTCCTTCTCCCTCCTGATGATCATAAGGCCATGTTCATAATTAAATGGTTGACGACATTAGGTGATATTTCTTGGAATTTTATGCAACTAATTATGAAATTTTACAGTAAGGAGAAACAGGTGATACTGAACGGGAAACGTGGGGGCGACATAATGACGATTTGCACACAACAAATGGAGAAGGTTTTGCATAAAGCATGCAGCAGATTTTTTATACAACTTGAGCAGCAAACTAAGAGAGAGCCAATACAATTTGAAGATCCAAACCTACTTCCTTTGCTTGCTGAATTTTCAGATATATTTGACGAACCGTACAACCTACCTCTTACCCGTCGGCATGATCATTATATAATGATTCTTTCAGGCAAACCTCCAACAAATACTCGGCCATATCAATATCTATATCTCCAAAAGGATGAAATAGAAAGGATTGTAAAAGAAATGCTCAAAATATGAGTTATTCGGTCAAGTTGCTACCTCTATTATTCACCGGTGCTACTTGTACGCAAGAAAAACGGAACATGGCGAATATACGTTGATTACCGAGCTCTCAATGGCATAACCATCAAGGACAAATACCTTATTCCAATAGCAGATGAATTACTAGATGAAAGGGAGCACAAATCTTTACAAAGCTGGACCTTTGATCCGGGTATCATCAAATATGAGTGTGCGAAGAAGATATACCGAAAACCACCTTTTGAACACACAACAGCCATTATGAATTTTTGCTTTCTTCAACAGAAGGTGGAATATCTTGGGCATATCATATCAGAGGAAGGTGTGACAGTGGACCCTTTCAAAATTGAAGCAATGCAAAACTGGCCTACCCCGAGGAACGTAAAATTGCTACATGGCTTTCTGGGTTTAACAGGCTACTACTGCAAGTTCGTGAAAAACTATGGCAAGATCAATGCACCACTTACTTCCTTACTGAAAAAAGATGTCTTCCAATGGTCGGATAGAGCCTCCGCTGCCTTCGACAAACTTAAGGCAGCCATGATGACGACGCCGGTGCTAACACTACCAGATTTTAACCGACCCTTCATTATTGAGGCTGACGCATCTGGAGTCAGAATTGGAGTCATTCTCATGCAAGATGGTCGACCACTCGCATACACTAGCAAGGCATTATCTCCCTCCCATCAAAATAAGTCAACATATGATAAGGAGATGCTCGCCATTGTGCGCGCAGCAACGAGGTGGAGACCCTACTTGATTGGTCGACGATTTCAAATTAAAACTGACCTTAAAAGCCTCAAGTACTTTTTGGAGCGAAAGATATCATCCCTTGAGCAGCAAAACTGGGTAACAAAACTTCTTGGATTTGATTATGAAATAACTTACAAAAAGGGGAAAGAGAATGTTCTTGCAGATGCGCTTTCGCAACTACCCGAGCAAGCTGAAGTTTTGGCCATTTCACTTCCGACCAGCGACTTCCTTGAGGATATTAAGATGGAATGGCAGGAAGATTCAGAGACTAGTAAGATTATAAAAAAATTGGAGGAAGCACCAAGCTCCGTAGCTCATAACAATTGGGACTCAAAAGAATTACACTATAAGAGTACTAAATTGAAAAGGAGTATGGCATATCACTCACAATCCGACGGCCAGACAGAAGTTGTAAATAAGTGCTTGGAGATAGCCCAAAGCCACCCACCAAATATGACTACCGAAGGAGGACTTCAGACTCAGCCAAGTGCCATTATTGATCGACGGATTATGACTCGACGACGACGATCCACTACTGAATTGCTAATACAGTCGGCAAACCTACTAACAGAAGATGCCACTTTGGAGAACTATGATGACTTGAAGAACAAATTCCCAAAATTCATGAATCGTCAGCCTCGAGGACAAGGCTGATTTGAAGAGGGCGGGTTTGTTAGGACTTTAGCTAGGAGAGTCCTAATTGAGGGGGACATTCATGTAAAACTGTTAGGACTTTAGCTAGGAGAGTCCTAATTGAGAGGGACATTCTGTTAGGACTCTAGCTAGGAGAGTCCTAATTGAGAGGGACATTCTGTTAGGACTCTAGTTAGGAGAGTCCTAATTGAGGGGGACATTCATGTAAAACTGTTAGGACTTTAGCTAGGAGAGTCCTAATTGAGAGGGACATTCTGTTAGGACTCTAGCTAGGAGAGTCCTAATTGAGAGGGACATTCTGTTAGGACTCTAGTTAGGAGAGTCCTAATTGAGAGGGACATTCATGTAGGAGGTTTTTTCTTAGAGAAGAATTAGGAGTTGTAAGGTAATAGGAGTCTTGAGTAGGAGTCCTATTAGGAGTTGGTTAGAAGTAAGAGTCTTAAGTAGGAGTCCTATTAGGAGTTAGGGTTTAGAAGCCCTATAAATAGCCTTGTATTCCTCCTCTTTTCTTAAGCAATAGATGAATCTTTTCTGCAGCCTTTGAGCAGCAACTTGGAGGGAGGAACCCCTATAGAGTTCCAAGGAGGCCGATCCCCTAAAGAGATCAACCCCAAGTTTAGAATCTGCAAGGGTTCTAACACTCCATTATCAATTGATTGTCATCATAAAAAAGGGGGAGATTGTTGAATCTCGGATTTTGATGATGAAGTCAATTGTCGTTTGTTGTCTAACCTATATGTTGAGATAAGTGTGCAGGATTAACTACTATGAAAGTAAGAAATGCAGCAGGAGTTGCACCGGAGTCATGACAATGATCACGTTGGGAATTCGAGAGCTCGACGGAAGTTCGGACTGTCGTCGGAGGTTCTGCGGGAACAAATCCGAGAAGTCCATAAGCTTGCCAAAGAAGCTCGTCGGAACTCGCCAAGTGTATCGTCGCAAGTCCAGGAGTTTGTCGGAAGTCCGTAGGAGAATCACCGAGGGTTCATCGGATGATCGACGGAAGTTCGCCGGAAACTCACCGGAAGAAGCGATTGACGCACCGGAGCAAGCTGCAGAAATTGTCTTAAAATTTATCGTAGTTAGCACAATGATTAAGTTGGAAATGGGAGGTGATCCCATTAGCTTAATCTTGGGGCAATTGGGCCCCTGAAAGACCAAATTTGGGCCGAATGGATCTACCCATTCGGACCCTGATTGCTGTGGGAGGTGCAACCGCCCAAGCCAGGAGGTAGCACCGCCTGGGCTAAGTCTCCCAGGGAGACTGGGCGGTGCAACCACCCCAGCCAGGAGGTGCAACTGCCTGGGCTCAGTCTCCAAGAGAGACTGGGCGGTGCAACCTCTCCTGACAGGAGGTAGCACCGCCTGAGCTCGGTCTTCGAGCTCTGGCAGGCGGTGCAACCGCCCCAGTCAGGAGGTGCAACCGCCTGAGCTCAGTCTTCGAGCTCTGACAGAGAGGTGCAACCGCCCCTGACAGAGGTGACACCGCCCAGAGGCTCAGTGTTCAAGCTCTACCAGGCAGTGCAACCGCCCCAGTCAGGAGGTGCAACCGCCTGATCCCGGAATTCCGGGAATTGACAGTTTTGAGCTCCAAATTTGAACTGGGTTGGGGCCTATAAATACCCCACCCATTCAGCACTGAAAGGTAGTAACTTACACTCGAAATCTTGATATCTTTCTGTGATTCTTAGAGCTCAAAATTGTTGTAAAGGCTAAAAGTTCTTCTCCCTCTGTTCTTCCAAGTTCTGAGTTGTAAAGAGAGGAGAGAAAATTTCTGTAAGGGTTGTCTCCTAAGCCCGTCAAAAGGATTGAAACTGTAAAAGGGTGGTTGGCCTTCACCTATTGAAGGAAGGCCTCTAGTTGACGTCGGTGACCTCGTCGGTGGAGGAAGCCAAAAGTGGAGTAGGTCAAGATTGACCGAACCACTCTAAATCTCGGTTTGTATTTACTTTGAGCATATTATCTTTACTGCAAACCTCCTCTGAAGCTTACTGCCTTCTGTGCTTTTACGATCGGGTTTCAAGCCTTTTACTTTCCGAATCAGTGTTTAGACATAAATCTGCCTTTTTCGTACGATCAGAATATTTCAGATTGCATTTATGTTTTGAGCTTTACCATAATGACAAACTGCCTTCATACTCTTGCTTAAACTGCATCTTACCTAATCAAGTGATTTATGAATCAGCATTTAGATGTAAATCAGTTTCTTCGTACGAACGTCGGATTTCAGTTTACGCCTATATTCTGGTTTTCATCATAGCTGCAAACTGCCTAGATTAACTTTAATATCATCTTGCTTAGAATCGGATTTTACATAGAAATTGTTTTTATCATTCGAACGCAGTTTCATTTTAATCGCAGAAAGTTTACCGCTACACTAATTCACCCCCCCCTCTTAGTGCTCTCGATCCTAACAATAAGTAAGACGGAGACAAAGAAGTAGAGCATTAAAGTGCAAATGGTTTGCAGTAATGTAAATGACAATAAGTAAATGCAAACCAGAAATCACGCCGATTTTAGAGTGGTTCGGTCAAATGACCTACATCCACTTGCGAGGACCCTCTTCGATGAGGCTCCCACCTTCCACTAGCAAATCTCTTGAAATGGAAGGGCAAATACCCCTCTTATAACTTTTTACAAGCGGTTCACTCTCTTACATATTTTCAGCAAGAAAGAAGGAGGTGAACACTAGTAAATTGAAAACAAGACTAGCAAAGACTTTTCTAAGACTTTTCTCTCAAACAATTGCTGCTCAAAAAGTTGTATTCTCAGCTGAGACTTGAGGGGTATTTATAGGCCTCAAGAGTATTCAAATTTGGGCTCCAAAAATTTGAATTCTCTTATGTTCCCGATGCTGGCGGTGCCACCGCCCAGTGCTCGGGTGCTGGGCGGTACAACCGCCCAGCCCAGGAGGTGTCACCGCCCAGCCTAGGCGGTGCCACCGCTTAGGCCAATTCAGCTCATTGGTTGGGCTCCAAACTTGGCCCAAACCAGTCCGAACTCTGGCCCAATTGGCCCCTACTTGGGTTATAGGATTAACACCTAATCTTAACCCTAATTAATATGCTAACTACGAATTTAAAGACATTTTCTAAGCTATTACAAAGTCCGTAAGTCAAGACTTTTTCCGGCGAGCTTCCGGCGAACTTCCGACGGTTTTCCGATAAACTCTCGGAAACCATTCTGCGGACTCCCGGCAAGCTCCTAGACTTCACGATTTGATCTTGACGAGTTCTAATGAGCTTCTTCGGCAAGCTCCGATCTTTCTCGGCGAGCTCCGCGAACTTCCAACGAACCTTCCGGCGAGCTTCCGAAAAACCCTTCGGCAAGCTCCCTACTCATTCTCGGCTAGTTCCGGCAACATTCCCGACGAACCTTCAGACTTCTGTCGAACTCTTGAATTCGCAATGAATCCTTCGTGCTTGACTCCGACACTTTGTTTTGCTTTATGTCTTCGTCGTTATCGTAGTTAATCCTGCACACATAAGCTAAAACTCTACTCCGATCTAGACAATTATTACAATGCGAATTGACATTCTGTTGCCCGGCACGTCATTGGTTGGCGCTTCGTCCGATTCTTCGGTGCATCGTCCTCTCTTGCAGCTTGTTGCCCAATCGGCGGTTGACCTCCGCAATCCTGATATCCTTGGCATAATTTCGCTCTCCTTGGCCCGATGCCCGACGTCCGAAGCCTTCTGCCGTCTAATATCTTGATGTGATCTCCTCCGGCGCAACGTCAATTCCTCCTGCGTTAACTATCTAATCCTGATCGAGTAGACCTGCATCACTCAAAATGCAGTTAAACATAAACATAATTATCAATTGGTTTCATCATCAAAATACGAGATTCAACAATCTCCCCCTTTTTGATGATGACAACCAATTGATGACGGAGTTAAACTTGACTCCCGAAGTTTAAACAAACTCCCCCTATCAATATGCCATATTGATAGAACCTTGAATTCAAACTGAATTCAAGTCATTGCAATATTCATCAAACAAATAACAAAACTTACCAAAAAAAAAAAAAAATATTCATCATGAATACTTGCAACACGTCATTATGAACTCATGCATAGACTTATGCATATCATGTCATCAACATACTTCTCCCCCTTTGTCATCAACAAAAAGGAGAAATACAACTATTCTTTGTGTTTGTAATATAAGTTCAACTCATTGCATGAAAAACATAATATTAAGTTTTATCATCATGCAGTTTTGAAGCTAGAAAATTTAGCAAGTAATGCATCATGCTTAGGACATTCAAGCTATCAATTTTTAGATATGCAAGTTTTACAGCATACAAGATAGCACTTTTGGTAATGTTCAAGATAGTAAGTTCTACATCATGCAAGTTAGCAATATTGAGATGTTCAAGAAAGCAACTCTTGCTTCTTGAAATATGCAAATTTGTCAAGTTTTGCTAGATGTGCAAGTTAGCATTTTTGCCTCTTAAGATAGGAAAGATAGCACATTTGCTTCTTTTGAGATAGCAACTTTTTGCTTCTCTTTAGACTACAAGCTAGCAATTTTTATGATATGTAAATTTCACAATATACAAGCTAGCAAAAATTTCGAAAGCAAATGCAAGATAGCTTTCTTGTGTAAGCTCATAATTCTTGCTTCCTATTGCAATGTGTAATTTGCAAGTTTTGCTTCTTGAGATAGGCAAGATAGCACTTTTGCAATTTTTGTTTCTTAAGATAGGCAAGCTTGTGATGTTCAAAATAATAAGCTCTTTCTTCTAGAAGTGCCATTTTTGCTTTCTTTGCAAAGTGTAAGCTAGCAAAATGTTTGAAAAAGTGATCAAGTTTTGCAACATACAAGCTAGCAAAAATGCCAAACTAGCAAGAGATAATGTTTTACATGAGGCAAGCAAACAATTTGGCAAATGTTACATTTGCATCTTCTCTTTTGAGAAATGCAATTTTTGCTTTCATCTTGAATTGTGCAAGCTAGTTAGTTTGCCTCTTTTCATGAAGTCCACGCTAGAAATTCTTGCTCCCCCTTTGTCATTGTCAAAAAGAAGGGAAGACCCTTATATCAAATTTCATATTATGACAAAGGTAAGTATCATTCTTATTTGTGCATCATTATATATTCAAATTAAAACATACACAATTTCAATAACCTTATTTTTCATGCACGATACCGAAAAATAAATCAATCATCATTAATAAGCATATCATACATGATACTCAAACATTAAAATTTTCAAGCATTTATCAACATGTTGATCATGATACCAAACATTCATCATTTAAAGCATTCATGATACACATCATATGCAATAAATACATCATGTACATCATTATCATAAGTATTGCATACATCATTTTAACTTTATGAATATTTCATCATTGCATGCATCATACCAAAACATTTCAAGCCATGCAAGCCATAAATACAAAGAAATCATGTCATGAAGGATAAAATCATTTGAATACCAAAAGACATGATTCATATAGTAAATATCTGTTAGGATCGAGAGCACTAAGAGGGGGGGGGGGGGGGGGGGTGAATTAGTGCAGCGGAAATTTTTCAGCGATTAAAACGAAAGCTGCGTTCGTTCGATAAAAAACGATTTACGTCTAAGTGCAGATTTAGAAAGTTCTGAACTTAGAAACTTGTTCGTAAGATCGCAGAAGGCAGTAAGCAGTTATGATTGAAATCAAAACGTAAACGTAAACTGAAATATGATGATCGTACGAGAAAAGCCGATTTACGTCTAAACGCAGATTCAGAAAATTCTGAACTTAGAAACTTATTCGTAAGATCGCAGAAGGCAGTAAACAGTTATGATTGAAATCAAAACGTAAACGTAAACTGAAATATGATGATTGTACGAGGAAAGCCGATTTACGTCTAAACGCAGATTTACCTCTAAACGTAGATTTACGTCTAAACGCAGATTTACGTCTGAACCTTGAAACTCGTTCGTAAAATCGCACAGGGCAGTAAGCTATTGAGAAGTTTGCAGTGAAGGTAAAATACTCAAAGGAAATGCAAACTGAGATTTAGAGTGGTTCGGTCAATCTTGACCTACTCCACTTTTGGCTTCCTCCACCGACGAGGTCACCGACGTCAACTAGAGGCCTTCCTTCAATAGGCAAAGGCCAACCACCCTCTTACAGATTCACTCCTTTTGACGGGCTTAGGAGACAACCCTTATAGAAGTTTTCTCTCCTCTCTTTACAACTCAAACTTTGAAGAACAGAAAGAGGCTGATTCACTAGAGAACTATTGACCCATATCATTATGCAACTTTATTTACAAGATCATCTCCAAAGTATTGGCAAATAGAATGCAAAAGGTAATACACAAGATCATTAGTCCAAATCAAGCTGCTTTCATCAAAGGGAGAAGTATACATCATAACATTTTGCTTGCTAATGACTTGGTCAAAGATTTGCATTCAAAAGCAAGAGGGACAAAAATATGTTTTAAAGCTGATTTACGGAAAGCCTTTGATTCAGTTAATAGGAAATTTATCTATAAGATGCTCCTCGATATGAACTTCCCACAGCAATGGGTTAATTGGATTCAATCTTGCCTGGAAACTCCAAAGTTTTCGATACTCTTTAATGGCTCACCTATTGGTTTTTTTGGGAGCACGAATGGCATCCGACAAGGTGATCCACTCTCTCCGTATCTCTTTACTATTGCGATGGAAGGACTTAGCTGTATGTTGGAACATGCAGTCTTAAATGGCAGCATTAAGGTACCCAATGCTGGCTCTATTCATATATCACATATAACATTTGCAGATGATTTACTTATCTTTCTCCAAAATGATCCAACTTCAGTAAAGAACCTGGCTACTATTATGAATGACTTTGGTATGGTTTCTGGACTTCAATTAAATCATGCGAAAAGTAAAGTATATATGAGCCCTTACGTTGAGGATAAGGTCTTTATTGCACAAACTTTGGGGGTTAGTGAGGGAAGCCTGCCAGTTCCTTATTTGGGTCTCCCGCTCATATCCACAGGCATTCACAAAACCCACTGTCAGCCTATCCTGCAAAAAATAAAGAATAGAATTTTTTCTTGGAAAAATAGGCTTCTATCAAAAGCAGGACGACTCGAACTCATCCGTTCTGTATTGCACTCCTACTCTATATATTGGTGTAATGCATTTCTTCTGCCTGCTGGACTTCTCCAAGATATTGAACGGTTATTAATGAACTTCTTCTGGAATGGCACAAATGATAAGGCAATGCATATGGTAAATTGGGATAGCATTTGCAAACCGAAAGATGAAGGGGGGCTAAACTTGAGAAATACTAGAGATTGGAATCAAGCATGCCTGGTACAAAAATTGTGGGATCTTTTGCAAAACAAATGTTCCTTATGGTCACAATGGGTTTCTGCTAGGTATCTTTCAAAGGAATCAATCTAGGAAATTTCAACAAGAACATACCACTCTGCATCTTGGAAAGGAATTTTAAAGGCAAGGAATTGGCTAATCAAACACATCTCTTATGCAATCTCTTCTGGAACTAGTACTAATATGTGGTACGATCCTTGGGTGAGTGGGAAGAGTATATTTCAATTATATGGCGACAGAATACGAAAAGATCTTGGGGCTCCCAAAGATTGGAAGGTTTCCGAGTTCATTGCTAACGGTACCTGGTGTCTCCCTAATCCTATTTCTCCCGAAATGTTATCACTTTGGCCGACTATCATAGCTATTCCAATCAGGAACAACTCATCAGATATACTTATTTGGCCTCATGACAATGGCAAATTTAGTGCCACATCCGCATGGAATCAAATTAGGCAAAGAAATAACAAGTGGGTCCCAAGCAGTTGGACATGGGATCGACCGGGATCACAAAGACACTGCTTATGTACATGGCAAGCCCTCCTCAATAAACTAGACAATATGAAAAGAAGAGGTATCTATCATGTTAACCGATGTTCCCTTTGTTTGCAACAAAAAGAAACTGTTGACCACCTCTATTTTGCTTGTGATTATACAAAATGGATATGGAAGGAGATTCTCCAACGATTTGAACTCAATAGACTGCCGCAACCAAACTTGCACCAAGAACTAGGCGACCTTATGCAATGTTTCTCAAGAAAAGGGCCTCTAACACAACTGGCAAAGGTTACTTTCAGATGCGCTATTTGGTGGATGTGGAAGGAGAGATGTAATAGAATCTTTGAATGTCAACACACAAACAATGCTCAGCTCTTGAAAGAGATTATTAGAGACTCAAGATCCTGTTTGGAGTAAGATCTCAAAATCGAGCACTTCACCCGAAGAGAAAAAGATATTTTTATCAAATTTAATTTTGCTATTAGCAAAAGATCTTGGGAATGATGCCAAATAATGTACCCACAGGTAGTTATAGTCTACAGCATGTGTAGTCATAACTATCGCATTCGCACTCTATGAGTAACTTGGCTTTGTCTATGACTTGTATAGATAAAGCTATTTGTAGAAACTTTACACATAATAAATTTACTTTTACTTACCAAAAAAAGAACAGAAAGAGGAGAACTAGCAGTTTTGAGTTCTAAGAACCACAGAAAGACAGCAAGATTTCGAGTGTGTGTTCTGTGCTTTCAGTGCTGAATGGGTGGGGTATTTATAGGCCCCAACCCAGTTCAAATTTGGAGCTCAATTCTGTCAATTCCCGGAATTCCGGGATCAGGCGGTTGCACCTCCTGACTGGGGCGGTTGCACCGCCTGGCAGAGCTCGAAGACTGAGCCTCTGGGCGGTGCCACCTCTGTTAGGGGCGGTTGCACCTCTCTGCTAGAGCTCGAAGACCGAGCTCAGGCGGTTGCACCGCCTGACTGGAGAGGTTGCACCGCCTGGCAGAGCTCGAAACTTGAGCTCTGGCGGTGCTACCTCTTGACATAAGAGGTTGCACCGCCCAGTCTCGCTCGGAGATTGAGCCCGGGGCGGTGCCACCTCTTGGCTGGGGCGGTTGCACCGCCCAGTCTCGCTGGGAGACATAGCCTGGGCGGTGCTACCTCTGGGCTTGGGCGGTTGCACCTCCCACAGCAATCAGGGTCCGAATGGGTTAATCCATTCGACCCAATTTGATTCTTTCAGGGGCCCAATTGCCCCAAGATTAAGCTAATGGGATCACCTCCCATTTCTAACTTAATCAATGTGCTAACTACAATTATTTCCTAAGACATATTCTGCAGCTTGCTCCGGTGCGTCAATTGCTTCTTCCGGCAAGTTTCCGGCGAACTTTCGTCGATCATCCGACGAACCCTCAGTGATCCTCCTGCGGACTTCTGGAAAACTCCTGGACTTGCGACGATCCACTTGGCAAGTTCCGACGAGCTCCTTTGGCAAGCTTCTGGACTTCTCGGGTTTGTTCCCGCAGAACCTCCGACGACTGTCCGAACTTCCGTCGAGCTCTTGAACTCCCAACGTGATCATTGTCATGACTCCGGCGCAACTACTGCTGCATGTCTTACTTTCATCCTAGTTAATCCTGCACACTTATCTCAACACACAGATTAGACAAACAATTGACAATTGACTTCATCATCAAAATCCGATATTCAACAATCTCCCCCTTTTTGATGATGACAATCAATTGATAATGGAGTTAACCTTAACTCCCCCTGTCTTTATGCCATACTTCTTGAATTTAAAAACTTTATAAATTCAAGAGACATATTCCTATCATGATTCCTATCATGATGTATCTCTTTGAAGATGATGTCAAGGCTTGACATACATTTTCAAATATAACAAGTTTGAATGATGGTGATTGTAGCAATTCATCATATTGTAAGATATCGACATGTAAAGCTGTGAAGCAAGATTTTGATATCATTACATGATGTACATATTTCAAATATTTTAGCAGGTGTAGCATTGCATCACATGGTAAGATATCAGTTCGTACGATGCAAATTTTTGTTTGATATCTTGTTACAGGGCATATAGCAATGATAGCAATCATATATTTCTTGGTGATGCAAGTATGGCCTAATCATAGCATCAGTAGTGATAGCAACCATATCAACATTAGTGATAGCAAATATATCAGCATCAGTGATAGCAACCATATCATCATTAGTGATAGCAAACATATCAGCATCAGTGGTAGCAACCATATTATCATTAGTGATAGCAAACATATCAGCATCAGTGATAGCAACCATATTATCATTAGTGATAGCAAATATATCAGCATCAGTGATAGCAACCATATCAATTCATATATTTCTCCCCCTTTGTCATCAACAAAAAGCATGGTAGATGTGATTCCAGGAGAACAATATAAGCAGGTTATCAAGCATATAAAGGAAGGCATGACACATATAATACTTTGAATACCTCTTCTCCTTGTATGTTATAATTCTTTGTGCATGAAAGAGGAAACTCATTTTTCCAAGAAGAAATTACATAAGAGTGTACAGAAAAATCCTATTTTTTAGTAGCGACCACTGTAGCAGCGGCCAGATCTCCCTAGGGCGATCTGACTCCTGCAGCGGCGACGACACTGTAGCGGCGACCAGATCTAGGGCGACCACTGTAGCGGCGACGACACTGTAGCGGCGAACAGATCTAGGGCGACCACTATAGCGGCGACCAGATCTCCCTAGGGCGATCTGACTCCTGCAGCGTCGGCTTTCTCCCACGGGCGACAGGCGACGACACTGTAGCGGCGATCTGATTTCCTGCAGCGTCGGCTGTTTCCCAAGGGCGACGTACTGTAGCGGCGGCGACGACAGTGTAGCAGCGACAGTACTGTAGCGGCGATGACACTGTAGTGGCGACGAGATCTCCCTAGGGCGATCTGACTCCTGCGGCGTTGGCTTTCTCCCACGGGCGACGATACTATAGCAACGATCTGATCTCCCTTACTGTAGTGGTGATCGGATCTCCTGCAGCGTCGACTTCTCCCGAAGGGCGACGATACTATAGCGGCGACCAGATCTCCCTAGGGCGACGGTACTGTAGCGCGATCTGATATACTACGACGGTGGTTTTTCCCTATGGAGATGATTCTATAGCCGCGACCAGAAGAGGGATCAAACATGGCAGCGACGGCCCCTAGGGCCGGCGACGGTGGCGGGAGAGTTGATACGATGGTAAGACTCCCTACCGTTACCCCTCAATTGGCTCCTCCTCCATATCCTCTCCAGAGAGAAACTCCTTCGACGAAACAGCATCGAAGTAGATCGCGCTCTAGATCGCGGCAGCCTGCCCTCATTTCCAGTGACCCTAGGCCTTGGACTAGCCTCTTCAAGGCTCCGGTTGGAAGTCCGGATCTAAGCTTGGAATTCTTTACTCCAGAAGTTCAGGCTGATAAGAAGATTGCTGTATACGAGACTGCTGATTCAGCAGAGCTTATTGAGACATGGTCTATGGCGATTGTTGGCTATGTGGTAGGTCTCAAAACATCTTATTTCCCACTATCCTCATTTATCAAAACTCGATGGGGAATATCGTCATTTGATCTTCATATGCTGGAGAACGGATTCTTTGTTTGCAAGCTATACTCTGAAGAAGATTTACAACGAGTCCTCGAAGGATTCTGGACTATTCGCGGCCATCCAATGATTCTACGACGCTGGTCTCCTGATGTCCGTTTGGAGTTAGATAGCCTACAGTATATTCCATTATGGGTATCCTTTCAAGGTCTTCCTCTACATCTTTGGAGTCGACGTTTTATTGCAAAGTTATGCAGCACTCTGGGACAGCCACTCTACATCGACAAAGCAACAGCTGCTCAGACGAGATTAGCATTTGCACGAGCATGTGTACTGGTTTCTTCTGACGAAGATCTTCCAAATGAGGTTTTCTATCGTGATCTTGACGGGAACAC
The DNA here is from genome assembly GCF_036884655.1 of Musa acuminata AAA Group. Classification (NCBI taxonomy): domain Eukaryota; kingdom Viridiplantae; phylum Streptophyta; class Magnoliopsida; order Zingiberales; family Musaceae; genus Musa; species Musa acuminata. The sequence continues at coordinate 8,445,543 of NC_088328.1, read as the reverse complement.
TCGGAAGGTACATGTCTCATATTCTTGGAAGCCACAACGATGTCAGCATTGCTTATCTTTTGGTCATGCAAATGGAGCTTGTCAGCAAACTCCAAAACAAATCACAAAGGTCTATCGACCACGTCAAGCGCCTCCGCAACAAAGCGAGTCTTCTCTAATGGCAGTAGCACCGATGGTGGCGAAGACTATTGAGCATTCCGACTCACAAGGACAGCACCGCGGACAGAAGGACAAATCCAAAATTATATCTCTTCCTACAATGTCGGAGCCTTCCACAACAGAGGTTTCCCTTGGTACTAGTGGACAGGAGAAACATAAGTCAGGAACTTCATCTCTTCCAATATCATTGGATCCGTCCACAATAACTCAACAAACTCAGGCCCAAACAAATCTCGCCAGCAAGGATATTCTTCCTCAACAAACTCAAGCCACAACAAACATCGCCAACAAGGATATTCTGTCTCAACAAACTCATGCCCCAACAAACCTCTCTAGCCAAGCTACTCCAACAAGTACTATCCAGGAAATTGTGCTGCAACAATCTTATCGTGCTTCAACAAACCCTGCCAATCAAGACCACATGATTCAAGGTATTTTAAAGTTTAAAAATCTGCAAGCTGTAGATGAAGTGGATAAATATAGAAATAAAGTCATAAAAGGTAAGGATATTGTGCGGGAGGAAAATACAAAACCGAAGGATAAGAAAAAGGATGGTACAGTCCATCCAAAGTCGTAGGATGAATACCTTACCACCTTTTCATTTCTTTATTACTGATGAAGATAACATGTTGGAATGTTCGCGGACTTAATAAGCCGGAAAAATGTCGGGAGCTCAATAGAATAATCAAGTCTGCCGCATGTGATATTGTTATTCTAGTAGAAACGAAAATTAAACAATCGCGCGTTCAAGCTCAAAAGAATTTAATATGGTCGGACGCAGAACTGTTTACCAATGACTCAAATGAAACTTTTGGTAGAATATGGGTCTTATGGCATCCTAACTCTATTAATGCTTGGTTTATTTCTGCTACTGATCAATTCATTCAACTTAAGGTAGAGGACAAAAAGAATGGCTGTCAATTCAATTTCATTGGTATATATGCTTCAAATAGTATGCAAGAAAGAAATACTCTTTGGTCTGACCTGACTAATATTGCAAATGGCTGTCTCAATGTACCTTGGATTGTTCTTGGAGACTTTAATACTGTTCGGTATACAAATGAAAAAGAGGGGGGTAGACAACTTTCAGAAAGCCAGCTTCAAAGTTTTAATGATTACATTGACACTGCAGCTTTGTTTGATATGAAATCTGTGGGTAATTAGCTCTCCTGGAGTAATCAAGGTGCTGCTAACAGAAAAATAATGGCTCGACTTGATAGGTGTTTGATTAATCATGAATGGTTAACAGTTTACCCAGATTCACTTCTTGAGTATGGTGCTCCTTTGTTTTCTGACCATTCTTTAATGTATATACACGCAGACAAAGCGACACCAAGAGGCAAGAAACCGTTTAGATTCTTTAACATGTGGAGTACTCATCCTCAATTTCTTGATGTTATCAGATCTGCTTGGAATGTTAATGTGCATGGATCTCCCCCTTACATCTTATGTCAAAAGCTCAAAGCCTGTAAAGCAGCACTAAAGGAGTGGAATACAAATACCTTTGGCAATATTACCACCATAGTTCAATTTTGCAGGAAGGAACTAATGTCATTGCAACATGAGCTGCAACTTCAGCCAAATGATGAGAATATTATCTACAAAGAGACAGAAGCCAGAAATAACTTCATGCAAGCCTTAAAACAGGAGGAAAGTTTTGTAAAGCAGAAGTCTCGACAGCATTGGCTTACACTAGGAGATTCCAATACTAAATTTTTCTATGCTTCAATTGCTACTCGAAGGGCTGTTAACCGTATCAGCAAATGCAGAGACAAAGATGATAATCTTATTGAGAATTTAGAAGAGGTTAAAGCACACACAGAGCAATTTTTTTATTCCTTACTCAATCAAGCTGGGAAAACTAATAACATTCATGTGGAGCCGACTAGAAAACTTGATTCGGAAGCTATTTCAATCCTCAATGCCCCAATTACTGACGACGAAATTGTATGTGTTGTCTTTAAGTCACCAAAGCACAAAAGCCCAGGTCCAGATGGATTTCCAGCTGAATTTTACCAAACTGCTTGGTCTATTATTGGAAATGATGTGATCAAGGCTTGCCAACATTTTTTCTCTTCAGGTCATATTCTTAGAGAGATGAATTGCACCTTTATTTCTTTAATTCCGAAGAATGCAGGGGCTGATTCACTAGAGAACTATCGACCCATATCATTATGCAACTTTATTTACAAGATCATCTCCAAAGTATTAGCAAATAGAATGCAAAAGGTAATACACAAGATCATTAGCCCAAATCAAGCTGCTTTCATCAAAGGGAGAAGTATACATCATAACATTTTGCTTGCTAATGACTTGGTCAAAGATTTGCATTCAAAAGCAAGAGGGACAAAAATATGTTTTAAAGCTGATTTACGGAAAGCCTTTGATTCAGTTAATAGGAAATTTATCTATAAGATGCTCCTCGATATGAACTTCCCACAGCAATGGGTTAATTGGATTCAATCTTGCCTGGAAACTCTAAAGTTTTCGATACTCTTTAATGGCTCACCTATTGGTTTTTTTGGGAGCACGAATGGCATCCGACAAGGTGATCCACTCTCTCCGTATCTCTTTACTATTGCGATGGAAGGACTTAGCTGTATGTTGGAACATGCAGTCTTAAATGGCAGCATAAAGGTACCCAATGCTGGCTCTATTCATATATCACATATAACATTTGCAGATGATTTACTTATCTTTCTCCAAAATGATCCAACTTCAGTAAAGAACCTGGCTACTATTATGAATGACTTTGGTATGGTTTCTGGACTTCAGTTAAATCATGCGAAAAGTAAAGTATATATGAGCCCTCACGTTGAGAATAAGGTCTTTATTGCACAAACTTTGGGGGTTAGTGAGGGAAGCCTGCCAGTTCCTTATTTGGGTCTCCCGCTCATATCCACAGGCATTCACAAAACCCACTGTCAGCCTATCCTACAAAAAATAAAGAATAGAATTTCTTCTTGGAAAAATAGGCTTCTATCAAAAGCAGGACGACTCGAACTCATCCGTTCTGTATTGCACTCCTACTCTATATATTGGTGTAATGCATTTCTTCTGCCTGCTGGACTTCTCCAAGATATTGAACGGTTATTAATGAACTTCTTCTGGAATGGCACAAATGATAAGGCAATGCATATGGTAAATTGGGATAGCATTTGCAAACCGAAAGATGAAGGGGGGCTAAATTTGAGAAATACTAGAGATTGGAATGAAGCATGCCTGGTACAACAATTGTGGGATCTTTTGCAAAACAAATGTTCCTTATGGTCACAATCGGTTTCTGCTAGGTATCTTTCAAAGGAATCAATCTGGGAAATTTCAACAAGAACATACCACTCTTCAGCTTGGAAAGGAATTTTAAAAGCAAGGAATTGGCTAATCAAACACATTTCTTATGCAATCTCTTCTGGAACTAGTACTAATATGTGGTACGATCCTTGGGTGAATGGGAAGAGTATATTTCAATTATATGGCGACAGAATACGAAAAGATCTTGGGGCTCCCAAAGATTGGAAGGTTTTCGAGTTCATTGCTAACGGTACCTGGTGTCTCCCTAATCCTATTTCTCCCGAAATGTTATCACTTTGGCCGACTATCATAGCTATTCCAATCAGGAACAACTCTTCAGATATACTTATTTGGCCTCATGACAATGGCAAATTTAGTGCCACATCCGTATGGAATCAAATTAGACAAAGAAATAACAAGTGGGTCCCAAGCAGTTGGACATGGGATCGACCGGGATCACAAAGACACTCCTTATTTACATGGCAGACCCTTCTCAATAAACTACCTACAATAGACAATATGAAAAAAAGAGGTATCTATCATGTTAACCGATGCTCCCTTTGTTTGCAACAAGAAGAAACTGTGACCACCTTTATTTTGCTTGTAATTATACAAAATGGATATGGAAGGAGATTCTCCAGCGATTTGAACTCAATAGACTGCCGCAACCAAACTTGCACCAAGAACTAGGCGACCTTATGCAATGTTTCTCAAGAAAAGGGCCACTTACACAACTGGCAAAGGTTACTTTCTGCGCTATTTGGTGGATGTGGAAGGAGAGATGTAATAGAATCTTTGAATGTCAACACACAAACAATGCTCAGCTCTTGAAAGAGATTATTAGAGACTCAAGATCCTGTATGGAGCATGATCTCAAAATCGAGCACTTCACCCGAAGAGAAAAAGTTATTTTTATCAAATTTAATTTTGCTATTAGCTAAAGATCTTGGGAATGATGTCAAATAATGTACCCACAGGTAGTTATAGTCTACAGCATGTGTAGTCATAACTATCGCATTCGCACTCTATGAGTTAATTGGCTTTGTCTATGACTTGTATAGATAAAGTTATTTGTAGAATCTTTACACATAATCAATTTACTTTTACTTACCAAAAAAAAAAAATCCTATTTTTAGCATTCAAATTGTTAAGCAAATCCGAAAATGAAATGAACTTTTCATGCATTCGGACATGAGTAAGCTACTGATTTTCAAGGACAAAAACATAATTTTCAACATGTTATTTGATCAAGTGATACCAAGGCTTGTAATAGTAATCAGGTGAATTGATCATTCAATAAAGTCCGAAAAATAATTTTAACTAGTTTAAGTATTCGGACACATCAACATTTCTAATTTTCTTCTTATAAAATCATATTGTAAAAACATCAGCTAGTTGGTGTTTCGTATCAATGTCATATTACTGACTTATCACTACATTGGTAAGTCACTTTATATTTATCAAGGCACAAGGTTTTCAAAACATTTAGTTTCAATGTAAAATCCGAGATAAACAACAAGAGATGTTTGTAACTTTGCATATGTCTTACCAAAAAAAACTTTGCATATGCTCACAGATCAAGGTAAATAATGAGTAACATACGGAGTTTACAACATATCATATTAAAGACAAAGTCCATCATGAGGAGTTTACAACAACAACGGATGATTGTGTTCATACAAGCTTATTCATGAGGTGGAAGGTTAAAGTGCCTAAATAAAGAGTCAAATTGTCGATGAATTTGCTGCAACTCAGTTAGGATTTGATCTTGTCGATGTTCAAGCCGTTCTTGTCTTTGTTCGAATCGGTCCATCCGAATCCCAATATCTTCGACAGATGACGTGTGAGTTTGCTCCAATGGATACGTTTCCTCAAAGGGACAGATCGGAGGAGATTGGGTACCTCTAAAGACAGTTGTTTCCGGTTCTGGTTCAGGTTAAGGGGGATCGGTTCTTCTTGGCATTCTAACCTAGTTATCGTTTCTATAAAAACATCTTAATCGGTGAAGTAGATTTTTATTAATTATGCTGAATCTATCTACTTTTATAACTTCTTCTTCCGGTGGTATTAGAATATCGTAGGCTTTCATTATTCTAGTTATTATACCACCATATGGGAGCATCATGTCTTTCTTAGATAGTTCTAACATATTTTGTTGAATAAGATAACCAAGACAGATGTCATGTCCTTTCATGATCATATACATAGTTCCTAATTCTAATTGGCTTACTTCATCATGATGATATTGTTTAGGAAGAATGATGCTAGTTAGGATGTGATGAAGTACCTTAGTGTTTAGAGGCAGTAAATGTTCACAACTTTTAGGAACAAATGCTAAGTTCGGATTGGCAAAAATTGTTTGTAGGGCTTCAACGTATGTTGTTCCAACATTCTCATCATCCCATGATCCTCTAAAGTAAAGTCCTCTACTTTTCATGGGAATGCCTATCATGTCGCAAATGAATCTATCCGTAATTGAAATGTGTTGTCCTAAGAGATAGGTGGACATCCTTTCATCTTCATCTACTAGTATGTTGTTGTAAAACAATCTTACTAGTCTTGGATAGATGGGTTCATTAATTTGTAATATAGGGAGTAGATCTAAGTTTGCAAACCACTGGATTGACTCTAAGTCTCTTAGCTCACTTAAATCTACGTATTTTCCCTTGTTGACACTCCTAAGTTCAAAAGAGGAAAAATTTTCAGCATGGTATTTTGAATCGAAAAGGGTGGAATCAAAGTCTTCTACTAATCTCCTCTTTCCTTTATCCCTTGAGGATCTTCTAGATCCCATAACTACTGCTGTTTAGAATAATAGTGATGAGCAAAAGTAAATGAATCAAGAAACAGAGTTTAAGGGCTTCTTAGAGAGTACCTTAATGAGGTCTTCAAGAGAGGGATCTTCAAGAGAGGGAAGGAATGTTGATGCTTTGCTTCGAAATGAAGGGTATTTGGGATGCTAAGATGGGGGAAATGGGGATGGAGGAGGCTTGGGAGAGTAGAGGAGGGAAGGAAATGAGTTGGGGTCGGTTTCACCGCCGGCCCTAGCTTGAGTTATAAAGGGGCAGAGTTGCGGGTGGTTGCAACGCTGGCTGGAGAGGTGCAACCGCTTGCAACACGTGACAGCTGGAGGTTCTACCTCTAGCTGGGGCGGTGCCACCGCCTGGTGAGCACTTGTTCTGATCTGAGAATTTTTCTGTCTTGAGGAGAATTTTCATTCACAGCAATCAACTTTACTTACGTGATTACGTAAGAATTTTTATTTTAAGACGGGGACTTTTGCACGATCAAGATAGATTTTTAACGTGCACATTCTCAATGTCGTACACATATTTGTGATAGTTTCTTCAAGTTGATAAGTCTTGCAAGTTCATGACAAAGTTAGTCATTTCATGATACAGAGTTAAATTCGAAGGTTATGAACGGATGAAATTGATGGGTTCAAAAAATCCAAGGATATGTGAATTTGGGAATCATACGTTTCTAATTCTGAACAGGATTGTATCTAGGTCGCATTTGTGATTTTACCCTTGTTGTTGTCTCCGAATGTGACATAGCCTTCGTCTATGCTAGTGAGCTTAGAGAATTGAGATGGATCTCCGGTCATATGCCTTGAGCATCCACTATCAAGGTACCATCTCTTGCTCCTAGCTTACGATGGTGTGGGTTTCTACAAGAAAGGATGATTTTTAGGTACCCATTTGCTTTTGGGTGCCTCAAAGATAGATCAACATTGTTTATCATGTTGCATAGAGTTTATCATGGTTCCTTTAGGAACCCAAGTCAGTTTGTTTGGACTTATTTTCTTGAATGGACAATAATGCGTCTTGTGTCCAAATTTGTAATAAAATTTGCATTTGGTTTGGTGTTGAACATGTAAGATGGGGCCTTTTATGAAGGTGGTTGGATTTAGGTGAGAACTTCTCACACATCCAATTCCACTCCTTTTTGGAACGTGACCCTTGTTTGCAAGGATCATGTTCAATGACTTGCTACCAACCTCGAATTTCTTCAAGGTGTCCTTAAGTAGCAGGTTTTCTTTTTGGAGAGTTTCTAGATCATGGCATTTGATACATGAATTTAAACTATTATGATATTTAGTTTTTAACTTATCAAAATCACAAGTAAGACTATCATGCTCCTTTTTTAGCAGTTTGTATTTTCTATTGATAATCTTGCATTCATCAAATAAGTCATGGAAGACATTTAATAATTCATCGAAAGATAAATCTGCATCTAATAAATTTGTTACCTCCTCTCCGATGGCCATTAAGGCATAATGAGCAACTTGCTCGGTGTTGGACTCCTCTTCTTCGGACGCGCTCGAATCATCCCATGTTGCTTTGAGCGCCTTCTTCTTTGTTGTTATCTTGTTGGCTTGTGGACAATCACTCTTGTAGTGTCCCGGCTTTTTGCACTCATAGCAAATAACTTGATCCTTCTTGGGTTCAAGTTTATTTTTAGTATCATTCTTAACCTTGTTTCTTTTAATGAACTTTTTAAATTTTCTTGTTAGAAGTGCCAAGTCATCGTCACAGTCCTCATCACTTGAGTTTTCTCTCAAGTGGTCTTCTGAAGTTTTAAGTGCCATATCCTTCCTGTTATTTGGAAGGATGTCTTCTTGCTCTTCATGAGCTTTACAAGTCATCTCGTAGGTCATTAATGACCCGTTTAGTTCTTCAAGAGGGAAGTTGTTTAGATCTTTTACCTCTTGAATAGCAGTGACTTTAGGATCCCAACTCTTAGGAAGGGATCTTAGAATCTTATTTACCAGCTCAAAATCCGAAAAACTTTTTCCGAGTCCTTTTAAACCGTTGACGATATCCGTGAAACGGGTAAACATGTCGCCAATAGTCTCACTCGGTTTCATTCGGAAAAGTTCGAAAGAGTGTAACAAAAGATTAATTTTTGACTCTTTCACTCTACTTGTGCCTTCATGAGTCACTTCGAGTGTGTGCCAAATATCAAATGCAGTTTCACAAATCGAAACAAGATTAAACTCGTTTTTATCAAGTGCGCAAAATAAGGCATTCATAGCCTTTGCATTGAGAGCGAAAGCCTTCTTCTCCAAATCATTCCAATTGATCATTGGAAGAGAAGACTTCGAAAAACTATTTTCGACAAGATTCCAAAGTTCAAAATCCATAGAAATAAGAAAGATCCTCATTCGGGTCTTCCAATAGGTGTAGTCCGTCCCATTGAACATGGGTGGACGTGTAATAGAATGGCCCTCTTGGTTTCCGGTGTAAGCCATCTCTCTTGGGTTTTAATCCGTTTGAGAGTTAACCCCGCTCTGATACCAATTGTTAGGATCGAGAGCACTAAGAGGGGGGGGGGGGGGGGGTGAATTAGTGCAGCGGAAATTTTTCAGCGATTAAAACGAAAGCTGCGTTCGTTCGATAAAAAACGATTTGCGTCTAAGTGCAGATTTAGAAAGTTCTGAACTTAGAAACTTGTTCGTAAGATCATAGAAGGCAGTAAGCAGTTATGATTGAAATCAAAACTTAAACGTAAACTGAAATATGATGATCGTACGAGAAAAGCCAATTTACGTCTAAACGCAGATTCGGAAAATTCTGAACTTAGAAACTTATTCGTAAGATTGCAAAAGGCAGTAAACAGTTATGATTGAAATCAAAACGTAAATGTAAACTGAAATATGATGATTGTACGAGGAAAGCTGATTTACGTCTAAACGCAGATTTACGTCTAAACGCAGATTTACGTCTGAACCTTGAAACTCGTTCATAAAATCGCAGAGGGCAGTAAGCTATTGAGAAGTTTGCAGTGAAGGTAAAATACTCAAAGGAAATGCAAACCGAGATTTAGAGTGGTTCGGTCAATCTTGTCCTACTCCACTTTTGGCTTCCTCCACCGACGAGGTCACCGACGTCAACTAGAGGCCTTCCTTCAATAGGCGAAGGCCAACCACCCTCTTATAGATTCACTCCTTTTGACGGGCTTAGGAGACAACCCTTACAGAAGTTTTCTCTCCTCTCTTTACAACTTAAACTTGAAGAACAGAAAGAGGAGAACTAGCAGTTTTGAGCTCTAAGAACCATAGAAAGACAGCAAAATTTCGAGTGTGTGTTCTGTGCTTTTAGTGCTGAATGGGTGGGGTATTTATAGGCCCCAACCCAGTTCAAATTTGGAGCTCAATTCTGTCAATTCCCGGAATTCCGGGATCAATCGGTTGCACCTTCTGACTGGGGCGGTTGCACCGCCTGGCAGAGCCCGAAGACTGAGCCTCTAGGCGGTGCCACCTCTGTTAGGGGCGGTTGCACCTCTCTGCCAGAGCTCGAAGACCGAGCTCAGGCGGTTGCACCGCCTGACTGGAGAGGTTACACCGCCTGGCAGAGCTTGAAACTTAAGCTCTGGCGGTGCTACCTCTTGACAGAAGAGGTTGCACCGCCCAGTCTCGCTCGGAGACTAAGCCCGGGGCGGTGCCACCTCTTGGCTGGGGCGGTTGCACCGCCCAGTCTCGCTGGGAGACATAGCCTGGGCGGTGCTACCTCTGGGCTTGAGTGGTTGCACCTCCCACAGCAATCAGGGTCCGAATGGGTTAATCCATTCGGCCCAATTTGATTCTTTCAGGGGCCCAATTGCCCCAAGATTAAGCTAATGGGATCACCTCCCATTTCTAACTTAATCAATGTGCTAACTACGATTATTTCCTAAGACATATTCTGCAGCTTGCTCCGGTGCGTCAATTGCTTCTTCCGATAAGTTTCCGGCGAACTTCCGTCGATCATCCGACGAACCCTCGGTGATCCTCCTGCGGACTTCTGGCAAACTCCTGGACTTGCGACGATCCACTTGGCAAGTTCCAACGAGCTCCTTTGGCAAGCTTCTGGACTTCTCGGATTTGTTCCCGTAGAACCTCCGACGATTGTCCGAACTTCCATCGAGCTCTTGAACTCCCAACGTGATCATTGTCATGACTCCGGCGCAACTCCTGCTAGATCTAGGGCGACCACTGTAGCGACGGCCAGATCTAGGGCGACCACTGTAGCGGCGACGACACTGTAGCGGTGGCCAGATCTCCCTAGGGCGATCTGACTCCTGCAGCGGCGATGACACTGTAGCGGCGACCAGATCTAGGGCGACCACTGTAGCGGCGACGACACTGTAGCGGCGAACAGATCTAGGGCGACCACTGTAGCGGCGGCCAGATCTCCCTAGGGCGATCTGACTCCTGCAGCGTCGGCTTTCTCCCACGGGCGACAGGCGACGACACTGTAGTGGCGATCTGATTACCTGCAGCGTCGGCTGTTTCCCAAGGGCGACGAACTGTAGCGGCGGCGACGACACTGTAGCAGCGACAGTACTGTAGCGGCGACGACACTGTAGCGGCGACGAGATCTCCCTAGGGCGATCTGACTCCTGCAGCGTTGGCTTTCTCCCACGGGCGACGATACTATAGCAACGATTTGATCTCCCTTACTGTAGTGGTGATCGGATCTCCTGCAGCGTCGGCTTCTCCCGAAGGGCGACGATACTATAGCGGCGACCAGATCTCCCTAGGGTGACGGTACTGTAGCGGCGATCTGATATACTGCGACGGTGGTTTTTCCCTATGGAGATGATTCTATAGCCGCGACCAGAAGAGTGATCAAACATGGCAGCGACGGCCCCTAGGGCCGGCGACGGTGGCGGGAGAGTTTATACGATGGTAAGACTCCCTACCGTTACCCCTCAATTGGCTCCTCCACCATATCCTCTCCAGAGAGAAACTCCTTCGACGAAACAGCATCGAAGTAGATCGCGCTCTAGATCGCGGCAGCCTGCCCTCATTTCCAGTGACCCTAGGCCTTGGACTAGCCTCTTCAAGGCTCCGGTTGGAAGTCCGGATCTAAGCTTGGAATTCTTTACTCCAGAAGTTCAGGCTGATAAGAAGATTGCTGTATACGAGACTGCTGATTCAGCAGAGCTTATTGAGACATGGTCTATGGCGATTGTTGGCTATGTGGTAGGTCTCAAAACATCTTATTTCCCACTATCCTCATTTATCAAAACTCGATGGCGAATATCGTCATTTGATCTTCATATGCTGGAGAACGGATTCTTTGTTTGCAAGCTATACTCTGAAGAAGATTTACAACGTGTCCTCGAAGGATTCTGGACTATTCGCGGCCATCCAATGATTCTATGACGCTGGTCTCCTGATGTCCGTTTGGAGTTAGATAGCCTACAGTCTATTCCATTATGGGTATCCTTTCAAGGTCTTCCTCTACATCTTTGGAGTCGACGTTTTATTGCAAAGTTATGCAGCACTCTGGGACAGCCACTCTACATCGACAAAGCAACAGCTGCTCAGACGAGATTAGCATTTGCACGAGCATGTGTACTGGTTTCTTCTGACGAAGATCTTCCAAATGAGGTTTTCTATCGTGATCTTGACGGGAACACTCGGAAGGTACATGTCTCATATTCTTGGAAGCCACAACGATGTCAGCATTGCTTATCTTTTGGTCATGCAAATGGAGCTTGTCAGCAAACTCCAAAACAAATCACAAAGGTCTATCGACCACGTCAAGCGCCTCCGCAACAAAGCGAGTCTTCTCTAATGGCAGTAGCACCGATGGTGGCGAAGACTATTGAGCATTCCGACTCACAAGGACAGCACCGCGGACAGAAGGACAAATCCAAAATTATATCTCTTCCTACAATGTCGGAGCCTTCCACAACAGAGGTTTCCCTTGGTACTAGTGGACAGGAGAAACATAAGTCAGGAACTTCATCTCTTCCAATATCATTGGATCCGTCCACAATAACTCAACAAACTCAGGCCCAAACAAATCTCGCCAGCAAGGATATTCTTCCTCAACAAACTCAAGCCACAACAAACATCGCCAACAAGGATATTCTGTCTCAACAAACTCATGCCCCAACAAACCTCTCTAGCCAAGCTACTCCAACAAGTACTATCCAGGAAATTGTGCTGCAACAATCTTATCGTGCTTCAACAAACCCTGCCAATCAAGACCACATGATTCAAGGTATTTTAAAGTTTAAAAATCTGCAAGCTATAGATGAAGTGGATAAATATAGAAATAAAGTCATAAAAGGTAAGGATATTGTGCGGGAGGAAAATACAAAACCGAAGGATAAGAAAAAGGATGGTACAGTCCATCCAAAGTCGTAGGATGAATACCTTACCACCTTTTCATTTCTTTATTACTGATGAAGATAACATGTTGGAATGTTCGCGGACTTAATAAGCCGGAAAAATGTCGGGAGCTCAATAGAATAATCAAGTCCGCCGCATGTGATATTGTTATTCTAGTAGAAACGAAAATTAAACAATCGCGCGTTCAAGCTCAAAAGAATTTAATATGGTCGGACGCAGAACTGTTTACCAATGACTCAAATGAAACTTTTGGTAGAATATGGGTCTTATGGCATCCTAACTCTATTAATGCTTGGTTTATTTCTGCTACTGATCAATTCATTCAACTTAAGGTAGAGGACAAAAAGAATGGCTGTCAATTCAATTTCATTGGTATATATGCTTCAAATAGTATGCAAGAAAGAAATACTCTTTGGTCTGACCTGACTAATATTGCAAATGGCTGTCTCAATGTACCTTGGATTGTTCTTGGAGACTTTAATACTGTTCGGTATACAAATGAAAAAGAGGGGGGTAGACAACTTTCAGAAAGCCAGCTTCAAAGTTTTAATGATTACATTGACACTGCAGCTTTGTTTGATATGAAATCTGTGGGTAATTGGCTCTCCTGGAGTAATCAAGGTGCTGCTAACAGAAAAATAATGGCTCGACTTGATAGGTGTTTGATTAATCATGAATGGTTAATAGTTTACCCAGATTCACTTCTTGAGTATGGTGCTCCTTTGTTTTCTGACCATTCTTTAATGTATATACACGCAGACAAAGCGACACCAAGAGGCAAGAAACCGTTTAGATTCTTTAACATGTGGAGTACTCATCCTCAATTTCTTGATGTTATCAGATCTGCTTGGAATGTTAATGTGCATGGATCTCCCCCTTACATCTTATGTCAAAAGCTCAAAGCCTGTAAAGCAGCACTAAAGGAGTGGAATACAAATACCTTTGGCAATATTACCACCACAGTTCAATTTTGCAGGAAGGAACTAATGTCATTGCAACATGAGCTGCAACTTCAGCCAAATGATGAGAATATTATCTACAAAGAGACAGAAGCCAGAAATAACTTCATGCAAGCCTTAAAACAAGAGGAAAGTTTTGTAAAGCAGAAGTCTCGACAGCATTGGCTTACACTAGGAGATTCCAATACTAAATTTTTCTATGCTTCAATTGCTACTCGAAGGGCTGTTAACCGTATCAGCAAATGCAGAGACAAAGATGATAATCTTATTGAGAATTTAGAAGAGGTTAAAGCACACACAGAGCAATTTTTTTATTCCTTACTCAATCAAGCTGGGAAAACTAATAACATTCATGTGGAGCCGACTAGAAAACTTGATTCGGAAGCTATTTCAATCCTCAATGCCCCAATTACTGACGACGAAATTGTATGTGTTGTCTTTAAGTCACCAAAGCACAAAAGCCCAGGTCCAGATGGATTTCCAGCTGAATTTTACCAAACTGCTTGGTCTATTATTGGAAATGATGTGATCAAGGCTTGCCAACATTTTTTCTCTTCAGGTCATATTCTTAGAGAGATGAATTGCACCTTTATTTCTTTAATTCCGAAGAATGCAGGGGCTGATTCACTAGAGAACTATCGACCCATATCATTATGCAACTTTATTTACAAGATCATCTCCAAAGTATTAGCAAATAGAATGCAAAAGGTAATACACAAGATCATTAGCCCAAATCAAGCTGCTTTCATCAAAGGGAGAAGTATACATCATAACATTTTGCTTGCTAATGACTTGGTCAAAGATTTGCATTCAAAAGCAAGAGGGACAAAAATATGTTTTAAAGCTGATTTACGGAAAGCCTTTGATTCAGTTAATAGGAAATTTATCTATAAGATGCTCCTCGATATGAACTTCCCACAGCAATGGGTTAATTGGATTCAATCTTGCCTGGAAACTCCAAAGTTTTCGATACTCTTTAATGGCTCACCTATTGGTTTTTTTGGGAGCACGAATGGCATCCGACAAGGTGATCCACTCTCTCCGTATCTCTTTACTATTGCGATGGAAGGACTTAGCTGTATGTTGGAACATGCAGTCTTAAATGGCAGCATAAAGGTACCCAATGCTGGCTCTATTCATATATCACATATAACATTTGCAGATGATTTACTTATCTTTCTCCAAAATGATCCAACTTCAGTAAAGAACCTGGCTACTATTATGACTGACTTTGGTATGGTTTCTGGACTTCAGTTAAATCATGCGAAAAGTAAAGTATATATGAGCCCTCACGTTGAGAATAAGGTCTTTATTGCACAAACTTTGGGGGTTAGTGAGGGAAGCCTGCCAGTTCCTTATTTGGGTCTCCCGCTCATATCCACAGGCATTCACAAAACCCACTGTCAGCCTATCCTACAAAAAATAAAGAATAGAATTTCTTCTTGGAAAAATAGGCTTCTATCAAAAGCAGGACAACTCGAACTCATCCGTTCTGTATTGCACTCCTACTCTATATATTGGTGTAATGCATTTCTTCTGCCTGCTGGACTTCTCCAAGATATTGAACGGTTATTAATGAACTTCTTCTGGAATGGCACAAATGATAAGGCAATGCATATGGTAAATTGGGATAGCATTTGCAAACCGAAAGATGAAGGGGGGCTAAATTTGAGAAATACTAGAGATTGGAATCAAGCATGCCTGGTACAACAATTGTGGGATCTTTTGCAAAACAAATGTTCCTTATGGTCACAATGGGTTTCTGCTAGGTATCTTTCAAAGGAATCAATCTGGGAAATTTCAACAAGAACATACCACTCTTCAGCTTGGAAAGGAATTTTAAAAGCAAGGAATTGGCTAAACAAACACATTTCTTATGCAATCTCTTCTGGAACTAGTACTAATATGTGGTACGATCCTTGGGTGAATGGGAAGAGTATATTTCAATTATATGACGACAGAATACGAAAAGATCTTGGGGCTCCCAAAGATTGGAAGGTTTCCGAGTTCATTGCTAACGGTACCTGGTGTCTCCCTAATCCTATTTCTCTCGAAATGTTATCACTTTGGCCGACTATCATAGCTATTCCAATCAGGAACAACTCTTCAGATATACTTATTTGGCCTCATGACAATGGCAAATTTAGTGCTACATCCGTATGGAATCAAATTAGACAAAGAAATAACAAGTGGGTCCCAAGCAGTTGGACATGGGATCGATCGGGATCATAAAGACACTCCTTATGTACATGGCAGGCCCTTCTCAATAAACTACCTACAATAGACAATATGAAAAGAAGAGGTATCTATCATGTTAACCGATGCTCCCTTTGTTTGCAACAAGAAGAAACTGTTGACCACCTTTATTTTGCTTGTAATTATACAAAATGGATATGGAAGGAGATTCTCCAGCGATTTGAACTCAATAGACTGCCGCAACCAAACTTGCACCAAGAACTAGGCGACCTTATGCAATGTTTCTCAAGAAAAGGGCCACTTACACAACTGGCAAAGGTTACTTTCAGATGCGCTATTTGGTGGATGTGGAAGGAGAGATGTAATAGAATCTTTGAATGTCAACACACAAATAATGCTCAGCTCTTGAAAGAGATTATTAGAGACTCAAGATCCTGTATGGAGCATGATCTCAAAATCGAGCACTTCACCCGAAGAGAAAAAGATATTTTTATCAAATTTAATTTTGCTATTAGCTAAAGATCTTGGGAATGATGTCAAATAATGTACCCACAGGTAGTTATAGTCTACAGCATGTGTAGTCATAACTATCGCATTCGCACTCTATGAGTTAATTGGCTTTGTCTATGACTTGTATAGATAAAGCTATTTGTAGAATCTTTACACATAATCAATTTACTTTTACTTACCAAAAAAAAAAAAAAAACTCCTGCTGCATGTCTTACTTTCATCATAGTTAATCCTGCACACTTATCTCAACACACAGATTAGACAAACAATTGACAATTGACTTCATCATCAAAATCCGAGATTCAACAATATCTTCTTTAAATAAAATATCAAGAAAAATAATAGGAGTACAAAGAAGAGATCTTGTTTTAAAAGAAAAATCAAGTAATAACTCCAAGAACTCACAAGGAAAAATCATGATTCATTTAGAAAATCTCCTCTCAAGAGAATATCAAGTAAAATCGTAGAAGATAAATTAATGAGAAATTTTGATTTATAATAAAATCTCATGTATCGAATGTCGAGAAATCAAAATGATGATTTATATAAAAAAAAATATCACAAGTTATATTCAAGAGAAAAATCATCATTCATTTTCAACTTATTCAATTTGTCACATCAATATTTCATAGATATGCATGATACCAAAACATGGTCTTAAATCTTTAACATATAACATACATAAATTTAAAGGAGAAGGGAAGAATTCAAACGTACAAAGATTTCAACCATCTCATAAACAAATGTAAGACCAAGTCATGAATCCAAAATTCCATGAATCAAAATGATCATCAAAGGTAATCTCATGTTATTCCAAGAAATCAATATCATGATTTTGATAAAACTCATTTCAAATTTAAATCATCAAAATCATCAAAATATCAACATTACTTTCAAGAGATTCAAAATGGTATACATAGATTTATCATAATAAACATCAAGATCAATAGGATAGAGAAAAAATAAATTTTCAAGGAAAAAATATTTTCCTCTTTTTAGTTGTTTCAATTCATATGATTTTATTTCACTTATACCAAATAAAAACATGTATAATGTTTAAAACCGAAAGTGTAAGATTTATTACAACAAAGATTAATAAGCCACTTTCATTATGGTAAAAATCAATAATCCATAAATCACAAGATTCATATGCATAATTTTGAAATTTATTAAGCATGATCATTATGCATGACACTAAAACATGGTTTCAAAATGTTTAATATTTTCATTACATCATTATGCAATGGTTTCATTGAACATAATTTTGAATGATTCTTATAGATAACTAAAACTTCTATAGTTTTAATTTATGTGATTGACTTTATATTAGCATGCTCAAGTTTTGTTCTTATGTCAAAAACATACATCATGTTTGAAAACCAAAGACAAGGTTTAAAAAAAAATATCATCAAGCCTTCCATATAAAAACCATGCATCATCATTGAAAGTTAATATGGAAATCATCAAAATACACATTCTTGCTTCTCAAGCACATATATATGATTATTTAAATCTAACATTTTATTCTATTAACATAAAACATACAATTTTCAAGAAAAATAATTATTCAAAAGAAAAGAGAAAATGCATCATGGAAAACATCAAGTAATTTCAAAATAATTCAAGAGAGTTGAGTTACTTACCTTGTAGTCGAAGCCCGTCAAAGCCCAATTCGCCGTTTCACCTTTGGAAGTTCTTGATTCATCCTTGGTTGCCTTCCTCTTCTTTGGCCTCTTCCTCCGTTCAAGTTCATTGTTTATTTTAGATTTTTATTTAATAAACTTATTAAGATTTAGTATTCGAAATTCAAGTTCATCATTGTCCTCATCACTTGAGTCATTGCTCAAGTGGTACCCATTTGTCCGGAGTTCCAAATCCTTCATGTTCTTTGGAAGGTGGTTCAAGTGTTCATTGTGTTCATCATGTGCATTGCACACCATTTCATATGTCATCAATGAGCCGATAAGTTCTTCAAGTGAAAAAATATTTAAATCTTTTGTTTCTTGTATTACCGTTACTTTTGATTCCCAAGCTTTAGAAAGTGATCGTAAAACTTTACTAACAAGTTCAAAATTCAAGAAACATTTGCCAAGAGCTTGTAAACCATTGACGACATCCGTAAAACGGGTGTACATGTCAACAATGGTTTCGCTCGGCTTTATTCGAAAAAGCTCGAAATCATGCATTAAAATGTTAACTTTAGAGTCTTTGACTCTACTAGTTCCCTCGTGCGTGATTTCAAGTGTACGCCAAATATCAAAAGCCGTTTCGCACAAAGAAATCCGATTGAACTCATTTTTGTCCAAAGCGCAAAATAAGGCATTCATAGCCTTTGCGTTTAAAGAAAAATACTTCTTCTCCAAATCCGACCATTCGTTCATCGGTTTAGAGGGAAGTTGAAAACCATTTTCAATGATATTCCACAAATCCAAATTCATAAAAATCAAGAAAACTCTCATTCGAGTTTTCCAATAAGTGTAGTCCAATCCGTTAAACAACGGTGGACGAAAAATCGATAAGCCCTCTTGAAAGCCATGAAGAGCCATTTCTCTCGGGTGTAAATCCGAAATGAGAAATACCGGGCTCTGATACCAATTGTTAGGATCAGAGCGGCACTCTGAATTAGTGCAGCGGTAAAGTGTGATAAACTTTTGACGATTTAAACACTTTCGAAAACTTCGTACGATAAAAGTAACGTTTTCATTTGAAACCGTTTCGATGGCATTTTAGCTTGAAGAGATAAGTAAGACGGAGACAAAGAAGTAGAGCATTAAAGTACAAATGGTTTGCAGTAATGTAAATGACAATAAGTAAATGCAAACCAGAAATCACGCCGATTTTACAGTGGTTCGGTCAAATGACCTACATCCACTTGTGAGGCTCCTCTTCGTTGAGGCTCCCACCTTCCACTAGCAAATCTCTTGAAATGGAAGGGCAAATACCCCTCTTACAACTTTTTACAAGCGGTTCACTCTCTTACATATTTTCAGCAAGAAAGAAGGAGGTGAACACTAGCAAATTGAAAACAAGACTAGCAAAGACTTTTCTCTCAAACAATTGCTGCTCAAAAAGTTGTATTCTCAGCTGAGACTTGAGGGGTATTTATAGGCCTCAAGAGGATTCAAATTTGGGCTCCAAAAATTTGAATTCTCTTATGTTCCCGATGCTGGCGGTGCCACCACCCAGCGCTCGGGTGCTGGGCGGTGCAACTACCCAGCCCAGGAGGTGTCACCGCCCAGCTCTCGGGTGCTGGGCGGTGCCACCGCCTAGGCCAATTCAGCTCACTAGTTGGGCTCCAAACTTGGCCCAAACCAGTCCGAACTCGGGCCCAATTGGCTCCTACTTGGGTTATAAGATTAACACCTAATCCTAACCCTAATTAACGTGCTAACTACGAATTTAAAGACATTTTCTAAGCTATTACAAAGTCCGTAAGTCAAGACTTTTTCCGGCGAGCTTCCGGCGAACTTCCGACGGTTTTCCGATAAACTCTCGGAAACCATTATGCGGACTCCCGGCAAGCTCCTAGACTTCACGATTTGATCTTGACGAGTTCTAATGAGCTTCTTCGGCAAGCTCCGATCTTTCTCGGCGAGCTCCGCGAACTTCCAACGAACCTTCCGGCGAGCTTCCGAAAAACCCTTCGGCAAGCTCCCTACTCATTCTCGGCTAGTTCCGGCAGCATTCCCGACGAACCTTCGGACTTCCGTCGAACTCTTGAATTCGCAATGAATCCTTCGTGCTTGACTCCGACACTTTGTTTTGCTTTATGTCTTCGTCGTTATCGTAGTTAATCCTGCACACATAAGCTAAAACTCTACTCCGATCTAGACAATTATTACAACGCGAATTGACATTCTATTGCTTGGCACGTCATTGGTTGGCGCTTCGTCCGATTCTTCGGTGCATCATCCTCTCTTGCAGCTTGTTGCCCAATCGGCGGTTAACCTCCGCAATCCCGATATCCTTGGCGTAATTTCACTCTCCTTGGCCCAATGCCCGACGTCCGAAGCTTTCTACCATCTAATATCTTGATGTGATCTCCTCCGGCGCAACGTCAATTCCTCCTGCGTTAACTGTCTAATCCTGATCGAGTAGACCTGCATCACTTAAAATGCAGTTAAACATAAACATAATTATCAGTTGGTTTCATCATCAAAATACGAGATTCAACAGTTTGTGACAGATTGTTCAGGTTGGTAAGCCTTGCAAGTTCATGACAAACTTAGTAAGTTCATGATATAGTTGGATTCGAAAGTAACGAACGAATGAAATCAATGAGTTCGAAAATCTAGAGGATATATGAAGTGAGAATCATGGGTTTCCAATTCGAAGAGATCAAATAGGATTGTATCTATATCGCATTTGTAATTTTAATTTTCTAATCCTCTTCTGTTATTTAGGCTAGAGAGCATCGCGAGTTCTTTTTGGATTTCTGGTCATGAATATCGAGAATCCAAAGAGCAGGATATTATTTCTTGCTCCCAGCTTAAGATGTTTTATGTCTTTACAAGAAAGGATGATCTTTAGGTACCTATTTACTTTTGGGTGCCTCAAAAATAGATCTACATTGTTTATCATTTTACATAGAATTTATCATGGTTCCTTTAGGAACCCAAATTAATTTGTTCGGACTAATTTTCTTGAATGGACAATAATATGTTTTGTGTCCAAGTTTGCAACAAAAGTTGTTGAATCTCGTATTTTGATGATGAAACTAATTGATAATTATGTTTATGTTTAACTGCATTTTGAGTGATGCAGGTCTACTCGATCAGGATTAGACTGTTAACGCAGGAGGAATTGACGTTGTGCCGGAGGAGATCACGTTAGGGTATTGGACGGCAGAAGGCTTCGAACGTCGAGCGTCGGGCCAAGGAGAGTGAAATTGCGCCAAGGATATTGGGGTTGCGAAGGTCAACCGCCAATTGGGCAACAAGCCGCAAGAGAGGACGATGCACCGAAGAATCGGATGAAGCGCCAACCAATGATGTGCCGGGCAACAGAATGTCAATTCGCGTTGTAATAATTGTCTAGATCGGAGTAGAGTTTTGGCTTGTGTGTGCAGGATTAACTACGATAACGATGAAGACATAAAGCGAAACAAAGTGCCGGAGTCAAGCACGAAGGATTCGTTGGGAGTTCGAGAGTTCAACGGAAGTCCGAAGGTTCTTCGGGAATGCTACCGGAACTAGCCGAGAATGAGTAGGGAGCTTGCCGAAGGGTTTTTCGAAAGCTCGCCAAAAGGTTCGTCGGAAGTTCACGGAGCTCACCGAGAAAGATCGGAGCTTGCCAAAGAAGCTCATTGGAACTCGCCGAGATCAAATCGTGAAGTCTACGAGCTTGTCGGGAGTCCGCAGAATGGTTTCCGAGAGTTTGTCGGAAGACCGCCGGAAGTTCGCCGGAAGCTCGTTGAAAGAAGTCTTGACTTGCAGACTTTGTAATAGCTTAGAAAATGTCTTTAAATTCGTAGTTAGCACGTTACATAGGGTTAGGATTAGGTGTTAATCCTATAACCCAAGTAGGGGCCAATTGGGCCCGAGTTTGGACTGGTTTGGGCCAAGTTTGGAGCCCAAACTAGTAAGCTGTAAGGGTCTGGCGGTGGCACCGCCAGACTGGGCGGTGGCACCGCTTGATTGGGCGGTGGCACCACCCAGCACCCGAGAAGTCGGGCGGTAGCACCGCCAGTGCAACGGTCGACAGGCGGTGGCACCGCTAGCCTCGGGAACTCAAGGGAATTCAAATTTTGGAGATCAAATTTGAATCCTCTTGTGGTCTATAAATACCCCCCAATTCTCAGCAAAGAATACAACCTTTTGAGAAGCTAGAAGTTGAGAAAAGCTTTAGGAAAAGTCTTGTTTTCAATAGCTTGAGTGTTCACCTCCCTTCTTTTCATTGAAATCTTTGTAAAAGGGTGAACCACTTGAAAGAGGTTGTAAGAGGGGTGTAAGAAGAAGGTTGATCTTCGCCTAGTAAAGGAAGATCATTAGTGGATGCCAGTGGCCTCGACGGAAGAGGAATCGGAGGAGTGGATGTAGGTCACGATTGACCGAACCACTATAAACTACCATCTTCTCTAGTTTGCATTTTATTCTTGCCATTTACATACTGCAAACTACTTTACTTAGTCACTACGCTTCCAAACGCTTCTAAGTTATTAAGCTTTTCAAGTTCGGTTTTTTATCGTACGAAAGATTTTTCTAAAACCGAAGTTTTAATCCGCTGCACTAATTCACCCCCCCCTCTTAGTGCCGCTCCGATCCTAACAAAAGTTACATTTGCTTTGGTGTCGAACATGTAAGATGGGGCCTTTTATGAAGGTGGTTGGATTTTGGTGAGGACTTCTCACAAATCCGATTCCACTTCTTTTGGGAACGTGACCCTTGTTTGCAAGGATCATGTTCAAGAACTTACTACCAACCTCGAATTTCTTCAAGGTGTCCTTAAGTAGCAAGTTTTCCTTTTGGAGAGTTTCTAGATCATGGCATTTTATGCATGAACCTAAACTATCATGATATTCAGTTTTTAACTTATCGAAATTACAAGTAAGTCTATCATACTCCTTTTTTAGCAATTTGTATTTTCTACTAATAATCTTGCATTCATCAAATAAGTCATGGAAGGCATTTAATAATTCATCAAATGATAAATCTGCATCTATTAAATTCATTACCTCCTCTCCGATGACCATTAAG
Source organism: Musa acuminata AAA Group (assembly GCF_036884655.1). Taxonomy (NCBI): domain Eukaryota; kingdom Viridiplantae; phylum Streptophyta; class Magnoliopsida; order Zingiberales; family Musaceae; genus Musa; species Musa acuminata. Next base: position 8,422,603 of record NC_088328.1, on the reverse strand, counting down.
GCGTAATGAGCAACTTGCTCGGTGTTGGACTCCTCTTCTTCGGATACGCTCGAGTCATCCCACGTTGCTTTGAGCGCCTTCTTCTTTGATGTTCTCTTTTTGACTTGGGGACAATCACTTTTGTAGTGTCCCGGCATTTTGCACTCGTAGCAAATAACTTGGTCCTTCTTGGGTTCAAGTTTATTTTTTGTGTCATTCGTAAACTTGTTTCTTTTAATAAATTTTTTAAAATTTCTTGTTAGAATTGCCAAGTCATCGTCATAGTCCTCATCACTTGAGTTTTCTCTCAAGTGGTCTTCTGAAGTTCTAAGTGCCATATCCTTCCTGTTCTTTGGAAGGATGTCTTCTTGCTCTTTATGAGCTTTGCAAGTCATCTCGTAGGTCATTAATGACCCGATTAGTTCTTCAAGAGGGAAGTTGTTTAGATCTTTCACCTCTTGAATAGCAGTGACTTTAGGATCCCAACTCTTAGGAAGGGATCTTAGAATCTTATTTACGAGCTCAAAATCCGAAAAACTTTTTCCGAGTCCTTTTAGACCATTGACCACATCCGTGAAACGGGTAAACATGTCGCCAATAGTTTCACTCGGTTTCATCCGGAAAAGTTCGAAAGAGTGTAACAAAAGATTGATTTTTGACTCTTTCACTCTACTTGTGCCTTCGTGAGTCACTTCGAGTGTGTGCCAAATATCAAATGCGGTTTCACAAATCGAAACACGGTTGAACTCGTTTTTATCAAGCGTACAAAATAAGGCATTCTTAGCCTTTGCATTAAGAGCGAAAGCCTTCTTCTCCAATTCATTACAATCGATCATTGGAAGAGAAGACTTCAAAAATCCATTTTCGACAAGATTCCAAAGTTCAAAATCCATAGAAATAAGAAAGATCCTCATTCGGGTCTTCCAATAGGTGTAGTCCGTCCCATTGAACATGGGTGGACGTGTAATAGAATGACCCTCTTGGTTTTCGGCGTATGCCATCTCTCTTGGGTTTTAATCCGTTTGAGAGTTAACCCCACTCTGATACCAATTGTTAGGATCAAGAGCACTAAGAGGGGGGGGGGGGGGGGGGGAGGTGAATTAGTGCAGCGGAAAACCTTCTACGATTAAAAAAACTATGTTCGTTTGATAAAAGTGTTTTCGGTAAGAAAGCCTGATTCGTAAATCACTTTAACTTTTGATTAAGCGAGATGCAGCAAAGATATAAATGCAGTTTGCAGTTATGGTTCAAATCAGATAGTAGGCGCAAACTGAAATATGATATTCGTACGAAAAAACTGATTTACGTCTAAATGCTGATTCGTAAATCACTTGATTAAGCGAGATGCAGTTAAAGAAAGGATATAAAGGCAGTTTGTAGTTATGATTGAAATCAAAACGTAAACGCAAACTGAAATAGATTGATCGTACGATAAAACTGATTTACGTCTAAACATCAATTCGGAAAGTGCAAAGCTTGAAACCCGATCGTATATACGCAGAAAGCAGTAAGCTTTTGAGGAGATTTGCAGTAAGGATAAGATGCTCAAAGTAAATGCAAACCGAGATTTAGAGTGGTTCGGTCAATCTTGACCTACTCCACTTTTGGCTTCCTCTACCGACGAGGTCACCGACGTCCACTAGAGACCTTCCTTCAATAGGCGAAGGCCAACCACCCTTTTACAGTTTCACTCCTTTTGACGAGCTTAGGAGACAACCCTTACAGAATTTTCTCTCATATCTTTAAAGATTAGAACTTGGAAGAAAAGAGGGAGAAGAACTTTTGGCCTTTACAACAATTTTGAGCTCTAAGAATCATAGAATAAGTTCAGGATTTCAGTGTATTTTTAGTGCCCTTTCAGTGCTGAATGGGTGGGGTATTTATAGGCCCCAACCCAGTTTGAATTTGGAGCTCAAAACTGTTAATTCCATGAACTGACGGTTGCACCGCCTGTTTGAGGCGGTTGCACCGCCTGGCAGAGCTCGAAGACTGAGCCTCTAGGTGGTGCCACCTCCTGGCTGGGGCGGTTGCACCGCCCAGTCTCGCTCGGAGACTGAGCCCAGGCGGTGCCACCGCCTGGCTTGGGCGGTTCAACCGCCTGCTAGAAATCAGGGTCCGAATGGGTTGATCCATTCGGCCCAATTTGGGTTTTTCAAGGGCCCAATTGCCCCAATATTAAGTTAATGGGATCACCTCCCATTTCCAACTTAATCATTGTGCCAACTACGATATTCCCTAAGACATTTACTGCAACTTGCTCTGGTGCATCAATCGCTTCTTCCGGCGAGCTTCCGGCGAACTTCCGTCGATCATCCGATGAACCCTCGGTGATGCTCCTGTGGACTTCCGGCAAACACCTGGACTTGCGACGATCCACTTGGCGAGTTCCGACGAGCTTCTTTGGCAAGCTCATGGACTTCTCGGATTTGTTCCCGTAGAACCTCCGAGGATTGTCCGAACTTCCGTCGAACTCTCGAACTCCCAACGTGATCATTGTCTTGACTTCGACGCAACTTGTGCTGCATATCTTACTTTCATCGTAGTTAATCCTGCACAATTATCTCAACATATAGATTAGATAACAAATGACAATTGACTTCATCATCAAAATCCGAGATTCAACAGATCCATTAGGGTTAAAATTGACAATGGACCTCTATAAATAGGAGGGATTCAATGGTTCATAGGCTAGAGTTTTTGCTTGCCTCTCCTATTCTCCACCCCCTCTCAACCTCAGAGCAGGCCTGGAATTTTGAGGAGCGTCGTCGTAGTCCTACTGTGTGGAACATCGTTAGAGAGGAGGGCATTTGATCTCCTTCACCCTCTCCTAGAGATCTACAAAGATTTAGATATATACGATCTCCCTAGGTAACACAATCTTTACTATATGCAGTTTTTTATTTCGTGGATTTTGCGCATCAATCTTCGCAAGACGTCGAATATCTCCTTGGGAATAGGGGATTTTGTTTTCTATTCTTCCACTACGTATGTGATGTCGCCCCCAAAGATTTCCCAATAGTGGTATTGAGTCAGGTTGTTCATGCAAAAATTGATTTTGAATTGTGTGTTTATGTAATGTTTTTGACATCAAAATTGTTGACAACTATTGCTGCACTCCCTGCGCTCTAAGATGGCTGCCTGCTTGCTACCATCTTTGTGCAGGCAGGCCACCTACAACGGTGGCTGCAAGGGGGGCACCCGACCGCCTATGCGCGGCAATTGTTGCTGCGCGTGGTTGCAACCGCCGACTGCCGGTCACCCGTAGGCAGAGCCGCCTGCAGCGCGTAGAGGGTGTCACCCGCGGGCGCTACCTGTGGGCACAGCACCCATAGCGACGAGCGACTCACAGGGTTGGTTGTCGCCTACAGCACCACCCATAGGGGCAATCGCCCGCGGGTGCGGCGGCGCCCGCCCATGAGCAGAACCTCCCGCAGGAATGGGCGGCACCCCCACTCCCCACCGTAGAGGGCTACTGTCGGTAAGGGTGGCGACGACCGCAGCAAGCAAGGAGAAGAGAGGGATTAGGGCAGTCTTGGGCAAAAGATAGTTTTGCCCTAGGGAATTTGAGAAATTTCAATTTTTGTCCTTTATCCAAATTATGAAAATACCCCTCAAAATTTCCTATATGTCCTTAATTTCAGAAAATATTAATTAATTAAAAAGCTTAATTGATTATTATCTTTATTATTATCTAGTAGTCCTACATGATGATGATTTATACATGTGTTGTATGATGTGTGGACGGATGATTATAGACCATGTGATATGTGTACTTGTGATTATTATTATTGGGGTCTGCGAACCTCTATTTTATTTCTCGTTTATTATCGGGCCTGCATGTCACGCCCCTCAAATATATCCATGATTTTTAAAAATTTTCATCACAGACCAATCCAGGATCCAAACTAACGTTTGAGGACACTGAAAAACATTCAATCAAATTCACATCCATAAAACCTGTGCATTTTAAAATCATATATCACATCACTCGATAATTCACATTTATGGCAACCCAAGCCAACTTGACAAACATAAACAACATTTATAAATCCACAAACTAAATAAATTATACAATCAGAACTCCAACTATTCACCACAAGTTCATATCGTCATAAATTAGACTTAACATTCCGAAATTCCAAATAAGAGAGATCTTCTAACACTTTTACACAGTATATCCATTTCGATTCATCGACAACATTTCATTACATACAAAACATACTTATACAACAATATCATAATAACCACCCAGACTTGCCCATAATTCTGAATAGCTATCCACAGCCTCAGCCCAAATCAACATCTCGAAGAGTGACAAGCTGACCTGAAAGATTTATATAACAACGGAGTGAGCCAAAAACGGCTCAGCAAGTGACAAAGCATATTCAGAACAAAAGGAACGGTTTCAAACGAGTAAGGTATCATAATGCAAGGCAGAATACAAGAATTCTCAAGGATAACATCTCAATAGATACCAAATCATATGTATCATGTCATTCAAAACATATTTGATCCATAACGAATGGAGCATAGAGTAATTGGAACATATCAATGGCAGATAGGACATTTCAGAACATATCAGTTCATAGTAAAAGGAGCACAGAGTAATTGGAGCATATCAGTAACAAAGGAAACATATCGGAGCTTATCAATGGCAGATAGGACATTTCAGAACATATCAGTTCATAGCAAATGGAGCACAGAGTAATTGGAGCATATCAATAACAAAGGAAACATATCGGAGCTTATCAATGGCAGATAGGACATTTCAGAACATATCAGTTCATAGCAAATGGAGCACAGAGTAATTGGAGCATATCAATGGCAGATGAAATGTTCCAGAGCATATCAACGACATATGGAACATTTCGAAGCATATTATCAGTGAATGAAGCATTTCAGAGCATAACAAAAACAAATATCGTACAGAAGCTCAAACGTCGTCTTTGACGTTGCAAACATATCAATCTTATCCAAAGCATGTACAGAAACACATAACCAAAGCTCTGGATATCATATCAAAGATACAGAAGGTGTAGTGGGATCTCAGTCAGAATGTGATTCATCCATTTCTGAATGACCACCTGACAAAAGTCTCCCACGTCTGGGAGCTCCATCCACCCACGTCTAGGTGAAGTCAAAGGGGGCCGGCAGAGCATCGCAGGCTCTAAGCAATATCCCACAAAGCGGGACCCCACAAAGCGGGCAAATAAGCGCATACCAGAATATCCCACAAAGCGGGACCCCACAAAGCGGGCAAATCAGCGCATACCCTTTACCATTTCTGGCAAAGGTCCAGACAATCCCACACACCAGAGTACAAAAGGGCAGTTTCAACAATAAGTAGCATATATCGGAAGCACACGCGGAACAACAAAGCGTACATGTGCCTTTACGAGTCAATCCGAAGTAAGCAATAATCTTTCACAAGTATATTCAGATTTGAAAGGAATTGAAAGCAAGGGCACATATGGAATCCAAGCAATCACATATAACTCAATTCAATAAGAAGATTTGATGAATTCAATGTCCAAAGGAATGAAACTGGAATAGGCACATATCAAAAGCAAATGCGGAACAATAGGATATACATGTGCCTATATGAGTCAATACGATATAGCATAAACGTTACACAACAGTTTTCAAGAATGCAATAATTTTAAGGACAAGAGCATACAAGAATTCAAAGCAGTAATATAAAGCTCAATTGAATAAGAAAGCTAAAGGATATCAATTTCCAAAGGAATGAAACCAGAATATGAGAAATCGACCAAAGCTCGATTTCGGGCAGAATACAGAAGGCACATTGAACAAATGATTCAAACTATCAATCGTGCTCAAATTTACTCAGAAATAATCATTGGATAATACTTTCAGATAAGACAGGCTTCATATGTATTGAACTGTCCAACAGAGAGAGTTACAAATAATTTGGTAAGCAAGTGTCGTAGAACAAAATCTCTGTTGGCAGAATTCATAATGTCAGATTCAACAGATAACTGGACAGGTGTTTGGATTCCAAATCTTTCAATCCATATATCAAGGAAAGGTCTATGAGTCTAGTTTCCAATGAAATCAGTTTTGAACAAATCAGAGTTTCCAACAAAGACTTATAGGCAGCTCGGTATCAAAAGGTCAGAATCTCAGAAGTTGCACAGATTCGAATCGTTACGTCTAAACAGGAGATATATCAAATGCAAGGCTAGAACAATTCAAAGTTCCTCATATTCAAAGCAAATGTAGAGATAAAAATGGCAGTGAGGAACGATCAGGATACTTGCAATAGGAAAGATTAGAGCAATTATAGGAGGAACGAACAGGGAACTTGCAATAAGACATATCAGAGCAATTATAGGAGAAACGAACAGGGAACTTGCAATAGAAAGAATTGAAACAAGCGGGAAACTTGCCTTTCAAAGATTTCGATCCGAAGATCCAAAGAAGTTGCCAGCCCAAATCCTTCTACTTTTCCTTCGTGTCCTCTCTCTGTTTCGTTTTGTGTTCTCGTTTTCTTCCTTTCTTCGCAACTACACCACGTGTCGAACATCGAGGCACAGTCACCTGCTCTTTCTTACTCTCATTCCTTCTTTTTCTTTCCTAAACGCAGCTGCCACAGCCGCCGCCGCTGCGGCTGCCACAATCGCAGCCCCTTCCACCGCACTACCTTCCTTCCTCCCTTCTCTCGCAGACATAACTGTTGCATACGCAGTCGCTGCCGCTGCGGCCGCAATCCCGTCCGCAGCCCCTTTTTCCCCCTTTCCTTTCTTTTCTTTCCCAGCTGCAACTGCCGCAGTCGCAGTCGCAACCATGGTCGCAGCCACCACAGCCGCAGCCTCTTCTTTCTCCCCTGCTCTATTTCCTCTCCTTCTCTTCCAGCTGCAGCTGCCACTGCCACAGCTGCCTCTCCTTCTCCTCTTCCTCTCTTCTTCCCTTTTCCTTTCTCTTCTTCTTCCTTTCCTCCTCTTCTTTCCCAGCTGCACTGCTGCAGTCGCAGCCTCAGCCGCGGCCACAGCCTCTTCTTCCTCCCCTGCTCATCTTCCCCTCCTCTTCTTCCTCCCCTTCTTTCCCTTCTCTTCTTCCTCTCCTTCCCTTCTTCCTTTCTTTTCTTCTTCTCCTCTTCTTCTTCCCTCCTCCTCCCCGGCGTCACACACACCCTCTCCTCTGTTTCCTCTGCAGGAAACAGAGGTATCACAACCTCTTCTCCTGCTTCCTCTTCTTCTTCTCTTCCTCTTCTCTTTCTTCTCCTCTTCGAACGCCCCACACCTCTTCTCTGTTTCCACCTGCAGGAAACAGAGGTGCTGCAGCCCTAGCTGCTGCCACCTCTCGCTCCTCTCCCTCTTCCCTCTCTTTTCCCTCTTCCTCTCCTTCTCTTCTTCTCCTCTTCCCTTTTCCTCCCCAACGCCACACACCTCCTCGCTGCAGCCTTGCCGCAGCTATCTTCTTCTTCTTCTTCTTCTCCTTCCTCCCCTTCTTCTTCCCGGCGTCACACACACCCTCTCCTCTGTTTCCTCTGCAGGGAACAGAGGTATCACAACCTCTTCTCCTGCTTCCCCTTCTCCTTCTCTTCCTCTTCTTCTTCTTCTGCTCTTCTCCTACTCGACACCCCACACGTCTCCTCTGTTTCCACCTGCAGGAAACAGAGGTGCTGCAGCCCTAGCTGCTGCCACCTCTCGCTCCACTCCGTCTTCCCTCTCTTTTCCCTCTTCTTCTCCTTCTCTTCTTCTCCTCTTCCCTTTTCCTCCCCAAGGCCACACACCTCCTCGCTGCAGCCTTGCCGCAGCTATCCTCCTCTCTTCTTCTTCTTCTTCTTCTTCTTCTTCTTCTTCTTCTTCCCTTTTCATCCTCAACGCCCCACACATCCTCTCCTCTGTTTCCACCTGCGGGAAACAGAGGTGCTGCAGCCCTAGCTGTTGCAGCTGCCTCTCTTTCTCCTCTCCATCTTCCCTCTCTTCTACTTCTTCTTTTCTTCTCTTCTCCCTCTTCTTCCTCTCTTCTTTTCCCTCTTCTTCTCTTCTCCCTCTACTTCTCTTCTTCTTCTCCCCACGCCCCACCGCTTCTCTCTGTTTCCCGAAGAAACAGAGAGAGCGTGGGAGGCGATGGGATAAAACCGAAGTTTTCGGTTTTCTTTATTTTCTTCTTTTTACAACTTAACAGTTTAGTCCTTGAAATTTCCATATTTATATATAGGTCCTCCGATTTATAAATAAATCTTTATTAATAAGTTTCAAAAGTGAGGGATATTACACTCTCCCCTCCTTAAAAGAAAATTTAGTCCTCTAAATTGATCATAGCTCAATCGATGAAAAGATGAGGATTATGATATCTTTATTTCCTCCTCCTACTCTTAAATAGTTTCATCAATACAATACAATTACATAGTTATCCACGAGTGACCGAAATATTCTCCTCCTTGATCCTCAATAGACGGTAACCCGACCTTCAATAAATTTCTAAAAATACTTGCGCACCCTACAGTTAATCAAGCAAGTCGTTACTTCATGAAATACTCATTTTTTATGGTCACCTGATTCAATTGTCTATAATCATTACAAAGCCTCAATGTTCCATACATCTTTTTAACTAACACCGGAGCACCCCATGATGAAATATTAAGCCAAATAAAATCCTCATTTAATAATCCTTGTAGTTGCTTTTCCAATTCCACTTACTCAAATGATATCTTTCTGTAGAGAGGCTTAGATATTGGGATTGTCCCAAGGACTAAATCAAAAGCAAGATCACATTTGGAGATAATCCAAACAAGTCATCCTGGGATACATTAGGCAAGGAGATAAATAATGTCCAATACTCTCAAAATAAAAGATCGGCTGATCAAATATGCAAAAAGTGATCATTGGTTATATACCAATCCATACTGGTATGATAAAAAGATAGCCAATCCATACCAAGTATAATATCATAACTCCAAATCTCTCGGAGAACTAAATCAGCAAAAGTTCAAGTTCTCCAACAAAAATCAAACAAGAGGACCAGATTCAAGTTCGTTATCAAAGAGTCTCCAATGATTGTACTTACATATAGCACATAATGTAGTGGTCTAGGTTGAATACCCAAGTGATAGACAAAATATTCCGAATCAAATCATAGATGGGACCCATGGTCAAACAAATATTTGCATTCTTTCATAAACATGCATAATACCTTTGACCAATAATTCATAAGTTTCAGAATCATATTCAGTGATAGCATACACTCTGACATGGGCTGATGATTTATGAGGCAGTGACTCTTTCTTATTGTTCAAAAGGCAGTCTTTTATTTTATGATCCAACTTTCTACAAGCAAAATAGACTCCAATCACCCGAAACACAAATTTGTTTCATAATTTAACTTATAATTCACACATGATTGAGTCTTTTGTGATGACTTCCCATTTCAAATCCAAAGGTCTTGACCCTCTTGTTATTACTTTCTGATTCATTTCCAATCATATTTTTATTGCTAAACTTATCCTTATCATTCTTGCCACATATCTCCAAAAATTCTTTTCATTGTTGCCAATAATAATCAGCCTCTACTTCCAATATAAGGTAGCAAAAGAAATCTTTTGATCATTAGAACAATTTTGTATATCAAACATCTTCTCCATTTGCATCATCCATTTTTCTACCACCAATGAAATTAGGTTCATCATGCTTCTGCTACGCCACTCTGATTGAATATCCCCGATCAATCCTTTCATTCCCCTTAATTAATCAGAAACAAATGAAATAGGAGGACCAAATGTCCTCATCATCCTATATTCCTAAAATGCACCAAAGAAAAATTTCCACCAATCACTAAAGTTCATTAGACCTCAATATATTTTGCATGTCAACATATCAAATATTTCAGTAATCCTCAAACAATGCTCTGATACCACTTCTATCACGCCCCTCAAACATATCCATGATTTTTAAAAAAATTTCATCACAGACAAATCCAAGATCCAAACTAACGTTTGAGGACACTGAAAAACTTTCAATCAAATTCACATCCATAAAACCTGTGCATTTTAAAATCATATATCACATCACTCGATAATTCACATTTATGGCAACCCAAGCCAACTTGACAAATATGAACAACATTTATAAATCCACAAGCTAAATAAATTATACAATCAGAACTCCAACTATTCACCACAAGTTCATATCGTCATAAATTAGACTTAACATTCCGAAATTCCAAATAAGAGAGATCTTCTAACACTTTTACACAGTATATCCATTTCGATTCATCGACAACATTTCATTACATACAAAACATACTTATACAACAATATCATAATAACCACCCAGACTTGCCCATAATTCTGAATAGCTATCCACGGCCTCAGCCCAAATCAACATCTCGAAGAGTGACAAGCTAACCTGAAAGATTTATATAACAACGGAGTGAGACAAAAACGGCTCAGCAAGTGACAAAGCATATTCAGAACAAAAGGAACGGTTTCAAACGAGAAAGATATCATAATGCAAGGCAGAATACAAGAATTCTCAAGGATACCATCTCAATCGATACCAAATCATACGTATCATGTCATTCAAAACATATTTGATCCATAACGAATGGAGCATAGAGTAATTGGAACATATCAATGGCAGATAGGACATTTCAGAACATATCAGTTCATAGCAAAAAGAGCACAGAGTAATTGGAGCATATCAGTAACAAATGAAACATATCGGAGCTTATCAATGGCAGATAGGACATTTCAGAACATATCAGTTCATAGCAAATGGAGCACAGAGTAATTGGAGCATATCAGTAACAAAGGAAACATATCGGAGCTTATCAATGGCAGATAGGACATTTCAGAACATATCAGTTCATAGCAAATGGAGCACAGAGTAATTGGAGCATATCAATGGCAGATGAAATGTTCCGGAGCATATCAACGACATATGGAACATTTCGAAGCATATTATCAGTGAATGAAGCATTTCATAGCATAACAAAAACAAATATCGTACAGAAGCTCAAACGTCGTCTTTGACGTTGCAAACATATCAATCTTATCCAAAGCATGTACAGAAACACATAACCAAAGCTCTGGATATCATATCAAACATACAGAAGGTGTAGTGGGATCTCAGTCAGAATGTGATTCATCCATTTCTGAATGACCACCTGACAAAAGTCTCCCACGTCTGGGAGCTCCATCCACCCACGTCTAGGTGAAGTCAAAGGGGGCCGGCAGAGCATCGCAGGCTCTAAGCAATATCCCACAAAGCGGGACCCCACAAAGCGGGCAAATCAGCGCATACCCTTTACCATTTCTGGCAAAGGTCCAGACAATCCCACACACCAGAGTACAAAAGGGCAGTTTCAACAATAAGTAGCATATATCGGAAGCACACGCGGAACAACAAAGCGTACATGTGCCTTTACGAGTCAATCCGAAGTAAGCAATAATCTTTCACAAGTATATTCAGATTTGAAAGGAATTGAAAGCAAGGGCACATATGGAATCCAAGCAATCACATATAACTCAATTCAATAAGAAGATTTGATGAATTCAATGTCCTAAGGAATGAAACTGGAATAGGCACATATCGAAAGCAAATGCGGAACAATAGGATATACATGTGCCTATATGAGTCAATACGATATAGCATAAACGTTATACAACAGTTTTCAAGAATGCAATAATTTTAAGGACAAGAGCATACAAGAATTCAAAGCAGTAATATAAAGCTCAATTGAATAAGAAAGCTAAAGGATATCAATTTCCAAAGGAATGAAACCAGAATATGAGAAATCGACCAAAGCTCGATTTCGGGCAGAATACAGAAGGCACATTGAACAAATGATTCAAACTATCAATCGTGCTCAAATTTACTCAGAAATAATCATTGGATAATACTTTCAGATAAGACAGGCTTCATATGTATTGAACTGTCCAACAGAGAGAGTTACAAATAATTTGGTAAGCAAGTGTCGTAGAACAAAATCTCTGTTGGCAGAATTCATAATGTCAGATTCAACAGATAACTGGACAGGTGTTTGGATTCCAAATCTTTCAATCCATATATCAAGGAAAGGTCTATGAGTCTAGTTTCCAATGAAATCAGTTTTGAACAAATCAGAGTTTCCAACAAAGACTTATAGGCAGCTCGGTATAAAAAGGTCAGAATCTCAGAAGTTGCACAGATTCGAATCGTTACGTCTAAACAGGAGATATATCAAATGCAAGGCTAGAACAATTCAAAGTTCCTCATATTCAAAGCAAATGTAGAGATAAAAATGGCAGTGAGGAACGATCAGGATACTTGCAATAGGAAAGATTAGAGCAATTATAGGAGGAACGAACAGGGAACTTGCAATAAGACATATCAGAGCAATTATAGGAGAAACGAACAGGGAACTTGCAATAGAAAGAATTGAAACAAGCGGGAAACTTGCCTTTCAAAGATTTCGATCCGAAGATCCAAAGAAGGTGCCAGCCCAAATCCTTCTACTTTTCCTTCGTGTCCTCTCTCTGTTTCGTTTTGTGTTCTCGTTTTCTTCCTTTCTTTGCAACTACACCACGTGTCGAACATCGAGGCACAGTTACCTGCTCTTTCTTACTCTCATTCCTTCTTTTTCTTTCCTAAACGCAGCTGCCACAGCCGCCGCCGCTGCCGCTGCCACAATCGCAGCCCCTTCCACCGCACTACCTTCCTTCCTCCCTTCTCTCGCAGACATAACTGCTGCATACGCAGTCGCTGCCGCTGCGGCCGCAATCCCGTCCGCAGCCCCTTTTTCCCCCTTTCCTTTCTTTTCTTTCCCAGCTGCAACTACCGCAGTCGCAGTCGCAACCATGGCCGCAGCCACCACAGCCGCAGCCTCTTCTTTCTCCCCTGCTCTATTTCCTCTCCTTCTCTTCCAGCTGCAGCTGCCACTGCCACAGCTGCCTCTCCTTCTCCTCTTCCTCTCTTCTTCCCTTTTCCTTTCTCTTCTTCTTCCTTTCCTCCTCTTCTTTCCCAGCTGCACTGCTGCAGTCGCAGCCTCAGCCGCGGCCACAGCCTCTTCTTCCTCCCCTGCTCATCTTCCTCTCCTTCTTCTCTTCCAACTGTAGCTGCCATCGCCGCAGCCGCAGCCCCTTCTTTCCCTTCTCTTCTTCCTCTCCTTCCCTTCTTCCTTTCTTTTCTTCTTCTCCTCTTCTTCTTCCCTCCTCCTCCCCGGCGTCACACACACCCTCTCCTCTGTTTCCTCTGCAGGAAACAGAGGTATCACAACCTCTTCTCCTGCTTCCTCTTCTTCTTCTCTTCCTCTTCTCCTTCTTCTCCTCTTCGAACGCCCCACACCTCTTCTCTGTTTCCACCTGCAGGAAACAGAGGTGCTGCAGCCCTAGCTGCTGCCACCTCTCGCTCCTCTCCCTCTTCCCTCTCTTTTCCCTCTTCCTCTCCTTCTCTTCTTCTCCTCTTCCCTTTTCCTCCCCAACGCCACACACCTCCTCGCTGCAGCCTTGCCGCAGCTATCTTCTTCTTCTTCTTCTTCTCCTTCCTCCCCTTCTTCTTCCCGGCGTCACACACACCCTCTCCTCTGTTTCCTCTGCAGGGAACAGAGGTATCACAACCTCTTCTCCTGCTTCCCCTTCTCCTTCTCTTCCTCTTCTTCTTCTTCTGCTCTTCTCCTACTCGACACCCCACACATCTCCTCTGTTTCCACCTGCAGGAAACAGAGGTGCTGCAGCCCTAGCTGCTGCCACCTCTCGCTCCACTCCGTCTTCCCTCTCTTTTCCCTCTTCTTCTCCTTCTCTTCTTCTCCTCTTCCCTTTTCCTCCCCAAGGCCACACACCTCCTCGCTGCAGCCTTGCCGCAGCTATCCTCCTCTCTTCTTCTTCTTCTTTTTCTTCTTCTTCTTCTTCCCTTTTCATCCTCAACGCCCCACACATCCTCTCCTCTGTTTCCACCTGCGGGAAACAGAGGTGCTGCAGCCCTAGCTGTTGCAGCTGCCTCTCTTTCTCCTCTCCATCTTCCCTCTCTTCTACTTCTTCTTTTCTTCTCTTCTCCCTCTTCTTCCTCTCTTCTTTTCCCTCTTCTTCTCTTCTCCCTCTACTTCTCTTCTTCTTCTCCCCACGCCCCACCGCTTCTCTCTGTTTCCCGAAGAAACAGAGAGAGCGTGGGAGGCGGTGGGATAAAACCGAAGTTTTTGGTTTTCTTTATTTTCTTCTTTTTACAACTTAACAGTTTAGTCCTTGAAATTTCCATATTTATATATAGGTCCTCCGATTTATAAATAAATCTTTATTAATAAGTTTCAAAAGTGAGGGATATTACACTCTCCCCTCCTTAAAAGAAAATTTAGTCCTCTAAATTGATCATAGCTCAATCGATGAAAAGATGAGGATTATGATATCTTTATTTCCTCCTCCTACTCTTAAATAGTTTCATCAATACAATACAATTACATAGTTATCCACGAGTGACCGAAATATTCTCCTCCTTGATCCTCAATAGACGGTAACCCGACCTTCAATAAATTTCTAAAAATACTTGCGCACCCTACAGTTAATCAAGCAAGTCGTTACTTCAGGAAATACTCATTTTTTATGGTCACCTGATTCAATTGTCTATAATCATTACAAAGCCTCAATGTTCCATACATCTTTTTAACTAACACCGGAGCACCCCATGATGAAATATTAAGCCAAATAAAATCCTCATTTAATAATCCTTGTAGTTGCTTTTCCAATTCCACTTACTCAAATGATATCTTTCTGTAGAGAGGCTTAGATATTGGGATTGTCCCAAGGACTAAATCAAAAGCAAGATCACATTTGGAGATAATCCAAACAAGTCATCCTGGGATACATTAGGCAAGGAGATAAATAATGTCCAATACTCTCAAAATAAAAGATCGGCTGATCAAATATGCAAAAAGTGATCATTGGTTATATACCAATCCATACTGGTATGATAAGAAGATAGCCAATCCATACCAAGTATAATATCATAACTCCAAATCTCTAGGAGAACTAAATCAGCAAAAGTTCAAGTTCTCCAACAAAAATCAGACAAGAGGACCAGATTCAAGTTCGTTATCAAAGAATCTCCAATGATTGTACTTACATATAGCATATAATGTAGTGGTCTAGGTTGAATACCCAAGTGATAGGCAAAATATTCCGAATCAAATCATAGATGGGACCCATGGTCAAACAAATATTTGCATTCTTTCATAAACATGCATAATACCTTTGACCACTAATTCATAAGTTTCAGAATCATATTCAGTGATAGCATGCACTCTAACATGGGCTGATGATTTATGAGGCAGTGACTCTTTCTTATTGTTCAAAGGGCAGTCTTTTATTTTATGATCCAACTTTCTACAAGCAAAATAGACTCCAATCACCCGAAACACAAATTTGTTTCATAATTTAACTTATAATTCACACATGATTGAGTCTTTAGTGACGACTTCCCATTTCAAATCCAAAGGTCTTGACCCTCTTGTTATTACTTTCTGATTCATTTCCAATCATATTTTTATTGCTAAACTTATCCTTATCATTCTTGCCACATATCTCCAAAAATTCTTTTCATTGTTGCCAATAATAATCAGCCTCTACTTCCAATATAAGGTAGCAAAAGAAATCTTTTGATCATTAGAACAATTTTGTATATCAAACATCTTCTCCATTTGCATCATCCATTTTTCTACCACCAATGAAATTAGGTTCATCATGCTTCTGCTACGCCACTCTGATTGAATATCCCCGATCAATCCTTTCATTCCCCTTAATTAATCAGAAACAAATGAAATAGGAGGACCAAATGTCCTCATCATCCTAGATTCCTAAAATGCACCAAAGAAAAATTTCCACCAATCACTAAAGTTCATTAGACCTCAATATATTTTGCATGTCAACATATCAAATATTTCAGTAATCCTCAAACAATGCTCTAATACCACCTCTATCACGCCCCTCAAATATATCCATCATTTTTAAAAATATTTCATCACAGACCAATCCAGGATCCAAACTAACGTTTGAGGACACTGAAAAACATTCAATCAAATTCACATCCATAAAACCTGTGCATTTTAAAATCATATATCACATCACTCGATAATTCACATTTATGGCAACCCAAGCCAACTTGACAAACATGAACAACATTTATAAATCCACAAGCTAAATAAATTATACAATCAGAACTCCAACTATTCACCACAAGTTCATATCGTCATAAATTAGACTTAACATTCCGAAATTCCAAATAAGAGAGATCTTCTAACACTTTTACACAGTATATCCATTTCGATTCATCGACAACATTTCATTACATACAAAACATACTTATACAACAATATCATAATAACCACCCAGACTTGCCCATAATTCTGAATAGCTATCCACGGCCTCAGCCCAAATCAATATCTCGAAGAGTGACAAGCTGACCTGAAAGATTTATATAACAACGGAGTGAGCCAAAAACGGCTCAGCAAGTGACAAAGCATATTCAGAACAAAAGGAACGGTTTCAAACGAGTAAGGTATCATAATTCAAGGCAGAATACAAGAATTCTCAAGGATACCATCTCAATAGATACCAAATCATACGTATCATGTCATTCAAAACATATTTGATCCATAACGAATGGAGCATAGAGTAATTGGAACATATCAATGGCAGATAGGACATTTCAGAACATATCAGTTCATAGCAAAAGGAGCACAGAGTAATTGGAGCATATCAGTAACAAATGAAACATATCGGAGCTTATCAATGGCAGATAGGACATTTCAGAACATATCAGTTCATAGCAAATGGAGCACAGAGTAATTGGAGCATATCAGTAACAAAGGAAACATATCGGAGCTTATCAATGGCAGATAGGACATTTCAGAACATATCAGTTCATAGCAAATGGAGCACAGAGTAATTGGAGCATATCAATGGCAGATGAAATGTTCCGGAGCATATCAACGACATATGGAACATTTCGAAGCATATTATCAGTGAATGAAGCATTTCAGAGCATAACAAAAACAAATATCGTACAGAAGCTCAAACGTCGTCTTTGACGTTGCAAACATATCAATCTTATCCAAAGCATGTACAGAAACACATAACCAAAGCTCTGGATATCATATCAAACATACAGAAGGTGTAGTGGGATCTCAGTCAGAATGTGATTCATCCATTTCTGAATGACCACCTGACAAAAGTCTCCCACGTCTGGGAGCTCCATCCACCCACGTCTAGGTGAAGTCAAAGGGGGCCGGCAGAGCATCGCAGGCTCTAAGCAATATCCCACAAAGCGGGACCCCACAAAGCGGGCAAATAAGCGCATACCAGAATATCCCACAAAGCGGGACCCCACAAAGCGGGCAAATCAGCGCATACCCTTTACCATTTCTGGCAAAGGTCCAGACAATCCCACACACCAGAGTACAAAAGGGCAGTTTCAACAATAAGTAGCATATATCGGAAGCACACGCGGAACAACAAAGCGTACATGTGCCTTTACGAGTCAATCCGAAGTAAGCAATAATCTTTCACAAGTATATTCAGATTTGAAAGGAATTGAAAGCAAGGGCACATATGGAATCCAAGCAATCACATATAACTCAATTCAATAAGAAGATTTGATGAATTCAATGTCCAAAGGAATGAAACTGGAATAGGCACATATCGAAAGCAAATGCGGAACAATAGGATATACATGTGCCTATATGAGTCAATACGATATAGCATAAACGTTACACAACAGTTTTCAAGAATGCAATAATTTTAAGGACAAGAGCATACAAGAATTCAAAGCAGTAATATAAAGCTCAATTGAATAAGAAAGCTAAAGGATATCAATTTCCAAAGGAATGAAACCAGAATATGAGAAATCGACCAAAGCTCGATTTCGGGCAGAATACAGAAGGCACATTGAACAAATGATTCAAACTATCAATCGTGCTCAAATTTACTCAGAAATAATCATTGGATAATACTTTCAGATAAGACAGGCTTCATATGTATTGAACTGTCCAACAGAGAGAGTTACAAATAATTTGGTAAGCAAGTGTCGTAGAACAAAATCTCTGTTGGCAGAATTCATAATGTCAGATTCAACAGATAACTGGACAGGTGTTTGGATTCCAAATCTTTCAATCCATATATCAAGGAAAGGTCTATGAGTCTAGTTTCCAATGAAATCAGTTTTGAACAAATCAGAGTTTCCAACAAAGACTTATAGGCAGCTCGGTATCAAAAGGTCAGAATCTCAGAAGTTGCACAGATTCGAATCGTTACGTCTAAACAGGAGATATATCAAATGCAAGGCTAGAACAATTTAAAGTTCCTCATATTCAAAGCAAATGTAGAGATAAAAATGACAGTGAGGAACGATCAGGATACTTGCAATAGAAAAGATTAGAGCAATTATAGGAGGAACGAACAGGGAACTTGCAATAAGACATATCAGAGCAATTATAGGAGAAACGAACAGGGAACTTGCAATAGAAAGAATTGAAAAAAGCGGGAAACTTGCCTTTCAAAGATTTCGATCCGAAGATCCAAAGAAGGTGCCAGCCCAAATCCTTCTACTTTTCCTTCGTGTCCTCTCTCTGTTTCGTTTTGTGTTCTCGTTTTCTTCCTTTCTTCCCAACTACACCACGTGTCGAACATCGAGGCACAGTCACCTGCTCTTTCTTACTCTCATTCCTTCTTTTTCTTTCCTAAACGCAGCTGCCGCCGCTGCCACTGCCACAATCGCAGCCCCTTCCACCGCACTACCTTCCTTCCTCCCTTCTCTCGCAGACATAACTGCTGCATACGCAGTCGCTGCCGCTGCGGTCGCAATCCCGTCCGCAGCCCCTTTTTCCCCCTTTCCTTTCTTTTCTTTCCCAGCTGCAACTACCGCAGTCGCAGTCGCAACCATGGCCGCAGCCACCACAGCCGCAGCCTCTTCTTTCTCCCCTGCTCTATTTCCTCTCCTTCTCTTCCAGCTGCAGCTGCCACTGCCACAGCTGCCTCTCCTTCTCCTCTTCCTCTCTTCTTCCCTTTTCCTTTCTCTTCTTCTTCCTTTCCTCCTCTTCTTTCCCAGCTGCACTGCTGCAGTCGCAGCCTCAGCCGCGGCCACAGCCTCTTCTTCCTCCCCTGCTCATCTTCCTCTCCTTCTTCTCTTCCAACTGTAGCTGCCATCGCCGCAGCCGCAGCCCCTTCTTTCCCTTCTCTTCTTCCTCTCCTTCCCTTCTTCCTTTCTTTTCTTCTTCTCCTCTTCTTCTTCCCTCCTCCTCCCCGGCGTCACACACACCCTCTCCTCTGTTTCCTCTGCAGGAAACAGAGGTATCACAACCTCTTCTCCTGCTTCCTCTTCTTCTTCTCTTCCTCTTCTCCTTCTTCTCCTCTTCGAACGCCCCACACCTCTTCTCTGTTTCCACCTGCAGGAAACAGAGGTGCTGCAGCCCTAGCTGCTGCCACCTCTCGCTCCTCTCCCTCTTCCCTCTCTTTTCCCTCTTCCTCTCCTTCTCTTCTTCTCCTCTTCCCTTTTCCTCCCCAACGCCACACACCTCCTCGCTGCAGCCTTGCCGCAGCTATCTTCTTCTTCTTCTTCTTCTTCTCCTTCCTCCCCTTCTTCTTCCCAGCGTCACACACACCCTCTCCTTTGTTTCCTCTGCAGGGAACAGAGGTATCACAACCTCTTCTCCTGCTTCCCCTTCTCCTTCTCTTCCTCTTCTTCTTCTTCTGCTCTTCTCCTACTCGACACCCCACACGTCTCCTCTGTTTCCACCTGCAGGAAACAGAGGTGCTGCAGCCCTAGCTGCTGCCACCTCTCGCTCCACTCCGTCTTCCCTCTCTTTTCCCTCTTCTTCTCCTTCTCTTCTTCTCCTCTTCCCTTTTCCTCCCCAAGGCCACACACCTCCTCGCTGCAGCCTTGCCGCAGCTATCCTCCTCTCTTCTTCTTCTTCTTCTTCTTCTTCTTCTTCTTCTTCTTCCCTTTTCATCCTCAACGCCCCACACATCCTCTCCTCTGTTTCCACCTGCGGGAAACAGAGGTGCTGCAGCCCTAGCTGCTGCAGCTGCCTCTCTTTCTCCTCTCCATCTTCCCTCTCTTCTACTTCTTCTTTTCTTCTCTTCTCCCTCTTCTTCCTCTCTTCTTTTCCCTCTTCTTCTCTTCTCCCTCTACTTCTCTTCTTCTTCTCCCCACGCCCCACCGCTTCTCTCTGTTTCCCGAAGAAACAGAGAGAGCGTGGGAGGCGGTGGGATAAAACCGAAGTTTTCGATTTTCTTTATTTTCTTCTTTTTACAACTTAACAGTTTAGTCCTTGAAATTTCCATATTTACATATAGGTCCTCCGATTTATAAATAAATCTTTATTAATAAGTTTCAAAAGTGAGGGATATTACACTGCATGCCTATGATTAAGTTATAATCACACGAGGAGGCACAGTGGGAGCATGGAAGCGATAGCGGTAACCACAAGATGGACGATCGCAATGCATGGAGATGCGTCGAGATGCCGACGGAATCGACGAGAACGAGATGAATAATCATATGGCATAGAGATGCACCGCTGCACACATAGTTCTTGATGTGAGTGATTAGGCCCACTGGCTCGAGCCTGATCACATTAGACTGTGGTCCATAATCATCTAGTGTGATTGCTTATACACCTACTAGATATGTATATATATTTACATGTGATTTAGATATATATTAAATATGTATATGTGTGACATGTTATATTAGGAGATTAAATCATAGAAACCCCTCTCTCGATAATATTAAGTCGGTAAACTTGAGGCAATTAGATTGACCCACGTGACCTTCCATCATTATAGGTAGGGACCGATTCCCGGTGTAGGTTGAGTTGGTCGAGTCCCTTGAGGCTCACCTACATCGTGATTCACTATCTTGCCTATGACATAGAGATGTCACCGGTGACCTGAGGATATTGTATGCTTGGTCGAGTCCCTATAGGGTATATCATCGAATCAGACTCATCTTATAACGATGGTGTTGACTTAACTGAACATCATGGTTGGTCGAGTCCCTCGAGACCATGATGATTCGGAGGCCAAACAGGATAGGAATCATAATGAGTTGTGATTGGCAAGAGTTGCCTACCTTTCGGGCTTAGTGTGATTGGTCGAGTCCCTCAAGATTACACTAAGACGCTGATTGGATCTTGATCCCCACTAGAAGTCTGCCGGAGACTTCCGTTTAACGTGCTGAGAGTGTCACGTGACTTGCCGGTAAAATAGTGGGAGCATATTAAGATAGAAGTCCATATCTTGATTATTTATTTCTGTAAAATCTATATGCTATTTATTTCTACTATATCTTTATTTTTAGAAAATGTCGCTTTCAAATCCCTTACATGACATGATATTAACCACCTTACTGGTCCAAATTATACAGATTGGCTCTACAACTTGAGAATTGTTCTCACGGTAGAGAAAATTGTGTATGTCCTTGATACAGTGATGCCTACGCTCAAGGAAGGGGCAAGTGAGGATGAGATCGATTGCTACGTGAAGTACATTGATGACTCCACTCTTGCTCAGTATTATATGTTGGGCTCTATGACTCCTACATTATAGAGACAATATGAAAAGATGGATACCAGATCCATTCTCCTACATGTTCGTAAACTGTTTGAGGAATAGGAAAGGACTCAGCGATATGAGATATCCAAGGGCCTCTTTCATGCTAGGATGACTGAGGGGACACCGATTCAGAACCATATCTTAAAGAAGATTGAGTGGATAAAGAAACTCACAGGTCTAGGAATGGTCCTAGAGAATAACTCGTGTGTGGACATTGTGCTTCAGTCCCTACCAAATTCCTTTTCACAGTTCATATTGAATTTTAATACGAACAAGCTTGATGTGACTCTTCCGGAGCTCCTTAATATATTGAGGGAGGAAGAGAGCACTTGTTAGAACCCTTGCAGATTCTAAACTTGGGGTTGATCTCTTTAGGGGATCGGCCTCCTTGGAACTCTATAGGGGTTCCTCCCTCCAAGTTGCTGCTTAAAGGCTGTAGAAAAGATTCATCTATTGCTTAAGAAAAGAGAAGGAATACATGGCTATTTATAGGGTTTCTAAACCCTAACTCCTAATAGGACTCCTACTTAAGACTCTTACTTCTAACCAACTCATAATAGGACTCCTACTCAAGACTCCTATTCCCTTACAACTCCTAATTCTTCTCTAAGAAAAAACCTCCTACATGAATGTCCCTCTCAATTAGGACTCTCCTAGCTAGAGTCCTAACAGAATGTCCCTCTCAATTAGGACTCTCCTAGCTAGAGTCCTAACAAACCTGCCCTCTTCAAATCAGCCTTGTCCTCAAGGCTGAGATTCCATGAACTCAAGGAACCGGGTCTTCAGCCCTTCATATGGTTCCCATTGGCGTCTTCAAGTGGTAGATTATTCCAATGCACTAGTACTTCAGTAGAGGGATGTTGGTGACGCATCACGATCCTGCGATCGAGGATGGCTTGTGGTTAGGCTTGAATAACTCCATCCTTAGTTGTGTTGGGCAGTTGGATCTGGGGTGACTCGTGTTCTCCCAACTTGGGCTTTAGGCATGATACGTGGATGACAAGGTGAATTTTGGCATCCTCAGGTAATTTAAGTCTGTACGCCACGGCTCCAATATGCTCTGTGATCTGATAGGGCCCATAAAAACGTGGGGATAGCTTCATGGAGGCTCGAGTGTTGATAGAGAGTTGCTTGTATGGTTGTAGGCGAAGATAAACCCAATCTCCCACTGAAAATTCTCTTTCACTTCGTCGTGTGTCGGCTTACTGCTTCATTCTGGCTTGAGCGGTAGAGAGATTATCTTTTAACAGTTGTAAGAGTTTGTCCCTATCAATCAATTCTTGGTCAACCTGATCTACCTTGGCCAAGCCAATTACATACTTTGGAATCACAGGGGCTGGTCGACCATACAATGCTTCATAAGGGGCACATTTTGTAGATGAATGATATATAGTATTATACCACCATTTGGCCCAGGGAAGCCATTTCGCCCACTCTTTTGGTCGGTCGCTAGCGAAACACCAGAGGTACGTCTCTAAGCACCTATTTACCACCTCTGTTTGGCCGTCAGTTTGTGGATGATACGCTGTGCTCATCTTGAGTTTGGTGCCTTGTAACTGAAATAACTCAGTCCAAAATTTACTAGTGAAGATTCTGTCACGATCACTTATGATGGACCTTGGCATCCCATGCAGTTTAACAATATTTTCTATGAAAATCTGGGTAATACTAGCAGTAGTGTAGGGATTTCTCACAGCACAAAAATGAGCATATTTCGTAAGTCGATCAACTACCACGAGAATCGTGCTTTTACCTTTGGAAGATGGCAGCCCTTCAATAAAGTCCATGGAGATGTCAGTCCACACTGAGTCTGGTATGGGTAGTGGTTGTAGCTTCCCTGGATTTGCCATAGTTTCACCCTTGTGTTGTTGACATACATCACATTGGGCACATATTCAGCAATAATTTTTTTTATCCCTCTCCAATAAAAAATTTGCTTCACTCTTTTGTAGGTTCCTAGGAATCCCGAGTGCCTTGCTGAAGGTATGGAGTGCATTTCATGCAAGATGATTGCGATGCAAGGGGAGTCAGGTATAAGCACAATGCGACCTTTGTAGCGTAGATCCCTCGAATCCCAAGTGTAGTGGGCTATTGCACTTGGATCCTCCTCCAATTTTTTTATGATGTTGCTGATCTCTAGATCCTTCTTCCATTCTTCCCTAATGTCCTCGAGTAGACCGGTGGTAGGAAGGGAGATGGCTGAAACCTTAGCTTGTGCAGGTAGTTGTGAGAGTGCATCTACAACAACGTTTTCTTTCCCCTTTTTGTAAATAATTTCATAATCAAATCCAAGAAGTTTGGTTACCCATTTTTGCTGCTCAGAGGATGATATCTTTTGCTCCAAAAAGTACTTGAGGCTTTTATGGTCAGTTTTAATTTGAAATCGCCGGCCGATCAGGTAGGGTCTCCACCTCGTTACTGCGTGTACAATGGCAAGCATCTCCTTATCATATACTGACATGTTTTGATGGGAGGGAGATAATGCCTTGCTAGTGTATGCGAGTGGTCGACCATTTTGCATGAGAACGACTCCAATTCCGACTCTAGATGCGTCGGCCTCAATGATGAAGGGTCTTTTGAAATCTGGTAGCGCAAGCACCGGCGTCGTTGTCATGGCTGCTTTAAATTTGTCGAAGGTAGCATAGGCTTTGTCCGACCATTGGAAATCATCTTTTTTCAGTAAAGAAGTGAGTGGTGCACTGATCTTCCCATAGTCCTTAACAAATTTTCGGTAGTAGCCCGTTAGTCCAAGGAACCCCCGCAGTAATTTCACGTTTGTAGGTTTTAGCCAGCCTTGCATTGCCTCAATTTTTGTTGGGTCTACCGCCACTCCTTCTTCTGATATTATATGCCCAAGGTACTCTACTTTTTGCTAGAGAAAGCTGCACTTTGGTTGCTTAACAAAAAGAGTATTCTCCCGAAGGATCGTCAAAACAATCCGTAAATGCTGAAAGTGAGTCTCAAGAGAAGGGCTGTAAACGAGAATATCATCGAAAAATACCAGCGCAAATTTACAAAGAAAGCTCCGAAATATATCGTTCATGAGACTTTGAAAGGTTGAAGGAGCATTAGTGAGTCCAAAAGGCATTACCAAGAATTTATAATGGCCATCATGTGTGCGAAATGTAGTTTTTGGAATGTCATCGTCACATACCCGAATTTGGTGGTAACTGGATCGGAGGTCCAACTTCGTGAAGACTCGAGCTCCTTTCAATTCATCAAGAAGTTCATCCACCACTAGTATTGGGTATTTGTCCTTGATGGTGATGCCATTTAAAGCTTGGTAGTCGATGCACATCCGCCAAGTTCCGTCCTTCTTGCGTACAAGTAGCACCGGTGAGGAATAGGGGCTGCAACTTGGCCGAATCACCCCTGTTTCAAGCATCTCCTTTACGATCTTTTCAATTTCATCTTTCTGGAGGTGAGGATATCGGTACGGTCGAGTGTTTGCTGGTGGCTTACCCGGAAGGATTGGAATTCGATGGTCATGTTGCCGAGAAGGAGGAAGACCGCGCGGTTCAGCAAATATGTCGGCAAATTCAGTAAGCAATTGGGCAAGATTTTGATCTTCAATTTCTATTTTCTTCTCTTCTAGTTGTGGCTGGAGATGCATCAAAAAGCCACCATTTACCTTGTGCAAAACTTTCTCCATTCGTTGGGTCGAAACAGTGGTAACGTTGCTTCCGCGCTTCCCGCGTAGGATGATCTATTTGCCCTTACAGTAGAATTTCATAATTAATTTAGAAAAGTTCCAAGAAACATCACCTAGTGTAGTCAGCCATTCTATACCAAGCACTGCCTCATAGTCATCGATTGGTAGGAGAAAGAAATCGATGATAATTTCTTGGTCTTGTAGTAATAGTTTCACCTGCGGGCATCTTTGGTCGTACTTTAGGATTCTACCGTCGGCGACCTTTACATCGAACTTGCTGCAATCACGAGTAAAAGTCCCCAATAGTTATTTTTCAGACCAATCACGAGTTTAATTAGATAATCTTTCAAACCTGGTTTGGTATTCTTGAATGGTGGAGGTTTGTCGGATCTTTGCTAGTTGTCCGTCAATGTTCTCGTAATAAGTTGCTCCGAAGCGGATCAATAGTCCTTCTTTGAATTATCGCCATGAAAGGACTCCATAAGTGTGTTCAAACCAGTCAAACCATTGTATGGCATCCACTTCAAGATGTATAGCTGCAATTTTCACCATGGATGCATCCGCAGTTTTATGGTACCGAAAATATCGCTCCGCGCGTGAGATCCAACCAATTGGGTCTCCTTCTTCCCATCTAGGGAAGTCCACTCTCATGCGAGAATAGTTGGGGTCAGTCATAGAGCCTCCCCTCTCTTGGAAGTCATCTCTTTAGGCATGATGTGATTGGTTAGAGCTCTCTCCTTGATGTGATTTCTTCGGGCTTGGTGGTCGGCCCAAACTGAATTTGGTAAGGAGAGTCCAAATCTTATCCTCTATTCGTGCCTCAAAGGCTTCAAATTTAGCATTGATTACCTCATCAGATGCCATAGTATATGACTCCAAATCTGTGATGTTAAGATCTCTCTTTTGTTGACGGGTTAAAGGTACGTATAGGTTTGATAGAAATCAGTGAAAGTTTGCTGCAGAATTATGTTGTCTTGTAAGAGCAGAATTATCGTCGAAGAAATAGCGGTTTCTCGACGAAATCTCCACCAAAAATTTGAGAGATTTGAGGAGGGAATTGACAGTAATATCATAGTTTATATGACAGAGAAAATATAGTATCAAGATCAAACAAATAGTGCTATGCGGCTGAAATTCTGCAATGTATCTTTCGTTGTAGAGATGAAAACTTTGTGACGAAAAGTTTATGCAGCAATATAGGAACAAATTTTTATTTTTTTTTTGGATTTTCGGATAGGGATAACTAAATTGCAGCAGCAGTAAGGTAGGAAACCAAAACCTGTTGCAATTCACGGGATGATCCGCGGTGGTGGACATGATGGCGGAATTTGGCGACGATCTTTTAAGAAATTGTGGGAATTGCTTTGGACAGTTGTGGAGGGTTAATGGATGGCAGTGGAAGGGCAGCGAGATGCCAAGACCGCTGCTCTGATACCAGGTGTTAGAACCCTTGCAGATTCTAAACTTGGGGTTGATCTCTTTAGGGGATCGGCCTCCTTGGAACTCTATAGGGGTTCCTCCCTCCAAGTTGCTGCTCAAAGGCTGCAGAAAAGATTCATCTATTGCTTAAGAAAAGAGAAGGAATACATGGCTATTTATAGGGCTTCTAAACCCTAACTCCTAATAGGACTCCTACTTAAGACTCTTACTTCTAACCAACTCCTAATAGGACTCATACTCAAGACTCCTATTCCCTTACAACTCCTAATTCTTCTCTAAGAAAAAATCTCCTACATGAATGTCCCTCTCAATTAGGACTCTCCTAGCTAGAGTCCTAACAGAATGACTCTCTCAATTAGGACTCTCTCAGCTAGAGTCCTAACAGAATGTCCCTCTCAATTAGGACTCTCCTAGCTAGAGTCCTAACAACACTATTAAGAAAAAGAAGTTAGTTCTCTACACTAGTGAGATTAGAAAGAAATAGAAAGCAAAAAAGTCCCTTAACAAGAGCAAGGGTAAACCAGGTAAAGCAAAGGTTGCTAAGAAAGACCTGGCAAAGGACAAAGGCCATTGGTTCCACTATGATGTTCATAATGAATTTTAATATGAACAAGCTTGATGTGACTCTTCCGGAGCTCCTCGATATGTTGGGGGAGGAAGAGAGCACTATCAAGAAAAAAAAGTCGGTTCTCTACACTGGTGAGACCAGAAAGAAATAGAAAGCAAAAAAGTCCCTTAATAAGAGCAAGGGCAAACCAGGTAAAGCAAAGGTTGCTAAGAAAGACCCGGTAAAGGACAAAGGCCATTGCTTCCACTATGGCAAAGATGGCCACTAGAAGAGGAACTGCAAAGAGTACCTTGCAGAGAGGGCAAAATAGAAGCTTGGAGAAGCTTTAGGTACATTCATGATGAATCTCTAGTTGTCAGATTTTTATGATAGTGTGTTGATATTGGATACTAGTATTGCTTATCACATCTATAATTTGTTGTGGATTCTAGCAAAGACAAGAAGATTGGCGAGAGAAATATTACATAATGGTTTGTTTATGCAAGATACTCCTCCATATATCATGAATTTAAGTGTCTAAGAGGAAAAGATATGAGGTGAATAGTGCATACTTGTGGCATTGTAGGCTAGGTCACATCCATGAGAGAAGGATTCATAAGTTGCTAAAGGATGGATATTTAGATCCATTCGACTATGAGTCATATGCAACTTGCAAGTCTTGCCTTCATAGAAAAATGACCAACTCTCCATTTAGTGGAACTGGAAAGAGAGCCACTAAGCTGTTAAAACTCATACATAGTGATGTATGTGGACCCATGTCAACTCATGTTATTGGTGGTTACTTCTACTTCATTACCTTCACTAATGATTTCTCAAGGTATGGATATATGTACTTAATGAAGTATAAGTCTAAGACTTTTGAGAAATTCAGAGAGTATAAGAATGAAGTGGAGAACCAGACTGGAAAGAGTATCAAGACTCTTCTATCAGATCGAGGAGGTGAGTACTTAAGTACAGTGTTTACCCAGTTTCTCAAGGACCATGGGATTTTATCCCAATGGACTCCTCCTTATACACTTCAGCACAATGGTGTATCTAAAAAGAGAAATCATATGCTGTTAGACATGGTATGATTTTTGATGAGTTTCGCTAACCTACCCATCTCATTCTGGGGATATGCCCTAGAGACCGCAGCTTACCTTCTGAATAGAGTTCCAACTAAGTCGGTAGTATCTACACCATATGAGATATAGAAAGGGAAGAAGCCTGATTTTAAGGTTGTTAAGATTTGAGGCTACCCTGCCCACGTTAAAAGACATAACCCCAACAAGTTAAAATCAAGGACAAAGCGATGCAAGTTCGTGGGATACCCCAAGGAAACTTGTGGGTATTATTTCTATCATCTCGAGGACCAAAAGGTCTTTGTATCCAAGAGAGCGATGTTCCTTAAGAAGGAACACATTCTTGGCGGAGACAGTGGGAGAACCTAGCTTTACGTAGCTAGGTATGATAGAGTTGAGCGAGGTTGGAGAACCTAGCTTAAGCACCACTCTACAGCTCGAGTATGTTCATGTGCCTAATACATAAGTTTTAACTTTACGTAGGTCTGGCAGAGTATCCCATCCTCCTAAGAGATATATGGGACATATTAGAGGAGAGGATATTGTGGACATTGATCCACAGACTTACGAGGAGGCTATTATGAGCATAGACTTCGGGAAGTGACAAGAAGCCATGAATTCTGAGATAGATTCTATGCACTCAAATAAAGTTTGGAACCTAGTTGATGTGCCCGAGGGTATTGTACCCATCGGTTGTAAGTGGATCTTTAAGAAAAAGATTAGAGTAGATGGAAAGGTAGAGACCTATAGAGCAAGACTAGTGGCAAAGATGTATCGTCAAAGGTAAGGTGTCGACTATGAAGAAACATTCTCACTCGTAGCAATGCTAAAATCTATTCGAATTCTATTGGCTATTGCAGTACACTATGATTATGAGATATGACAGATGGATGTGAAAACCACATTCCTCAATGGGAACTTTGTTGAATCTTGTATTTTGATGATGAAACCACTTGATATATGTTTATGATTTAATCTGTGTTTTGAGTGATGCAGGATGCCTCGATCAGGATGAGACAATTAAAGCAAGAAAATCATGTTGTGCCGGAGGAACATGTCAAAAGATTGGATGTCGGACCGGTGGATCGGTCGACGTATCAACAGAAGGCTTCGGGCCGTAGACTCGGGCATTGGGCTAAGAAGAGTGGGTATTGTGCCAAGGATATTGGGCAATAGGCCGCAAGAGAGGACGATGCGCCAAATAATCGGACGAAGCGTCGAGGGACCAATGACATGCCGGACAACTTGGTTAATTGCTTAGGATTTATTGTCTCGATCGAAGTTTTGTTTTACATGTGCAGGATTAACTACGATGGAAGTAAGACATGCAGCAGGAGTTACGCCAGAGTCAAGACTATGATCACGTTGGGAGTTCGAGAGTTCGAGAGTTCGACGGAAGTCCGGACGGTCGTCGGAGGTTCTACGGGAACAAATCCGAGAAGTCCAGGAGCTTGCCAAAAGAAGCTCGTCGGAACTCACCAAGTGGATCATCGCAAGTCCAGGAGTTTGTCGGAAGTCCGCAGGAGCATCATCGAGGGTTCATCGGATGATCGACGGAAGTTCGCCGGAAGCTCACCGGAAGAAGCGATTGACGCACTAGAGCAAGTTACAGTATATGTCTTAAGAAATATTGTAGTTAGCATGTAGATTAAGTTAGGAATGAGAGGTGATCCCATTAACTTAATCTGGGGGCAATTGGGCCCTTGACAGACCCAAATTGGGCCGAATGGATCAACCCATTCGGACCAGAGTTCTTGGGAGATGGTCTCCCAGGAAATCGGGGCGGTGCAACTGCCCTAGTCAGGCGGTGGCACCGCTTGGGCTCAATGTCCAAGCGAGACTGGGCGGTGCAACCGACCCTGACAAGCGGTGGAACCGCCTGAGCTCGGTCTCTGAGCTCTGCCAAGCGGTGCAACCACCCCGGTCAGGCGGTGGCATCGCCAGGGCTTAGTTTCCGAACGAGACTAGGCGGTGCAACCACCCCTGTCAGGCGGTGACACCGCCCAGAGGCTCAGTCTCCGAGCTGCCAGGCGGTTGTACCACCCCAGTCAGGAGGTGGTACCGTTAGGACCCCGGAAATCCGGTAGATGACATTTTTGAGCTCCAAATTCAAACCAGTTTGGAGCCTATAAATACCCCTCCCATCCCTGGGTAAAAGAGAGAAAACGCTATTACAATCTCTAGAATTTCCCTCCTTTAGCTTAAGTGTTAGAATTCTGTTTAAGAGAGGAGAGTGAGTGCTTGTAAGGGTTGTATCCTAAACCTGGTAAAAGGAGAAGAGGGGTGTTAGAAGGAGATTGATCTTTGCCTAGTAAAGGAAGATCGTTAGTAGATGCCGGTGGCCTCGACGGAAGAGGAATCAGAGGAGTGGATGTAGGTCACGATTGACCGAACCACTATAAACTCTCGTCTTCTCTGGTTTGCATTTATTCTTGCTGCTTACCTTACTACAAACCTCTATATGTGCTTTACTTCCTCATTACTTTTGTTGCACTCATTTACAAATTCGCTTTCAAGTTAAGTTTCCGAAAATGATTTTACGTCGGAAACGATTTCATCGTACGAACACAGTTTTAAACCTCGAAAGTTTTTCGCTGCACTAATTCACCCCCCCTGCCCCCCCCTCCCCCAACCTCTTAGTGGCTCTTGATCCTAACAATTGGTATAAGAGCCTAGTTTTTCTCATTTCGGATTTACACCCGAGAGAAATGGCTCTTCATGGCTTTCAAGAGGGCTTTTCGGTTGTTCGTCCACCATTGTTTAACGGATTGGACTACACTTATTGGAAAACTCGAATGAGAGTTTTCATGATTTCTATGAATTTGGATTTATGAAATATTGTTGATAAAGGTTTTAAACTTGTTAGAACCCTTGTAGATTCTAAACTTAAGGTTGATCTCTTTAGGGGATCGGCCTCCTTGGAACTCTATAGGGGTTCCTCCCTCCAAGTTGCTGCTCAAAAGCTGCAGAAAAGATATATCTATTGCTTATGAAAAGAGGTGGAATACATGACTATTTATAGGCCTTCTAAACCCTAACTCCTAATATGACTCTTACTTAAGACTCCTACTTCTAACCAACTCCTATGAGGACTCCTACTTCTAACCAACTCCTAATAGGACTCCTACTCAAGACTCCTATTCCTTTACAACTCCTTATTCTTCTCTAAGAAATAACCTCCTAACCCTAGCCGGCCACTTCACATCTTTAATAGGGGTCGGCTTAGGCAGGTTTTACATGAATGTCCCTCTCTAATAGGACTCTCCTAGCTAGAATCCTAACAAACCCGCCCTCTTCAAATCAGCCTTGTCCTCGAGGCTGACGATTCATGAATTTTATGAATTTGATCTTCAAGTCATCATAGTTCTCCCAAGTGGCATCTTCTGTTAGTAGATTTGCCCACTATATGAGCAATTCAGTAGTGGATCGTCATCGTTGAGTCACGATCCGTCGATCAATAATGGCACTTGGCTTAGTCTGAAGTTCAACTTCTGTAGTCATATTTGGTGGGTGACTTTGGGCTGTCTCCAAGCACCTATTTAGAACTTCCGTCTGGCCGTCGGTTTGTGGGTGATATACCATACTCCTTTTCAATTTAGTACCCTGCATATGGAATAACTTTGTCCAAAATCTGCTCGTGAAGATGTAAGTATAATTTATCATAAGCACAATGCGTCCCTTATAGTGTAATTTTTTTGAGTCCCAATTGTAATAAGCTATGGGGCTTGGTGCTTCCTCCAATTTTTTTATAATCTTACTAGTCTCTGAATCTTCCTACCATTCCATCTTAATATCCTTAAGAAAGTCGCTGGTCGGAAGTGAAACGACCGAAACTTCAACTTGCTCGGTTAATTGCGAAAGCGCATCTGCAAGAACATTCTCTTTTCCCTTTTTGTAAGTTATTTCATAATCAAATCCAAGAAGTTTTGTTACTCATTTTTGCTGCTCAGGGGATGATATCTTTCGCTCTAAAAAGTACTTGAGGCTTTTATGGTCGATTTTAATTTGAAATCGTCGGCCAATCAAGTAGGGTCTCCACCTTGTTGTTGCGCGCACAATGGCGAGCATCTCCTTATCATATGTTGACTTATTTTGATGGGAGAGAGATAATGCCTTGCTAGTGTATGTGAGTGGTCGACCATCTTACATGAGAATGGCTCCAATTCCGACTCCAGATGCGTCGGCCTCAATAATGAAGGGTCGGTTGAAATCTAGTAGTGTTAGCACTAGCGTCGTCGTAATGGCTGCCTTAAGTTTGTCGAAGGCAGCGGAGGCTCTGTCCGACTATTGGATGAAATCTTTTTTCAGTAAGGAAGTAAGTGGTGCACTGATCTCTCCATAGTTTTTCATGAACTTACAGTAGTAGCCTATTAAACCCAGAAAGCCATGTAGCAATTTTACGTTCCTCAGGGTAGGCTAGTTTTGCATTGCTTCAATTTTGAAGGGGTCCATGGTCACACCTTCCTCTGATATGATATGCCCAAGATATTCCACCTTCTGTTGAAGAAAGAAAAATTTTGTAGTGGTTGTTGTGTGTTCAAAAGGTGGTTTTCGGTATGTCTTCTTCGCACACTCATATTTGGTATACCCGGATCAAAGGTCCAGCTTTGTAAAGATTTGTGCTCCCTTTCATCTAGCAATTGATCTGCTATTGGAATAAGTTATTTGTCCTTGATGGTTATGCCATTGACAGCTCGGTAATCAACGTATATTCGCCATGTTCCGTCCTTCTTGCGTACAAGTAGCACCGGTGAAGAATAGAGGTTGCAACTTGGCCGAATAACTCCTGTTTCGAGCATTTCTTTTATAATCCTTTATATTTCAACCTTCTGGAGATGTAGATATTGATATGGCCGAGTATTTGCTGGAGGTTTGCTTGAAAGAATCACTATATAATGATCATGCCGACAGGTAAGAGGTAGGTTGTATGGTTCGTCAAATATATCTGAAAATTCAGCAAGCAAAGGAAGTAGGTTTGGATCTTCAAATTGTATTGGCTCTCCCTTAGTTTGCTGCTCCAGTTGTATAAAAAATCTGCTGCATGCTTTAAGCAAAATCTTCTCCATTTGTTTTGTGCAAATCGTCGTCATGTCGCCCCCACGTTTCCTGTTTAGTATCACCTGTTTCTCCTTACTGTAAAATTTTTTTTTTTGGTAAGTAAAAGTAAATTGATTATGTGTAAAGATTCTACAAATAGCTTTATCTATACAAGTCATAGACAAAGCCAATTAACTCATAGAGTGCGAATGCGATAGTTATGACTACACATGCTATAGACTATAACTACCTGTGGGTACATTATTTGACATCATTCCCAAGATCTTTAGCTAATAGCAAAATTAAATTTGATAAAAATATCTTTTTCTCTTCGGGTGAAGTGCTCGATTTTGAGATCATGCTCCATACAGGATCTTGAGTCTCTAATAATCTCTTTCAAGAGCTGAGCATTGTTTGTGTGTTGACATTCAAAGATTCTATTACATCTCTCCTTCCACATCCACCAAATAGCGCATATGAAAGTAACCTTTGCCAGTTGTGTAAGTGGCCCTTTTCTTGAGAAACATTGCATAAGGTCGCCTAGTTCTTGGTGCAAGTTTGGTTGCGGCAGTCTATTGAGTTCAAATCACTGGAGAATCTCCTTCCATATCCATTTTATATAATTACAAGCAAAATAAAGGTGGTCAACAGTTTCTTCTTGTTGCAAACAAAGGGAGCATCGGTTAACATGATAGATACCTCTTCTTTTCATATTGTCTATTGTAGGTAGTTTATTGAGAAGGGCCTACCAGGTACATAAGGAGTGTCTTTGTGATCCCGGTCGATCCCATGTCCAACTGCTTGAGACCCACTTGTTATTTCTTTGTCTAATTTGATTCCATACGGATGTGGCACTAAATTTGCCATTGTCATGAGGCCAAATAAATATATTTGAAGAGTTGTTCCTGATTGGAATAGCTATGATAGTCGGCCAAAGTGATAACATTTCGGGAGAAATAGGATTAGGGAGACACCAGGTACCGTTAGCAATGAACTCGGAAACCTTCCAATCTTTGGGAGCCCCAAGATCTTTTCGTATTCTGTCGCCATATAATTGAAATATACTCTTCCCATTCACCCAAGGATCGTACCACATATTAGTACTAGTTCCAGAAGAGATTGCATAAGAAATGTGTTTGATTAGCCAATTCCTTGCCTTTAAAATTCCTTTCCAAGCTGAAGAGTGGTATGTTCTTGTTGAAATTTCCCAGATTGATTCCTTTGAAAGATACCTAGCAGAAACCCATTGTGACCATAAGGAACATTTGTTACTGTAAAATTTCATAATTAATTACATAAAATTCCAAGAAATATCACCTAATGTCATCATCCATTTAATTATAAGCATGGCCTCATGATCATCAAGAGGGAGAAGGAAGAAATATGCAATTATCTCTTGGTAAGGCCTCATGATCAACAACAGTTTCACTTGCGGGCACCTACGATCATACTTCAAAATCCATTCATCGACGACCTTAACGTCAAACCTGCTACAATTCTCAATAGGTAAGGCCATCTAGATAGTAACCTTATTGTTTAGAAAGTTATTAGAACTGCCTGTGTCGATGAGAACAGTGATCGGTTGTTGTTTGAGAAGGCCTCCAACTTTCATCGTTTGCGGGTTTGAGTAGCCGGCTAGTGCATGTACCGTAACTTCAGTCGGTTGTGGCTCTTCTTCTGCATCTTCTTCTTCATGTTCAAGGCTCTCTTCTGGATGTTCAATGACCTCTTCTTCTATTGGTTCAATCATAAGAAGTCTCCCTATATTACAGCGATGCTCACAGCTCCACGGCTCGTCACAATGCCAACATAACCCCTTCGCATATCGCTCCCAAAGCTCTTCTCTTGTTAACCTCTTTGGTGTAGGGACTTGGTCGACAGTAGGGGGGGTTGAGGGCTTCAATATTACTGGTTGAGGAGCGACCCTAGTCCTTCGAGCTTCATGATTCAATTGCTCCTCTTGATGTCGTGCGAAAGAGATGGCTGCCATAAGCGTATACGGTTGTCGCGCTTTAACTTCTCCTCGGATCTCTGGCTTCAAGCCCTCAATGAAGGTCATCAATAGCTGTTTTTGCGACCAATCATGAGTTTGATTAGATAACCTTTCAAACCTGGTTTGGTACTCCTGAATCGTGGAGGTTTGTCGGATCTTTGCTAGTTGTCCGTCAATATTCTCGTAATCGGTTGGTCTGAAGCGGATCAACAGTCCTTTGAATTGTCGCCATAAAAAGATTTCATAAGTATGTTCAAACCAATCAAACCACTATATAGCATCCCCTTCAAGATGTATAGCTGCAATTTTCACCATAGATGCATCCGCGGTTTTATGGTACCGAAAATATCGCTCCGCGCGCGAGATCCAACCAATCGGGTCTCCTTCTTCCCATCTAGGGATATCCACTCTCATGCATGGATAGTTGGGGTTGGTCATAGATCTTCCCCTCTCTTGGAAGTCATATCTTTGGGCTTGGTGCGATTGGGCAAAGCTCTCTCCTTGATGTGATTTCTTCGGGCTTAGTGGTTGGCCCAATCTGAGTTCGCTAAAGAGCGTCCGAATCTTATCCTTCATTTGCGCCTCGAAGGCTTCGAATTTAGCATTGATTACCTACTCAGATGCCATAGTATATGCCACCAAATATGTGATGTTAAGATCTCTCTTTTGTTGTCGGGTTAAAGGCATGTATTGGTTGAGAGAGGTGATGGTCGAAAGGGTTGGTAGATCGATGGATGTAGGCTATGGTTTAGGCTTGTTTTGTGGCTATTTTGGGTGCAGTTTGAGGGTGTGGTTTGGTGGAGTTTTAGGGCTATAGATGAAAGTTTTGGATCTATGGTAGATGGTAGCAAAGGTTTGATAAAAATAAGTGGAAGTTGCAGCAAGTATGTGCTGTCTTGTAAGAGTAGAATTGTCGTCAAAGAAACAACGGTTTCTCGATATAATTTTCACCAAAAACTTGAGAGAATTGAGGAGAGAATTGATAGAAAAATCATAGTTTATATGACAGCAAGGATATCTAATTTAATCAAAAAAATTTCGGCAGTATAATAGCAAGGAAATTGGTGCAAGCTGCGATTGCAGAATTCTCGTCAAGAAATTTCAGCGGGTGACGATAAAAATTTGCAGGAACACAAAATCATTTTTAGAGATGAGTTTCTTAATAGATTAATCATAGATGGAAGCCAAGATGATCTATGAAGTGTATAAGAAATTTCATTCAAAAAAAATAAATGCAAATAGATGTGTTAAGACAACAATATGCGGCTGAAATTTTACAGTGCAGATTTTCAAGTATAGCAGATTGGACGTAAAAGATCAGTAGTTTATATTGAGAATTTTTTGATGAAACCAAAGGGAATTCTACTGTTAGGAAGTGTCAAAGCTATCATAAAAATTTTGTAGAGATTTGGATAGACACAACGTAGTACCAAGATCAAACAAACAGTGCTATGCGGTTGAAATTTTACAGTGCAGATTTTTAAGTATAGCAGATTAGACGTAAAATATCAATGGTTTATATTGAGAATTTTTTGACAAAACCAAAGGAAATCTGCTGTTAGGAAATGTCAAAGAAGTCATAAAAATTTCGTAGAGATTTGGGTAGAAAAAACACAGTAGCAAGATCAAACATACGGTGCTATACGGTTGAAATTCTATAATGTATCTTTCATCGTAGAGATGAAAACTTTATGACGAAAAGTTTATGCAGCAATATAGGAATAATTTTTTTGGGATTTTCAAATAAGGATAACTAAATTGCAGCAAGAGTAAGGTAGAAAACCAGAACCTCTTGCAATTCACGGGGAGATCAAAGGATGATCTATGGTGGTGGAGATGACGGCAGAATTTGGCAACGATCTCTTAAGCAATTGTGGGAATTGCTTTGGGCGGTTGTGGAGGGTTGATGGATAGCTGTGGAAGGGCAGCGAGACGCCAAGAATGCTGCTATGATACCAGGTGTTAGAACCCTTGCAGATTCTAAACTTGGGGTTGATCTCTTTAGGGGATCGGCCACCTTGGAACTCTATAGAGGTTCCTCCCTCCCAGTTGCTGCTCAAAGGCTGCAAAAAAGATTCATCTATTGCTTATGAAAAGAGGTGGAATACATGACTATTTATAGGGCTTCTAAACCCTAACTCCTAATATGACTCTTACTTAAGACTCCTTCTTCTAACCAACTCCTATTAGGACTCCTACCCAAGACTCCTACTTCTAACCAACTCCTAATAGAACTCCTACTCAAGACTCCTATTCCTTTACAACTCCTAATTCTTCTCTAAGAAATAACCTCCTAACCCTAGCCGGCCACTTCACCTCTTTAATAGGGGTCGGCTTAGGTAGGTTTTACATGAATGTCCCTCTCTATTAGGACACTCCTAGCTAGAGTCCTAACACAACTTCCCTCTAAACCGATGAACGAATGGTCCGATTTGGAGAAGAAGTATTTTTCTTTAAAAGCAAAGGCTATGAATGCCTTATTTTGCGCTTTGGACAAAAATGAGTTCAATCAGATTTCTACGTGCGAAACGACTTTTGATATTTGGCGAACACTTGAAATCACACACGAGGGAACTAGTAGAGTCAAAGACTCGAAAGTTAATATTTTATTGCATAATTTTGAGCTTTTTCGAATGCAACCAAGCGAGACTATAGGCGACATGTATACTTGTTTCATGGATGTCGTCAATAATCTAAGAGTTCTTGGTAAATCTTTTTCGAATTTTGATCTCTTAAGCAAGATCTTAAGATCCCTTCCAAAAAGGTGGGATCCTAAAATAACCACAATACAAGAAACAAAAGATTTAAATATTTTTCTACTTGAAGAACAACTTGGTTCGTTGATGACATATGAAATGGTGCACAATGCACATGATGAACAAAACAACCTTCCAAAGAATAGGAAGGATTTGGAACTCCAGACAAATGAATACCACTTGAGCGATGACTCAAGTGATGAGGACAATGATAAACTTGAACTTCGAACACTAAATCTTAATAAGTTTATTAAACAAAAATTTAAAATAAACGATGAACTTGAATAGAGGAAGAGGCCAAAGAAGAAGAACACAAAGTGGGATGAATCGAGCTCCTCCGAAGACGAGGAGAAAATCAAGAAAGGCGAGGTGGCAAACTATGCCTTAACCGCTTTCAATGATGAGGTAATCGAAATCCCCCGAATTTATTTTGAAATTACTTGATGCTTTCATGATGTATTTTCTTTTTTAGTTTAGAATTAATTTTCTTAAAAATTACATGTTTAAAAATAAAAATACAAAAATTATGATCTTGCGAGTAATTTCTAAAATGATAATATTGCATATTTTATGATAAACAAACAAAATGATTTTGATTGAAAATATGAAATCATGGTTAAGAAGTAATAATGTTTATCATGTTGATTTCCATTGTTATTTCTCAAATTTTAATGAAATCATGTTTGATTTGAAGTAATTCATAAAGTTGTAATGAAAATATTGAAATTTTGATACCATGATTTGATGATTTTGTGCATGAGATTTTAAAGTTATGCATGATGATTTTTGTGGTTTATTGATCTTGATGGTTTTTATGATGAATTTTATTTTTTGATCTTAAACGTTGATGCATGTTTTCATAAATGAAAAAGGCATGCTTCTATGAAATAAATCATATAAATTGAAATGGCTAAAAAGAGAAAAGCATGTTTCTTGAAAATTCTTTTTCTCTATCTTATTGATTGTGATGAATCTATTTGATCGTCTTTTTATGAATTTCTTGAAAATGATTTTGATTTGACGATTTGAATTTGAATGAATTTTTATCCTAATTATGATCTTGGTTTATTGGAATTACTTGAGAACTTCTTTATGAATCAAAATCTTATATCTCCTACATTTCCTTTTACCATTTCCTAAAGAGGAGATCTATAAAACTAACGATGATCTTGATAATTATGTTTTGAAACTTTATGTAAATCAAGATCGTTCACCATGACTTCTTGCATTTTATTAAAAAAATTATTTAAATGAATCATGTCTTTTGGTATTAACACGATCCTTGAGATTTTATCTTTCATGACATGATGTGATTGTATTTATGGCTTATATGCCTTGAAATGATTAAAATATTTTACACTATTTTGTTCTTCTCCTCTTCTTATTTACAATGATAAAATGAGGAGAAATTTTGATCATGCATTGTAGGATATAATTGCTATAATGAGAATTTTACACTATTACATGCCTTAATAACATGTTGGAAATTATGTGTTTTGGATACAAAAATTTTCATGATCATGAGCATGTTTTATCTTTATGATTGTGTTTAAAATTCTATAGCAAAACCATGTCCGAATGCATGAAAGTGTTAAATTTCATTTTCGGATTTTCTTGATCCTAACAATTCATTTTTGATTATCTATTGATCTTGATTTGATGCTTTAAATGAGCTTTATCTTGATTTTTCAAAATTTATAAATTGAGATTTCTTATGCTTAAATCAAGATTTTATATGCATGAATTAATATCTTGTTCTCTTATAAGATTGAATGAACTCTATCTTTTTCATGATCTCCTAAGAATTCTTTATGTTATTTATTTAAGAGGAGATTTGTTAAAATGAATCACGGTTTCTCTTGATTTCTCAAAATTATAACTTGAGTATTCATTTTATAAATCAAGATTGTTTATATGTTCTCTCATGACATCTTTTAAGGCTTATGACGTGAATTTTGTTATGTAAAATTCTTTGAATGAATGAAATACATCTCATCACCTAATAATTCTTCTTGATATTCCTTATGTGATGATATGAATATATGAAATATTCATTAATTTGTTTTGATAAGAAGTTTCGATCATGCATGGTAGGATGTAATTTGACAAAATTGGTACCATCATGATGTGAAATAAATAATGATTTGGAATCATGCATTAATGATGATTTTATATTTTATGATTTGGTATGATGCATGCAATGATGAAATATTCATAAATTTGAAATGATGCATGCAATTCTTATAATAATGATGAACATGATGTATTGCATATGATATATATCATGATTGCTTTAAATGATGAATGTTTGGTATCATGATCAACATGTTAATAAATGCTTAAAAATTTTAATGTTTGAGTATTATGTATGATATGCCCATTAATGATGATTGATTTATTTTTCGGTATCGTGCATGAAAAATAAGGATTTTGAAATTGTGTATGTTTTAATTTGAATATATAATGATGCACAAATAAGATTGATACTTACCTTTGTCATAATCTGAAAATTGATATAAGGGTCTTCCCTTCTTTTTGACAATGACAAAGGGGGAGCAAAATTTCTAGCGTGGACATCATGAAAAGAGGCAAACTAGCTAGCTTGCATAATTCAAGAAGAAAGTAAAAATTATACTTCTCAAAAGAGAAGAAATTGCTATCTTGAACATCACCGATAATTGCTAGCTTGA
Organism: Musa acuminata AAA Group; assembly: GCF_036884655.1. Classification (NCBI taxonomy): domain Eukaryota; kingdom Viridiplantae; phylum Streptophyta; class Magnoliopsida; order Zingiberales; family Musaceae; genus Musa; species Musa acuminata. Next base: position 8,381,883 of record NC_088328.1, on the reverse strand, counting down.
AATCTCAAGAAGAAGCAAAACATGCTAACATGCACATCTAGCAAACTTGCATATTTCAAGAAGCGAGAGTTGCTTTCTTGAACATCTCTAAATTGCTAGCTTGCATGTTCTAAAATATTATAACATTGCTAGCTTGCAAGATGTAGAGCTTGCTATCTTGAACATCTTAAGAAACAAAAATTATAAAAGTGCAATCTTTCCTATCTCAAGAAGCAAAACATGCTAACTTGCGCATCTAGCAAAGTTGACAAAATTTACATATTTCAAGAAGCAAGAGTTGCCTTCTTGAACATCTCTAATTTGTTAGCTTGCATGATGTAGAAGTTGCTATCTCAAAAGAAGCAAAAGTGCTATCTTGTATGTTGTAAAACTTGCATATCTAAAACTTGATAGCTTGAATGTTCTAAGCATGACGTAACACTTGCTAAATTTTCTAGCTTCAAAACTGCATGATGATAAAACCTGATATTATGTTTGTCATGCAATGAGTTGAAATTATATAACAAACACAAGAATAGTTGTACTTCTCCTTTTTGTTGATGACAAAGGGGGAGAAGTATGTTGATGACATGACATGTTATGCATAAGTATATGATGATATGTTGCTTGGATTTTTGAATCCAAGAGTTTCTATCAATATGGCAAATTGATAGGGAGAGTTTGTTTAAACTCCTGGAGTTAAGGTTAACTCCGTCATCAAGTGGTTGTCATCATCAAAAAGGGGAAGATTGTTGAATCTCATATTTTGATGATGAAACCACTTGATATATGTTTATGATTTAATCTGTGTTTTGAGTGACATATGATGCTTCGATTAGGATGAGACAATTAAAGTTGGAAAATCATGTTGTGTTGGAGGAACATGTCAGAAGATTGGACGTCGGACCGGTGGATCGGTCGATGTATCGACAGAAGGCTTCGGGCCGTGGACTCGGGCATAGGGCCAAGAAGAGCGGGTATTGTGCCAAGGATATCGGAGTTGCGGAGTCAACTGGCTGATTGGGCAATAGGCCGCAAGAGAGGACGATGCGCCAAATAATCGGACGTAGCATCGAGTGACCAATGACATGCCGGACAACTTGGTTAATTGCTTAGGATTAATTGTCTTGATTGAAGTTTTATTTTACATGTGCATGATTAATTACGATGGAAGTAAGACATGAAGCAAGAGTTGCGCCGGAGTCAAGACTATGATTACGTTGGGAGTTCGAGAGTTCGACGGAAGTCCAAACGGTCGTCGGAGGTTCTACGGGAACAAATCAGAGAAGTCCAAGAGCTTGCCAAAAGAAGCTCGTCGGAACTCGCCAAGTGGATCATCGCAAGACCAGGAGTTTGCCGGAAGTCCGCAGGAGCATCATCGAGGGTTCATCGGATGATCGACGAAAGTTCGCCGGAAGCTCGCCGGAAGAAGCGATTGACGCACCGGAGCAAGTTGCAGTAAATGTCTTAAGAAATGTCATAGTTAGCATGTAGATTAAGTTAGGAATGGGAGGTGATCCCATTAACTTAATCTGGGGGCAATTGGGCCCTTGACAGACCCAAATTGGGCCGAATGGATCAACCCATTCGGACCAGAATTCCTGCCAAGCGGTGGCACCGCCCAAGAGATGGTCTCCCAGGAAAGTTGGGTGGTGCAACCGCCCCGGTCAGGCGGTGGCATTGCCTGGGCTCAGTCTTCGAGCTAGACTAAGTGGTGCAACCGCCCCTGACAGGCGGTGCAACCGCCCTAGTCAGGCGGTGCAACCGCCCCAGTTAGGCGGTGGCACCGCCAGGGCTCAATCTCCGAGCGAAACTGGGCAGTACAACCGCCTCTGTCAGGTGGTGGCACCGCCTAGAGGCTCAGTCTCCGAGCTGCCAAGCGGTTGTACCGCCCTAGTCAGGAGGTGGTACCGCCAGGACCCCAGAAATCCGGGAGATGACATTTTTGAGCTCCAAATTCAAACCAGTTTGGAGCCTATAAATACCCCTCCTATCCCTGGGTAAAACACACAAGCACAGAGAGATTAAAAGAGAGAAAATGCAATTGCAATCTCTAGAATTTCCCTCCTCTAGTTTAAGTGTTAGAATTCTATTTAAGAGAGGAGAGTGAATTCTGTTTAAGAGAGGAGAGTGAGTGCTTGTAAGGGTTGTCTCCTAAACTGGTAAAACGAGAAGAGGGGTGTAAGAAGGAGGTTGATCTTTGCCTAGTAAAGGAAGATCGTTAGTGGATGCCGGTGGCCTCGACGGAAGAGGAATCGGAGGAGTAGATGTAGGTCACGATTGACCGAACTACTAGAAACTCTCGTCTTCTCTAGTTTGCATTTATTCTTGCTGCTTACCTTACTGCAAACCTCCATATGTGCTTTACTTCCTCATTACTTTTGCTGCACTCATTTACGAACTTGCTTTCAAGTTAAGTTTCCAAAAATGGTTTTACGTCGGAAACAATTTTATCGTATGAATGCAGTTTTAAATGTCGAAAGTTTTCCGCTGCACTAATTCACACCCCCCCCCCCCTCTTAGTACTCTTGATCCTAACAAACCTCGAGGAAGAGGTGTATATGATACAACCCGAGAGATTCATGTCCAAGGACTTCCCAAATAAGGTGTGTGGGTGGCTTAGATCCATTTATGGACTAAAGCAAGCTTCCTGAAGTTAGAACATAAGATTTGATGAGGTAATCAGATCTTATGACTTCGTTAAGAACGAAGATGAGCCTTGTGTATACAAGAAGGTAAGTGGGAGCGCTATCACCTTTTTAGTGTAATATATGGATAACATCCTGATCATTGGGAATGATATAGGAATGCTATCTATAGTAAAGGCTTGGTTATGTAGACACTTCTCCATGAAGGACTTAGGGGAAGCATCCTATATCTTAGGGATTCAGATCTATAGAGATAGATTCAAGAGGATACTAGGCTTGTCCGAGTCCAAGTACATAGAAACCATTGTCAAAAGGTTTGACATGAAAAATTCCAAAAGAGATCTTGTACCGATGAGACATGGGATATCACTTTCTAGGAGGATGTCCCCAAAGACTCCTGAAGAAAGGGCAAACATGGATATGATATCTTATGCCTCAGCGATAGGGTCTATCATGTATGTCATGCTATGTACCAAGCCTGATATAGCGCATGCTCTGAGTGTCATTAGTAGGTATCAAGCGGATCCAAACTTGGAACACTAGAAAGCAGTAAAGTGTATTCTTAAGTACTTGAGAAGAACTAAGGATCTTTTACTAGTATATGGAGGTAATAGCCTCAGAGTTGAAGGCTACATGTACTAAAGTTTTCAGTCTGATGTCAATGATAACAAGTTGAGTTCAGGGTATGTGTATATCCTGAATATAGGAGTAGTATGTTGAAAAAGTTCCAAGCAAGATACCACTGCTGACTCGACCATAGAGACGAAGTACATTACTATAGTAGAGATAGCAAAAGAGGAAGTCTGGAGGAAGAAGTTCATCACAGATTTGGGAGTCGTGCCGGATAGTGAGGAGTAGATTCCCTTATATTGCGACAACAACGGGGTGATTGCTCAAGTGAAGGAACCCAAGTCTTATCAGAAGTGTTCTCAAATTATCTTTGAGCGTCACAAGGGTCTGATAGGGATCAGGCGCATAGGTGATTGGCTTTAGGTTAAGTGGGAGATTGCTAGTCATAGGTGCTCAACAAGCAAATCACGTGAGTGATGACATGTGTAACTTGACATACAGTCATTTTGCTTATTATATTTTGGCATTTATTACTTTATATTGACTATTGCATATATGCATGTATATATTATGACATCCTTGGATCTGTGTAATGGGAATCGGATTGTGATGAGATCACGATAATGAGATCGATTCGCCTTGGAACATAGATCCTAAATAATCCTTGTCATAGGATACTTGAGAGGGACATCGAGATAATCGGATAGACTGGTGTGCTATATACCCATCCATATAATGGGTGCAGTTGGTCTCATAGCTGCTCGTGTGGGGACACTAGGGATACAGTACAGGTGCTCATTGGAGAATGAGTTCACTGATTGATCCGCTTACGGAATAGTGGATGGTTGATGATGCCTTATTGTCAAACAGCGATTCCGTAGTCCCAGTGGTGTATCTAGTCCTTAGACTTAAGACACCAAGGATGTCTTGTATGAGTGTTCCACTCTTTGATACCAGACTTATAGGTTTGGATGTCCCAAATCTAGTACAGCTAGTCATCGGGAGTGGCAATCAACCTTATGAGGGCTATTGAGTGTCGATAGAGGATCATCCACTCTCGGTGTTATGAGAGGAATGTCCCATGTATTCTTGCTCAGATAAATCCGTAGCTAGGGTAATTCGGATTGAGAGAAAAAGAGTTCTCCAAGAGAATCCGATTAGAGCAAGACTCGAGTAGAAACCGTATGGGTCTGACAGCACCATGTTCGATATACGGTCTCTGGGATATTAGATGGATGAGAGACTATACATACATGGTAACTAAGGGCAGATATATCCAATGGATTGGATTCCCCTGTATCGTCTGGGAACTACGGCGTAGTGGCCTAGTACGTCCATAGTCGATGAGTCGAGTTAATTATTATGGAGATAATAATTCACTGAGTCAGAAGGAGTTCTGACAAGTATGACTCATGGCCAGCTCGATATTAGGCCTAGAGGGTCACACACATATAGTAGGCATTGTGATGAGTAGAGGTTCGGATATAAGATATCCGCCGGAGCCCCTATCTTATTGGATATCCAATAAGCCCTTGAATTATTGGATCTCATGAATGAGATCCAATAAAAGCTCATAAGAGATTATTGGATAGAGATCCACTAATCTAAGAGGCTTGGGTAGTTGAATTAAGATCCAATACCCAATAGGGGAGGATCCATTAGGGTTAAGATTGACAGGGGACATATATCAATAGGAAGGATTTAGTGGTTCATAGGCTAGAGCTTTTGCTTACCTCTCCTATTTATTAAATATCAAATTTTGATGATGAAACCAATTGATAAGTGTTTATGATTTATTATGCATTTTGAGTAACGCAAGATGCTTCGATCAGGGAGAGACAATTAAAGCAGGAAGAATCATGTTGGGCTAGAGGAAATCGTGTTAGAAGATTGGACGTCGGGCTAGAGGATCGATCGACGTATCGACAGAAGGCTTTGGGCCATGGATTCGGACATTGGGCCAAGAAGAACAGATATTGTGTCAAGGATATTAGAGTTGTGGAGGTCAACTAGCCGATTGGGCAATAGGCCATAAGAGAGGATGATGCGCCAAAGAATCGGACGAAGCGTTGATAGACCAATGACATACCGGACAACATGATTCATGCTTCGTAATAATTGTCTAGATTAAAATGTATTTTGTGTGTGCAGGATTAACTACGATAGCCAGGTATAAAGCAAAATAAAGTCTCGGATTTCAGAACGCAATTTCATTGGGAATTCAAGAGTTCGACGGACGTCCGAACATTCGTTGGAAGTTCTACCAGAACCAACAAAGAAGTCCAGGAGCTTGCCAAAGAAGCTCATTAGAACTCCTCAAGAAGATCATCATGAAGTCTAGGCGCTTGCTGGAAGTCCATCGAAACATTACCAAGAGATCGTCGGAAGTTCACCGGAATGATCGTCGGAAGCTCGTCGGAAGAAACCAGACTTATCTTGCTTAGGATATGTCTTAAGAATCACAGTTATCACATAATTAGAGTTGGGATTGTGAGGTAATCCCATCAACTCTGTTAGGGGCTAACTGGGCCTGAAGTTGGACTGGTTTAGGCCGGATTCAAGGCCTAGCCAAGGTGCTGAAATCCTGGCCTACAGTGGCATCGCTAGGGCCGACGGTGGCACCACCTGGGGAATAACACTCCAAGATTCCTGGGCGATGTACCGCTAGTAGCAATTCTGCCAGTGATGGTATCACCCCTATTCGATGGTGGTACCGCCTAGTACCAGATCCTACGGCGGTAGTACCGCCCAGGAACGGCGGTGGTACCGCCAGTACCCAGGAAACCTAGGATGAGACCTTTTTAGGCTCTAAATTTGAATCAACTTGAAGCCTATAAATACCCCTCTCATCCCTGGTTAACTTACACAAGCACAGAGAATTTAAAGAGGAAAAAATGCTCTTGTAATATGTTAGGACTCTAGCTAGGAGAGTCCTAATTGAGAGGGACATTCATGTAAAACTGTTAGGACTTTAGCTAGGAGAGTCCTAATTGAGAGGGACATTCTGTTAGGACTCTAGCTAGGAGAGTTCTAATTGAGAGGGACATTCTGTTAGGACTCTAGCTAGGAGAGTTCTAATTGAGAGGGACATTCTGTTAGGACTCTAGTTAGGAGAGTCCTAATTTAGAGGGACATTCATGTAGGAGGTTTTTTCTTAGAGAAGAATTAGGAGTTGTAAGGGAATAGGAGTCTTGAGTAGGAGTCCTATTAGGAGTTGGTTAGAAGTAAGAGTCTTAAGTAGGAGTCCTATTAGGAGTTAGGGTTTAGAAGCCCTATAAATAGCCATGTATTCCTCCTCTTTTCTCAGGCAATAGATGAATCTTTTCTGCAGCCTTTGAGCAGCACTTGGAGGGAGGAACCCCTATAGAGTTCCAAGGAGGCCGATCCCCTAAAGAGATCAACCCCAAGTTTAGAATCTGCAAGGGTTCTAACACCTGGTATCAGAGCAGCGTTCTTGGCGTCTCGCTGCCCTTCCACAGCAATCCATCAACCCTCTACAACCATCCAAAGCAATTCCCACAATTGCTTAAAAGATCGTCACCGAATTCCGCCATCATCTCCACCACCGCGGATCATCCTTTGATCTCCCCGTGAATTGCAACAGGTTCTGGTTTCCTACCTTACTGCTGCTGCAATTTAGTTATCCTTATTCGAAAATCTAAAAAAAAAAAAATCGTTCCTATATTGCTGCATAAACTTTTCGTCACAAAGTTTTCATATCTACGACGAAAGATACATTGCAGAATTCCAACCGCATAGCACCATCTGTTTGATCTTGCTACTGTGCTTTTTCTATCCAAATTTCTACGAAATTTTTATGACATCTTTGACACTTCCTAACAGTGGACTTCCCTTTGGTTTCATCAAAAAATTCTCAATATAAACTATTGATCTTTTATGTCCAATCTGCTGCACTTGAATTGCAGAATTCAAGCCGCATAGCACCATCTGTTTGATCTTGCTACTGTGCTTTTTCTATCCAAATTTCTACGAAATTTTTATGACATCTTTGACACTTCCTAACAGTAGATTTTCCTTTGGTTTCATCGAAAAATTCTCAATATAAACTACTGATCTTTTATGTCCAATCTGCTGCACTTGAAAATCTATGCTGCAGAAAATTTCAGCCGCATATTGTTGCCTTAACCCATCTATTTGCAATCTTTTTTGAATGAAATTTCTTATACACTTTATAGATCATCTTGGATTCCATCTAAGATTGATCTATTGAGGAATTCATCTCTAAAACCGATTTTTGTGTTGCTATAAATTTTCATCGTAAACTGCTGAAATTTTTCGATGAGAATTCTGCTATCGCAACTTGCACCAATTTCCATGCTATTATACTGCCGAAATTTTCTTGATTAAATTAGTCATCCTTGCTGTCATATAAACTGTGATTTTGCTATCAATTCCCTCCTCAATTCTCTCAAGTTTTTGGTGGAAATTACGTCGAGAAACCGCTGTTTCTTCGACGACAATTCTGCTCTTACAAGACATCACATACTTGCTGCAACTTCCACTGATTTCTCTCAAACCTTTTCTGCCATCTACCACAGATCCAAAACTTTCATCCACAGACCTAAAACTCCACCAAATCACACCCTCAAACTGCACCCAAAATAGCCACAAAACAAGCTTAAATCGTAGCCTACATCCACCGATCTACCAACCCTTTCGAACATCACTTCTCTCAACCTATACATGCCTTTAACCTGACAACAAAAGAGAGATCTTAACATCATAGATTTGGAGGCATATACTATGGCATCTAAGTGTTGAATCTCGGATTTTGATGATGAAACTAATTGATTGTGTTTAAATGTTTGACTACATTTTGAGTGATATAGGTCTACTCGATCAGGATTAGACAATTAACGCAGGAGGAATTGACGTTGCGTCGGAGGAGATCGCGTTAGGATATTGGATGGCAGAAGGCTTCGGGCGTCGGGCATCGGGCCAAGGAGAGCGAAATTGCGCTAAGAATATCGGGGTTGCGGAGGTCAACCGCCGATTGGGCAACAAGCCGCAAGAGAGGACGATGCACCGAAGAATCAGATGAAGCGCCAACCAATGACGTGCCAGGCAACAGAATGTCAATTTGCGTTATAATAATTGTCTAGATCGGAGTAGAGTGTTTGCTTGTGTGTGCAGGATTAACTACGATAACGACAAAGACATAAAGCAAGGATACCGGAGTCGAGCTCGATGGACGTTTAAGAGACCGAAGAATCATCGGAGATGCTGCCGGAACCATCCGAGAAGAAATCGGGAACGTGTCGGAAGTTCGCCGAAGAAATCGTCGGAGGCTCGCGGAGATCACCGAGAAGGCTCGGCTACTCGTTAAAAGTCATCACAAAGATTGGGAGCTTGCAAGGAGTCCGTCGGAAGAAGTTCGTCGGAAAGCTCGCCGGAACAAGACTCGACGTTCGCGGTTGAAAATTTGCTTAGGATGTGTTTTGGTTATGTAGTCCACTTGTAATTAGGATTAGGATTAAGAGATAATCCTATATCCTGGTTAGGGGCCAACTGGGCCCAAAGTCAGAGTTGGTTTAGGCTAAAAATTAAGCTAAACCAGCGAACTAGAGAGCCAAGATTGAAGCCCAACTAGTGGCTGGAAACACTGTAGTTGGGCTGAAAACACTGTAGGCGGTGGCACCGCCTAGATGGGCGGTGGCACCGCCCAGCACCCGAGTGCTGGGCGGTGACACCTCCTTGGCTGGGCGGTTGCACCGTCCAGCACCCGAGCGCTGGGCGGTGGCACCGCCTGGCTGGGCGGTGGAACCTCCAGCACCGGGAACCCTAAGAGAATTCAAATTTTGGAGCCCAAAATTTGAATCCTCTTGAGACCTATAAATACCCCTCAAATCTCAGCTGAGGTTACAACTTTTTGAGCAGCAAGTGTTTGAGAGAAAGGCATTAGAAAAGTCCTAGCTAATCTTGTTTTCATTTTGCTAGTGTTCACCTCCTTCATTCTTGCTAAAAATTTGTAAGAGAGTGAACCGCTTGTAAAGAGTTGTAAGAGGGGTATTTACCCTTCCCTTTCAAGAGATTTGTTAGTGGAAGGTGGGAGCCTCATCGAAGAGGGGCCTCGCAAGTGGATGTAGGTCATTTGACCGAACCACTCTAAATCGGCGTAATCTCTGGTTTGCATTTCATTATTGTCATTTACATTACTGCAAATCTTCTTACTGCTTTAGTTCCTTATTACTCTTGCTGCGCAACTTTAAGAATACGCTTTCAAGTTAAACTTTTCAAGTTCCGTTCTTATCGTACGAAAAATTTGATTAAAATCGAAGTTTTAATCCGCTACACTAATTCACCCCCCCTCTTAGTGCCGCTTCGATCCTAACAATTGGTATCAGAGCCACGTTTTTCTACCTTGGTCTAACACCCAAATAGAAATGGCTCTTTACGGCTTTCAAGAGGGTCACTCTCTCATTTGTCCTCCCTTTTTCAATGGGACGGACTACACTTATTGGAAAACTCGAATGAGAGTTTTCTTACTTTCTTTGGATTTGAATTTATGACATATAGTCGAAAATGGATTTGAAATTTCTTCTCTTCCAATGAACCATTGGAATGATTTGGAGAAGAAGATGTTTTCTCTAAATGCAAAGGCTATGAATGCCTTATATTGTGCACTTGACAAAAATGAATTTAATCACATTTCGATGTGTGACTCGGCTTTTGATATTTGGAGAACTCTAGAGGTCACTCATGAAGGCACTAGCCGAGTGAAAGAGTCCAAAATCAATATTCTTGTGCATTCTTACGAACTTTTCCGGATAAAACTAAGTGAGTCCATCGGAGACATGTACACCCGGTTCACGGATGTCATCAATGGACTCAAAGCTCTTGGTAAAAGTTTTTCTAATTTTGAACTAGTCACTAAAATCTTAAGATCCCTTCCAAAAAGTTGGGATCCAAAAGTTACGGCCATTCAAGAGGCCAAGGACCTTAAAACATTCCCTCTCGAAGAACTTATTGGGTCTCTAATGACCTACGAAATGAACAATGTGACAAAAAAGAAACTCGAGAACAACCTTCCAAATGATAGGAAGGATTTGGGACATAGAACACATGAAGACCACTCGAGCATAAGCTCAAGTGATGGTGAACTTAAACTACAAATGAAACAAAAATTAAAAACCAAAAAGAATGGAACTACTTGCTTTGAACGCAAGAAGAACAAAAGTTGGGATGAATTGAGCTCTTCCGAAGACGAGGAGAAAATCAAGAAAGGCGAGGTGGCAAACTATGCCTCACCCTCTTACAACAATGAGGTAATCAAAATCCCACTAATTTATTTAGAAATTACATAATACTTTCTTGAGTTATTTTTAATTTAGTTTAGGATTAATTTTCTTGAAAATTGCATGTGTTATGTTAATGCAGTAAAATGTTAAATATAAATCTAATGCTTATACACCTAGTAAGATTAATCTTATATATGTGCTTGAGAAGCAAGAATTTGTATTTTGACGATTTCCATATTGATTTTCAATGACGATGCATGACTTTTGAATGGAAGGCTTGATGATTTTTTTATGAACCTTATCTTTGGTTTTCAAACATGATGTATAGTTTTGACATAAGAACAAAAATTTGAAGCATGCTAATATAAAGTCAATCATATAAAGTAAAACTAAAGAAATTTTAAATATCTATAAGAATCATTCAAAATTATGTTCAATAAAACCTTACTTGATGTTGTAATGAAACCATTGAAAGTTTTGATGCTATGATTTGATGATTTTATGCATGAAATTGTAAAGTTATATACATGATGATTTTTATGATTTATTGGTCTTGATGGTTTTTATGATAAAATTCATTTTTCGATCCTAAATGTTGATGCACATTTTTATCTAGCATAAATGACATGAATTTAAATAACTAAAAAGAGAAAAGCATTGTTCTTGAAAATTATTTTTCTCTATCTTGTTGATTTATATGAATCACTTGAAAATAATTTTGGTTTGATGATTTGAATTAGAAATGAGTTATATCAAAATCATGATATTGATTTGACAAAATTGAATGAGTTGAAAACAAATGATGATTTTTCTCTTGAATACAACTTGTAATATTTTTACATATATATTTTCATCTTGATTTCTCGATATTCGATACATGAAATTTTTCCATGAATCAAAATTCTTTCATGAAGTGATTCTTCTTGGTATTCACTAAAAATGATACATTCAAATTAACCTACTCTACTTGACATCTTGATAATTTATGACTTGAATATCATGTACAATATGCTCATAATGATGATTGAGTTATGTATGAAAAATGGAAGATATAGTTTTTAAATTTTGCATGTTCGAATTTGAAAATATTTGATATGCATGAAAATATTAAACATTTTGAAACCATGTTTTAGTGTTATGCTTAATGATCATGCTTAATAAATTTCGAAATTATGGATGATGAATCTTTTACGATTTATGGATCATTGATTTTTACCATAATGAAAGTACCTTATTGATTTTTGTTGTAATAAATCTTACTCTTTCGGTTTTAAACATGATAAATGTTTTTATTTGGTATAAATGAAACAAAATCATATGTTTTGAAATAATCGAAAAGAGGATAACATTCTTGAAAATTATTTTGCTCAATCTTATTGATTTTGATGAATCCATTTGTATCATCTTTGTGAATCTCTTGGATTTTGATAATGATTTTGATGATTTAAATTTGAATAATTTTTTATTGAAATCATGATCTTGATCTCTTGAAATTCATAACATGAAATCCTTTATGAATCAACATTTTCTTTTCTATTTAAAAGGGGATTTGTCGAAATGTTTCTTAGTCTTTTAGTATTCATAATCTTGACAATTATGTTTTGAAACTTTATGTAAACCAAGAATGTTCATCATGATTCTCTCTTTGAATATTTAAAGAGGAGAATTTTCTAGATGGTTCATGATTTTGATGATTGAATATTTGATATGCATGAATTGAGATCTTGCTCTCCTACCACTCTTTTTGCTATTCACCAAAAGGAAGACTAATTCTAATAAACCATGATATGCTATATGAATTTTATTGTATTCATGAAGTAAGATCTCATCACTAATTTTTGTTTATATTCCTTCATGTGATGATATGAATGTATGAAACACTTATGATATGACTTTTTATACAATTCCATGTATTCGTGAAATATTAATCTCATCACCCAATTAATTCCTCTTGATACTCCTAATGTGATGAAGTGAAATTATGCATGAAATACAAATGGGGATAAGTTTTTGGTAGGATATAATTTGACAAATTGATACCATCATGATATGAAACATTTATGATTTGCAATGATATATGCAATACTTGTGCTTTCTAATTATGATGTGATGTATTACATATGATGTAAATCATGATTTAAAATACTATGAGTTGTCGCTAAAATGATGTATTATAAATATTGATTTAATGTTTTGTATCATGAATACTCTAAATGATGAATATTTGGTATCATGATCAAAATGTTGACAAATAGTTAAAAATTTTAGTATCATGTGTGATATCCTTATAATGTTGATCGATTTATTCAATATCATGCATGAATGAATATAAGGTTTTTGAAAATGTGCATATTCTAATTTGAAAATATGATGATGCACAATTAAGATTGACACTTACCTTTGTCATAATTGATGTATTGGGTCTTCCCTTCTTTTTGACAATGACAAAGGGGGAGATAGCTTGCTTGCGCAAGTCAAGAAGATGCAAAAAACTTGATTGCTTGCTTGCCTATCTTAAGTAGCAAAGATTGCTAACTTGCTTATTTCAAGAAGCAAAAGTTGTCTTCTTGAACATCATTATCTTGCCCATCTCAAGAAGCAAGACTTGCAACCTGCACATTGCAATAGGAAGTAAGAATCGATAGCTTACACACTTCAACAAGAAAGCTATCTTGTATTTGCTTTTGAAATTTTTACTAGCTTGTATGTTACAAAACTTGCTCACTTTTTCAAATACTTTGCTAGCTTGCACTTTGTAAAGGAAGCAAAAATAACACTTCTCAAAAGAGAAGAAAAACTTACTGTCTTGAACATCTTTAATATGCTAGCTAGCATGATGTACAATTTGCTATTTTGAATATTACAAAGAAATACTATCATGCACATTGCAAAGAAAAGCAAAGTGCAATCGTGCACAAGAAGCAAGTGTTGAATTGCCATGATTGAACTTAAGAATCTTGCTATACTTTTGTGCTTATATGTTGTGATGAAAATCTAGCTTTATGTTGCAAAAACTTGCATATCTTTTAAAATAGCTAGAGCTACTTCTCCTTTTTGTTGATGACATAGGGGGAGAAGTATATTGATGACTTCATGCATTGAATTAAATATTTTATATATTTGCATGATAGTTTAAATGTTTTTCATAACATGTGATGAATGTTACTTGGATTTGGGATAATCCAAGTGTTCTATCAATGGCATATTGATAGGGGGAGTTTAGTTAAACTCCGGGGAGTTTAGTTAAACTCCGGGGAGTTAAGGTTAACTCCGTTAGTCATCAATTAGTTGTCATCATCAAAAAGGGGGAGATTGTTGAATCTCGGATTTTGATGATGAAACTAATTGATTGTGTTTAAATGTTTGACTACATTTTGAGTGATATAGGTCTACTCGATCAGGATTAGACAATTAACGCAGGAGGAATTGACGTTGCGTCGGAGGAGATCACGTTAGGATATTGGATGGCAGAAGGCTTCGGGCGTCGGGCATCGGGCCAAGGAGAGCGAAATTGCGCCAAGAATATCGGGGTTGCGGAGGTCAACCGCCGATTGGGCAACAAGCCGCAAGAGAGGACGATGCACCGAAGAATCGGATGAAGCGCCAACCAATGACGTGCCGGGCAACAGAATGTCAATTTGCATTATAATAATTGTCTAGATCGGAGTAGAGTGTTTGCTTGTGTGTGCAGGATTAACTACGATAACGACAAAGACATAAAGCAAGGATACCGGAGTCGAGCTCGATGGACGTTTAAGAGACCGAATAATCATCGGAGATGCTGCCGGAACCATCCGAGAAGAAATCGGGAACGTGTCGGAAGTTCGTCGAAGAAATCGTCGGAGGCTCGCGGAGATCACCGAGAAGGCTCGGCTACTCGTTAAAAGTCATCACAAAGATTGGGAGCTTGCAGGGAGTCCGTCGGAAGAAGTTCGTCGGAAAGCTCGCCGGAACAAGACTCGACGTTCGCGGTTGAAAATTTGCTTAGGATGTGTTTTGGTTATGTAGTCCACTTGTAATTAGGATTAGGATTAAGAGATAATCCTATATCCTGGTTAGGGGCCAACTGGGCCCAAAGTCAGAGTTGGTTTAGGCTAAAAATTAAGCTAAACCAGCGAACTAGAGAGCCAAGATTGAAGCCCAACTAGTGGCTGAAAACACTGTAGTTGGGCTGAAAACACTGTAGGCGGTGGCACCGCCTAGATGGGCGATGACACCTCCTTGGCTGGGCGGTTGCATCGTCCAGCACCCGAGCGCTGGGCGGTGGCACCGCCTGGCTGGGCGGTGGAACCTCCAGCACCGGGAACCCTAAGAGAATTCAAATTTTGGAGCCCAAAATTTGAATCCTCTTGAGGCCTATAAATACCCCTCAAATCTCAACTGAGGTTACAACTTTTTGAGCAACAAGTGTTTGAGAGAAAGGCATTAGAAAAGTCCTAGCTAATCTTGTTTTCATTTTGCTAGTGTTCACCTCCTTCATTCTTGCTAAAAATTTGTAAGAGAGTGAACCGCTTGTAAAGAGTTGTAAGAGGGGTATTTACCCTTCCCTTTCAAGAGATTTGTTAGTGGAAGGTGGGAGCCTCATCGAAGAGGGGCCTCGCAAGTGGATGTAGGTCATTTGACCGAACCACTCTAAATCGGCGTAATCTCTGGTTTGCATTTCATTATTGTCATTTACATTACTGCAAATCTTCTTACTGCTTTAGTTCCTTATTACTCTTACTGCGCAACTTTAAGAATACGCTTTCAAGTTAAACTTTTCAAGTTCCGTTCTAATCGTACGAAAAATTTGATTAAAATCGAAGTTTTAATCCGCTGCACTAATTCACCCCCCCTCTTAGTGCCGCTTCGATCCTAACACTAAGGAGGCAATCGATGCTAAATTTGAAGCCTTGGAGGCGCGAATGGAGGATAAGATTCGGATGCTCTTTACCGAACTCAGATTGGGCCGACTACTAAGCCCGAAAAAATCATATCACGGAGAGAGCTTTGCCCAATCGCACCAGGCCCGAAGAGATGAGTTCCAAGGGAGGGGAGGCTCTATGATCGATCCCAACTATCCACGCATAAGGGTGGACTTCCATAGATGGGAAGAAGGAGACCCGATTGGTTGGATCTTGCACGCGGAGCGATATTTTCGGTACCACAAAACCGCGGATGCATCTATGGTGAAAATTGCAGCTATACATCTTGAAGGGGATGCTATACAGTGGTTTGACTGGTTTGAACATACTTACGGAGTCCTTTCATGGCAACAATTCAAAGAAGGACTGCTGATCCGCTTCAGACCAACCGATTACGAGAATATTGACGGACAACTAGCAAAGATCCGACAAACCTCCACCATTCAGGAGTACCAAACCAGGTTTGAAAGGTTATCTAATCAAACTCTTGATTGGTCTCAAAAACAGCTATTGAGGACCTTTATTGAGGGCTTGAAGCCGGAGATCCGAGGAGAAGTTAAAGCGCGACAACCGTACACGCTTATGGCAGCCATCTCTTTCGCACGACATCAAGAGGAGCAATTGAACCATGAAGCTCGAAGGACTAGGGTCACTCCTCAACCAGTAATATTGAAGCCCTTAGCCCCCCCTACTGTTGATCGAGTCCCTGCACCAAAAAGGTTGACAAGAGAAGAGCTTCAGGAGCAATCTACGAAGGGGTTATGTTGGCATTGCGACGAGCCATGGAGCCATGAGCATCGCTGTAGTAAAGGGAGACTTTTTATCATTGAACTAGTAGAAGAAGAGGTCATTGAGCATCCAGAAGAGAGCATTGAACATAAAGAAGAAGATGCAGAAGAAGAGCCACAACCGACCGAAGTTACGGTACATGCACTAGCCGGCTACTCAAACCCGCAAATGATGAAAGTTGGAGGCCTTCTCAAACAACAACTGATCACTGTTTTCATCGACACGGGCAGCACTAATAATATCCTAAACAGTAAGGTTGCTATCCGAATGGCATTACCTATCAAGAATCGTTGCAGGTTTGATGTTAAGGTCACCGATAGACGGATTTTGAAGTGTGATCGTAGGCGCCCGCAGGAGAAACTATTGCTGCAGGAACAAGAGATAATTGCAGATTTCTTCCTTCTCCCTTTTGATGATCATGAGGCCATGCTCAGAATTAAATGGTTGACAACATTAGGTGATTTTTCTTGGAATTTTATGAAACTAATTATGAAATTTTACAGTAAGGAGAAACAGGTGATACTGCACGGGAAACGTGGGGGCGACGTAACGATGATTTGCACACAACAAATGAAGAAGGTTTTGCATAAAGCATGCAGTGACTTTTTGGTACAACTTGAGCAGCAAATTAAAGGAGAGCCAATAGAATTTGAAGATCCAAACCTATTTCCTTTGCTTGGTGAATTTTCAGATATATTTGGCGAGCCGCACAACCTACCTCTTACTCGTCGGCATGATCATTGTATAATGATTTTTCCAGTCAAATCTCTAGCAAATACTCAGCCATATCGGTATCCACATCTCCAGAAGGATGAAATAGAAAGGATTTTAAAAGAGATGCTTGAAACAGGAGTTATTCGGCCAAGTTACAACCTCTACTTTTCACCGGTGCTACTTGTACGCAAGAAGGACGGAACATGGCGAATATGCATTGATTATCGAGCTCTCAATGGCATAACCATCAAGAACAAATACCTTATTCCAATAGCAGATGAATTTCTAGATGAAAGGGAGCATAAATCTTTACAAAGCTAGACCTTTGATCTGGGTATTATCAAATACGAGTGTATGAAGAAGTCATACCGAAAATCGCCTTTCGAACACACAACGACCACTACAAATTTTTACTTTCTTCAACAAAAGGTGAAATATCTTGGGCATATCATATCAGAGGAAGGTGTGACAGTGGACCCTTTCAAAATTGGAGCAATGCAAAACTGGCTGACCCCGAGGAACATAAAATTGCTACATGGCTTTCTGGGTTTAACAGGCTACTACTGCATGTTCGTGAAAAACTATGGAGAGATCAGTGCACCACTTACTTCCTTTTTGAAAAAAGATGTCTTCCAATGGTCGGACAGAGCCTCCGTTGCCTTTGACAAACTTAAGGCAGCCATGACGACGACGCCGGTGCTAACACTACCAGATTTCAACCGACCTTTCATTATTGAGGCCGACGCATCTGGAGTCGGAATTGGAGCAATTCTCATGCAAGATGGTCGACCACTCGCATACACTAGCAAGGCATTATCTCCCTCCCATCAAAATAAGTCAACATATGATAAGGAGATGCTCGCCATTGTGCGCGCAACAACGAGGTGGAGACCCTACTTGATTGGTCGACGATTTCAAATTAAAACCGACCATAAAAGCCTCAAGTACTTTTTGGAGCGAAAGATATCATCCCCTGAGCAGCAAAACTGGGTAACAAAACTTCTTGGATTTGATTATGAAATAACTTACAAAAAGGGGAAAGAGAATGTTCTTGCAGATGCGCTTTCGCAGCTACTCGAGCAAGCTGAAGTTTTGGCCATTTCACTTCCGACCAGCGACTTCCTTGAGGATATTAAGATGGAATGGCAGGAAGATTCGGAGACTAGTAAGATTATAAAAAAATTGGAGGAAGCACCAAGCTCCGTAGCTCATTACAATTGGGACTCAAAAGAATTACACTATAAGAGTACTAAATTGAAAAGGAGTATGGCATATCACTCACAAACCGACGGCCAGACAGAAGTTGTAAATAAGTGCTTGGAGATAGCCCAAAGCCACCCACCAAATATGACTACCCAAGGAGGACTTCAGACTCAGCTAAGTGCCATTATTGATTGACGGATTATGACTCGACGACGACGATCCACTACTGAATTGCTAATACAGTGGGCAAACCTACTAACAGAAGATGCCACTTTGGAGAACTATGATGACTTGAAGATCAAATTCCCAAAATTCATGAATCGTCAGCCTCGAGGACAAGGCTGATTTGAAGAGGGCGGGTTTGTTAGGACTCTAGCTAGGAGAGTCCTAATTGAGAGGGACATTCATGTAAAACTGTTAAGACTTTAGCTAGGAGAGTCCTAATTGAGAGGGACATTCTGTTAGGACTCTAGCTAGGAGAGTCCTAATTGAGAGGGACATTCTGTTAGGACTCTAGTTAGGAGAGTCCTAATTTAGAGGGACATTCATGTAGGAGGTTTTTTCTTAGAGAAGAATTAGGAGTTGTAAGGGAATAGGAGTCTTGAGTAGGAGTCCTATTAGGAGTTGGTTAGAAGTAAGAGTCTTAAGTAGGAGTCCTATTAGGAGTTAGGGTTTAGAAGCCCTATAAATAGCCATGTATTCCTCCTCTTTTCTCAGGCAATAGATGAATCTTTTCTGCAGCCTTTGAGCAGCACTTGGAGGGAGGAACCCCTATAGAGTTCCAAGGAGGCCGATCCCCTAAAGAGATCAACCCCAAGTTTAGAATCTGCAAGGGTTCTAACATAATCTCTTGAGAATCCTCCTCTTCTAGTCTAAGTGTTAGAATAGTTTGAGAGAGAGGAGTGAGTGCTTATATGGGTTGCCTCTTAAACCTGGTAAAAGGAGAAGAGGGGTGTAAGAAGAAGGTTAATCTTCAGCTATTAAAGGAAGATCGATAGTGAATGTCGGTGGCCTTAAAGGAAGAGGAATCGGAGGAGTGGATGTAGGTCACGACGACCGAACCACCATAAAATTGGTGTGTTATTCTCTGGTTTGCATTTCTATATTTGAGCAATTTACATTACTACAAACTGAATCTTTACTTGCCTACTGCATTCACTTCATATACGAATGTGATTTCAAGCTATCTTTCCGAGTTCGATTTTTAATGTACAAAAGAGTTTTATGAAACCGATGTAATTTACCGTTGCACTAATTCACCCCCCCTCTTAGTGCCGACTCTGTTCCTAACAATTGGTATTAGAGCCTCGTGATTTCTTATTTGGTTTAACACCTAAGAGAAATGGCTCTTTTCGGCTTTCAAGAGGGAATTTCTCTCATTCGTCCTCCCTTTTTCAATGGGACGAACTACACTTATTGGAAACTCGAATGAGAGCTTTCTTACTTTCTATTGATTTAAATTTATGGAATATGGTCGAAAATAGATTTCAAAGGTCTTCTCTTCCAATGCACGATTGGAATGATTTGGAGAAGAAGACATTTTCTCTAAATGCTAGAGCTATGAATGCTCTATTTTGTGACTTAGACAAAAACGAATTCAATTAAGTTTCTTTATACGAAACGACTTTCGATATTTGGCACATTCTTGAAACCATACATGAAGGCACTAGTAGATTAAAAGTTTCTAAAATAAATCTTTTAATGTACGATTTTGAACTTTTTCGAATGAAGCCGAGCGAAACCATTGTTGACATGTACACCCGTTTTACGGATATTGTTAATGGTTTAAAAGCTCTTAGAAAATACCTTTCGGATTTTGAACTTGTAAACCAAATTTTACGTTCTCTTAATAAGAATTGAGATTCAAAAGTAACGGCAATTCAAGAATAAAAAAATTTGAATACCTTTCTGATTGAAGAACTAGGCGACCTTATGCAATGTTTCTCAAGAAAAGGGCCTCTAACACAACTGACAAAGGTTACTTTCAGATGCGCTATTTGGTGGATGTGGAAGGAGAGATGTAATAGAATCTTTGAATGTCAACACACAAACAATGCTCAGCTCTTGAAAGAGATTATTAGAGACTCAAGATCCTGTTTGGAGCAAGATCTCAAAACCGAGCACATCACCCGAAGAGAAAAAGATATTTTTATCAAATTTAATTTTGCTATTAGCAAAAGATCCTGGGAATGATGCCAAATAATGTACCCACAGGTAGTTATAGTCTACAGCATGTGTAGTCATAACTATCGCATTCGCACTCTATGAGTTACTTGGCTTTGTCTATGACTTGTATAGATAAAGCTATTTGTAGAAACATTACACATAATCAATTTACTTTTACTTACCAAAAAAAAATAGGGTCTTTAATGACTTCTGAAATATTGTGCAATGCACGTGAAGAACTTGAGAACCACATTCGAAATGACAGGAAGGATTTCGAACTAAGAACAATCGAAGACCACTCGAGCATAAGCTCAAGTGATGGTAAACTTGAACTCCTCACTAAGAAATTTAAAAAGTTCATAAAACAAAAATTAAAGAATAAAAAGAATACAACTACTTGCTATGAACGTAAGAAAAAGAAGGTGACTTTGGATGAATCGAGCTCCTCCAAAGATGAGGAGAAAATCAACAAAGGTGAGATGGCAAACTACGCCTTAACAACTTTCGACGATGAGATAATCAAAATGCCCTTAATTTATTTTGAAATTACATAATATTTTTCATGAGTTATTTTAAATTTAGTTTAGAATTAATTTTCTTGAAAATTTTTTGGTAAGTAAAAGTAAATTGATTATGTGTAAAGATTCTACAAATAGCTTTATCTATACAAGTCATAGACAAAGCCAATTAACTCATAGAGTGCGAATGCGATAGTTATGACTACACATGCTGTAGACTATAACTACCTGTGGATACATTATTTGACATCATTCCCAAGATCTTTAGCTAATAGCAAAATTAAATTTGATAAAAATATCTTTTTCTCTTCGGGTGAAGTGCTCGATTTTGAGATCATGCTCCATACAGGATCTTGAGTCTCTAATAATCTCTTTCAAGAGCTGAGCATTGTTTGTGTGTTGACATTCAAAGATTCTATTACATCTCTCCTTCCACATCCACCAAATAGCGCATCTGAAAGTAACCTTTGCTAGTTGTGTAAGTGGCCCTTTTCTTGAGAAACATTGCATAAGGTCGCCTAGTTCTTGGTGCAAGTTTGGTTGCGGCAGTCTATTGAGTTCAAATCGCTGGAGAATCTCCTTCCATATCCATTTTGTATAATTACAAGCAAAATAAAGGTGGTCAACAGTTTCTTCTTGTTGCAAACAAAGGGAGCATCGGTTAACATGATAGATACCTCTTCTTTTCATATTGTCTATTGTAGGTAGTTTATTGAGAAGGGCCTGCCATGTACATAAGGAGTGTCTTTGTGATCCCGGTCGATCCCATGTCCAACTGCTTGGGACCCACTTGTTATTTCTTTGTCTAATTTGATTCCATACGGATGTGGCACTAAATTTGCCATTGTCATGAGGCCAAATAAGTATATCTGAAGAGTTGTTCCTGATTGGAATAGCTATGATAGTCGGCCAAAGTGATAACATTTCGGGAGAAATAGGATTAGGGAGACACTAGGTACCGTTAGCAATGAACTCGGAAACCTTCCAATCTTTGGGAGCCCCAAGATCTTTTCGTATTCTGTCGCCATATAATTGAAATATACTCTTCCCATTCACCCAAGGATCGTACCACATATTAGTACTAGTTCCAGAAGAGATTGCATAAGAAATGTGTTTGATTAGCCAATTCCTTGCCTTTAAAATTCCTTTCCAAGCTGAAGAGTGGTATGTTCTTGTTGAAATTTCCCAGATTGATTCCTTTGAAAGATACCTAGCAGAAACCCATTGTGACCATAAGGAACATTTGTTTTGCAAAAGATCCCACAATTGTTGTACCAGGCATGCTTGATTCCAATCTCTAGTATTTCTCAAGTTTAGCCCCCCTTTATCTTTCGGTTTGCAAATGCTATCCCAATTTACCATATGCATTGCCTTATCATTTGTGTCATTCCAGAAGAAGTTCATTAATAACCGTTCAATATCTTGGAGAAGTCCAGCAGGCAGAAGAAATGCATTACACCAATATATAGAGTAGGAGTGCAATACAGAACGGAGGAGTTCGAGTCGTCCTGCTTTTGATAGAAGCCTATTTTTCCAAGAAGAAATTCTATTCTTTATTTTTTGTAGGATAGGCTGACAGTGGGTTTTGTGAATGCCTGTGGATATGAGCGGGAGACCCAAATAAGGAACTGGCAGGCTTCCCTCACTAACCCCCAAAGTTTGTGCAATAAAGACCTTATTCTCAACGTAAGGGCTCATATATACTTTACTTTTCGCATGATTTAACTGAAGTCCAGAAACCATACCAAAGTCATTCATAATAGTAGCCAGGTTCTTTACTGAAGTTGGATCATTTTGGAGAAAGATAAGTAAGTCATCTGCAAATGTTATATGTGATATATGAATAGAGCCAGCATTGGGTACCTTTATGCTGCCATTTAAGACTGCATGTTCCAACATACAGCTAAGTCCTTCCATCGCAATAGTAAAGAGATACGGAGAGAGTGGATCACCTTGTCGGATGCCATTCGTGCTCCCAAAAAAACCAATAGGTGAGCCATTAAAGAGTATCGAAAACTTTGGAGTTTCCAAGCAAGATTGAATCCAATTAACCCATTGCTGTGGGAAGTTCATATCGAGGAGCATCTTATAAATAAATTTCCTATTAACTGAATCAAAGGCTTTCCGTAAATCAGCTTTAAAACATATTTTTGTCCCTCTTGCTTTTGAATGCAAATCTTTGACCAAGTCATTAGCAAGCAAAATGTTATGATGTATACTTCTCCCTTTGATGAAAGCAGCTTGATTTGGGCTAATGATCTTGTGTATTACCTTTTGCATTCTATTTGCTAATACTTTGGAGATGATCTTGTAAATAAAGTTGCATAATGATATGGGTCGATAGTTCTCTAGTGAATCAGCCCCTGCATTCTTCGGAATTAAAGAAATAAAGGTGCAATTCATCTCTCTAAGAATATGACCTGAAGAGAAAAAATGTTGGCAAGCCTTGATCACATCATTTCCAATAATAGACCAAGCAGTTTGGTAAAATTCAGCTGGAAATCCATCTGGGCCTGGGCTTTTGTGCTTTGGTGACTTAAAGACAACACATACAATTTCGTCGTCAGTAATTGGGGCATTGAGGATTGAAATAGCTTCCGAATCAAGTTTTCTAGTCGTCTGCACATGAATGTTATTAGTTTTCCCAGCTTGATTGAGTAAGGAATAAAAAAATTGCTCTGTGTGTGCTTTAACCTCTTCTAAATTCTCAATAAGATTATCATCTTTGTCTCTGCATTTGCTGATACGGTTAACAGCCCTTCGAGTAGCAATTGAAGCATAGAAAAATTTAGTATTGGAATCTCCTAGTGTAAGCCAATGCTGTCGAGACTTCTGCTTTACAAAACTTTCCTCCTATTTTAAGGCTTGCATGAAGTTATTTCTGGCTTCTGTCTCTTTGTAGATAATATTCTCATCATTTGGCTGAAGTTGCAGCTCATGTTGCAATGACATTAGTTCCTTCCTGCAAAATTGAACTGTGGTGGTTATATTGCCAAAGGTATTTGTATTCCACTCCTTTAGTGCTGCTTTACAGGCTTTGAGCTTTTGACATAAGATGTAAGGGGGAGATCCATGCACATTAACATTCCAAGCAGATCTGATAACATCAAGAAATTGAGGATGAGTACTCCACATGTTAAAAAATCTAAACGGTTTATTGCCTCTTGGTGTCGCTTTGTCTGCGTGTATATACATTAAAGAATGGTCAGAAAACAAAGGAGCACCATACTCAAGAAGTGAATCTGGGTAAACTGTTAACCATTCATGATTAATCAAACACCTATCAAGTCGAGCCATTATTTTTCTGTTAGCAGCACCTTGATTACTCCAGGAGAGCCAATTACCCACAGATTTCATATCAAACAAAGCTGCAGTGTCAATGTAATCATTAAAACTTTGAAGTTGGCTTTCTGAAAGTTGTCTACCCCCCTCTTTTTCATTTGTGTACCGAACAGTATTAAAGTCTCCAAGAACAATCCAAGGTACATTGAGACAGCCATTTGCAATATTAGTCAGGTCAGACCAAAGAGTATTTCTTTCTTGCATACTATTTGAAGCATATATACCAATGAAATTGAATTGACAGCCATTCTTTTTGTCCTCTACCTTAAGTTGAATGAATTGATCAGTAGCAGAAATAAACCAAGCATTAATAGAGTTAGGATGCCATAAGACCCATATTCTACCAAAAGTTTCATTTGAGTCATTGGTATACAGTTCTGCGTCCGGCCATATTAAATTCTTTTGAGCTTGAACGTGCGATTGTTTAATTTTCGTTTCTACTAGAATAACAATATCACATGCGGCAGACTTGATTATTCTATTGAGCTCCCGACATTTTTCCGGCTTATTAAGTCTGCGAACATTCCAACATGTTATCTTCATCAGTAATAAAGAAATGAAAAGGTGGTAAGGTATTCATCCTACGACTTTGGATGGATTGTACCATCCTTTTTCTTATCCTTCGGTTTTGTATTTTCCTCCCGCACAATATCCTTACCTTTTATGACTTTATTTCTATATTTATCCACTTCATCTACAGCTTGCAGATTTTTAAACTTTAAAATTCCTTGAATCATGTGGTCTTGATTGGCAGGGTTTGTTGAAGCTCGATAAGATTGTTGCAGCACAATTTCCTAGATAGTACTTGTTGGAGTAGCTTGGCTAGAGAGGTTTGTTGGGGCATGAGTTTGTTGAAACAGAATATCCTTGTTGGCGATGTTTGTTGTGGCTTGAGTTTGTTGAGGAAGAATATCCTTGCTGGCGAGATTTGTTTGGGCCTGAGTTTGTTGAGTTATTGTGGACGGATCCAATGATATTGGAAGAGATGAAGTTCCTGACTTATGTTTCTCCTGTCCACTAGTACCAAGGGAAACCTCTGTTGTGGAAGGCTCCGACATTATAGGAAGAGATATAATTTTGGATTTGTCCTTCTGTCCGCGGTGCTGTTTTTGTGAGTCGGAATGCTCAATAGTCTTCGCCACCATCGGTGCTACTGCCATTAGAGAAGACTCGCTTTGTTGCGGAGGCGCTTGACGTGGTCGATAGACCTTTGTGATTTGTTTTGGAGTTTGCTGACAAGCTCCATTTGCATGACCAAAAGATAAGCAATGCTGACATCGTTGTGGCTTCCAAGAATATGAGACATGTACCTTCCGAGTGTTCCCATCAAGATCACGATAGAAAACCTCATTTGGAAGATCTTCGTCAGAAGAAACCAGTACACATGCTCGTGCAAATGCTAATCTCGTCTGAGCAGCTGTTGCTTTGTCGATGTAGAGTGGCTGTCCCAGAGTGCTGCATAACTTTGCAATAAAACGTCGACTCCAAAGATGTAGAGGAAGACCTTGAAAGGATACCCATAATGGAATAGACTGTAGGCTATCTAACTCCAAACGGACATCAGGAGACCAGCGTCGTAGAATCATTGGATGGCCGCGAATAGTCCAGAATCCTTCGAGGACTCGTTGTAAATCTTCTTCAGAGTATAGCTTGCAAACAAAGAATCCGTTCTCCAGCATATGAAGATCAAAT
Organism: Musa acuminata AAA Group; assembly: GCF_036884655.1. Lineage (NCBI taxonomy): Eukaryota > Viridiplantae > Streptophyta > Magnoliopsida > Zingiberales > Musaceae > Musa > Musa acuminata. The sequence continues at coordinate 8,356,099 of NC_088328.1, read as the reverse complement.
GACGATATTCCCCATCGAGTTTTGATAAATGAGGATAGTGGGAAATAAGATGTTTTGAGACCTACCATATAGCCAACAATCGCCATAGACCATGTCTCAATAAGCTCTGCTGAATCAGCAGTCTTGTATACAGCAATCTTCTTATCAGCCTGAACTTATGGAGTAAAGAATTCCAAGCTTAGATCCGGACTTCCAACCGGAGCCTTGAAGAGACTAGTCCAAGGCCTAGGGTCACTGGAAATGAGGGCAGGCTGCCGCGATCTAGAGCGCGATCTACTTCGATGCTGTTTCGTCGAAGGAGTTTCTCTCTGGAGAGGATATGGAGGAGGAGCCAATTGAGGGGTAACGGTAGGGAGTCTTACCATCGTATCAACTCTCCCGCCACCGTCGCCAGCCCTAGGGGCCGTCGCTGCCATGTTTGATCCCTCTTCTGGTCGCGGCTATAGAATCATCTCCATAGGGAAAAACCACCGTCGCAGTATATCAGATCGCCGCTACAATACCGTCGCCCTAGGGAGATCTGGTCGCCGCTATAGTATCGTCGCCCTTGGGGAGAAGCCGACGCTGCAGGAGATCCGATCAACACTACAGTAAGGGAGATCAGATCGTTGCTATAGTATCGTCACCCGTGGGAGAAAGCCAACGTTGCAGGAGTCAGATCGCCCTAGGGAGATCTCGTCGCTGCTACAGTGTCGTCGCCGCTACAGTACTGTCGCTGCTACAGTGTCGTCGCCGCCGCTACAGTACGTCGCCCTTGGGAAACAGCCGACGCTGCAGGAAATCAGATCGCCGCTACAATGTCGTCGCCTGTCGCCCGTGGGAGAAAGCCGACGCTGCAGGAGTCAGATCGCCCTAGGGAGATCTGGCCGTCGCTACAGTGGTCGCCCTAGATCTGTTCGCCGCTATAGTGTCGTCGCCGCTACAATGGTCGCCATAGATCTGGTCGCCGCTACAGTGTCGTCGCCGCTGCAGGAGTCAGATCGCCCTAGGGAGATCTGGCCGCCGCTACAGTGTCGTCGCCGCTACAGTGGTCGCCCTAGATCTGGCCGCTGCTACAGTGGTCGCCGCTACATTTTCTTGAAAATTACATGTTCAATAATGAAAATGTAAAAAATTAGGAATCATGCTTATCATTCTAGTAATTTTGAAAACATTCATGAAAATTACATGTTTATAATAAACAATATGATTTTGATTAAAAATACCTTATGAAATCATGTTTGATGATATCATGCCTAATAAATTTATTTTTTGAAATTATGCATAATGATTCTTGCGATTTATGCATTATCAATTTTTACCACAATTAAAGTGGCTTTTTTGTTTTTAAAAAGGATACATGTCTTGATTTGGCTTAAATGACAAAGGCATGCTTATATAAAATAATGTAAGTATCATGCTTGATGATTTTATATTTAATGAAGCATGATGATTTGAAGAAATAATGTGTATCTTGATGATTTTCGATTTTGATTGAAACCATGCTTAATGTCTTAATGAAAATGTAATGATTTGAAAACATGCTTACTGATTTTATATTTCGAACTTATGTATGATAGTCTTTGTGATCTTTTGAAAGTTTTTTTTTGGTGCTAATGTATGATGCATGGATTTGAAAAAAAGAACATACATGTATAAAATCAATCAATAAGTTGAAACAAAAGGAGGAAAGCATTTTTCTTGAAAATTTCCTTTCTCTCTACCTTATCGATTTTTCACTAAGAGATCAATAAAAATCTTTATGCCATTATGAATCTCTTAAAAGTGACTTTATTGATTTAACAAGTTGAATGATTTGAAGATAAATGATGATTTTTCTCTTGATTATAACTTGTGATATTTTTATATGAATCATCATCTTGATTTCTCGATACATGAGATTTCTCTATGTACTAAGATCTTATTTTTAAACACCTATGTTTCTTCTTATCATTTTTCTAAAAATGAGAGATTAATGAATCTATCTATGTCCTTTTTATGAATCTCTTGAAAATGATTTTGATTTGACTATTTGAATATGAATGAGCTTTATTTTGATTTTTTAAGATTTATAACTTGAGATTTCTTATGCTTAAATTAAGATTTTATATGCATGAATTGAAATCTTTTTCTCCTAAGTGTATTTTATGATGTACTAAAGAGAATATCTTTTTCAAAATTCATGACTTAAAATTTCTTTTGAATATCTTTTATTATTTGATCTCCTAAGATTTTCTTTTGATTATTTAAGATGAGGCTTTTTAAAAAAAATCATGTCTTTTGGTATTCACATGATTATCTTTCATGATATGATTTTTATACAATTCCTTGTATTCATGAAATGTTTATCTCATCACCCAATTAATTTTTTTTCTTGATATTCTTCATGTGATGATATAAAATTATGCATGAAATACTCATGATATTATGTTGATGCATACAAATGAGAATTTATGATTTGTATATCACATGATATGATTGAATCATTGTTGTAAAAGAAAAAGGAAATTGTTAGCTTGCACATTGCCATAGAGAACAAAAATATATGTTAGCTTGAATGATAAAACATGAGATTGTTTATAATGCAAATTTATTTTTCTCATGATGTGTAGATTGAAATAATGATTGGAATATTGATGTAATTATAAATGATGATTTGGTATTATGCATGCAACTTATGATAATGATGCATGCAATGATCAAATATTCATGGTAAAAAAAAAAAAATTGTTTCGACACTCATGACTCGAATTTTCATTTATGCTATTTACCTTTGTCATAGTTTAGAAATTGATGTAAAGGTAAAAAGAGATACAAAATTATATTCTTCCCTTCTATTTGACAATGACAAAGGGGGAGATAGCTAGCTTGCACTAAGTCAAAAAGATGCACAAATCTTGCCAACTTTCATATTTGTAAAATTTGCTAGCTCACAAATTGTAAAGAGAAAAACTTGCTTGCTTGCTAGCACATCTAAAGAGAAGATGAAAACGTACTTCATGTAGCTTGCTTCATGTAAAACATTGTATCTTGCTATCTTGTTATCTTGCATTATTTTTCAAAAACTTGTTAGCCTTCATACTTCAAAGAAAAGTAACAATTGTCGAATTGCTAGCTTGTACGTTGTAAAATAATTTTGTTAGTTTGTACTTTGCAAAGGAAGCAAAAATGACACTTCTCAAAAAGAGCTTACTATCTTGCCTATCTCAAGAAGCAAAACTTGCAATTTGCACATTGCAAAAGGAAGCAAGAATCGCTAGCTTACACACTTCAACAAGAAAGCTATCTTGCATTTGCTTTCAAAATTTTGCTAGCTTGTATGTTGTAGAACATGCAATCTTACTACCTTGCATATCTAAAACTTGATAGCTTACATGATGTAACACTTGATAAATTTTCTAGCTTACATATTGCATGATGATAAATGCAATGTTTGACATTGAATACTCCAAATACTTGATAGTTAGAACTTCTCATTTTTGTTGATGACAAAGGGGGAGAAGTATGATCATGTTATGCATGATGACGTGTTGCAAATATTCATGATGAAATTTGCAATGACTTGAATTCAGTTTGAATTCAAGGTTCTATCAATATGACATATTGGTAGTGGGAGTTTGTTTAAACTTATGAGTTAAGGGTAACTCCATCATTAATTAGTTATCATCATAAAAAAAGAGGAGATTGTTGAATCTCGGATTTTGATAATGAAACCAATTGATAAGTGTTTATGATTTAATCTACATTTTGAGTGGCACAGGATGCTTTGATCAGGGAGAGATAATTAAAGCAGGAAAAATCATGTTGGGCTAGAGAAAATCGTGTCAGAAGCTTAGACGTCGGGCCGGAGGATCGGTCGACATATCGACAGAAGGCTTCGGGCCATAGATTCAGACATCGGGCCAAGAAGAGCGGATATTACACTAAGGATATTGGAGATACGAAGGTTAACTGGCCGATTGAGCAATAGGCCACAAGAGAGGACGATGTGCCAAAGAATCGGATGAAGCGTCGATGAACCAATGACATGCCGGACAACATAATTCATGCTTAGTAATAATTGTCTAGATTGAAGTATATTTTTGTGTGTGCAGGATTAACTTCGATAGCAAAGCATAAAGCAAAATGAAGTCTCAGAGTCGAGAACGCGATTTCATTGGGAGTTCGAGAGTTCGTTAGAAGTCCGAACGTTCATCGGAAGTTCTGTTGGAACCAACTGAAAAGTCCAAGAGCTTGCCAAAGAAGATCATCGGAACTCGCCAAGAAGATCATCGTGAAGTCCAGGAGCTTGCCGGAAGTCCACCGAAACATTGTCGAGAGATCATCGGAAGTTCGCCGGAAAGATCGCCGGAAGCTCGCCGGAAGAAATCAGACACATCTTGCTTAGAATATGTCTTAGGAATCATAGTTAGCACATAATTAGATTTAGGATTGGGAGGTCATCCCATCAACTCTATTAGGGGCAAATTGGGCTCGAAGTTGGACTGGTTTGGGCCGGATTCAAGGCCCAACCAGGTTGTTAAAACTCTAGCCGGTGGTGGCACCGCTTGGGGAACAGCACCCCAGGATTCTTGGGCGGTGGTACCGCCGGCAACAATGCTGCCAGCGATGGTACCGCCGGCAACAATGCTGCCAGCGATGGTACCACCCCTGTTCGGTGATGGTACCGTGTAGTATCAAATCCTGTGGCGGTAGTACCACCCAGGAACGGTGGTGGTACTGCCAGTACCTAGGAAACTTGGGATGAGACCTTTTTAGTCTCCAAGTTTGAATCAACTTGAAGCCTCTAAATACCCCTCTCATCCCTGATTAACTTACACAAGCACAAAGAATTTAAAGAGGAAAAAACACTGTTGTAATATCTTGAGAATCCTCCTCTTCTATTCTAAGTGTTAGAATAGTTTGAGAGAGGAGTGAGTGCTTGTAAGGGTTGTCTCCTAAACCTAATAAAAGGAGAAGAGGGGTGTAAGAAGGAGGTTGATCTTTGCTTATTAAAGGAAGATCGATAGTGGATGCCGGTGGCCTCCATGGAAGAGGAATCGGAGGAGTGGATGTAAGTCACGACGACCGAACCACTATAAAATTGGCATGTTCTTCTCTGGTTTGCATTTCTATATTTGAGCAATTTACATTACTGTAAACTGAATCTTTACTTGCCTACTGCATTCACTTGATATACGAACGAGATTTCAAGCTATCTATCCGAGTTCGATTTTTAACGTTTGAAAGAGTTCTATGAAACCGACGTAATTGACTACTACACTATTCACCTCCCTCTCTTAGTGTCGACTCTATTCCTCACACTATTCTCCAACCCATCTCTACCTTAGAGTAGGCCTGGAGTTTTAAGGAGTATAGTCGTAGCCTTGCTATGTGGATCACTGCAAAAGAGGAGGGCGCTTGACCTCCTTCACCCTCTCCTATAGATCTACAAGGGTTCAGGGATATACGATCTCCCTAGGTAACACAATCTTTACTATACATAGTTTTCTTTTCGTAGATTTTGCACACCAATCTTCGCATAACGACGAATATCTCCTTGGGAATAGGGGATTTTATTTTATGTTCTTCCTCTGCGCATGTGATGTCGCCCAGAAAGATTTCCCAATAGTATCGATCATAGTTTTTATGTTGTGGAATGTTGAATCTCGGATTTTGATGATGAGGTCAATTGTCATTTGTTTGTCTAATCTGTGTGTTGAGATAAGTGTGCGGGATTAACTACGACGAAAGTAAGACATGCAGCAGTAGTTGCGCCAGAGTCATGACAATGATCACGTTGGGAGTTCGAGAGCTCGACGGAAGTTCGGACAGTCGTCGGAGGTTCTGTGGGAACAAATCCGAGAAGTCCAGAAGCTTGCCAAAGGAGCTCGTCGGAACTTGCCAAGTGGATCGTCGCAAGTCCAGGAGTTTGCCGGAAGTCCGCAGGAGGATCACCGAGGGTTCGTCGGATGATCGACGGAAGTTCACCGGAAACTAGCCGGAAGAAGCGATTGACGCACCGGAGCAAGTTGCAGAATATGTCTTAGGAAATAATCATAGTTAGCACATTGATTAAGTTAGAAATGGGAGGTGATCCCATTAGCTTAATCTTGGGGCAATTGGGCCCCTGAAAGAATCAAATTGGGCCGAATGGATTAACTCATTCGGACCCTGATTGCTGTGGGAGGTGCAACCGCCCAAGCCAGGAGGTAGCACCGCCCAGGCTATGTCTCCCAGCGAGATTGGGAGGTGTAACCGCCCCAGCCAAGAGGTGGCACCGCCCCGGGCTCAGTCTCCGAACAAGACTGGGCGGTGCAACCTCTTCTGTCAAGTGGTAGCACCGCGAGAGCTTAAGTTTCGAGCTCTGCCAAGCGGTGCAACCTCCCCAGTCAGGCGGTGCAACCGCCGAAGCTCGGTCTTCGAGCTCTGGCAGAGAGGTGCAACCACCCCTGACAGAGGTGGCACCGCCCAGAGGTTCTGTCTTCGACCTCTGCCAGGCGGTGCAACCGCCCCAGTCAGGAGGTGCAACCGCCTGATCCCGAAATTCCGGGAATTGACAGATTTGAGCTCCAAATTTGAACTAGGTTGGGGCCTATAAATACCCCACCCATTCAGCACTGAAAGCACAGAACACACACTCGAAATCTTGCTATCTTTCTGTGGTTCTTAGAGCTCAAAACTGCTAGCTCTCCTCTTTCTGTTCTTCAAAGTTTGAGTTGTAAAGAGAGGAGAGAAAACTTCTGTAAGGGTTGTCTCCTAAGCCCGTCAAAAGGAGTGAATCTGTAAGAGGGTGGTTGGCCTTCACCTATTGAAGGAAGGCCTCTAGTTGACGTCGGTGACCTCGTCGGTGGAGGAAGCCAAAAGTGGAGTAGGTCAAGATTGACCGAACCACTCTAAATCTCGGTTTGCATTTCCTTTGAGCATTTTACCTTCATTGCAAACTTCTCAATAGCTTACTGCCCTCTGCGATTTTATGAACGAGCTTCGAGGTTCAGACGTAAATCTGCATTTAGACGTAAATCTGCGTTTAGACATAAATCTGCGTTTAGACATAAATCTGCTTTTTCGTATGATCATCATATTGCAGATTGCGTTTACGTTTTGAGCTTTACCATAACTGCACACTGCCTTTATACTCCTGCTTAAACTGCGTCTTATCTAAATCAAGTGATTTACGAATCAGCATTTAGACGTAAATCAGTTTTTCATACGAACGTCGGATTTCAGTTTGCGCCGATATTCTGGTTTTCATCATAGCTGCAAACTGCCTGCATAGATTGACTTTAACCTTGCTTAGAATCAACTTTCGTACAGAAGTTGTTTTTATCGTTTGAACGCAGCTTTCGAGTTTAATCGCAGAAAGTTTTCCGCTGCACTAATTCACCCCCCCCCTCTTAGTGCTCTCGATCCTAACAATTGGTATCAGAGCCCGGTTAACTCTCAAACAGATTAAAACCCAAGAGAGATGGCTTACGCCGGAAACCAAGAGGGCCATTCTATTACACGTCCACCCATGTTTAATGGGATGGACTACACCTATTGGAAGACCCGAATGATGATCTTTCTTATCTCTATGGATGTTGAACTTTGGAATCTTGTCGAAAATGGTTTTTCGAAGTCTTCTCTTCCAATGATCGATTGGAATGATTTGGAGAAGAAGGCTTTCGCTCTTAATGCAAAGGCTATGAATGCCTTATTTTGCGCACTTGATAAAAACGAGTTTAATCGTGTTTCGATTTGTGAAACTGCATTTGATATTTGGCACACACTCGAAGTGACTCATGAAGGCACAAGTAGAGTGAAAGAGTCAAAAATCAATCTTTTGTTACACTCTTTCGAACTTTTCTGGATGAAACCGAGTGAGACTATTGGTGACATGTTTACCCGTGTCACGGATGTCGTCAATGGTCTAAAAGGACTCGAAAAAAGTTTTTCGGATTTTGAGCTCATAAATAAGATTCTAAGATCCCTTCCTGAGAGTTGGGATCCTAAAGTCACTGCTATTCAAGAGGCAAAAGATCTAAACAACTTCTCTCTTGAAGAACTAATTGGGTCATTAATGACCTACGAGATGACTTGCAAAGCTCATGAAGAGCAAGAAGACATCCTTCCAAAGAACAGGAAGGATATGGCACTTAGAACTTTGGAAGACCACTTGAAAGAAAACTCAAGTGATGAGGACTGTGACGATGACTTGGCACTTCTAACAAGAAAATTTAAAAAATTCATTAAAAGAAACAAATTTAAGAATAACACTAAAAATAAACTTGAACCGAAGAAGGACCAAGTTATTTGCTATGAGTGCAAAAAGCCGGGACACTACAAGAGTGATTGTCCCCAAGCCAAAAAGAGAACAACAAAGAAGAAGGCGCTCAAAGCAACATGGGATGATTCAAGCACATCCGAAGAAGAGGAGTCCAACACCGAGCAAGTTGCTCATTACGCCTTAATGGCCATCGGAGAAGAGGTAACAAATTTATTAGATGCTGATTTATCTTTCGATGAATTATTAAATGCCTTCCATGACTTATTTGATGAATGCAAGATTATCAATAGAAAATACAAATTGCTAAAAAAGGTGCATGATAGTCTTACTTGTGATTTTGATAAGTTAAAAATTTAATATCATGATAGCTTAAATTCATGTATCAAATGCCATGATCTAGAAACTCTCCAAAAAGAAAACCTGCTACTTAAGGACACTTTGAAGAAATTCGAGGTTGGTAGCAAGTCATTGAACATGATCCTTGCAAACAAGGGTCACGTTCCAAAAAAGAGTGGAATTGGATTTGTGAGAAGTCCTCACCTAAATCCAACCACCTTCATAAAAGGCCCTATCTTTGGACACAAGACGCATTATTGTCTATTCAAGAAAATAAGTCCAAACAAACTGACTTGGGTTCCGAAAGGAACCATGATAAACTCTATGCAACATGATAAATAATGTAGATCTATCTTTGAGGCACCTAAAAGCAAATGGGTACCTAAAAATCATCCTTTCTTGTAGAAACCCACACCATCGCAAACTAGGAGCAAGAGATGGTACCTTGATAGTGGATGCTAAAGGCATATGACCGGAGTTCCATCTCAATTCTCTAAGCTCACTAGCATAGACGAAGGCTATGTCACCTTCGGAGACAACAACAAGGGTAAAATCATTGGCAAAGGAACCATAGGTAACAAATCCAACTTCTTTATTGAAGATATTTTGTTGGTTGATGGTTTAAAACATAACCTCTTGAGCATTAGTCAATTATGTGATAAAGGATACACTGTCAAATTCGAATCTAATGCTTGCATCATTGAAAAACCACATAGAAACATGTCTATGATTGTATTAAAATAAAATAACGTATACAACATTAACATCAATGATTTGTGTAATTAAATGTGTTTTTCGGTTTTGAATGAGGATGCTTGGCTATGGCATAGAAGATTAGGTCATGCTAGCATGAAACTAATCACTCAAATATCATCTAAAGAACTTGTAAGAGGAATTCCTCATATGAAGTTCATCAAAGATAATGTATGTGATGCTTGCCAATTAGGTAAACAAATTAAGGGTAGCTTCAAAACTAAGAATCAAATAAGCACCTCTAGGCCCTTACAACTGATCCATATGGACTTGTTCGGACCAATCTCTATATCGAGTCTAGGAGGTAGCAAATACGCCTTTGTCATTGTAGATGACTATAGCAGATATACATGGACTTACTTCTTAAAACAGAAAAATGAATGCTTTAGATACTTTACCAAGTTTTGTAAACTTGTTCAAAATGAGAAGGGCTTTATGATTTCGTCAATTAGAAGTGATCATGGTGGAGAATTTCAAAACCATGATTTCCAAGAATTCTGTGAACTCAATGGATACAACCATAATTTCTCTACTCCAAGAAATCCTCAACAAAATGGGGTAGTAGAAAGAAAAAATCGAAATATACAAGAAATGGCAAGAACCATGTTGAATGAACATAGCCTACCCAAATATTTTTGGACCGAAGTCGTAAACACTACATGCTATATTTTGAATAGAGTTCTAGTAAGACCCTTACTCACCAAAACTCCTTATGAGTTATGGAATAACAAAAAACCCAATGTTTCATATTTTAAAGTCTTTGGGTGTAAGTGTTTTATCTTGAATGAAAAGGATAACTTAGAAAAATTTGATGCTAAATCCGATGAAGGAATCTTTCTTGGTTATTATTCAGTTTCCAAAGCTTTTCGTATCTTCAATAAAAGAACTTTAATTATTGAAGAATCCATTCATGTTGTTTTCAATGAGATTTCTGAAATTAGGAAAAATGATTTTGATGATGATGTTAATTTTGATTCCTTGAATTTAAATGAAACCCCGTCTCCAACTAGCAACTTGGATGCATCCACTTCCAAGATTTCCTTACCCAAGGATTGGAAGTATGTAGATGCTCATCCTAAGGAGCTAATCTTTGGAGACACATCAAAGGGGGTTCAAACACGATCTTCTCTTAAAAATTTTTGTGCCAACGCCGCTTTTCTCTCCCAAATTGAACCCAAATGTGTTGATGAAGCCATGAAAGATGATTCATGGATTATCGCAATGCAAGATGAATTGAATCAATTTGAGAGAAATGAGGTATGGACGCTTGTTCCTAGGTCAAATGACCATTTAGTTATTGATACTAAATGGGTCTTTAGAAACAAGCAAGATGAAAATGGTATCGTGGTTAGAAACAAGACTAGATTAATGGCCAAAGGTTTCAACCAAGAAGAAGGTATCGATTACGAAGAAACCTTCGCTCCTATGGCTCGATTAGAAGCCATAAGGATGCTCTTTGCCGACGCTAGTAGTAATAATTTTAAGTTGTTTCAAATGGATGTTAAAAGCGCTTTTCTTAACGGCTTTATTTCTGAAGAAGTCTATGTTGAACAACCTCATGGATTTGAAAATAATAGTCTCCCTAATCATGTGTTTAGATTAACTAAAGCTCTCTATGGTTTAAAACAAGCTCCAAGGGCTTGGTATGAGAGACTTAGTTCTTTTCTAATTGAAAATAATTTCATAAAAGATAAGGTTGATACTACATTATTTAATAAAGAACTTTGAAAATAATTTTCTCATTGTTCAAATTTATGTTAATGATATTATCTTTGGTTCTACGAATGAATCTCTTTGTGAATCTTTTGCTAAAACTATGAGTCTTGAATTCGAAATGAGTCTAATGAGAGAGTTAACATTCTTCTTAGGTCTACAAATCAAACAACTAAGCAATGACATCTTTATTAGCCAAACTAAATATGCTATGAGTTTACTAAAGAAGTTTAATATGAATAACTCAAAAGCTATTAACACTCTTATGAGCACCTCCACTAAGTTAGAAATTGATGAAAGTGGAGAAAGCTTTGATAAAAAAACTTATAGGGGTATGATAGGAAGTTTACTTTACCTCACTGCAACTAAACCAGACATCATGTTCAGTGTAGGACTTTGTGCTAGGTTTCAATCAAACCCTAAGATATCTCATCTCAAAGCAGTTAAAAGAATACTCAGATATCTTAATGGTACCACAAATCTAGGATTATGGTACCCAAAATCAGAGAATCTTGAGTTAATTGCTTATGCTGATGCAGACTTCGTTGGCTGTAGATTAGATAGAAAAAGCACATCAGGAACATGTCAATTCTTAGGACATGCCCTTGTTTCCTGGTCATCTAGGAAACAAAACTCGGTTGCACTATCAACAACCGAAGCTGAATATATTGCAGCAAGTGCATGCTGTGCACAAGTTGTTTGGATGAAAAACACCTTAAAAGATTATAAAGTTCATCTTAAAAATATTCCCATTAAATGTGATAACACAAGTGCAATATGCTTAACAAAGAACCCTATACAACACTCAAGAACAAAACATATTGATATTAGACATCACTTTATACGAGATCATGTTACGAATCATGATGTAATCATGGAGTTCATTGATACGAAACATCAACTAGCTGATATCTTTACAAAACCTCTAAGTGAAGAACAATTTGATTTCATAAGAAGAGAATTAGGAATATTGATGTGTCCGAATACTTAAACGAGTTAAAATTATTTTTCGGACTTTATTGAATGATCAAATCACTTGATTACTATTACATGTCTTGGTATCACTTGATCAAATAACTTACTTATGTCCGAATGCATGGAAGAGTTCATTTCATTTTCGGATTTGCTTAACAATTTGAATGCTAAAAATCGGATTTTCCTATACACTCTTATGTAAATTTTTTTTGGAAAAATGAGTTTCCTCCTTCATGCACAAAGAATTATAACATACAAGGAGAAGAGGTATTCAAAGCATTATACGTGTCATGCCTTCCTTTATGTGCTTGATAACCTGCTTATATTATTCTCCTGGAATCACATCTACCATGCTTTTTGTTGATGACAAAGGGGGAGAAATATATGAATTGATATGTTTGCATCACCAAGAAATATATGATTGCTATCATTGCTATGATTAGGCCATACTTGCATCACCAAGAAATATATGATTTCTATCATTGCTATGATTAGGCCATATTTGCATCACCAAGAAATATATGATTGCTATCATTGCTATATGCCCTGTATCAAGATATCAAACAAAAATTTGCATCGTACGAGCTGATATCTTACCATGTGATGCAATGCTACACTTGCTAAAATATTCGAAATGTGTATATCATGTAATGATATCAAAATCTTGCTTCACAGCTTTACATGTCGATATCTTACAATATGATGAATTGCTACAATAACCATCATTCAAACTTGTTATATTTGAAAATGAATAACAAGCCTTGACATCATCTTCAAAGAGATACATCATGATAGGAATCATGATGGGAATATGTCTCTTGAATTTATAAAGTTTTTAAATTCAAGAAGTATGGCATATAGACAAGGGGAGTTAAGGTTAACTCCATTATCAATTGATTGTCATCATAAAAAAGGGGGAGATTGTTGAATCTCGGATTTTGATGATGAAGTCAATTGTCATTTGTTTGTCTAATCTGTGTGTTGAGATAAGTGTGCAGGATTAACTATGATGAAAGTAAGACATGCAGCAGAAGTTGCACCGGAGTCATGACAATGATCACGTTGGGAGTTCGAGAGCTTGACGGAAGTTCGGACAGTCATCGGAGGTTCTGCGGGAACAAATCCGAGAAGTCCAGAAGCTTGCCAAAGGAGCTCGTCGGAACTTGCCAAGTGGATCGTTGCAAGTCCAAGAGTTTGCCGGAAGTCCGCAGGGGGATCACCGAGGGTTCGTCAGATGATCGACGGAAGTTCGCCGGAAACTCGTCGGAAGAAGCGATTGACGCACCGGAGCAAGCTGCAGAATATGTCTTAGGAAATAATCGTAGTTAGCATATTGATTAAGTTAGAAATGGGAGGTGATCCCATTAGCTTAATCTTGGGGCAATTGGGCCCCTGAAAGAATCAAATTGGGCCGAATGGATTAACTCATTCGGACCCTGATTGCTGTGGGAGGTGCAACCGCCCAAGCCAGGAGGTAGCACCGCCCAGGCTATGTCTCCCAGCGAGACTGGGAGGTGCAACTGCCCCAGCAAAGAGGTGGCACCGCCCCGGGCTCAGTCTCCGAGCGAGACTGGGCGGTGCAACCTCTTCTGTCAAGAGGTAGCACCGCTAGAGCTCAAGTTTCGAGCTCTGCCAGGCGGTGCAACCTCCCCAGTCAGGCGGTGCAACCGCCTGAGCTCGGTCTTCGAGCTCTGGCAGAGAGGTGCAACCGCCCCTGACAGAGGTGGCACCGCCCAGAGGTTCTGTCTTCGACCTCTGCCAGGCGGTGCAACCGCCTGATCCCGAAATTCCGGGAATTGATAGATTTGAGCTCCAAATTTGAACTAGGTTGGGGCCTATAAATACCCCACCCATTCAGCACTGAAAGCACAGAACACACACTCGAAATCTTGCTATCTTTCTGTGGTTCTTAGAGCTCAAAACTGCTAGCTCTCCTCTTTTTGTTCTTCAAAGTTTGAGTTGTAAAGAGAGGAGAGAAAACTTCTGTAAGGGTTGTCTCCTAAGCCCGTCAAAAGGAGTGAATCTGTAAGAGGGTGGTTGGCCTTCATCTATTGAAGGAAGGCCTCTAGTTGACGTCGATGACCTCGTCGGTGGAGGAAGCCAAAAGTGGAGTAGGTCAAGATTGACCGAACCACTCTAAATCTCGGTTTGCATTTCCTTTGAGCATTTTACCTTCACTGCAAACTTCTCAATAGCTTACTGCCCTCTGCGATTTTACGAACGAGTTTCAAGGTTCAGACGTAAATCTGCGTTTAGACGTAAATCTGCGTTTAGACATAAATCTACATTTAGACGTAAATCTGCTTTTTCGTATGATCATCATATTGCAGATTGCATTTACGTTTTGAGCTTTACCATAACTGCACACTGCCTTTATACTCCTGCTTAAACTGCGTCTTATCTAAATCAAGTGATTTACGAATCAACATTTAGACGTAAATCAGTTTTTTCGTACGAACGTCGGATTTCAGTTTGTGCCGATATTCTGGTTTTCATCATAGCTGCAAACTGCCTGCATAGATTGACTTTAACCTTGCTTAGTATCAACTTTCATACAGAAGTTGTTTTTATCGTTTGAACGCAGCTTTCGATTTTAATCGCAGAAAGTTTTCCGCTACACTAATTCACCCCCCCCCCCCCCCCTCTTAGTGCTCTCGATCCTAACTTGGAATAGGGGCGACGATGACATCACATGCGCATGTGATGTCACTTTCTCCTCAAGGTTTCGTCATAGTCAACACTTTGTCCCATTCCCCGAACCTACGCATGTGATGTCACTTTCTCCTCGAGGTTGTCATTGAGGAATATGGTTTTTATGTCTATCTACCAAATCTCATAATCATAGTGTGCTACAATACCTAATAGAATTCGGATGGATTTTAGCATGATTATGGGTGAGAAGGTTTCATCATAGTCAACACTTTATCTCTAACGATATCCCTTAGCCGCTAGCCTTGCTTTATAGGTCTCTGGGTCATTTGGATTAAGAGAGAAAGAGTTCTCTAGGAGAATCCGATTAGAGCAAGACTCGAGTGGAAACCGTATGGGTCTGATAGCACCATGCCCGGTATATAGTTTTTACGATATTAGATGGATGAGAGACTATAGGTATATGTAACTAAGGACAGACAAGTCCAATGGATTAGATTCCCCTATATCGTTTGGGGACTACGGCGTAGTGGCCTAGTACGTCTGCAATCGATGAGTCAAGTGAATTATTATGGAGATAATAATTCACTGAGGCAGAAGGAGTTCTGACAGGTATGACTTATGACCAGCTTGATATTGGGCCTAGAGGGTCACACACATATAGTAGGCATTCCTTGGAGTAGAGATTCGGATATGAGATATCCGTTGGAGCCCCTATCTTATTGGATATCCAATAAGCCCATGAATTATTGGATCCTATGGATGAGATCCAATAAGAGCCCATGAGAGATTATTGGATAGGATCCACTAATCTAAAATGCTTGGGTAGTTGGATGGAGATCCAATACCCAATAGGGGAGGATCCATTAGGGTTAAGTTGACAAGGGACCTATATAAATAGGAGGGCTTCAATAGTTTATAGGCAAGAGCTTTTGCTTCCTCTCCTATTCTCCTCCCATCTCTCCACCTCAGAGCAGGCCTAGAGTTTTGAGGAGCGTCATCGTAGCCCTGCTATATGGATTACCGCTAGAGATGAGAGTGCTTGACCTCCTTCACCCTCTCCTAGAGATCTATAGGGATTCAGGGATATACGATCTCTCTATGTAACATAATCTATCTCACACATAGTTTTGTATTCTGCAGATTTTTACGCACCAATCTTCGCATGATGACAAACATATCTTTAGAAATTGGGAATTTTTTTTCTGTTCTTCTGCTCTACATATGATGTTGCCCCCAAGATTTCCTAACACCTATGATATAGAGATGTCATTAGTGACCTGAGGGGATATTGTCGAATCACTCAAGGGCATATTGTCGAATCAGACTCATCTTGTAATGATGGGGATGATTTAACTGAACAACATGGCTAGTTGATTCACTCGAGGCCATGGTGTTGAATCTCGGATTTTGATGATGAAGTCAATTTTCATTTGTTGTCTAATCTATGTGTTGAGATAAGTGTGCAGGATTAACTACGATGAAAGATAGACAAGCAGCAGGAGTTGCGCCGGAGTCAAGTTCATGATCACGTTGGGAGTTTGAGAGTTCGATGGAAGTTCGGACGGTCGTCGGAGGTTCTGCGAGAACTGTAACACCCCTCATTTCCGAATGTTCGTATGAATTTTTGGTGATAATGTAAGCATCTATTTTAATTGACAAAAGAAATAGAGTATGAATTAGAGGTAACCTATTTGTAAGATTTGGGAGATCTGTTCAAAAAAAAAAAGAAGAAAGAATCTGAGGACCTATATGTAAACCCTAAGGACCTAATCGTGAATATGATAAAAATAAGGACTAAACTGCAAAATGCACCAAATGACAAATTCCACCGCTTAAGCCTCTCTGCCTTCGTTGTTAAGGAAGCAGAGGAGGGAGCTCGTGGGTGATCAGGGAAAGAAAAGAAGAAGAAGAAGAAGAAGAAGAAGAAGGAGAAGAGAAAGAAAATTTGGGGCTTTTAGGGTTTTTGCTTTAATCTTGTTACTTCGGGTCAAAATTTGCAAAGGCAAGTGTTCTAACCCCATCCTACATAAGTATTTGACTCTGTTTTTATGTTGATTCAAAATAAATTGGAAGATTTTTATTTAGAAACTGATATGTTTCTCTTTGGACATAGAACTATGGATTCTAAAAGTTTTCGGTAAACTGACCCCTAAGCACTGTTTCGGCCCTAAGTTTTAGTACAGAATGAGAATTCAGGCAGGAACTATTTTTGTTTGAAATTAGACTCGTATGTCTTTCTTTTGACACCGATTTTGTAGATTTTGGACACCGAATACTTACCCAAAAATTTGTTTCAAAAGAGCCTATAGACGCTGTAAAACAGAGTTCAAGATTTCTGACCTTTCGATACTAAAACGCCTATAACTCCCTGTTGAAAATTCTGATTTGTACCAAACTGATTTTATTTGAAACTAGACTTGAAATTCTCTCTTTTGACATATAGTTTGAAAATTTTGGAGTTCAATTGCCCACCCTATCGTCTGTTGAATCCGATCCTATAAAGTCTGCAAACCAGTGATTGTGATTTTGACCTTATGTTACCAAATCAGAGGTAACTCTGTGTTGGGAGCCCTGTTTCATATGAAATCTGTTCCATCCGAATATAGACTGATATATGGTTCAACCATAGCCTTCTTATGGGTATTGGAGCATATTTATTATTCTGAAATATTTGTTTGATGTGCCACTGGAATTCTGTCCGAAATCGAGCTTTGGTCGATTTCGCGTATTCTGTTCCATTTTCCTTTGGATACTCGAATTCGCCTAACCTTCTTATTGGAATTGAGCTGGTTATGATTGCTTGGAATCCCTGTACACTCTTGCTTTCAATTCTTTCCCTAAAATGAATACTTTTGTGAGAGATTTGTTCCTTGCATCACATTGTTTTTGAAAAGGCACATGTACGTTTGGTTGTTCCGCGTGTGCTTCCGTTATATGCTGCATTTTGTTGAAACTGCCTTCTTGTACTCTGGTGTGTGGGATTGTCTGGACCTTTGCCAGAAATGGTAAAGGGTATGCGCTGATTTGCCCGCTATGTGGGGTCCCGCTATGTGGGATATTCTGGTATGCGCTTATTTGCCCGCTATGTGGGGTCCCGCTATGTGGGATATTGCTTAGAGCCTGCGATGCTCTGCCGGCCCCCTTTGACTTCACCTAGACGTGGGTGGATGGAGCTCCCAGACGTGGGAGACTTTTGTCAGGTGGTCATTCAGAAATGGATGAATCACATTCTGACTAAGATCCCACTACACCCTCTATATGTTTGATATGACATCCAGAGTCTTGGTGAGTTATTTCTGTTCCTGCTCTGGATAAGTATGATATGATTGCAACGTCAAGGACGACGTTTGAGCTTCTGTACGACATATGAGTTTGATATGCTCTGAAATGCTTCCTTCACTGTTGAGTTTGCTTCGTAATGTTCCATATGTCGTTGATGTGTTTTGGAACATTTTATATGCCATTGATAAGCTCCGATATGTTTCCTTTGTTTCTGATATGCTCCAATTACTCTATGCCCCATCTGTCAGGAACCAAATATGTATGATTAAAAGGACAATTGTGATTCTGCTCCTAATGATATTATGTCTACGAAATCGTATATTCTGCTTTGTGTTTTGAAACTGTATCTCTTTGGAAATTGTACTATTTTGATATGGATATGTTAGTCACTTGCTGAGCTCTTTATGCTCACCCCGTTTGTTGATAAATTTTTCAGGATAGCGTATCTCTTGCTTAAATGTTAAGAATGGGCTGAGGCAGTGGAAAGTTTAGAAGACGTTGGGCAGAACTTTTGTTAGCATATATGTAGTTGTGTATAAGCTACCTTGCATCTAATGAAATGTGACTATGAATCTAAACCTGTGGATTTTGTGTAAGTTAAAGGATCCCTCATGTATAGGGTTTTGGAATGTTAAATTAAATTTGTGTAATGATATGAACTTATGGTAAATCGATGATTGTGGTGACTGCATAGATTTCCCCACTTGTGGATTTATATGGTGGTTTTTATTTTGATGAGTCGAGTTCAGATTGTATGAATTATCGAGTGATGTGTGCTATGTTTATGAATTGCACAGGGTTATGAATTGGTAAATTATAGAAGTGAAATTTTTGATCTGAATGTTTTCTTAGTGACCTCAAATGTGTGTTTGGATCCTGGGTTAGTTATGATGAAAAATTAAATTTTTAATATCATGGATATATTTTTTTTTAGGGGCGTGACAGAGGTGGTATCAGAGCATGATTTGAGAATCACTAAGAATATTATGTTTTTTGAGGTTTATTGACTATCATTTAGAGATTGATCAAAGAAAATGTTCTTTTGATGTTTTAGGAAGCAAGGATGACGAGATCATCTGGTTCTCCTGTTGCATCTACTACTGATCAATTGAGTGGTATTATGCGGACTTTGGAGACTATGGCACAAGTGATGCAACAACAACAACAACCTGTCCAACAAGGAAGTAATGATGGAATAGAGGCATCAAACCGGACGGGGTTGGGAATTGGACAGTTTAAGAAGCTTAGTCCTCCCAGTTTCAGTGGTGAATCTGATCCAATGGTGGCGGAACGATGGATGATGCAGATAGAGAAAATATTTGATGCCTTAAGTTACTCTGATGAACGAAAGGTTTTTCTTGCCACCTTTATGCTGGAAGGAGAAGCTGAACACTGGTGGAGAATGATTAAGAGGATGTCTGAAATCAAACATGAGCCAATGACATGGAAGTTATTCCAAGAAAAGTTTTACGACAAATATTTTCCAGATTGCATGAGAGAGCAAAAAGAATTAGAGTTCTTGAATCTTATCCAGGGAAGTATGACGGTTACAAAGTATGAATCTAAATTTACTGAGCTCTCCAGGTTTGCCACACATATGACTGATGATGAATCTAGAAAGGCAAGAAGGTTTGAAAGGGGATTACGGCCGGCAATAAGAAGCCGAATGTCAGCTTTAAAATTACAAACATATGCTGATACGGTAGAAAGAGCTTTGAAAATTGAAAGAGACATGGAGGAAATTCAAGAAATCATTGGCAAGAACCAAAGGGACAAATTTACTAGCAAAAGCAGGAGGGAAAATGAATATGAAGATAGTAACAAGAGATTTAAGACATCTGGATTTGAGAAAAGGAAACCATGGGGGAGGACTCAGTTATGTGCAAAATGCGGATTAAATCATGAGACAGGCCGGTGTTTTCGGGTGACTGGAGCATGTTTTGGTTGTGGAAAGCTAGATCATCAATTAAGAGATTGCCCACTGAACAGGAAAAAAGAGCCACTGTCTCCTAGACCCTCAGCCCATGCTAGAGTGTACGCTATCACTGAACAAGATTCTAGAGCTTCTAAATCAGTGGTGGAAGGTATTCTTCATGTTTCTAAAAGAAATGCAAAAGTTTTGTTCGATCCCGGCTCCAACTTATCGTTTGTTTCAAAATACTTTGCTTGTCACTTGGATATTCCACCTAAACCCCTGGATTATATGTTATATGTAACAACTGCTGTTGGAGATTCATTGGCAACAAACTTGGTCTACCCATCTTGTTTGATCTCTATAGGAGACCACGAATTCCTTGCTGATTTGATTCTCCTAGAGATCCAGGGTTTTGATATTATACTTGGCATGGATTGGTTATCTTCTCATCACGCTAGTATTGATTGTTACAAAAAAATAATTACTTTCTGCATACCAGATCAGCCTATATTTTTCTTTGAGGGCATTAAGCATGATTTGCCTCCTTGCTTAATATCCGCACTTCAAGCTTATCATCTTATGCAAAAAGGTTGTTTTTGTTATATGGTGTGTGTAAAGGAGCATTCAAATCAGGAAACCCACTTAGATGAAATTTCAGTGGTCAAAGAGTTTCCTGATGTATTTCCTGATGACTTGCCTGGTTTACCTCTAGATAGAGAGGGTGAATTTGCTATTGATCTAGTCCCCAGTACAACCCCAATATCTAAGCCTCCCTACAGAATGGCACCACTTGAGTTAGAAGAATTAAAGAAGCAAATACAAGAATTATTAGATAAGGGTTTCATACGACCCAGTGTATCCCCATGGGGTGCTCCGGTACTATTAGTGAAGAAGAAGGATGGAACATTGAGGCTTTGTATTGATTATAGACAGTTGAATCAGGTGACCATCAAAAACAAGTATCCCATACCTAGAATTGATGATTTGTTTGATCAACTGCAGGGTGCACAAGTATTCTCTAAGATTGACCTGAGGTCAGGTTACTATCAGTTGAAGATCAAGGAGGAGGATATTTCAAAAACAGCTTTCAGAACTCGATATGGTCATTATGAATTCTTGGTGATGCCATTTGGTTTGACTAATGCCCCTGCAGCTTTTATGGAACTAATGAATAGGATATTTCAACCGCTCTTGGATATCTATGTAATTGTATTTATTGATGACATATTGGTGTATTCAAAGAGTAATCAGGAGCATGAGGAACACTTGAGAGATGTGTTGTCCATACTAAGAGAAAAGAAGTTGTATGCGAAGTTCAGCAAATGTGAATTTTGGTTGAATGAAGTTGCTTTCTTAGGCCATGTGATTTCAGGGAAGGGCATATCTGTTGATCCAAGGAAAATAGAAGCTGTAGTTGAATGGGAAGTACCAACAAATGTAACAGAGGTTAGAAGTTTCTTGGGCATGGCAGGTTATTACAGGAGATTTGTGGAGGGATTTTCTCGAATTGCTCAACCTCTCACCAAACTCACTAAGAAGAATATGAAATTTGTATGGGGTGATGATTGTGAGCAAAGCTTTCAAGAGTTAAAAAGAATATTGACTAGTGCCCCTATTCTCACTATTCCAAGTGGTAGTGAGGGATTTGTAGTTTATACTGATGCTTCAAGAAAGGGCCTAGGATGTGTTTTGATGCAGGAAGGGAGAGTAATTGCTTATGCTTCTAGGCAACTTAAAGGTTATGAATTGAATTATCCAACTCATGATTTGGAATTGGCAGCAATTATTTTTGCTCTAAAGATTTGGAGACATTATTTGTATGGTCGACAGTTTGAAATTTTCACTGATCACAAGAGTTTAAAATATATTTTCACCCAGAAGGAGTTGAACATGAGGCAGCGAAGATGGATAGAACTTCTGAAGGATTATGATTGTGCCATCCGTTATCACCCAGGCAAGGCCAATGTTGTAGCTGATGCACTTAGTAGGAAATCTACAAGTTTTATGGCTAGTCTGGTCGTGAAGCAATGGAAGCTAATAGAAGAAAATTTTGATTTGAAAGCTTTGAGGAAAGAGCAAGACTCGATGATTCTGATGGCCTCCATTCAAGTGCAGTCTGATCTTATGCAACAAATTAAGGAAGGACAATTACGAGATCCACGTTTAATCTACTTGAGGAGTGAAGTAGAACAGGGATTGAAGCCACAATTTCAAATTTCAAAGGATGGCCTATTGAGATTTGGGGAGAGAGTATGTGTACCAAATGAACTAGTTATCAAGAATCAAATCCTAACTGAAAGTCATACTTCAAAGTACACCCTACACCTTGGGAGCACTAAGATGTATAGAGATCTTCGAAGTCATTATTGGTGGAAAGGCATGAAGAAAGAAATTGCAATGTATGTTTCTAAATGTTTGACTTGTCAGCAAATCAAAGTAGAACACCAAAGACCTGGAGGGTTGTTGCAACCTTTAGTTATTCCTGAATGGAAATGGGAATGTATTACTATGGATTTTGTTTCAGGACTACCCAGAACCTCGAGGAAGCATGATGCTATTTGGGTTATCATTGATAGGTTAACAAAATCTGCGCATTTCCTACCGATTAATATGACTTATTCACTTGATAGACTTGCAGATTTATATGTTAATGAAGTAGTAAGACTTCATGGTATTCCAAAGGAGATTATCTCTGATAGAGACTCCAGATTTCTCTCTAGATTCTGGAGAAAATTGCAGGAGTCGATGGGCACTAAAGTCAAGTTTAGTACTGCATATCATCCTCAGACTGATGGTCAGTCAGAAAGAACAATTCAAACACTTGAGGATTTGCTTAGAGCCTATGTTATGGATTGGAAAGGTGAATAGGATAAGGATATTTCACTTGTTGAGTTCACGTATAATAATAGTTATCATTCAAGTATTCAGATGGCTCCTTATGAAGCTCTATATGGGCGAAAGTGCATAACACCTATATGTTGGGAGGAAGTTGGAGACAGAAAGCTATTAGCACCGGACAAGGTACAAGAAACTACCGAGAAAATTCAAGTAATAAGGAAAAGGTTAAAAACTGCTCAGAGTCGTCAAAAGAGTTATGCTGACAATAGAAGACGAGATATTGAGTTTGAAATCGGAGATTTTGTATTCTTAAAAGTCTCCCCTTCCAAAGGCATTATGAGGTTTGGGAAGAAAGGAAAATTAAGCCCAAGATTTATTGGACCTTTTGAGGTTCTTGAGAGGGTTGGTTCTGTCGCTTACAGGATTGCCTTGCCACCAGCATTGAGCCATGTCCATGATATATTTCATGTCTCGATGATTAGAAAGTATATGTATGACCCTTCTCACATCATTAAGTATGAGCTGGTGGAATTCGATAAAGATTTATCCTATGTGGAAGAGCCTATTCAGATTATTGATAAGAAAGAAAAAGTCCTAAGAAATCGGGTCATCCCACTGGTTCAAGTAAATTGGAGACATCATTCTGGAGAAGAGACAACTTGGGAGCTAGAAGAGGAAATGAAAAAGGTGTATCCTTGTCTTTTCATCGAATAGAGGTACGATAAATTTAGAGGACTAAATTTTTCTTTTAAGGGGGGGAGAGTGTAACACCCCTCATTTCCGAATGTTCGTATGAATTTTTGGTGATAATGTAAGCATCTATTTTAATTGACAAAAGAAATAGAGTATGAATTAGAGGTAACCTATTTGTAAGATTTGGGAGATCTGTTCAAAAAAAAAAGAAGAAAGAATCTGAGGACCTATATGTAAACCCTAAGGACCTAATCGTGAATATGATAAAAACAAGGACTAAACTGCAAAATGCACCAAATGACAAATTCCACCGCTTAAGCCTCTCTGCCTTCGTTGTTAAGGAAGCAGAGGAGGCAGCTCGTGGGTGATCAGGGAAAGAAAAGAAGAAGAAGAAGAAGAAGAAGAAGAAGAAGAAGGAGAAGAGAAAGAAAATTTGGGGCTTTTAGGGTTTTTACTTTAATCTTGTTACTTCGGGTCAAAATTTGCAAAGGCAAGTGTTCTAACCCCATCCTACATAAGTATTTGACTCTGTTTTTATGTTGATTCAAAATAAATTGGAAGATTTTTATTTAGAAACTGATATGTTTCTCTTTGGACATAGAACTATGGATTCTGAAAGTTTTCGGTAAACTGACCCCTAAGCACTGTTTCGGCCCTAAGTTTTAGTACAGAATGAGAATTCAGGCAGGAACTATTTTTGTTTGAAATTAGACTCGTATGTCTTTATTTTGACAGTGATTTTGTAGATTTTGGACACCGAATACTTACCCAAAAATTTGTTTCAAAAGAGCCTATAGACGCTGTAAAACAGAGTTCAAGATTTCTGACCTTTCGATACTAAAACGCCTATAACTCCCTGTTAAAAATTCTGATTTGTACCAACTGATTTTATTTGAAACTAGACTTGAAATTCTCTCTTTTGACATATAGTTTGAAAATTTTGGAGTTCAATTGCTCACCCTATCGTCTGTTGAATCCGATCCTATAAAGTCTGCAAACCAGTGATTGTGATTTTGACCTTATGTTACCAAATCAGAGGTAACTCTGTGTTGGGAGCCCTGTTTCATATGAAATCTGTTCCATCCGAATATAGACTGATATATGGTTCAACCATAGCCTTCTTATGGGTATTGGAGCATATTTGTTATTCTGAAATATTTGTTTGATGTGCCACTGGAATTCTGTCCGAAATCGAGCTTTGGTCGATTTCGCGTATTCTGTTCCATTTTCCTTTGGATACTCGAATTCGCCTAACCTTCTTATTGGAATTGAGCTGGTTATGATTGCTTGGAATCCCTGTACACTCTTGCTTTCAATTCTTTCCCTAAAATGAATACTTTTGTGAGAGATTTGTTCCTTGCATCACATTGTTTTTGAAAAGGCACATGTACGTTTGGTTGTTCCGCGTGTGCTTCCGTTATATGCTGCATTTTGTTGAAACTGCCTTCTTGTACTCTGGTGTGTGGGATTGTCTGGACCTTTGCCAGAAATGGTAAAGGGTATGCGCTGATTTGCCCGCTATGTGGGGTCCCGCTATGTGGGATATTCTGGTATGCGCTTATTTGCCCGCTATGTGGGGTCCCGCTATGTGGGATATTGCTTAGAGCCTGCGATGCTCTGCCGGCCCCCTTTGACTTCACCTAGACGTGGGTGGATGGAGCTCCCAGACGTGGGAGACTTTTGTCAGGTGGTCATTCAGAAATGGATGAATCACATTCTGACTGAGATCCCACTACACCCTCTATATGTTTGATATGACATCCAGAGTCTTGGTGAGTTATTTCTGTTCCTGCTCTGGATAAGTATGATATGATTGCAACGTCAAGGACGACGTTTGAGCTTCTGTACGACATATGAGTTTGATATGCTCTGAAATGCTTCCTTCACTGTTGAGTTTGCTTCGTAATGTTCCATATGTCGTTGATGTGTTTTGGAACATTTTATATGCCATTGATAAGCTCCGATATGTTTCCTTTGTTTCTGATATGCTCCAATTACTCTATGCCCCATCTGTCAGGAACCAAATATGTATGATTAAAAGGACAATTGTGATTCTGCTCCTAATGATATTATGTCTACGAAATCGTATATTCTGCTTTGTGTTTTGAAACTGTATCTCTTTGGAAATTGTACTATTTTGATATGGATATGTTAGTCACTTGCTGAGCTCTTTATGCTCACCCCGTTTGTTGATAAATTTTTCAGGATAGCGTATCTCTTGCTTAAATGTTAAGAATGGGCTGAGGCAGTGGAAAGTTTAGAAGACGTTGGGCAGAACTTTTGTTAGCATATATGTAGTTGTGTATAAGCTACCTTGCATCTAATGAAATGTGACTATGAATCTAAACCTGTGGATTTTGTGTAAGTTAAAGGATCCCTCATGTATAGGGTTTTGGAATGTTAAATTAAATTTGTGTAATGATATGAACTTATGGTAAATCGATGAATGTGGTGACTGCATAGATTTCCCCACTTGTGGATTTATATAGTGGTTTTTATTTTGATGAGTCGAGTTCAGATTGTATGAATTATCGAGTGATGTGTGCTATGTTTATGAATTGCACAGGGTTATGAATTGGTAGATTATAGAAGTGAAATTTTTGATCTGAATGTTTTCTTAGTGACCTCAAATGTGTGTTTGGATCCTGGGTTAGTTATGATGAAAAATTAAATTTTTAATATCATGGATATATTTTTTTTTAGGGGCGTGACAAGAACAGATCCGAGAAGTCCAGAAGCTTGCCAAGCGAAGCTCGTCGGAACTTGCCAAGTGGATCGTCGCAAAGTCCAGGAGTTTGCCGGAAGTCCGCAAGAGCATCACCGAGGGTTCATCGGATGATCGACGGAAGTTCGCCGGAAACTCGCCGGAAGGAGCGATTGACGCACCGAATCAAAGCTGCAGAAGTTGTCTTAGATTTAATCGTAGTTAGCACGTTGATTAAGTTGGAAAATGGGAGGTGATCCCATTGGCTTAATCTTGGGGCAATTGGGCCTCTGAAAGACTGAAATTGGGCCGAATGGAATGAACCATTCGGACCCTGATTGCACCAGGAGGTGCAACCGCCCAGGCCAGGAGGTGGCACCGCCTGGGCTAGGCCTCCCAGCGAGACTAGGCGGTGCAACCTCCCCAGTAGAGAGGTGGCACCGCCTGAGCTCAGTCTTCGAGCTAGACTAGGCGGTGCAACCTCCCTGACAGAGAGGTGGCACCGCCTTAGCTCAGTCTTCGAGCAAGACTGGGCGGTGCAACCTCCCTAGCAGAGAGGTGGCACCGCCTGAGCTCGGTCTTCGAGCTCTGCCAGGCGGTGCAACCTCTCCAGTCAAGAGGTGCAACCGCCTGATCCCAAAATTCCGGGATTTGATTGTTTTGAGCTCCAAATTTGAATTGGGTTGGGGCCTATAAATTCCCCACCCATTCAGCACTGAAAAGATACAGACCTACACCGAAATCTTGATCTTTTCTGTGATTCTAAGAGCTCAAAAGTGTTGTAAAGCCTTTAAGTCTCCTCCTTCTGTTCTTCAAGTTTTCAGTTGTAAAGTGAGGAGAGAAAGGTCTGTAAAGGTTGTCTCCTGAGCCTGTCAAAAGGAGAGAAACTGTAAAAGGGCAGTTTGGCCTTCGCCTATTGAAGGAAGGCCCCTAGTTGACGTCGGCGACCTCGTCGGTGGAGGAAGCCAAAAGTGGAGTAGGTCAAGGCTGACCGAACCACTCTAAATCTCTGGTTTGCGTTTATTTTTGAGCACTTTATCATTACTACAAACCTCCTTCATTACTACTGCTCTCTGCGCTTTCACGAACAAGTTCTAAGTGCTGTTCTTCCGAATCTGCATTCAGACGTAAATTCGTATTTTCGTACATTACAGTTTACGTTTACGTTTGATTCTGCAGAACTGTCTTCCGTGCTTTTACGAACGAGTTTCCTTGCAGTTTACACTTACATTTTGTTCCTATTGATAACTGCAAACTGTCCTCTACAATTTTACGAACGAGTTTCAACATTTAGACGTAAAACTGCATTTAGACGTAAATCGGCTTTCCTCGCACAATCATCAGATCTCAGTTCATGTTTACGTCTTGATTTCAACTGCATACTGCCTTCTGCGAGTATACAAACGAGTTTCAAAGTTCAGACGTAAATCTGCGTTTAAGACGTAAATCTGCGTTTAGACGTAAATCTGCGTCTAGACGTAAATCTGCGTTTAGACGTAAATATGTTTTTTGCAGATTACTTTTTGAGCTATACAACAGGAGCACATTGTCTTTATACTTCTGCTTAAACTGCTCCTAGACGCAAAATGTGTTTAGACGCAATCTGCGCTTAGACGCAATCTGCGTTTAGACGCAATCTGCGCTTAGACACAATCTGCGCTAAGACGCAAACTGCGCTTAGACGCAATCTGAGTTTAGACGCAATCTGCATTTAGATGCAAACTGCGTTTAGACGCTGACTGTGTTTAAACGTAAACTGCACTTAATCATAAGTAATCTTAGAATCGGCTTTTGCATCAAAATAGTCTTTATCGAACGAACGCAGCTTTCGTTTTTTAATCGCTGAAAAATATCCGCTGCACTAATTCACCCCCCCTCCCCTCTTAGTGCTCTCGATCCTAACAATTGGTATCAGAGCCCGGTTAACTCTCAAAAGGATTAAAACCCAAGAGAGATGGCTTACGCCGGAAACCAAGAGGGCCATTCCATTACACGTCCACCCATGTTTAATGGGACGGACTACACCTATTGGAAGACCCGAATAAGAATCTTTCTTATTTCTATGGACATTGATCTTTGGAATCTTATCGAGAATGGTTTTTCAAAGTCTTCTCTTCCAATGATCGATTGGAATGATTTGGAGAAGAAGGCTTTCGCTCTTAATGCAAAGGCTATGAATGCCTTATTTTGTGCACTTGATAAAAACGAGTTTAACCGTGTTTCAACTTGTGAAACTGCGTTTGATATTTGGCACACGCTCGAAGTGACCCATGAGGGCACAAGTAGAGTAAAAGAGTCAAAAATCAATTTGCTGTTACATTCTTTCGAACTTTTTCGGATGAAACCGAGTGAAACCATTGGTGACATGTTTACCCATTTCACGGATGTCGTCAACGGTCTAAAAGGACTCGGAAAGAGCTTTTCGGATTTTGAGCTTGTTAATAAGATACTAAGATCCCTTCCTAAGAGTTGGGATCCTAAAGTCACCGCTATTCAAGAGGCAAAAGATCTGCGAAATTTCCCTCTTGAAGAACTAATCGGGTCATTAATGACCTACGAAATGACTTGTAAAGCTCATGAAGAGCAAGAAGACATCCTTCCAAAGAACAGGAAGGATATGACACTCAAAACTTCAGAATGCCACTTGAGAGAAAACTCAAGTGATGAGGACTGTGATGATGACTTGGCACTTCTAACAAGAAAGTTTAAAAAGTTCTTTAAAAGAAACAAGTTTAAGAATGATGCAAAAAATAAACTTGAACCCAAAAAGGACCAAGTAATCTGCTATGAATGCAAAAAGCCGGGACACTACAAGAGTGATTGTCCCCAAGTCAAGAAAAGAACAACAAAGAAGAAGGCGCTCCAAGCAACATGGGATGATTCGAGCGCATCTGAGGAAGAGGAGTCCAACACCGAGCAAGTTGCTCATTACGCCTTAATGGCCATCGAATATGAGGTAACAAATTCAATAGATGCTGATTTATCTTTCGATGAATTATTAAATGCTTTCAATGACTTATTTGACGAATGCAAGAGTATAAGTAGAAAATATAAATTGTTGAAAAAGATGCATGATAGTCTTACTTGTGAGTTTGATAAGTTAAAGGTCGCACATCATGATAGTTTAAATTCATGTATCAAATGTCATGATTTAGAAACTTTGCAAAAAGAAAACCTGCTACTCAAGGACACCTTGAAGAAATTCGAGGTTGGTAGCAAGTCATTAAACATGATCCTTGCAAACAAGGGTCACATTCCAAAAAGGAGCGGAATTGGATTTGTGAGAAGTCCTCACCAAAATCCAACAACCTTCATAAAAGGCTCCATCTTACATATTCAACACCAAACCAAGTGCAACTTTTGTTGCAAATCTGGACACAAGACACATTGTTGTCCATTCAAGAAAATAAGTCCAAACAAACTAATTTGGGTCCCTAAAGGAACCATGATAAACTCTATGCAACATGATAGAAAATGCAGATCTATTTATGAGGCACCCAAAAGCAAATGGGTACCTAAACATCATCCTTTCTTGTAGAAAACTAAACCATCGCAAGCTAGGAGCAAGAGATGGTACCTTGATAGTGGATGCTCAAGGCATATGACCGGAGATCCATCTCAATTCTCTAAGCTCACTAGCATAGACGAAGGATATGTTACCTTCGGAGACAACAACAAGGGTAAAATCATTGGCAAAGGAACCATAGGTAACAAATCCAACTTCTCTATTGAAGATGTTTTACTAGTTGATGGTTTAAAACATAACCTCTTGAGCATTAGTCAATTATGTGATAAAGGATATATTATAAGATTTGAATCTAATGCTTGCATCATTGAAAAACCACACAAAAATATATCTATGATTGCATTAAAACAAAATAACGTATACACTATTGACATCAATGACTTATATGATGAAATGTGTTTTGCTGTTATGAATGAGGATGCTTGGCTATGGCATAGAAGATTAGGTCATGCTAGCATGAAACTAATCACTCAAGTATCATCTAGAGAACTTGTAAGAGGAATTCCTCATATAAAGTTCATCAAAGATAATGTATGTGATGCTTGCCAATTAGGTAAGCAAATTAAGGGTAGCTTCAAAGCTAAGAATCAAATAAGCACCTCTAGGCCCTTACAATTGATCCATATGGACTTGTTCGGACCAATCTCTACATCGAGTCTAGGAGGTAGCAAATATGCCTTTGTCATTGTTGATGACTATAGCAGATATACATGGACCTACTTCTTAAAACAGAAAAATGAATGCTTTAGATATTTTACCAAGTTTTGTAAACTTGTTCAAAATGAGAAGGGATCTATGATTTCGTCAATTAGAAGTGATCATGGTGGAGAATTTCAAAACCATGATTTCCAAGAATTCTGTGAACTCAACGGATACAACCATAATTTCTCTACTCCAAGAAATCCTCAACAAAATAGGGTAGTAGAAAGAAAAAATCGAAATTTACAAGAAATGGCAAGAACCATGTTGAATGAACATAGCCTACCCAAATATTTTTGGGCTGAAGCTGTAAACACTGCATGCTATATTTTAAATAGAGTCCTAGTAAGACCCTTACTCACCAAAACTCCTTATGAGTTATGGAATAACAAAAAACCCAATGTCTCATATTTTAAAGTCTTTGGGTGTAAGTGTTTTATTTTGAATGAAAAGGATAACTTAGGAAAATTCGATGCTAAATCTGATGAAGGAATATTTCTTGGTTATTCTTCGGTTTCTAAAGCTTTTCGCATTTTCAATAAAAGAACCTTAATTATTGAAGAATCCATCCATGTTGTTTTCAATGAGATTTCAGAAATTAAGAAAAATGATCTTGATGATGATGTTAATTTTGATTCCTTGAATTTAAACGAAACCCCGTCTCCAACTAGCAACTTGGATGCATCCACTTCCGAAACATCCTTACCCAATGATTGGTAGTATGTAGATGCTCATCCTAAGGAGCTAATCCTAGGAGACACATCAAAGGGGGCTCAAACACGATCTTCTTTTAAAAACTTTTGTGCCAACGCCGCCTTTCTCTCCCAAATTGAACCCAAATGTGTTGATGAAGCCATGAAAGATGATTCATGGATTATCGCAATGCAAGATGAATTAAATCAATTCGAGAGAAATGAGGTGTGGACGCTTGTTCCTAGGCCAAATGACCATTTAGTTATTGGTACTAAATGGGTCTTTAGAAACAAGCAAGATGAAAATGGTTTTATTTCCGAAGAAGTTTATGTTGAACAACCTCTTGGATTTGAAAATAATAGCCTCCCTAATCATGTGTTTAGATTAACTAAAGCTCTCTATGGTTTAAAACAAGCCCCAAGGGCTTGGTATGAGAGACTTAGTTCTTTTCTCATTGAAAATAATTTCATAAAAGGCAAGGTTGATACTACATTGTTTATCAAGAATTTTGAAAATAATTTTCTCATTGTTCAGATTTATGTTGATGATATCATCTTTGGCTCTACAAATGAATCTCTTTGTGAATCTTTTGCTAAAACTATGAGTCTTGAATTCGAAATGAGCTTAATGGGAGAATTAACATTCTTCTTAGGTTTACAAATCAAACAACTAAGCAATGGCATCTTTATTAGTCAAACTAAATATGCCATGAATTTATTAAAAAGGTTTAACATGAACAACTCAAAGGCTAGTAACACTCCTATGAGCACCTCCACTAAGTTAGAAATTGATGAAAGTGGAGAAAGCTTTGATCAAAAAACTTATAGGGGTATGATAGGAAGTTTACTTTACCTCACTGCAACCAGACCAGACATCATGTTCAGTGTAGGACTTTGTGCTAGATTTCAATCAAACCCTAAGATATCTCATCTCAAAGCAGTTAAAAGAATATTTAGATATCTTAATGGTACCACAAATCTAGGATTATGGTACCCAAAATCAGAGAATTTTGAGTTAATTGCTTATGCTGATGCTGACTTTGCTGGCTGTAGATTAGATAGAAAAAGCACATCAGGATCATGTCAATTTTTAGGACATGCCCTTGTTTCCTAGTCATCAAAGAAACAAAACTCGGTTGCACTATCAACAACCGAAGCTGAATATATTGCAGCAAGTGCATGTTGTGCACAAGTTGTATGGATGAAAAATACCTTAGAAGATTATAAAGTTCATCTCAAAAATATTCCAATTAAATGTGATAACACAAGTGCAATATGCTTAACCAAGAATCCTATACAACACTCAAGAACAAAACATATTGATATTAGACATCACTTTATACGAGATCATGTCACCAATCATGACGTAACCATAGAGTTCATTGACACTAAACATCAACTAGCTGACATTTTTACAAAACCTCTAAGTGAAGAACAATTTGATTTCATTAGAAGAGAATTAGGAATGTTGATGTGTCCGAACAGATAAATTTGTTAAAATCATTTTTTTTGGACTATCAAATCACTTGATTTCCATGATTATATGTGAAAATCTGTAACAAAATCTTGTCCGAATGTATCTTATTTATGAAACAGATTTTCTCGTACACCTTCATGAAAATTGAGTTTCTGAAATAGATTTGATGAAGTGATTCATGTGTATGTATTCCATCCTGCAAAATCTTTACAATGGATTATAACACAAAGGGTAAGAAGTATTTAAAGCAATCTATGTAAAATTCCTCTATAAGCTTGCTATTATTTTCTGGTTACTATGCTTTTTTTTGATGACAAAGGGGGAGATATATATGAATTGATAAACACTGCCATGATTAGAAATACTATGAATGATGCTACAAACACTGCTATGATTATGCCATCCTTGCATCACCAAGAGATATATGAACATGTGCTAAAGTTTGCATTATGCCCTGAGTTGATATCTTATCATGTGAAGAAAATGCAAAACTTGCTAGAATATTTCAAATGTGTGCATCATGTAATAAGTTTCACAGCTTTATATGATAATGTTCAAACTACATGATGAATAGTTACAAACACAATCATACAAACTTATTGATGTATGTCAAACCCTGACATCATCCTTGAAGAGATACATCATGATGAGTATCATGATGGGAGTATTGATAAGTTTAACTGATCTAACTTATCAATACGTCACTTGAATTCTTAGGTCTTGAATTCAAGGTTGACTTATCTCAACTATGGCATATAGATAGGGGGAGTTCAGGATAACTCCATTATCAATTGATTGTCATCATCAAAAAGGGGGAGATTGTTGAATCTCGGATTTTGATGATGAAGTCAATTGTCATTTGTTGTCTAATCTATGTGTTGAGATAAGTGTGCAGGATTAACTACGATGAAAGATAGACAAGCAGCAGGAGTTGCGCCGGAGTCAAGTTCATGATCACGTTGGGAGTTCGAGAGTTCGACGGAAGTTCGGACGGTCGTCGGAGGTTCTGCGAGAACAGATCCGAGAAGTCCAGAAGCTTGCCAAGCGAAGCTCGTCGGAACTTGCCAAGTGGATCGTCGCAAAGTCCAGGAGTTTGCCGGAAGTCCGCAGGAGCATCACCGAGGGTTCATCGGATGATCGACGGAAGTTCGCTGGAAACTCGCCGGAAGGAGCGATTGACGCACCGAAGCAAAGCTGCAGAAGTTGTCTTAGATTTAATCGTAGTTAGCACGTTGATTAAGTTGGAAAATGGGAGGTGATCCCATTGGCTTAATCTTGGGGCAATTGGGCCCCTGAAAGACTGAAATTGGGCCGAATGGAATGAACCATTCGGACCCTGATTGCACCAGGAGGTGCAACCGCCCAGGCCAGGAGGTGGCACCGCCTGGGCTAGGCCTCCCAGCGAGACTGGGCGGTGCAACCTCCCCAGCAGAGAGGTGGCACCGCCTGAGCTTAGTCTTCGAGCTAGACTAGGTGGTGCAACCTCCCTGACAGAGAGGTGGCACCGCCTGAGCTCAGTCTTCGAGCAAGACTGGGCGGTGCAACCTCCCTGGCAGAGAGGTGGCACCGCCTGAGCTCGGTCTTCGAGCTCTGCCAGGCGGTGCAACCTCTCCAGTCAAGAGGTGCAACCGCCTGATCCCAGAATTCCGGGATTTGATTGTTTTGAGCTCCAAATTTGAATTGGGTTGGGGCCTATAAATTCCCCACCCATTCAGCACTGAAAAGATACAGACCTACACCGAAATCTTGATCTTTTCTGTGATTCTAAGAGCTCAAAAGTGTTGTAAAGCCTTTAAGTCTCCTCCTTCTGTTCTTCAAGTTTTCAGTTGTAAAGTGAGGAGAGAAAGGTCTGTAAAGGTTGTCTCCTGAGCCTGTCAAAAGGAGAGAAACTGTAAAAGGGCAGTTTGGCCTTCGCCTATTGAAGGAAGGCCCCTAGTTGACGTCGGCGACCTCGTCGGTGGAGGAAGCCAAAAGTGGAGTAGGTCAAGGCTGACCGAACCACTCTAAATCTCTGGTTTGCGTTTATTTTTTAGCACTTTATCATTACTGCAAACCTCCTTCATTACTACTGCTCTCTGCGCTTTCACGAACAAGTTCTAAGTGCTGTTCTTCCGAATCTGCATTCAGACGTAAATTCGTATTTTCGTACATTACAGTTTACGTTTACGTTTGATTCTGCAGAACTGTCTTCCGTGCTTTTACGAACGAGTTTCCTTGCAGTTTACACTTACATTTTGTTCCAATTGATAACTGCAAACTGTCCTCTACAATTTTACGAACGAGTTTCAACATTTAGACGTAAAACTGCATTTAGACGTAAATCGGCTTTCCTCGCACAATCATCAGATCTCAGTTCACGTTTACGTCTTGATTTCAACTGCATACTGCCTTCTGCGAGTATACAAACGAGTTTCAAAGTTCAGACGTAAATCTGCGTTTAAGACGTAAATCTGCGTTTAGACGTAAATCTGCGTCTAGACGTAAATCTGCGTTTAGACGTAAATCTGTTTTTTACAGATTACTTTTTGAGCTGTACAACAGCAGCACATTGTCTTTATACTTCTGCTTAAACTGCTCCTAGACGCAAACTGTGTTTAGACGCAATCTGCGCTTAGACGCAATCTGCGCTAAGACGCAAACTGCGCTTAGACGCAATCTGAGTTTAGACGCAATCTGCATTTAGACGCAAACTGCGTTTAGACGCTAACTGTGTTTAAATGTAAACTGCACTTAATCATAAGTAATCTTAGAATCGGCTTTTGCATCAAAATAGTCTTTATCGAACGAACGCAGCTTTCGTTTTTTAATCGCTGAAAAATATCCGCTGCACTAATTCACCCCCCCCCCCCTCTTAGTGCTCTCGATCCTAACACATGGTAGTTCGGAGGCCAAATAGGAGGGGAATCACAAGGAGTTGTGATTGGCAAGAGTTACCTATTAGGATTGGAGTGGCACTAAGAGGGGGGGGTGAATTAGTGCAGCAGATTAAAACTTGTAAGTTCGAATTCGAATTCATAAATTCGAGGAGATTCCGATTCGACAGTAACTTGAGTAAAGTGAGAAGATGAAAACGAAAGCTTGCTGCAGTATAAATAACAATTTTAAAAAGGTAAGTACTCACACATTCAAGGAACACACCAATTTAAAGTGGTTCGGTCAAATGACCTACATTCACTTGTGAAGCCTTCTTCGATGAGGCTCCCAACTTTCACTAGCAAATCACTTTGAAGGGAAAGGACAAATACCCCTCTTACAACATTTTGTAAGTGGTTCACACTCTTACAAATTTTCAACGAAAAGGAAGGAGGTGAACACTCAAGAAATTAAAAACAAGGCTTGTTAAAGGCTTTGTTAAGGCTTTTATCTCAATCTATTGCTTTTCAAAGGTTGTGTTCTCTGCTGAGAATTGAGGGGTATTTATAGGCTCCAAGAAGATTCAAATTTAGGCTCCAAATTTGAATTTCTTTTGGGTTTCCCGGTGCTGGCGATGCCACCGCTTGTTAGTGTCTGACACTGATAGTGTACTAGCGGTGCCACCGCACAATCCGGCAGTGCCACCACCGGACCTCTCGGGTGCTGGGCAGTGCTACCGCCCAATCCAGTAGTTTGCTAGCGATTCCACCGCCGGAACTCTCGAGTTTTGGGTAGTGCCACCGCCCAGTCTGGCGGTGCTATCGCCTAGACTATTTCAGCTCACTAGTTGAGCTCCAAACTTGTCCCAAACCAGTCCGAACATGGGCCCAATTGGCCGCTAACCGGGTTATAGGATTAACCCTTAATCCGAACCCTAATTACATGTAAACTACGAAATTAAAACATAGTCCTAAGCAGGTTTTTAACCGGCAACATCGAGTTTCCTTCCAGCGAGCTTTCCGGTGAACTTCCGGCGGACTTCCGATACACCCTTGGATTTCTTCCGGCGGACTCCCAACAGGCTCCCGGTCTTGTTACGAGTTCAGCGAGTCTTTAGCAAGTAGCCGAACCTTCTCGGTGATCTCCATGAATCTCCGATGATCTCTCCGGCGGACTTCCGAAAACTTCGGCAAGTCCCCGATTTCTTCTCGGTTGGTTCCGGCAGCACTTCCGACGAATCTTCGGACTCTCGGCGGACTCTCGAACGCCCATCAAACTTGATTCCAGTAGACTTGCTTTATGTCTTCAAGCTATCGTAGTTAATCCTGCATACTTAAAACAAAACTTCGATCGAGACAATTAATCCTAAGCATTTAATCAAGTTGTCCGACATGTCATTGGTCCCTCGACGTTTCGTCCGATTCTTCGGCACATCATCCTCTCTTGCGGCCTATTACCCAATTAGCCAGTTGACTTCGCAACTCCGATATCCTTGGCACAATCTCTGCTCTTCTTGGCCCGATGCCCGAATCCACAGCCCGAAGCATTCTGTCGATATGTCGACCAATCCACCGGTCCGACGTCCAATCTTCTGACATGTTCCTCCGGCACAACATGATTTTTCTGCTTTAATTGTCTCATCCTGATTGAAGCATCCTGCATCATTGAAAAAAGAAGATTAAAATATAAACACATATTAATTGGTTTCATCATCAAAATCCGAGATTTAACAATCTCCTTTTTTGATGATGACATCCAATCGACGACGAAGTTAACCTTAACTCCTGGAGTTTATACAAACTCCCCCTATCAATATACCATATTGATAGAAACTCTTAGATTCAAAATCCAAGCAACATGTCATTATAAAATTATTATATATA
This sequence comes from Musa acuminata AAA Group, assembly GCF_036884655.1. Taxonomy (NCBI): domain Eukaryota; kingdom Viridiplantae; phylum Streptophyta; class Magnoliopsida; order Zingiberales; family Musaceae; genus Musa; species Musa acuminata. Next base: position 8,318,881 of record NC_088328.1, on the reverse strand, counting down.
ATCAACATACTTCTCCCCCTTTGTCATCAACAAAAAGGAGAAGTACCACAATCAAGTGTTTGTGATATACAAGTTCAACTCATTGTATGAAAAACATAATATCCATTTTTATCATCATGCAAGTTGTAAGCTTGAAAATTTACCAAGTGTTACATCGTGCTTAGAACATTCAAGCTATCAAGTTGTAGATATGAAAGTTTTACAACATACAAGCTAGCAAATTTAAAGATGTGTAAGTTGGCATATTTGCTTTTCTTTGTGATGTGCAAGATAGCATTTCTTTGTAATGTTCAAGATAGCAAGTTCTACATCATGCTAGCTAGCAAATTAGAGATGTTCAAGAATGCAACTCTTGCTTCTGGAAATATGCAAGTTGCAAGCTAGGAAATTTTTGCTTCCTTTGCAATGTTTGGGCTAGCAATTTTTCTTCCATTGCAAAGTGCAAGTTGGCATATTTATTTTTCTTTGTGATGTGCAAGATAGCATTTCTTTGTAATGTTCAAGATAGCAAGTTCTACATCATGCTAGCTAGCAAATTAGAGATGTTCAAGAATGCAACTCTTGCTTCTTGAAATATGCAAGTTGCAAGTTAGCAAATTTTTGCTTCCTTTGCAATGTTTGAGCTAGCAATTTTGCTTCCATTGCAAAGTGCAAGTTAGCATGTTTTGTATCTTGAGATAGGCAAGATTGCACTTTTGGTATGCAAATTTATAGTATGCATGATATCAACTTTTACACATAAAAAGTTAGCAAAAAGATGTGCAAGATGGACTATTTTGCCTCTTTTCGAAATATGTAACTTGGCACATATTGCTTCTTTTGAGATTTGCAAGATAGCACTTTTGCTTCTTCTTGAAGTATGCAAGCTAGTAAAATTTGCTCCCCCTATGTTATTGTCAAATAGAAGGGAATAACAGTGCAATCATGTAATTCATTTCCCTTTACTATAATCTTCAAATCATGACAAAGGTAAATAACAAAAATGAAAAATAAATGTCAAAAGACATATATCATTTTTGACAAATTTTTTATTTTGTAAATAGAAAGCATGACAGGGAACAATCTTGATTCAAAGAGAAAACTCAAGTTATAAATTATCAAGATGTCAAGTAGCATATCATGGTTTACACGAACAACTTTCTTGTCGGTTAATAGCAAAAAGAATTGTAGGAGAACAAAATCTCAATTCAAATATATAAAATCTTATAATTCATATAGAAGATCTCCTCTTTTATAAAATGAGAGAATCATGATGAAGAATCTTGATTTACATAAAGTTCAAAACATAATTATCAAGATCATGAATAGTAAAAGACCATGAAACATTTCGACAAATCTTTTTTTTTTATAAGTAAAAGTAAATTGATTTTGTGTAAAGTTTCTACAAATAGCTTTGTCTATACAAGTTATAGACGAAGCTAGATAACTCGTAGAGTACTCATGCGGTAGTTATGACTACACATGCTGTAGACTATAACTCTTAACTGTGGCCAACAAATAAAATTTAAAGTCCAGATATGCCAAGATTTCCTATGGGTATAACTTTTAACATCATGCCCAAGATCTTTAGCTAATAGCAAAATTGAATTTGATAAAAATATCTTTTTTCTCTTTGTGTAAGGTGCTCCATTTTGAGATCGTTTTCCATACATGATCTTGAGTCTCTAATAATCTCTGTCAAGAGCTGAGCATTGTTTATGTGTTGACACTCAAAGATTCTGCTACATCTTTCCTTCCACATCCACCAAATAGTGCATATGAATATAACCTTTGTCAATTATGTAAGAGGCCCTTTTCCTGAAAAACATTGCATGAGGTCATCTAATTCTTGATGCAAGTTTGGTTGCGGCATTCTATTGAGTTTGAATCGCCCCGGAGAATCTCCTTCCATATCCATTTAGTATAGTCACAAGCAAAATAGAGATGGTCAACAGTTTCTTCTTGTTGCATGCAAAGGGAGCATCGGTTAACATGATGAATACCTCTTCTTTTCATATTGTCTATTATTGGTAGTTTATTCAGAAGGGCCTGCCATGTACATGTTAGGACTCTAGCTAGGAGAGTCCTAATTGAGAGGGACATTCATGTAAAACTGTTAGGACTTTAGCTAGGAGAGTCCTAATTGAGAGGGACATTCTGTTAGGACTTTAGCTAGAAGAGTCCTAATTGAGAGGGACATTCTGTTAGGACTCTAGCTAGAAGAGTCCTAATTGAGAGGGACATTCTATTAGGACTCTAGTTAGGAGAGTCCTAATTGATAGGGACATTCATGTAGGAGGTTTTTTCTTAGAGAAGAATTAGGAGTTGTAAGGGAATAGGAGTCTTGAGTAGGAGTCATATTAGGAGTTGGTTAGAAGTAAGAGTCTTAAGTAGGAGTCCTATTAGGAGTTAGGGTTTAGAAGCCCTATAAATAGCCATGTATTCCTCCTCTTTTCTTAAGCAATAGATGAATCTTTTCTGCAGCCTTTGAGCAGCAACTTGGAGGGAGGAACCCCTATAGAGTTCCAAGGAGGCCGATCCCCTAAAGAGATCAACCCCAAGTTTATAATCTGTAAGGGTTCTAACACCTGGTATCATAGCAGCGTTCTTGGCGTCTCGCTGCCCTTCCACAGCCATCCATCAACCCTCTACAACCATCCAAAGCAATTCCCACAATTGCTTAAAAGATCGTCACCGAATTCCGTCATCATCTCCACCACCACGGATCATCCTTTGATCTCCCCGTGAATTGCAACAGGTTCTGGTTTCCTACCTTACTGCTGCTGCAATTTAGTTATCCTTATTCGAAAATCCAAAAAAAAAAAAAAATCGTTCCTATATTGCTGCATAAACTTTTCGTTACAAAGTTTTCATCTCTACGACGAAAGATACATTGCAGAATTCCAGCCGCATAGCACCATCTGTTTGATCTTGCTACTGTGCTTTTTCTATCCAAATTTCTGCGAAATTTTTATGACATCTTTGACACTTCTTAACAGTGGATTTCCCTTTAGTTTCATCAAAAAATTCTCAATATAAACTACTGATCTTTTATGTCCAATCTGCTGCACTTGAATTGCAGAATTCAAGCCGCATAGCACCATCTGTTTGATCTTGCTACTGTGCTTTTTCTATCCAAATTTCTACGAAATTTTTATGACATCTTTGACACTTCCTAACAGTAGATTTCCCTTTGGTTTCATCGAAAAATTCTCAATATAAACTACTGATCTTTTATGTCCAATCTGCTGCACTTGAAAATCTATGCTGCAGAAAATTTCAGCTGCATATCGTTGCCTTAACCCATCTATTTGCAATCTTTTTTGAATGAAATTTCTTATACACTTCATAGATCATCTTGGCTTCCATCTAAGATTGATCTATTAAGAAATTCATCTCTAAAAACGATTTTATGTTTCTGTAAATTTTCATCGTAACCCGCTGAAATTTTTCGACGATAATTCTGCAATTGCAACTTGCACCAATTTCCTTGCTGTTATACTGCCGAAATTTTCTTGATTAAATTAGATATCCTTGCTGTCATATAAACTGTGATTTTGCTATCAATTCCCTCCTCAATTCTCTCAAGTTTTTGGTGGAAATTACGTCGAGAAACCGTTGTTTCTTCGACGATAATTCTACTCTTACAAGACAGCACATACTTGCTGCAACTTCCACGGATTTCTGTCAAACCTTTGCTACCATCTACCACAGATCCAAAACTTTCAACCACAGTCCTAAAACTCTACTAAACCACACCCTCAAACTGCACCCAAAACTGCCACAAAACAAGCCTAAATCGTAGCCTACATCCACCAATCCACCAACCCTTTTGACCATCACTTCTCTCAACCTATACATGCCTTTAACCTAACAACAAAAGAGAGATATTAACATCATAGATTTGGAGACATATATTATGGAATCTAAGGAGGTAATCAATGCTAAATTCGAAGCCTTGGAGGCACGAATGGAGGATAAGATTCGGATGCTCTTTACCGAACTCAGATTGGGCCGACCACTAAGCCCGAAGAAATCACATCAAGGAGAGAGCTTTGCCCAATCACACCAACCCCAAAGATATGACTTCCAAGAGAGGGGAAGCTCTATGACCAACCCCAACTATCCATGCATGAGAGTGGACTTCCCTAGATGGGAAGAAGGAGACCCGATTGGTTGGATCTCACGCGCGGAGCGATAATTTCGGTACCACAAAATCGCGGATGTATCTATGGTGAAAATTGTAGCTATACATCTTGAAGGGGATGCTATACAGTGGTTTGACTGGTTTGAGCATACTTATGGAGTCCTTTCATGGCGACAATTCAAAGAAGGACTGCTGATTCGCTTCAGACCAACCGATTACGAGAATATTGACGAACAACTAGCAAAGATCCAACAAACCTCCACCATTCAGGAGTACCAAACCAGGTTTGAAAGGTTATCTAATCAAACTCATGATTGGTCTCAAAAATAGCTATTATGGACCTTCATTGAGGGCTTGAAGCCGGAGATCCGAGGAGAAGTTAAAGTGCGACAACCGTATACGCTTATGGCAGCCATCTCTTTCGCACGACATCAAGAGGAACAATTGAACCATGAAGCTCGGAGGACTAGGGTCTCTCCTCAACCAGTTATATTGAAGCCCTTAGCCCCCCCTACTGTCGACCAAGTCCCTACACTAAAGAGGTTAACAAGAGAAGAGCTTCGGGAGCGATATGCGAAGGGGTTATGTTGGCATTGTGACGAGCCGTGGAGCCGTGAGCATCGCTGTAGTAAAGGGGGACTTCTTATGATTGAACCGATAGAAGAAGAGGTCATTGAACATCCAAAAGAGAGCCTTGAATATGAAGAAGAAGATGCAGAAGAAGAGCCACAACCGACCGAAGTTACGGTACATACACTAGCTAGCTACTCAAACCCGCAAACGATGAAAATTGGAGGCCTTCTCAAACAACAACCAATCACTATTCTCATCGACACGGGCAGTACTACTAACTTTCTAAATAGTAAGCTTGCTGTTTGGATATCATTACCTATCGAGAATCGCTGCAGGTTTGATGTTAAGGTCACCGACGGACGGATTTTGAATTGTGATCATAGGCGCTTGCAAGAGAAACTATTGCTGCAGGACCAAGAGATAATTGCAGATTTCTTCCTTCTCCCTCTTAACAATCATGAGGCCATGCTCAGAATTAAATGGTTGACGACATTAGGTGATATTTCTTGGAATTTTATGAAACTAATTATGAAATTTTACAGTAAGGAGAAACAGGTGACATTGCACGGGAAACGTGGGGGCGACATAACAACGATTTGCACACAACAAATGGAGAATGTTTTGCATAAAGCATGCAGCGGCTTTTTGGTACAATTTGAGCAGCAAACTAAGGGAGAGCCAACAGAATTTGAAGATCCAAATCTACTTCCTTTGCTTGCTGAATTTTCAAATATATTTGACGAACCGCGCAACCTACCTCTTACCTATCGGCATGATCATTGTATAATGATTCTTCTAGGCAAATCTTCAGCAAATGCTCAGCCATATCAGTATCCACATCTCCAGAAGGATGAAATAGAAAGGATTATAAAAGAGATGCTCGAAACAGAAGTTATTCGGCCAAGTTGCAACCTCTACTCTTCGCCGGTGCTACTTGTACGCAAGAAGGACGAAACAAGGCGAATATGTGTTGATTACCGAGCTCTCAATGGCATAATCATCAAGGACAAATACTTTATTCCAATAGTAGATGAATTGCTAGATGAAAGGGAGCACAAATCTTTACAAAGCTGGACCTTTGATCCGGGTATCATCATATACGAGCATGCGAAGAAGACATACGGAAAACCACCTTTTGAACACACAACCACCACGAATTTTTGCTTTCTTCAACAAAAGGTGGAATATCTTGGGCATATCATATCAGAGGAAGGTGTGGCAGTGGACCCCTTCAAAATTGGAGCAATGCAAAACTGGCCGACATCGAGAAACATAAAATTGCTACATGGCTTTCTGGGTTTAACAGGCTACTACCGCAAGTTCATGAAAAACTATGGAAAGATCAGTGCACCACTTACTTCCTTACTAGAAAAAGATGTCTTCCAATGGTTGGATAGAGCCTCCGCTGCCTTCGACAAACTTAAGGCAGCCATGACGACGACACCGGTGCTAACACTACCAGATTTCAACCGACCCTTCATTATTGAGGCCGACACATCTGGAGTCAGAATTGGAGCCATTCTCATGCAAGATGGTCGACCACTCGCATACACTAGCAAGGCATTATCTCCCTCCGATCAAAATATGTCAACATATGATAAGGAGATACTCGCCATTGTGCGCGCAGCAACGAGGTGGAGATTGTACTTGATCAGGCGATACTTTCAAATCAAGACCGACCATAAAAGCCTAAAATATCTCTTGGAGCAAAAGATATCTTCCCCCGAGCAGCAAAAATGGGTAACAAAACTTCTTGGATTTGATTTTGAAATAACTTATAAAAAGGGGAAAGAGAATGTTCTTGCAGATGCGCTTTCGCAGCTACCCGAGCAAGTTGAAGTTTTGGCCATTTCACTTCCGACCAGCGACTTCCTTGAGGATATTAAGATGGAATGGCAGGAAGATTCAGAGACTAGTAAGATTATAAAAAAATTGGAGGAAGCACCAAGCTCCGTAGCTCATTACAATTGAGACTCAAAAGAATTACACTATAAGAGTACTAAATTGAAAAGGAGTATGGCATATCACTCACAATCCGACGGCCAGACAGAAGTTGTAAATAAGTGCTTGGAGATAGCCCAAAGCCACCCACCAAATATGACTACCCAAGGAGGACTTCAGACTCAGCCAAATGCCATTATTTATCGACGGATTATGACTCGACGACGACGATCCACTACTGAATTGCTAATACAATGGGCAAACCTACTAACAGAAGATGCCACTTTGGAGAACTATGATGACTTGAAGATCAAATTCCCAAAATTCATGAATCGTCAGCCTCGAGGACAAGGCTGATTTGAAGAGAGCGGGTTTGTTAGGACTCTAGCTAGGAGAGTCCTAATTGAGAGGGACATTCATATAAAACTGTTAGGACTTTAGCTAGGAGAGTCCTAATTGAGAGGGACATTCTGTTAGGACTCTAGCTAGAAGAGTCCTAATTGAGAGGGACATTCTGTTAGGACTCTAGTTAGGAGAGTCCTAATTGATAGGGACATTCATGTAGGAGGTTTTTTCTTAGAGGAGAATTAGGAGTTGTAAGGGAATAGGAGTCTTGAGTAAGAGTCCTATTAGGAGTTGGTTAGAAGTAAGAGTCTTAAGTAGGAGTCCTATTAGGAGTTAGGGTTTAGAAGCCCTATAAATAGCCATGTATTCCTCCTCTTTTCTTAAGCAATAGATGAATCTTTTCTGCAGCCTTTGAGCAGCAACTTGGAGGGAGGAACCCCTATAGAGTTCCAAGGAGGCCGATCCCCTAAAGAGATCAACCCCAAGTTTAGAATCTGTAAGGGTTCTAACAGTACATAAGGAATGTCTCTGTGGTCTCGGTCGATCTGTTAGGACTCTAGCTAGGAGAGTCCTAATTGAGAGGGACATTCATGTAAAACCTACCTAAGCCGACCCCAATTAAAGAGGTGAAGAGGTCGGCTAGGGTTAGGAGGTTGTTTCTTAGAGAAGAATTAGGAGTTGTAAAGAAATAGGAGTTGGTTAGAAGTAGGAGTCTTGAGTAGGAGTCCTATTAGGAGTTAGGGTTTAGAAACCCTATAAATAGCCATGTATTACTCCTCTTTTGATAAGCAATAGATGAATCTTTTCTGTAGCCTTTGAGCAGCAACTTGGAGGGAGGAACCCCTATAGAGTTCCAAGGAGGCCGAACCCCTAAAGAGATCAACCCCAAGTTTAGAATCTGCAAGGGTTCTATCACGATCCCATATCCAACTGCTTGGGAGCCACTTGTTATTTCTTTGCCTAATTTGATTCCATACGGATGTGGCACTAAATTTGCCATTGTCATGAAGCCAAATAAGTACATCCGAAGGGTTGTTCCTGATTAGAATAGTTGTGATAGTCAGCCAAAGTGATAACATTTCAGGAGAAATAGGAGTAGGGAGACACCAGGTGTTAGGTTCAAGAGCACTAAGAGGGGGGGGGGGGGGGGGTGAATTAGTGCAGTGGAAATCTTACAACGATAAAGCACGTTCGAACGATACAAATGATTTCGGTGTGAAAGCCGATTCTAAGATTACTTTAACTTAAGATCAAGCGAGATGACGTTAAAATCAATCTATGAAGGCAGTTTGCAGTTATGATGAAAACCAGAGTGTAAGTGCAAACTGAAATACGTCATTCGTACGAAGAAGCTGATTTACGTCTAAATGCTGATTCGTAAATCACTTGATTAGGCGAGATGCAGTTTAAGCAAGTATATAAAGGCAGTTTGCAGTTATGATTGAAATCAAAACGTAAATGCAAACTAAAATATGATGATCGTACGAAAAAACAGATTTACGTCTAAACGCTGATTCGAAAGTGCAAAGCTTCAAACCCGATCGTATATGAGTAGAAAGCAGTAAGCTTTAGAGGAGGTTTGCAGTAAAGATAATATGCTCAAAGTAAATGCAAACCGAGATTTAGAGTGGTTCGGTCAATCTTGACCTACTCCACTTTTGGCTTCCTCCACCGACGAGTTCACCGACGTCAACTAGAGGCCTTCCTTCAATAGGCGAAGGCCAACCACCCTTTTACAGTTTCACTCCTTTTGACGGGCTTAGGAGACAACCCTTACAGAATTTTCTCTCCTCTCTTTACAACTCAGAACTTGGAAGAACAGAGGGAGAAGAACTTTTGGCCTTTACAACAATTTTGAGCTCTAAGAATCACAGAAAAAGATCAAGATTTCGGTGTTAGTTCATTGTTCTTTCAGTGCTTAATGGGTGGGGTATTTATAGGCCCCAACCCAATTCAAATTTGGAGCTCAAAACTGTTAATTCCCGGAATTCTGGGGTCAGGCGGTTGCACCTCCTGACTGGAGCGGTTGCACCACCTGGCAGAGCTCGAAGACTGAGCCTCTAGGCGGTGCAACCTCCTGTCAGGGGCGGTTGAACCTCCTGACATAGCACGAAGACCGAGCTCAGGCGGTTGCACCTCCTGATTGAGGCGGTTGCACCGCCCAGTCTCGCTCGGAGACTGAGCCCCAAGCGGTGCCACCGCCTGGCTGGAGCGGTTGCACCTCCCAGTCTCGCTCGGAGACTGAGCCCAAGCGGTGCAACCTCCTGCCTTGGGCGGTTCAACCGCTTGGCAGAAATCAGGTTCCGAATGGGTTGATCCATTCGGCCCAATTTGGGTTTTTCAGGGGCCCAATTGCCCCAAGATTAAGTTATTAGGATCGCCTCCCATTTCCAACTTAATCATTGTGCTAACTACGATTTTTACTAAGACATTTTCTGCAACTTGCTCCAGTGCGTCAATCGCTTCTTCCGGCGAGCTTCCGGCGAACTTCCGTCGATCATCCGATGATCCCTCGGTGATGCTCCTACGGACTTCCGGCAAACTCCTGGACTTGCGACGATTCACTTGGCGAGTTTCGATGAGCTTCTTTGGCAAGCTTATGGACTTCTCGGATTTGTTCCCGCAGAACCTTCGACGACTGTCCGAACTTCCGTCAAACTCTCGAACTCCCAACGTGATCTTGTCTTGACTCCGGGGCAACTCCTACTGCATGTCTTACTTTCATCGTAGTTAATCCTGCACACTTATCTCAACATATAGATTAGATAACAAATGACAATTGACTTCATCATCAAAATCCGAGATTCAACAATCTCCCCCTTTTTGATGATGACAATCAATTGATAATGGAGTTAACCTTAACTCCCCCTATCTATATGCCATACTTGAGATAAGTCATTCTTGAATTCAAAACCTAAGAATTCAAGAGACATATTGATAAGTTAAAATCATTTGAACTTATCAATACTCCCATCATGATGTATCTCTCTGAAGATGATGTCAAGGCTTGACATTCTTTTTCAAATATAACAAGTTAGAATGATGGTAATAGTAGCAATTTATCATATTGTAAGATATCAACATGTAAAGCTGCGAAGTAAGATTTTGATATCATTACATGATGTACACATTTCAAATATTGTAGCAAGTATTGCATTTCATCACATGGTAAGATATCAACTCGTAGAATTTCGATGCAAGTTTTTGTTTGATATCTTGACACGATACAAATCATAGCATCTATTCATATATCTCTTGGTGATGCAAGCATGGCATAATCATAGCATTAGTGTTTATAGTATCAATTCATATATTTCTCCCCCTTTGTCATCAACAAAAAGCATGGTAGTTGTGATACCAAGGGATAAGCAAATTATCAAGCATATAAAGGAAGGCATGATACGTAGATTGCTTTGAATACTTCTTCCTTTTTTTTGTTATAATCTTTTTGCATGAAGGAGGAAAGTCATTTGTGATACCAGCTATTTGTGAGTTTACTTTGAGTCAAGATATGTGTGGGAAACAGCTTTTTGCAAGTAAAATTACTATCATCCATATTTCAAGATGGAATTCATAAGCAGGAATTATTTCATCAAATTCATTTCAAAAGAAATATTTTTCATAAGAGTGTATGAGAAAATCTGATTTTTAGCATTCCAATTGTTAAACGAATCCGAAAATGAAATGAACTCTTTCATGCATTCGGACAAGACTATGCTACAGACTTTCAAATACAATCATGAAGACAAAACATTTTTGTATTCAACACATAATTTCCAACATGTTATTTAGGCATGTAATGGCAATCAAGTGATTTGATCATTCAATAAAGTCCAAAAAATAATTTTAACTAGTTTATGTATTCGGACACATCAACATTCCTAATTCTCTTCTTTTGAAATCAAATTGCTCTTCACTTAGAGGTTTTGTAAAAATATCAGCTAGTTGATGTTTAGTATCAATGAACTCTATGATTATGTCATGATTAGTAACATGATCTCGTATAAAGTGATGTCTAATATCAATATGTTTTGTTCTTGATTGTTGTATAAGATTCTTTGTTAAGCATATTGCACTTGTGTTATCACATTTAATGGGAATATTTTTAAGATGAACTTTATAATCTTCTAAGGTGTTTTTCATCCATACAACTTGTGCACAGCATGCACTTGCTGCAATATATTCAGTTTCGATTGTTGATAGTGCAACCGTGTTTTGTTTCTTAGATGACCAGGAAACAAGGGCATGTCCTAAAAATTGACATGTTCCTGATGTGCTTTTTCTATCAAGTCTACAGCCAGCAAAGTCCGCATCAGCATAAGCAATTAACTCAAGATTCTCTAATTTTGGGTACAATAATCCTAGATTTGTGGTACCATTAAGATATCTAAGTATTCTTTTAACTGCTTTGAGATGAGATATCTTAGGGTTTGATTGAAATCTAGCACAAAGTCCTACACTGAACATGATGTCTGGTCTAGTTGCAGTGAGATAAAGTAAACTTCCTATCATACCCCTATAAGTTTTTTTATCGAAGTTTTCTCCACTTTCATCAATTTCTAACTTAGTGGAGGTGCTCTGTTAGGACTCTAGCTTGGAGAGTCTTAATTGAGAGGGACATTTATGTAAAATTGTTAGGACTCTAGCTAGGAGAGTCCTAATTGAGAGGGACATTCTATTAGGACTCTAGCTAGGAGAGTCCTAATTGAGAGGGACATTCATGTAGGAGGTTTTTTCTTAGAGAAAAATTAGGAGTTGTAAGGGAATAGGAGTCTTGAGTAGGAGTCCTATTAGGAGTTGGTTAGAAGTAAGAGTCTTAAGTAGGAGTCCTATTAGGAGTTAGGGTTTAGAAGCCCTATAAATAGCCATGTATTCCTTCTCTTTTGATAAGTAATAGATGAATTTTTTCTGCAGTCTTTGAGCAGCAACTTGGAGGGAGGAACTCCTATAGAGTTCCAAGGTGGCCGATCCCCTAAAGAGATCAACCCCAAGTTTAGAATCTGCAAGGGTTCTAACACCTGGTATCAGAGCAGCGTTCTTGGCATCTCGCTGCCCTTCCACTGCCATCCATCAACCACCACGACCGCCCAAAGCAATTCCCACAATTGCTTAAAAGATCGTCGCCAAATTCCACCGTCATCTCCACCACCGCAGATCATCCTTTGATCTCCCTATGAATTGCAATAGGTTATGGTTTCCTACCTTATTGCTGCTGCAATTTAGTTATCCCTATTCAAAAATCCAAAAAAAAAAAAAAATTTCGTTCCTATATTGCTGCAAATTTCATCGTAAGTTGCTGAAATTTTTTGACGAGAATTCTGCTATCGCAACTTACACCAATTTTCGTGCTGTTACTGCCAAAATTTTCTTGATTAAATTGGACATCCTTGCTGTCATATAAACTGAGATATTGCTGTCAATTCCCTCCTCAAATCTCTCAATTTTTTTGTGGAGATTTCGTCGAGAAACCGCTGTTTCTTCGACGATAATTCTGTTCTTACAAGACAACACAATTCGGCAGCAAACTTCCACTGATTTCTATCAAACCTTTGCTACCATCTACCACAGATCCAAAACTTTCATCTACAGCCCTAAAACTCCACCAAACCATACCCTCAAACTGCACCCAAAATAGCCACAAAACAAGCCTAAACCGTAGCCTACATCCACCAATCCACCAACCCTTTCGACCATCACCTCTCTCAACCAATACATGCCCTTAACCCGACAACAAAAGAGAGATCTTAATATCACAGATTTGGTGGCTTATTCTATGACATCTGAGGAGGTAATCAATGCTAAATTCGAAGCCTTCGAGGCGCGAATGGAGGATCAGATTCGGACGCTCTTTACCGAACTCAGATTTGGCCGACCACTAAGCCCGAAGAAATCACATCAAGGAGAGAGCTTTGCCCAATCGTACCAAGCCCGAAGATATGACATCCAAGAGAGGGGAAGCTCTATGACCAACCCCAACTATCCATGCATGAGAGTGGACTTCCCTAGATGGGAAGAAGGAGACCTGATTGGTTGGATCTCGCGCACGGAGAGATATTTTCGGTACCATAAAATCGCGGATGCATCTATGGTGAAAATTGCAGCTATACATCTTGAAGGGGATGCTATACAGTGGTTTGACTGGTTTGAACATACTTATGGAGTCCTTTCATGGTGACAATTCAAAGAAGGACTGCTGATCCGCTTCAGATCAACCGATTACGAGAATATTGACGGACAACTAGCAAAGATTCGACAAACCTCCACCATTCAGGAGTACCAAACCAGGTTTGAAAGATTATATAATCAAAATCATGATTGGTCTCAAAAACAGCTATTGAGGACTTTCATTGAGGGCTTGAAGCCGGAGATCCGAGGAGAAGTTAAAGCGCGACAACCGTATACGCTTATGGCAGCCATCTCTTTCGCACGACATCTGTTGAATCTCGTATTTTGATGATTAAACTCCTTGATATATGTTTATGATTTAATTTGCGTTTTGAGTGATGTAGGGTGCTTCGATTAGGATGAGACAATTAAAGCAGGAACATCATGTTGTGCTGGAGGAACATGTCAGAAGATTGGACGTCGGGCCGGTAGATCGGTCGACGTATCGACAGAAGGCTTCGGGCAGTGGACTCGGGCATCGGGCCAAGAAGAGCGGTTATTGTGCCAAGGATATCGGAGTTGTAGAGTCAACTGGCCGATTGGGCAATAGGCCACAGGAGAGGACGATGCGCCGAAGAATCAGACGAAGCGTCGAGGGACCAATGACATGCCGGACAACTTGGTTAATTGCTTAGGATTAATTGTCTCGATCGAAGTTTTGTTTTAATTGTGCAGGATTAACTATGATAACGATGAAGACATAAAGCGAAACAAAGTGTCGGAGTCAAGCGCGAAGGATTCGTTGCGAGTTCGAGAGTTCGACGGAAGTCCGAAGGTTCGTCGGGAATGCTACCGGAACTAGCCGAGAATGAGTTGGGAGCTTGCCGAAGGGTTTTTCGGAAGCTCGCCGGAAGGTTCGTTGGGAGTTCGCGGAGCTCGCCGAGAAAGATCGGAGCTTACCGAAGAAGCTCGTTGGAACTCGCTAAGAACAAATCGTGAAGTCTAGGAGCTTGCCGGGAGTCCGCAGAATGGTTTCCGAGAGTTCATCGGAAGACCGCCGGAAGTTTGCCGGAAGCTCGCCAGAAGAAGTCTTGACTTGCGGACTTTGTAATAGCTTAGAAAATGTCTTTAAAATCATAGTTAGCACATTAATTAGGTTTAGGATTAGGTGTTAATCCTATAACCCAAGTTGGGGCCAATTAGGCCCAAGTTCGGACTGGTTTGGGCCAAGTTTGGAGCCAAACCAAGTGAGCTGAAATAGTGAAAGAGGTGGCACCGCCCCAGCCAGGAGGTGGCACAGCCTGGGCTAAGCCTCCCAGCGAGACTGGGCGGTGCAACCTCCCCAGCCAGGAGGTGGCACCGCCTGAGCTCAGTCTTCGAGCTAGACTGGGCGGTGCAACCTCCCTGACAGAGAGGTGGCACCGCCTGAGCTCGGTCTTCGAGCTCTGGCAGAGAGGTGCAACCGCCTCAGTCAAGAGGTGGCACCGCCTGGGCTCAGTCTTCGAGCTCTGCCAGGCGGTGCAACCTCTCCAGTCAGGAGGTGCAACCGCCTGATCCCGGAATTCCGGGATTTGATCGTTTTGAGCTCCAAATTTGAACTAGGTTGGGGCCTATAAATACCCCACCCATTCAGCACTGAAAGCACAGAACACACACTCGAAATCTTGCTATCTTTCTGTGTTTCTTAGAGATCAAAACTGCTAGTTCTCCACTTTCTATTCTTCAAGTTTGAATTGTAAAGAGAGGAGAGAAAACTTCTGTAAGGGTTGTCTCCTAAGCCCGTCAAAAGGAGTGAATCTGTAAGAGGGTAGCTGGCCTTCGCCTATTGAAGGAAGGCCTCTAGTTAACGTCGGTGACCTCGCCGGTGGAGGAAGCCAAAAGTAGAGTAGGTCAAGACTGACCGAACCACTCTAAATCTCTGGTTTGCGTTTATTTTGAGCACTTTATCATTACTGCAAACCTCCTACATAGCTACTGCTCTCTGCGCTTTTACGAACAAGCTTCTAAGTTCTAATCTTTCCGAATCTGCATTCAGACGTCAAAAGGTGTTTTCGTATGATCTTTACATTGCAGCTTACATTTACGTCTTGAATCTGTTTATAACTGCGAACTGTCTTCTGCGCTTTTACGAACGAGTTTCCTTGCAGTTTACATTTACATTTTGATTCTATTTATAACTGCAAACTGTCTTCTGCAATTTTACTAACGAGTTTCAACATTTAGACGTAAAACTGCATTTAGACGTAAATCGGCTTTCCTCGCACAATCATCAGATTTCAGTTTACGTTTACGTCTTGATTTCAATTGCATACTGCCTTCTGCGAATATACAAACGAGTTTCAAAGTTCCGACGTAAATCTGCGTTTAAGACGTAAATCTGCGTTTAGACGTAAATCTGCTTTTTGCAGATTACTTTTTGAGCTGTACAATAGCAGCACATTGTCTTTATACTTCTGCTTAAACTGCGCTTAGACGCAAACTGTGTTTAGACGCAAACTGCGCTTAGACGCAATCTACGCTTAGACGCAATCTGAGTTTAGACGCAATATGCATTTAGACGCAAACTGCGTTTAGACGCTAACTGTGTTTAAACGTAAACTGCACTTAATCATAAGTAATCTTAGAATTGGCTTTTGCATCAAAATAGTTTTTATCGAACGAACGCAGCTTTCGTTTTTAATCGCTGAAAGATTTCCGTTGCACTAATTCACCCCCCCCCTCTTAGTGCTCTCGATCCTAACAATTGGTATCAGAGCGGGGTATTTCTCATTTTGGATTTACACCCGAGAGAAATGTCTCTTCAAGAGGGCTTTTCGGTCTTTCGTCCACCGTTCTTTAACGGATTGGACTATACTTATTGGAAAACTCGAATGAGAGTTTTCTTGATTTCTCTAAATCTGGATTTATGGAATATCGTTGAAAACACTTTTCAACTTCCCTCTAAACCGACGAACGAATGGTCGGATTTGGAGAAGAAGTATTTCTCTTTAAACGCAAAGGCTATGAATGCCTTATTTTGCGCTTTGGACAAAAATGAGTTCAATCGGATTTCTACGTGCGAAACAGCTTTTGACATTTGGCGAACACTTGAAATCACGCACGAGGGAACTAGTAGTGTCAAAGACTCGAAAGTTAACTTTTTATTGCATGATTTCGAGCTTTTTCGAATGCAACCAAGCGAGACTATAGGCGACATGTACACCCGTTTCACGGATGTCGTCAATAGTTTAAGAGCTCTTGGAAAATGTTTTTCGGACTTTGAACTCGTAAACAAGATTTTGTGTTCTCTTTCTAAGAAGTGGGATTCAAAAGTAACTGCAATACAAGAAGCTAAAAACCTAAACAACTTACCACTTGAAGAACTAATTGGTTCATTGATGACATACGAAATGGTGCACAATGCACATGATGAACATGTTGAACACAATCACCTTCCAAAGAACAGGAAGGATTTGGAACTCTGGACAAATGAATGCCACTTGAGCGATGACTCAAGTGATGAGGACAATGATGAACAAAACAACATTCCAAAGAACAGGAAGGATTTGGGACATAGAACATTTGAAGACCACTCGAGCATAAGCTCAAGTGATGGTGAACTTAAACTACAAATGAAACGAAAATTAAAAACCAAAAAGAATCGAACTACTTACTTTAAACGCAAGAAGAAGAACAAAAATTGGGATGAATCGAGCTCCTCCGAAGAAGAGAAAGTCAACAAAAGCAAGGCGGCAAACTACGCCCTAATAGCCTACAATGATGAGGTAATCGAAATCCCCCTAATTTATTTTGAAATTACTTGATGCTTTCATGATGTATTTTTCTCTTTTAGTTTAGAATTAATTTTCTTAAAAATTACATGTTAAAAAAAATTATTATGATCATACTAAGTAATTTCGAAAATGATAATATTGCATATTTTATGATAAACAAATAAAATGATCTTGATTGAAAATATGAAATCATGGTTAAGAAGTAATAATGTGCATTACGTTGATTTCCATTGTTATTTCTCGATTTTGATTAAAGATCATGTTTGATTTGAAGAAATGCATAATGATGAAATTAAATATTTCGATTGACAATTTCATGCCTGAGATTTTAAAGTTATACATGATGATTTTTGTGATTGATGGTTTTATGATGAAATTCATTTTACGATCCTAAACGTTGATGCATGTTTTCATTTGACATAAATGAAAAGGCATGCTAACATGAAATCGATCACTTAAGATGAAACACTTAAAAAAGGGGAGAAATATATGAATTAATGCTATAAACACTATGCTATGATTATCCCATGCTTGCATCACCAAGAAATATATGATTGCTATCATTGCTATATGCCCTGTATCAGGATATCAAACAAAAATTTGCATCATACGAGCTGATATCTTACCATGTGATGCAATGCTACACTTGCTAAAATATTCGAAATGTGTACATCATGCCCTGTATCAAGATATCAAACAAAATCTGGCTTCACAATTTTACGCATTGATATCTTACCATATGATGAAATGCTACAATTGATGAACACTTGAAATGTAATCCTCTATCTTATTGATTTTTCAATAAATCTATGCTTGTCATACATGAATTTATTGAATGTAATTTTGAGGATGATTTCAGATTTGACAAATGCTTGATTCGTACTTACGACATAAGATACACTTTAAATATGAATCATGCATCAATCATGTTAAATGCTTCAATCATTTTCTATCTCTAGAGTTCTCGATTTTGATGAAATACAAGTAATAAATTCATTTATGATATCTTGTAAATCACTTGAATTATGAATGAGTTTTTTATGATGCGTTAAAAGAATCACTTAAAAAGAAAATGCTTTTCCCATCTTATCGAGATTAATGATTTCATGATATTGTGTGAATCTCGAAATTGATTTTGATGAAATAGTAATAACGTTATTCATGTTATGAATCTTAAAAATGATAATATGCTTCATGTGATAATATGAATACATGAAACACTTATGATATTCCATGTATTCATAAAATATTTATCTCATCATCCAATAACTCTTCTTGATATTGCTTATGAGATGAAATGAAATAATGCATGAAATACAAATGAGGAGTCAATGATCATGCATAATAGGATGTAATGAATTCTGACATTTAGATACCATCGTTTGAATATCTATGATTATGTTGCCAAAATGATATATCATGAATGCTTGAATATCATGTTTGATATGCTCATGATGATGATTGATTTTTCGGTATCGTGCATAAAAAAAAATGAAATGTAATGTTAATGAATTTGTGCATTGAAACTATAATGATGCACAAATAAGAATGATTACTTACCTTTGTCATGATTTAGAAATTGATGTAAAGGGTTTTTCCCTTCTTTTTGACAATGACAAAGGGGGAGATAGATTGCTAGCACAATTCAAGAAAAAGGCAAAAATTACAAAAGAGAAGATGCATATGTAACACTTGCCAAATTGTTTGCTTGCCTCATGTAAAACATTATCTCTTGCTAGTTTGGCATTTTGCTAGCTTGCACTTTGCAACGAAAGCAAAAATGACACTTCTCAAAAGAGAAGAAAGAGCTTGTTATCTTGAACATCACAAGCTTGTCAAACAAAAATTGCAAAAGTGCTATCTTGCCTATCTCAAGAAGCAAAACTTGCATATCGTAAAAATTTGCTAGCTTGCAACTTGCATATTTCAAGAAGCAAGAGTTGCCTTCTTGAACATCTCTAAATTGCTAGCTTGCAAGTTCTAAAATGTTGCAACATTGCTAGCTTGCATAAAAGTGCTATCTTGTATGCTGTAAAACTTGCATATCTAAAACTTGATAGCTTGAATGTTCTAAGCATGATGTAACATTTGCTAAATTTTCTGGCTTCAAAACTGCATGATGATAAAACTTGATATTATGTTTTTCATGCAATGAGTTAAAACTTACATCACAAATACTTGATTGTGGTACTTCTCCTTTTTGTTGATGACAAAGGGGGAGAAGTATGTTGATGACATCACATGTTATGCATAAGTTTATGATGACATGTTGCTTGGATTTTTGAATCCAAGAGTTTCTATCAATATGGCATATTGATAGGGGGAGTTTGTTTAAACTCTGGGAGTTAAGGTTAACTCCGTTTATGATGACATGTTGCTTAGATTTTTGAATCTAAGAGTTTCTATCAATAAGGCATATTGATAGGGGGAGTTTGTTTAAACTCCGGGAGTTAAGTTTAACTCCGTCATCAAGTAGTTGTCATCATCAAAAAGGGGGAGATTGTTGAATCTCGTATTTTGATGATGAAACTCCTTGATATATGTTTATGATTTAATCTGCGTTTTGAGTGACGCAGGGTGCTTCGATTAGGATGAGACAATTAAAGCAGGAACATCATGTTGTGCCGGAGGAACATGTCAGAAGATTGGACGTCAGGCCGGTAGATCGGTCGACGTATCGACAGAAGGCTTCGGGCAATGGACTCGGGCATCGGGCCAAGAAGAGCGGTTATTGTGCCAAGGATATCGGAGTTGCGGAGTCAACTGGACGATTGGGCAATAGGCCGCAGGAGAGGACGATGCGCCGAAGAATCAGACGAAGCGTCGAGGGACCAATGACATGCCGGATAACTTGGTTAATTGCTTAGGATTAATTGTCTCGATCGAAGTTTTGTTTTAATTGTGCAGGATTAACTATGATAACGATGAAGACATAAAGCGAAACAAAGTGTCGGAGTCAAGCACGAAGGATTCGTTGCGAGTTCGAGAGTTCGACGAAAGTCCGAAGGTTCGTCGGGAATGCTACCGGAACTAGCCGAGAATGAGTTGGGAGCTTGCCGAAGGGTTTTTCGGAAGCTTGCCGGAAGGTTCGTTGGGAGTTCGCGGAGCTCGCCGAGAAAGATCGGAGCTTGCCGAAGAAGCTCGTTGGAACTCGCTAAGAACAAATCGTGAAGTCTAGGAAGTTTGCCGGAAGTTTGCCGGAAGCTCGTTTAGACGCAAACTGCGCTTAGACGCAATCTGCGCTTAGACGCAAACTGCGCTTAGACGCAATCTGAGTTTAGACGCAATCTGCATTTAGACGCAAACTGCGTTTAGACGCTAACTGTGTTTGAACGTAAACTGCACTTAATCATAAGTAATCTTAGAATCGGCTTTTGCATCAAAATAGTTTTTATCGAACGAACGCAGCTTTCGTTTTTAATCGCTGAAAGATTTTCGCTGCACTAATTCACCCCCCCCCCTCTTAGTGCTCTCGATCCTAACAACATCAAGAGGAGCAATTGAACCATGAAGCTCGGAGGACTAGGATCGCTCCTCAACCAGTAATATTGAAGCCCTTAGCCCCCCCGACTATCAACCAAGTCCCTACACCAAAGAGGTTAACAAGAGAAGAGCTTCGGGAGCGATATGCGAAGGGGTTATGTTGGCATTGTGACGAGCCGTGGAGCCGTGAGCATCGCTGTAGTAAAGGGGGACTTCTTATGATTGAACCGATAGAAGAAGAGGTCATTGAACATCCAAAAGAGAGCCTTGAACATGAAGAAGAAGATGCAGAAGAAGAGCCACAACCGACAGAAGTTACGGTACATACACTAGCTGGCTACTCAAACCCGCAAACAATGAAAGTTAGAGGCCTTCTCAAACAACAACCGATCACTGTTCTCATCGACACGGGCAGCACTAATAACTTCGTAAACAGTAAGGTTGCTGTCCATATGAACTTACCTATTGAGAATTGCAGCAGGTTTGTCGTTAAGGTCGCCAATAGACGGATTTTGAAGTATGATCGTAGGCGCCCGCAAGTGAAACTGTTGCTGATCATGAGGCCTTACCAAGAGATAATTGCATATTTCTTCCTTCTCCCTCTTGATGATTATGAGGCCATGCTCAGAATTAAATGGTTGATGACATTAGGTGATATTTCTTGGAATTTTATGCAACTAATTATGAAATTTTATATTAAGGAGAAACAGGTGATATTGAACGGGAAACATGGGGGCGACGTAACAACGATTTGCACACAACAAATGGAGAAGGTTTTGCATAAAGCATACAGCGGATTTTTGGTACAACTTGAGTAGCAAACTAAGGGAGAGGCAACAAAATTTGAAGATCCAAATCTACTTCCTTTGCTTGCTGAATTTTCAGATATATTTGACGAACTACGCAACCTACCTCTTACCCGTCGGCATAATCATTGTATAACGATTCTTCCAGGCAAATCTCCAGCAAATGCTCAGCCATATCAGTATCCACATCTCCAGAAGGATGAAATAGAAAGGATTGTTAAAGAGATGCTCAAAATAGGAGTTATTTAGCCATGTTACAGCCCCTACTCTTCACCGGTGCTCCTCATACGAAAGAAGGATGAAATATGGCGATTATATGTTGATTACCGAGCTCTCAATGGCATAACCATCAAGGATAAATACCCTATTCCAGTAGTAGATGAGTTGCTAGATGAAAGGGAGCACAAATATTCACAAAGCTGGACCTTCGATCCGGGTATCATCAAATACGAGTATGCGAAGAAGACATACCGAAAACCACCTTTTGAACATACAACAACCACTATGAATTTTTGCTTTCTTCAAAAGAAGGTGGAATATCTTGGTCATATCATATTAGAGGAAGGTGTGGTAGTAGACCCCTTTAAAATTAGAGCAATGCAAAACTGGCTGACCCCAAGGAACATAAAATTGCTACATGGCTTTCTGGGTTTAACAGGCTACTACTGCAAGTTCGTGAAAAACTATGGAGAGATCAGTGCACCACTTACTTCCTTACTGAAAAAAGATGTCTTCCAATGGTCGGACAGAGCCTCTGCTGCCTTCGACAAACTTAAGGCAGCCATGACGACGACGCCGGTGCTAACACTACCAGATTTCAACCGACCCTTCATTATTGAGGCCGACGCATCTAGAGTCGGAATTGGAGCCATTCTCATGCAAGATGGTCGACCACTCACATACAAGGTATTATCTCCCTCCTATCAAAATATGTCAACATATGATATGGAGATGCTTGCCATTGTGCGCGCAGCAACGAGGTGGAGACCCTACTTGATTGGTCGACGATTTCAAATTAAAACCAACCATAAAAGCCTCAAGTACTTTTTGGAGTGAAAGATATCATCCCCTGAGCAGCAAAAATGGGTAACAAAACTTCTTGAATTTGATTATGAAATAACTTGCAAAAAGGGGAAAGAGAATGTTATTGCAGATGTGCTTTCGCAGCTACCCGAGCAAGTTGAAGTTTCGGTCGTTTCACTTCCGACCAGTGACTTCCTTGAGGATATTAAGATGGAATGGCAGGAAGATTCAGAGACTAGTAAAATTATAAAAAAATTGGAGGAAGCACCAAGCCCCATGGCTCATTACAATTGGGACTCAAAAGAATTACACTATAATGGACGCATTGTGCTTATGATAAATTCTACTTGCATCTTCAAGAGCAGATTTTGGACAAAGTTATTCCATATGCAGGGTACTAAATTGAAAAGGAGTACGACATATCACCCACAAACCAACAGCCAGACGAAAGTTTTAAATAGGTGCTTGGAGACAACCCAAAGCCACCCACCAAATATGACTACCCAAAGAGAACTCCAGACCCAACCAAGTGCCATTATTGATCGACGGATCGTGACTCGACGACAACGACCCACTAATGAAGTGCTAATATAGTGGGTGAACCTACTAATAGAAGATGTCACTTGGGAGAACTATGACGACTTGAAGATCAAATTCCTAGAATTCACGAATCATCAGCCTCGAGGACAAGGCTGATTTAAAGAGGGCGGGTCTGTTAGGACTCTAGCTTGGAGAGTCCTAATTGAGAGGGACATTCATGTAAAACTGTTAGGACTCTAGCTAGGAGAATTCTAATTGAGAGGAACATTCATGTAGGAGGTTTTTTCTTAGAGAAGAATTAGGAGTTGTAAGGGAATAGGAGTCTTGAGTAGGAGTCCTATTAGGAGTTGGTTAGAAGTAAGAGTCTTAAGTAGGAGTCCTATTAGGAGTTAGGGTTTAGAAGCCCTATAAATAGCAATGTATTCCTTCTCTTTTGATAAGCAATAGATGAATCTTTTCTGCAGCCTTTGAGCAGCAACTTGGAGGGAGGAACCCCTATAGAGTTCCAAGGAGGCTGATCCCCTAAAGAGATCAAACCCAAGTTTAGAATCTGCAAGGGTTCTAACATGCTCATAGGAGTGTTAATAGCCTTTGAGTTATTCATATTAAACTTTTTTAGTAAATTCATAGCATATTTAGTTTGACTAATAAAGATGCCATTGCTTAGTTGTTTGATTTGTAAGCCTAAGAAGAATGTTAATTCTCCCATTAAACTCATTTCGAATTCAAGACTCATAGTTTTAGCAAACGATTTACAAAAAGATTCATTAATGGAACCCAAGATAATATCATCAACATAAATCTGAACAATGAGAAAATTATTTTCAAAATTCTTGATGAATAACGTAGTATCAACCTTGCCTTTTATGAAATTATTTTCAATAAGAAAAGAACTAAGTCTCTCATACCAAGCTCTCAGAGCTTGTTTTAAACCATAGAGAGCTTTAGTTAATCTAAACACATGATTAGGGAGGCTATTATTTTCAAATCCAGGAGGTTGTTCAACATAGACTTCTTCAGAAATAAAGCCATTAAGAAAAGCGCTTTTAACATCCATTTGAAACAGCTTAAAATTATTACTACTAGCGTAGGCAAGGAGCATCCTTATGGCTTCTAATCGAGCCACAGGAGCGAAGGTTTCTTCGTAATCGATACCTTCTTCTTGGTTGAAACCTTTGGCCACTAATCTAGCCTTGTTTCTAACCACGATACCATTTTCATCTTGCTTGTTTCTAAAGACCCATTTAGTACCAATAACTAAATGGTCATTTGGCCTAGGAACAAGCTTCAATACCTCATTTCTCTCAAATTAATTCAATTCATCTTGCATTACGATAATCCATGAATCATCTTTCATGGCTTCGTCAACACATTTGGGTTCAATTTGGGAGAGAAAAGCAGTGTTGGAACAAAAATTTTTAAGAGACGAACGTGTTTGAACCCCTTTTGATATGTCTCCTAAGATTAGCTCCTTAGGATGAGCATCTACATACTTCCAATCCTTTGGTAAGGATGTTTCGGAAGTGGATGCATCCAAGTTGCTAGTTGGAGACGGGGTTTCATTTAAATTCAAGGAATCAAAATTAACATCATCATCAAAATCATTTTTCCTGATTTCAGAAATCTCATTGAAGACAACATGAATGGATTCTTCAATAATTAAAGTTCTTTTATTGAAGATACGAAAAGCTTTAGAAACCGAAGAATAACCAAGAAAGATTCTTCATCGGATTTAGCATCAAATTTTCCTAAGTTATCTTTTTCATTCAAGATAAAACACATACACCCAAAGACTTTAAAATATGAAACATTGGGTTTTTTGTTGTTCCATAACTCATAGGGAGTTTGGTGAGTAAGGGTCTTACTAGAACTCTATTCAAAATATAGCATGTAGTATTTACGACTTCGGCCCAAAAATATTTGGGTAGGCTATGTTCATTCAACATGGTTCTTGCCATTTCTTGTAGATTTTAATTTTTTCTTTCTACTACTCCATTTTGTTGAGGATTTCTAGGAGTAGAGAAATTATGGTTGTATCCATTGAGTTCACAAAATTCTTGGAAATCATGGTTTTGAAATTCACCACCATGATCACTTCTAATTAACGAAATCATAGAACCCTTCTCATTTTGAACAAGTTTACAAAACTTGGTAAAATATCTAAAGCATTCATTTTTCTGTTTTAAGAAATAAGTCCATGTGTATCTGCTATAGTCATCCACAATGACGAAGGCGTATTTGCTACCTCCTAGGCTTGATGTAGAGATTGGTCCGAACAAGTCCATATGGATCAATTGTAAGGGCATAGAGGTGCTTATTTGATTCTTAGATTTAAAACTGCCCTTAATTTGTTTACCTAATTGGCAAGCATCACATACATTATCTTTGATGAACTTGATATGAGGAATACCTTTTACAAGTTCTTTAGATGATATTTGAGTGATTAGTTTCATGCTAGCATGACCTAATCTTCTATGCCATAGCCAAGCATCCTCATTCAAAACCAAAAAACACATTTCATTACACAAATCATTGATGTCAATAGTGTATACGTTATTTTGTTTTAATGCAATCATGGATGTGTTTTTGTGTGGTTTTTCAATGATGCAAGCATTAGACTCGAATCTAGCAATATATCCTTTATCACATAATTGACTAATGCTCAAGAGGTTATGTTTTAAACCATCAACTAACAAAACATCTTCGATAAAGAAGTTGGATTTGTTACCTATGGTTCCTTTGCCAATGATTTTACCCTTGTTGTCTCCGAAGGTGACATAGCCTTCGTCTATGCTAGTGAGCTTAGAGAATTGAGATGGATCTCCGGTCATATGCCTGGAGCATCCACTATCAAGGTACCATCTCTTGCTCCTAGCTTGCGATGGTATCGTTTTCTACAAGAAAGGATGATTTTTAGGTACCCATTTGCTTTTGGGTGCCTCAAAAATAGATCTACATTGTTTATCATGTTGCATAGAATTTATCATGGTTCCTTTAGGAAACCAAATTAATTTGTTCGGACTAATTTTCATGAATGGACAATAATGCGTTTTGTGTCCAAGTTTGCAACAAAAGTTACATTTGCTTTGGTGTCGAACATGTAAGATGGGGCCTTTTACGAAGGTGGTTGGATTTTGGTGAGGACTTCTCACAAATCCGATTCCACTTCTTTTGGGAACGTGACCCTTGTTTGCAAGGATCATGTTCAATGACTTGCTACCAACCTCGAATTTCTTCAAAGTGTCCTTAAGTAGCAAGTTTTCCTTTTGGAGAGTTTCTAGATCATGGCACTTTATGCATTAACTTAAACTATCATGATATTCAGTTTTTAACTTATCAAAATTACAAGTAAGACTATCATGCTCCTTTTTTAGCAATTTATATTTTTTACAAATAATCTTGCATTCATCAAATAAGTCATGGAAGGCATTTAATAATTCATCAAATGATAAATCTGCATCTATTAAATTCGTTAACTCCTCTCCGTTGGTCATTAAGGCATAATGAGCAACTTGCTCGGTGTTGGACTCCTCTTCTTCGGACGCGCTCGAGTCATCCCATGTTGCTTTGAGCGCCTTCTTCATTGATGTTTTCTTCTTGACTTGGGGACAATCACTCTTATAGTGTCCCGGCTTCTTGCACTTATAGCAAATAACTTGGTCCTTCTTGGGTTCAAATTTATTTTTTGTTTCATTCTTAAACTTGTTTTTATAATGAATTTTTTAAATTTTCTTGTTAGAAGTGCCAAGTCATCGTCATAGTCCTCATCACTTGAGTTTTCTCTTAAGTGGTCTTCTGAAATTTTAAGTGTCATATCCTTCCTGTTCTTTGGAAGGATGTCTTCTTGCTCTTCATGAGCTTTGCAAGTCATCTAGTAGGTCATTAATGACCCGATTAGTTCTTCAAGAGGGAAGTTGTTTAGATCTTTCGCCTCTTGAATAGCAGTGACTTTAGGATCCCAACTCTTAGGAAGGGATCTTAGAATCTTATTTACGAGCTCAAAATCCGAAAAACTTTTTCCGAGTCCTTTTAGACCGTTGACGACATCCGTGAAACGAATAAACATGTCGCCAATAGTCTCACTCGGTTTCATCCGGAAAAGTTCGAAAGAGTGTAACAAAAGGTTGATTTCTGCCATTCGGACCCTGATTTCTGCCAGGCGGTTGAACCACCCAAGACAGGAGGTTGCACCGCCTGGGCTCAGTCCCCGAGCGAGACTGGGAGGTGCAACTGTTCCAGCCAAGCGGTGGCACCGCTTGGGCTCAATCTCCGAGCGAGATTGGGCGGTGCAACCTCCCCTGACAGGAGGTGGCACCGCTTGGACTCGGTCTCCGAGCACTGGCTGAGCTGTGCAACCGCCTCAGTCAGGAGGTTGCAGCACCTGAGCTCGGTCTTCGAGCTCTGGCAGGAGGTGCAACCGACCCTGACAAGAGGTGGCATCGCCTAGAGGCTCAGTCTTCGAGCTCAACCAGGCGGTGCAACCGCTCCAGTCAGGAGGTGCAACCGACTGATCTCGGAATTCCGGGAATTGACAGTTTTGAGCTCAAAATTTGAACTGGGTTGGGGCCTATAAATACCCCACCCAATCAGCACAAAAAAAGCACAGAATATACACCGAAATCTTGATCTTGTTCTGTGATTTTTAGAGCTCAAAATTGTTGTAAAGGCCAAAAGTTCTTCTCCCTCTTTTCTTCCAAGTTCTGAGCTGTAAAGAGAGGAGAGAAAATTCTATAAAGGTTGTCTCCTTGGCCCATCAAAAGAAGTGAAACTGTAAAAGGGTGGTTGGCCTTCGCCTATTGAAGGAAGGCCTCTAGTTGACGTCGGTGACCTCGTCGGTGGAGGAAGCCAAAAGTGGAGTAGGTCAAGATTGACCGAACCACTCTAAATCTCGATTTGCATTTATTTTAGCATATTATCTTTACTGCAAACCTCCTCTAAATCTTACTGCTTTCTGCGCATATACGATCGGGTTTCAAGCTTTGCACTTTCCGAATCAGCATTTAGATGTAAATCTATTTTTTCGTACGATCATCATATTTCAGTTTGTGTTTATGTTTTGATTTCTACCTTAACTGCAAACTGCCTTTATATCCTTGCTTAAGCTGCATCTCACCTAATCAAGTGATTTACGAATCAGCATTTAGACGTAAATCAGTTTCTTCGTACGAACGTCATATTTCAGTTTGCGCTTATATTATGGTTTTCATCATAACTGCGAACTGCCTTCATAGATTGACTTTAACATCATCTCGCTTGATCTTAAGTTAAAGTAATCTTATAATCGGCTTTCACACCGAAATCGTTTTTATCGTTCGAACGTTTTTTTTATCGTCGAAAGATTTCCGCTGCACTAATTCACCCCCCCCTCTTAGTGCTCTTGTTCCCAACAAAATGTTCTTCTCTTTTAGTTGTTTCAATTCATGTGATTTATTTAATTCAAGCATGCCCTTTTTATTTATGTCAAATAAAAACATATATCATATTTAAAGTCGAAAGTGTGAGATTTATAACAACAAGGATTAATAAGGCACTTTCATTATGGTAAAAATCGATAATCCATAAATCACAAGATTCATCATGCATAGTTTCGAAAATCTCATGCATAAAACAAAATCATCAATCATTATATCAAAACATTTATCATTTAAAGCATTCATGATACACATCATATGCAATACATCACATACATTATCATAATAAAAAGCATAAGTATTGCACGCATTATTCCAATTCATAAATATTTCAAATCATGATGGTATTAATTTGTGAAATTGTATTCTACATTGCATGATCATAACTTTTCATTTGTATACATAATATCAAGAGTATTTCATGCATAATTTCTTTTCATCACATTCAAAATATCAAGAGAATTTTGGTGATGAAATAAATATTTCATGAATACAAGTAATTACATAAAAATCATATCATGAAAAGATAATACCAGAGGACACATTTTCTTTTGAAAAATCTCCTCTTAAATAATCAAAGGAAAATCTTAGGAGATCATGATATAGATAAAATTCATTCAATCTTGTAGGAGAACAAGATATTAATTCAAGCATATAAAATTTCTTAATTCATTATGAATCATAATAAGAATTGTGGTTCCGAAAAATCACGATTCATTTAGGAAAAAATTCTCTTTAGTGCACAGTAAGAAGAAATATAGCAATGATACCAATCATGATTCATTTGGATAGTAGATGCTAAAAAGAAATATGGAGGATAAAAGTTCTCGATTTTTATAGAGTAAATCTCAAGTTATAAATTTCAAAAAATCAAGATAAAGCTCATTCAAATTCAAATAATCAAACCAAAATTATTTTCAAGAGATTCATAAAAAGATTATAAATACTTTATCTATATATATATACAAGCTATACTTTATCTCGCCGCTACAGTGGTCGCCCTAGATCTGGTCGCCGCTAGGGAGATTCATAAAATAGATTCATCAATCCAAGAATTTTCAAGAAAAATACTTTTATCTATTTGGTTGTTTCATATAAGCATGTCTTTGTCCTTTTTGTTCCAAAAAATATATATATCATCAATCGTTTAAGATCGAAAAATAAGTTTCATCATAAAACATAAAAAATCATTATGTATAACTTTTAAAATCTCATACATAAAATCGTCAAATCATGGTATCAAAATTTCAATATTTTCATTACAACTTTATTGCATTGGTTTCATTGAACATAATTTTGAATGATTCTTATAGATAACTAAAACATCTTTAATTTTAATTTATATGATTGACTTTATATTAGCATGCTCAAATTTTGTTCTTATGTCAAAACCATACATCATGTTTGAAAACCAAAGACAAGGTTCATAAAAAATCATCAAGCCTTCCATTCAAAAGTCATGCATCGTCATTAAAAATCAATATGGAAATCATCAAAATACACATTCTTGCTTCTAAAGCACATACATAGATTAATCTTACTAGGTGTACAAGCATTAGATTTATATCTAACATTTTATTGCATTAACATAGAACATACAATTTTCATTGTCATTTTCAAGATTACGAGCATGATCATATTTTTGCATTTTTATTTTTGAACATTTAATTTAAAAAAAAAAATGATTCAAAACTAAATTACAAAAAGAAGTGCATTATGAAAAGCATTATGTAATTTCGAAGTAACTTAGGGGGATTTCGATTACCTCATCATTAAAAGTGGTTAAGGCATAGTTTGCAACCTCGCCTTTCTTGATTTTCTCCTCGTCTTCGGAGAAGCTCGATTCATCCTAATTCTTATTCATTTTCTTGCGTTCAAAGTAAGTAGTTCCATTCTTTTTGCTTTTTAATTTTTGTTTCACTTGTAGTTTAAGTTCACCATTACTTGAGCTTATACTCAAGTGGTCTTCAAATGTTCTATGTCCCAAATCCTTCCCATACTTTGGAAGGTGGTTCTCAAGTTCTTCACGTGCATTGCATGTTATTTCATAGGTCATTAGAGACCCAATAAGTTCTTCGAGAGGAAATGTTTTAAGGTCCTTGGCCTCTTGAATGGCCGTAACTTTTGGATCCCAACTCTTTAGAAGGGATCTTAAAATTTTAGTTACTAGTTCAAAGTTAGAAAAATCTTTACTAAGAGCTTTAAGTCCATTGATGACATCCGTGAAACGGGTGTACATGTCTCCAATGGACTTACTTAGTTTCATCCGAAAAAGTTCGTAAGAATGCACAAGAATGTTAATTTTGGACTCTTTCACTCGGCTAGTGCCTTCATGAGTGACCTCAAGAGTTCTCCAAATATCAAAAGCCGAATCACAATTCGAAACGCGATTAAATTCATTTTTGTCAAGTACACAATATAAGGCATTCATAGCCTTTGCATTTAGAGAAAACATCTTCTCCAAATCATTCCAATTGTTCATTGGAAGAGAAGACATTTCAAATCCATTTTCGACTATGTGCCATAAATTCAAATCCAAAGCAAGTAAGAAAACTCTCATTCAAGTTTTCCAATAAGTATAGTTTGTCCCATTGAAAAAGGCTGCCACTGCCACTACCACTGCCACTGCCACTGCCAATAAGTTTTCCAATAAGTATAGTCCGTCCCATTGCAAGCGTTGTGCTAGCAATTAGCGCCCGCAGGTGCCACTACTTGCGGATGCAACTGCGCGCAGCAACTGTTGCTGCATGCAGGCAACCTGCTACCCTTTCTGTGATAGATCACAGAAAGGGTAGCAAAAATTGCTGCCCTTTCTCGCCTTTTCCGTCAACAATTTTGACGATAAGATCTTCTCCAAAACACAACACACGTAGTTCCAAACTAATCTATCGCACAAACAACCTGACTCTGATACCTTTATCGAGAAATCCTTTAGGGTGACATCACATGCATAGTGGAAGAATAGAAAATAAAATCCCCAATTTCCTAAAGAATTGTTCATCGTTGTGCGAAGATTGGTGTGCAAAAATCCTCTAACTTAAAACTGCGTATAGAGTATATTGTGTTACCTAGGGAGATCGTATATCCTTAAATCCATATAGATCTCTAGGAGAGGGTGAAGGAGGTCAAGCACCCTTCTCTCTAGCGGTGATCCACATAGTAGGGCTGTGACAACGCTCTTCAAAACATGAGGTTTGCTTTGAGGTGGAGAGAGTGGAGGAGAATATGAGGCAAGTAAAGGCTTTAGCCAATGAACCACTGAATCCATCCTATTTATAGATGTCCCCTATCAACTTAACCCTAATGGATCCTTCCATATTGGGTATTGGATCTTCATCTAACTACCCAAGCCTCTTAGATTAGTAGATTTATATCCAAGAATCTCTCATGGGCTTTTATTTGATCTCGTTATAGGGATCCAATAATTCAGAGGCTTATTGGATATCCAATAAGATAGGAGCTCCGGCGAATATCTCATATCCGATCCTCTACTCCTCACAATACTGATAAGACCCTAAAGTCTTATCGTAGGCTCTTATACCAATTGATAAGACCCTAAAGTCTTATCATCTCTCTGATACCAAATGGTAAGACCCTAAAGTCTTATCGTTGCTCTGATACCAAATGATAAGACCCTAAAGTCTTATCATAAAAAAAAGAAGAAGAGAAAGGGATTATCACTACGAGGGGATCGGCCTCCTTGATCGCTTCGAGGGGATCGGCCTTCCTTAATCACTTCGAGGGGATCGGCCTCCTTGATCGCTTCGAGGGGATCGGCCCTCCTTGATCGCTTCGAGGGGATCGGCCTCCTAGGGTTTGTTAAAAGATAGAATAGTATTTTTCATACATATTTGAAAAGAAGTAGTTACATCCCTATTTATAGAGTTCCACCCAAAGTCCATCAAGACTTGAACTATAATAATAAAAAAATATTAAATAAACCTCTACTTGACTCTAACTGAACCAAACTGACTCAATAAACAACTGGACTAAACAGACTCAATAAACATTATTCAAAAGCTCAGAAAAAGGGTCCTAACAGTTCCTCCCTCTTCAAATATGCGTTGTCCTCAAGGCTGAGCAACATTAATCTCGGGGAGCTTCTCTTTCAGCACTTTAGCCATAGACTATCTACAACGCATCACAACCCGTTGATCAAGTAAGTATGGTCTTCACTTTTTGATAGTGTAAGCAATAGGTCGGTCTTCCAGTGTAGTAATCGTTGCATGAAACTTCTGGCCTTGTATAATCAATTTTATCTTTGAACATTTGCTATCACAAGTGAAAATCCGTCCATCAACGTTCTTTACTTCGAATCTATCATAGTCTTCAATGTGGTGGGCCAATCGGTCAACGGTCTCACTATTCATAAAATTGTTAGTGCTGCACGTATCAATCAAAATAGTGACAAGTTGATGCTTCAAAGTTCCTCTGATTTTCATAGTTTGTAGGTTAGCATAGCCAGCCAATGCATACACTGTATATGTGATGGCTTCAATATCTTCATTAGTTTCCACACCTTCATAATCGGAGTCTAACTCTTTTGCTTTCAGTTCCTCTCTAATTGGCTGAATCATTAGATGTTGCCCTTGTTTACATTGGTGCTCGATACTCCACTTTTCATCATAGTGCAAACCCCTTGCTGATCTTTCCTTGCTAATTTTTTTCTCATGTAGATGTGCAAATGAGATCGTAGCTATCATAGTGCGGGGTTGATGAGCCTTAACTTCACACCAGATCTCTGGAATAAGCCCTTCAATAAATGTATCCAGAAGTTGTCGGTCCGACCAATCTCTAGCTTGATTTGATAATCTTTCAAACCTACTCTGATATTCTAACACTGTAGAAGTTTGACAAATTTTGGCGAGCTGGCAATCAACATTCTCATATTCGGATGGGCCAAAGCGAACAAGAAGCCCTCTTTTGAACTACTTCCATGAAGGAACTCCGTGGAAAGTTTCATACCAATCATACCACTGGAGTGCATCTCCCTCAAGCTGGATTGAGGTCACTTCTACCTTGGATTCTTTTGAGGTTCTGTGAAAACGGAAAAAATTTTCTGCCATAGAGATCCAATTAGTTGGATCTCCATCTTTCCATCTCGGAAATTCTATCTTCATGTGTGAGTAATTTGTGTCACAATCTTGGGGCCTTTTTCCTGTATTTTCAAATCGGTGCAATGTAGAACTTGAGCCCCCATTTTGTTGAAATTTGCTGAGGCTCTCCAATAGGCTCTTTTTGAAACCATTAAGTGTTTCTTGTAGTCGGTTCTCAATTCTGATTTCTAATGCTTCCATTTGTGCTTTCACCGAGTTATCAGTGGCCATTGCGTAAGACTGCAAATCTGTAATCTCAACTCTTGTTTTTGGTGTCGGTCAAGGGCATCAACACTGTCGATGTGAAGTTGCCGAGGAGGTGGATGCCGAGGACAGTGTTGCTGTCGCTATGTTGGAGGAAGAGTAGCTGCCCTGTTTCTATCGCTGCGAGGGGTGAGAGCGCCGGGGTTGGAAGAAGACTGTGTTGATGTGGCTGCAGCTGCTGCGACCCAAGGGGCGATCGCCGAGCAACGGGGTTGAGGCTGTAGTGATGGCAACCTGTGGTGATGGCAACCTGTGGTTGTGGCAGAATATTGTTAGAACTCTTGCAGATTCTAAACTTGGGGTTGATCTCTTTAGGGGATCGGCTTCCTTGGAACTCTATAGGGGTTCCTCCCTCCAAGTTGCTGCTCAAAGGCTGCAGAAAAGATTCATCTATTGCTTGAGAAAAGAGGAGGAATACATGGCTATTTATAAGGCTTCTAAACCCTAACTCCTAATAGGACTCCCACTTAAGACTCTTACTTCTAACCAACTCCTAATAGGACTCCTACTCAAGACTCCTATTCCCTTACAACTCCTAATTCTTCTCTAAGAAAAAACCTCCTACATGAATGTCCCTCTCAATTAGGACTCTCCTAACTAGAGTCCTAACAGAATGTCCCTCTCAATTAGGACTCTCCTATCTAGAGTCCTAACAGAATGTCCCTCTCAATTAGGACTCTCCTAGCTAAAGTACTAACAGTTTTACATGAATGTCCCTCTCAATTAGGACTCTCCTAGCTAGAGTCCTAACAAATATGCTAAGCAAGGGGGAGGCGGCGTTGAAGCGGCCGAGGTTGAGAAGAGGAATCGGTGTTGCGTGCGCTACTGGGGTTGAGGCAAGGCAGCATACATGCTGCGGTTGTTGCGTTTGCTGTTGGAGGGCGACTACTGCAGAACGAGGGGTTGGTCGTTGACCAGGAGCAGCGGCGATAGTGGTTGCTGGTCGGGAATTACAGTGATTGGTGGCTGCGGCAAAAAGTGCAAAGTTACTCTGTTGTGGTCGCCATGAGGAGGGGAGGTCGAGCGGCTGCGGCTGCGACGGTTGCGACCCAAGGGAAGGTAGTGATGGTGGTGCGGCTATGGCAGCACCGCCAAGGGCTCATCACCACTGTGGCTGCGATGGTGCGGATGGGAGGGAACGATGTTTGTCTCTGTCGTACTGCGGAAGGAGGCACTAGTGACGCCAAGGAATCGCATGCGGTTGAGGAGACGACGGTGGCTACGATGGTCATAGTTGTCTTGTTTTGATCACCGCGAAGAGGGATGGTCAAGCGACTGCAGCAGTGACCCAAGGGTAGGCAGTGATGGTGGCGCGGTTGGGGGTAGCGGAGGCAGCGATGGTGGCATGGTTGGGGGCAGCGTCGCCAATGGTAGAAGTGACGAGGGGGTTGGTCCGGTAGCCGGGAAGCAGCGGCCGTGGTCCTTATCGCTCGAGCAGGGTGCAGCAGCAAGGAGGGAAGACTGTGTTGAATCTCAGATTTTGATGATATAATCAATTGGTGGGTTAATTGATCTAATCCATATTATTGAGTTAAGTGTGCAGGATTAACTACGATAACCAGAAAACATAAAGCAAGGATACCGGAGTCGAGCTCGATGGACGTTTAAGAGACCGAAGAATCATCGGAGATGCTGCCGGAACCAACCGAGAAGAAATCGGGAACGTGTCGGAAGTTCGCCGAAGAAATCGTCGGAGGCTCGCGGAGATCACCGAGAAGGCTCGGCTACTCGTTAAAGTCATCACAAAGATTGGGAGCTTGCAGGGAGTCCGTCGGAAGGAATTCGTCGGAAAGCTCGCCGGAACAAGACTCGACGTTCGCGGTTGAAAATTTGCTTAGGATGTTTATGTGTTATGTAGTTCACTTGTAATTAGGATTAGGATTAAGAGATAATCCTATATCCTGGTTAGGGGCCAACTGGGCCCAAAGTTAGATTTCGTTTGGGCTAAAATTAAGCCAAACCAATTAATCGGAGAGCCAGGCGGTGGCACCGCCTGGCTGGGCGGTGACACCTCCTTGGCTGGGCGGTTGCACCGTCCAGCACCCGAGCGCTGGGCGGTGGCACCGCCTGGCTGGGCGGTGGCACCTCCAGCATTCGGGAACCTACAGAGAATTCAAATTTTGGAGCCCAAATTTGAATCCTCTTGAGGCCTATAAATACCCCTCAAATCTCAGCTGAGGTTACAACTTTTGAGAAGCATTTGATTGAGAGAAAAGTCTTAGAAAGTCTTAGCAAGTCTTGTTTTTAATTTGCTAGAGAGTTCTCCTCCTTCTTTCTTATTGAAAATTTGTAAGAGGTTGAGCTGCTTGTAAAAGGTTGTAAGAGGGGTGTTTACCCTTCCATTTCAAGAGATTTGTTAGTGGAAAGTGGGAGCCTCATCGAAGAGGGGCATCGCAAGTGGAGTAGGTCATTTGACCGAACCACTCTAAAATCGGCGTAATCTCTGGTTTGCATTTCATTATTGTCATTTACATTACTGCAAATCTTCTTACTGCTTTAGTTCCTTATTACCCTTGCTGCGCAACTTTAAGAATACGCTTTCAAGTAAAACTTTTCAAGTTCCATTCTTATCGTACGAAAGATTTTACTAAAACCGAAGTTTTAATCCGCTGCACTAATTCAACCCCCCCCTCTTAGTGCCGCTCCAATCCTAACAGACTGCTGGTCGGGGAGCTGCGGCGATGGTGGTCACCGGCCGGGAAGCAGTGGCGACAGTGGTGGCAGTCGACGCTCGCAGCGGCAAGGGAGACCGGCGGTTGCGGCAACAGAGGAAGCTTTGTTTCTACAACCGCTGCAAGGAGGGGCTGCGACACCCAACGGCTGCTGCTACAACCCGGGGGGGCAGCACGATGGTGGACTAGGCAGCGTCGCCTATGGCAGAAGCGGCGATGGGGCCATCCGCTGGCTGGGATCGACGGGCGGCTGCGGCAAACAGAGGGAGCTCTGTTTCTATCGCACCGCAGAAGGAAAGGTTGTTCCCAGGTTTGAGAGGGAGCAGTGGCGGTGGTCACCGGCCAGGAAGTAGCGGCGACGATGGTGGCAGTCGGTGCCCGTAGCGGTAGGGGAGACCGACGGCTGCGGCAGCAGAAGATACTCTATTTCTGTCGCACCGTAGGGGAAGCCGCTGACGATGCCGACTTATCACGACCGGCGATGGCTGGTAGCGTTGGTTTCTCGGTTGGGAGGCGACGATGGGGGTAATCGATCGGCCGGGAAGCAACGGCGGCGGTGGAGAAGGAGTTGCCCTGTAGCGGAGGTAGAGAAGAGGAGCAGGGCTGCGGCGGAGTGGGACGCTGGCAGCGTCGTCTCCTGGCAGCGGTGGTGGCTCGGGTGGGAGGCGACAGTGGACTCTAGCCGGAAGTGGGGCAGAGTTAGTTGCTGGCTGGAGAGCAGCGATGGGCAGCGGGTGGGCTGGCCGAAAGCAGGGTAAGCAGGGGTGCGTGGCTATGGTTGCTGCTTCTTCTTCTCTCTTTCTTTCTTTCATTCGTTTCCTTTTTTTTTTTTTTTTGATAGCTTCATTGCAGCGAGAATGCCAAGGATCGCTGCTTTGATACCAAATGATAAGATCCTAAAGTCTTATTGTCGCTCTGATACCAAATGATAAGACCCTAAAGTCTTATCATAGGCTTTGAGACCAATTGATAAGACTCTAAAGTCTTATCGTCGCTCTGATACCAAATGGTAAGACCCTAAAGTCTTATCGTCGCTCTGATACCAAATGATAAGACTCTAAAGTCTTATCGTATAAAAAGAAGAAGAGAAAGGGATGATCACTTCGAGGGGATCGACTTCCTTGATCACTTCGAGAGGATCGGCCCTCCTTGATCACATCGAGGGGATCGGCCTCCTTGATCGCTTCGAGGGGATCGGCCCTCCTTGATCGCTTCGAGGGGATCGACCTCCTAGGGTTTGTCAAAAGATAGAATAGTATTTTTCATAGATATCTGAAAAGAAGCAGTTACATCCCTATTTATAGAGTTCCACCTAGAGTCCATCAGGACTTGAACTCTAATAATAAATAAATATTAAATAAACCTTTACTTGACTCTAACTAAACCAAACCAACTCAATAAACAACCGAACTAAATAAATTCAATAAACATTATTCAAAAGCTCAGAAAAAAGGTCCTAACAAACGTCTACCATATATGTGTGACCCTCTAGGCCTAATATCGAGCTGGTCGTGAGTCATACCTATTAGAACTCTTTTTGGCTCAGTGAATTATTATCTCCATAATAATTTACTCGACTCATCGATTGTAGACGTACTAGGCCGTTATGCCGCAGTCCCTAGACGATACAGGGGAATCCAATCCATTGGACCTATCTATCCTCAGTTATCATGTACCTATAGTCCCTCATCAATCTAGTATCCCAAAGATCGTATATCGGGCATGGTACTGTCAAACCCTTACGGTTTCTACTCGAGTCTTGCTCTAATCGGATTCTCCCGGAGAACACTTTCTCTCTCATTCCGAATGACCCTAGCTAGGGATTTATTTGATAAAAAACATATGGGATATTCCTCTTATGACATCGAAAGTAGATGATCCTCTATCAATACTCAATAGCCCTCCTAAGATTGACTGCCACTCCCGATGACCGGATGTACTAGATCTAGGACGTTTAAACCTATAAGTCTAGTATCAAAGAGTGGATCACTCATATAGGACATCCTTGGTATCTCAAGTCTAAAGACTAGAGACATCTATGGGACTACGGAAATGCTGTTTAACAATAAGGTATCATCAACCATCCAGCATTCGGTAGCGGATCAATCAGTGAACTCATTCTCCAATGAACACCTGTACTATATCCCTAGTGTCCTCACATGAGTAGCTATGAGACCAGCTACATCCATCATATGGATTGGCATATAGCACACTACTCTGTCCGGTTATCTCGATGTCCCTCTCGAGTATCCTAGGACCGGGATTATTTAGAATTTGTGTTCAAAGGTGAATCGGTCTAATTATCGTGATCTCATCACGATCCAATTTCCATTCCATAGATCTAGGGACATCACAATATATACATGCATATATGCAATAGTCAATATAAAGTGATATATGCCAAAATATAATAAGCAATTATGTGTCAAGTCAGACGTGCCATCACTCACATGATTGGCTTGTTGGGCACCTATTGTTAGTTTGGCAAGTCCCATAGTCCCACATCGGGAAAATCAGACTTGTTGTCTCGTCTTGGAACTATAAATAAGGGCCTGAGCTTTGATGTTAGACACACCACAAGAAGTACCACAGACACCACAAGAAGTACAGCAGGCATCACAAGAAAACCTGCTTATGGTTTGAAGTCTTCTTGTTTAGGAAGCTGAAGGTGTTTTATGGCCTAGTAACATTTCCTAAGGCATTTGTAAGTGTCCCTCTTTTATAATAGTAATTTGCTCCTCTTTCTTCCGTGGATGTAGGTCAAAGTCAATTGACCGAACCACGTATATCTGGTGTTATGGTGTTTTGTTTGTTCTTCTCACTTTTATCTTTTCCGCTTTATTGTCTTTGTTGTGTTGCCAAAATTACCTTGTGGTAAATATCCTGGGGCTAGTTCTAACAAACTGGTATCAGAGCCTGGTTCTGGGATCTTTTGGCAACGATGACAATAACAAAGATTGTTGTCGAGAAATTCGATAGAAATGTCAACTTCGGCATGTGGCAACTCAAGATGGAGGCCATTCTGGTTTAAGACGGAGTTGATTTGGCACTTCAGGGTGCTGAGAACATTCAAGATGGTACGTCAAAGGAAGATCTTGCGGGTATGGATAAGAAGGCCCGATCCAGCATCATTCTAAACCTCTCTGACGAGGTTTTACGGGAGGTAGCTATGGAGACTACGGCTAAGAGCATGTGGGACAAACTTAAAGCCTTCTACATGAAGAGGACAGTGGAGAATCGTCTCTACTTGAAGCAGAGTCTGTATATGCTTCGGATGGTTGAAGGTACATCTATACTCTCGCATCTTGATAAGTTTGATTCTTTGGTTATGGATTTGGAGAATATAGATGCAAAAATTGATGATGAGGATAAGGCTTTGTTGCTCTTGTGTTCTCTTCCCAAATCTTTTAAGCATTTCCGTGATACTTTGATTTATGGAAAAGAAATAGTTTCGTATCAAGAAATTAAATCTGCACTGAAATCTAAGGAGCAGATAGACATGAATATCATTGGGGAAAGTAGAGAGAATCAGGCTGAGGGTCTGGTTGTTAGGGGGAGAATGGATAAAAGAGAATTTGACAGTAGTAGATCTAAATCTAGATCTAAATCCAGACATAGAAATTTGGAATGCAGATATTGTCATAAAATGGGGCACATTAAATCTGATTGCTTTAAATTGAAAAATAAATTAAAGCAAGAGGAAAAATTTGTTGAGAAAACTATTGAATCCGCTGAAGCTAGTGTAGCATCTGATGAGAATTTTGGAAATATTTTCTTTGCTATTGATGACAGGACAAAGTCTAAAAATGAATGGATTTTAGATTCAGGTTGTTCTTATCACATGTGTCCCAATAGGGATTTGTTTTCACATATGAATCTTATAATGGTGGAATTGTTTTGATGGGCAATAATGCTGCATGTGATGTTGTTGGTAGAGGCACAATTCGAATTAAAATGCATGATGGTATTGTGAGGACGCTCACTAATGTTAGACATGTTCCTGATTTAAAAAAGAATCTCATCTCTTTAGGCACCCTAGAAGCTCTTGGGTGTAAATACACAGCTGAAGGTGGAGTTATGAAAGTTTCTAGAAGTGCCCTTATTGTTATGAAAGCTTGTAGGTCTGGTAGTTTGTATATTCTGCAGGGAACTACTGTCACAGGTTCAGTTGCAGTCTCGTCATCATCATTGTTTGATTCTGACATTACCAAATTATGGCATATGCGTTTGGGTCATATGAGAGATATTCGACCACCACAAAGGTATGCAAATTTGGTTGCATATGCTTTGTCTGTTGCAGAAGAAACAAGTGAAGTTGGTGAGCCTACTACCTATTCAGATACAGTTTCTTTTGATAATTCCGCTAAGTGGTTGATTGCTGAGGGAAAGGTCCTTGTTCAGAAAATATATACGAAGGACAATCCAGTTGATATGCTTACGAAGCATGTTCCGGTTTACAAGTTCAAGCAGTGCTTGGACTTGGTTGGTGTTCATTGTTGGTGATAGCCCGTTGGGGCTTTTGTGAAGAAGGTGGAGCAAGTTTTGTTGGGACATGCCAAGGTGGAGATTTGTTAGTTTGGCAAGTCCCATAGTCCCACATTGGGAAAATCAGACTTGTTGTCTCGTCTTAGAACTATAAATAAGGGCCTGAGCTTTGATGTTAGACACACCACAAGAAGTACCACAGACACCACAAGAAGTACAGCAGGCATCACAAGAAAACCTGCTTATGGTTTGAAGTCTTCTTGTTTAGGAAGCTGAAGGTGTTTTATGGCCTAGGAACATTTCCTAAGGCTTTTGTAAGTGTCCCTCTTTTATAGTAGTAATTTGCTCCTCTTTCTTCCGTGGATGTAGGTCAAAGTCAATTGAACGAACCACGTATATCTGGTGTTCTGGTGTTTTGTTTGTTCTTGTCGCTTTATTCTTTCCGCTTTATTGTCTTTGTTGTGTTGCCAAAATTATCCTTTGGTAAATATCCTGGGGCTAGCTCTAACACCTATGACTAGCATTGCTATCATCGCAGATGGCAGCGTTGCCATCTGTGTGTAGGCAAGCCACTTACAACAGCAACAGCATGGCCGGTAGTGTTCAAGCAGGCCCCCTACAGCGGCGCCCGCATGCTGGGCAGTAGGCATGACGGCCACCTACGCACAAGCACTGCACCCGCGCACAAGGGCAACTCCTACGGGTGTTGGACCCACGGGCAGAGGTGTTGTGCGGTATTGGCGCCTACAGGCGCTACGCCCGCAAGCACAGCCGCCTGTGGGTACTTGTCACGCCCCTCAAAATATTATCCATGATATTAAAACAATTTTCATCACAGACCAATCCATCCAGGATCCAAACTAACGTTTGAGGACACTGAAAAACATTCAATCAAATTCACATCCATAAAACCTGTGCATTTTAAAATCATATATCACATCACTCGATAATTCACATTTATGGCAACCCAAGCCAACTTGACAAACATGAACAACATTTATAAATCCACAAGCTAAATAAATTATACAATCAGAACTCCAACTATTCACCACAAGTTCATATCGTCATAAATTAGACTTAACATTCCGAAATTCCAAATAAGAGAGATCTTCTAACACTTTTACACAGTATATCCATTTCGATTCATCGACAACATTTCATTACATACAAAACATACTTATACAACAATATCATAATAACCACCCAGACTTGCCCATAATTCTGAATAGCTATCCACTGCCTCAGCCCAAATCAACATCTCGAAGAGTGACAAGCTGACCTGAAAGATTTATATAACAACGGAGTGAGCCAAAAACGGCTCAGCAAGTGACAAAGCATATTCAGAACAAAAGGAACGGTTTCAAACGAGTAAGGTATCATAATGCAAGGCAGAATACAAGAATTCTCAAGGATACCATCTCAATAGATACCAAATCATACGTATCATGTCATTCAAAACATATTTGATCCATAACGAATAGAGCATAGAGTAATTGGAACATATCAATGGCAGATAGGACATTTCAGAACATATCAGTTCATAGCAAATGGAGCACAGAGTAATTGGAGCATATCAGTAACAAAGGAAACATATCGGAGCTTATCAATGGTAGATAGGACATTTCAGAACATATCAGTTCATAGCAAATGGAGCACAGAGTAATTGGAGCATATCGGTAACAAAGGAAACATATCGGAGCTTATCAATGGTAGATAGGACATTTCAGAACATATCAGTTCATAGCAAATGGAGCACAGAGTAATTGGAGCATATCGGTAACAAAGGAAACATATCGGAGCTTATCAATGGTAGATAGGACATTTCAGAACATATCAGTTCATAGCAAATGGAGCACAGAGTAATTGGAGCATATCAATGGCGTATGAAATGTTCCGGAGCATATCAACGACATATGGAACATTTCGAAACATATCAATAATGAATGAAGCATTTCAGAGCATATCAAACTCATATGTCGTACAGAAGCTCAAACGTCGTCCTTGACGTTGCAATCATATCATACTTATCCAGAGCATGAACAGAAATAACTCACCAAAACTCTGGATGTCATATCAAACATATAGAGGGTGTAGTGGGATCACAGACAGAATGTGATTCATCCATTTCTGAATGACCACCAGACAGAAGTCTCCCACGTCTGGGAGCTCCATCCACCCACGTCTAGGTGAAGTCAGAGGGGGCCGGCAGAGCATCGCAGGCTCTATGCATAACTCCCTTTACCATTTCTGGCAAAGGTTCACATTATCCCACAACACCAGAATACAAGAGGGCAGTTTAAACAATAAGTAGCATAATATCGGAAGCACACGCGGAACAACAAACGTACATGTGCCTTTACGAGTCAAATAGGATGCAAGGAACAAATCTCTCACAAATGTATTCAGATTTGGAAACGAAATGAAAGCAAGAGCATTCAAGGATTCCAAACAATCATATATAGCTCAATTCAAATAAGAAGATTTGATGAATTCAATGTCCAAAGGAATGAAACTGGAATAGGCACATATCAAAAGCAAATGCGGAACAATAGGATATACATGTGCCTATATGAGTCAATACGATATAGCATAAACGTTACACAACAGTTTTCAAGAATGCAATAATTTTAGGGACAAGAGCATAAAAGAATTCAAAGCAGTAATATAAAGCTCAATTGAATAAGAAAGCTAAAGGGTATCAACTTCCAAAGGAATGAAACCAGAATATGAGAAATCGACCAAAGCTCGATTTCTGGCAGAATACAAAAGGCACATTGAACAAATGATTCAAACTATCAATCGTGCTCCAATTTACTCAGAAATAATCATTGGATAATACTTTCAGATAAGACAGGCTTCATATGAATTGAACTGTCCAACAGAGAGAGTTACAAATAATTTGGTAAGCAAGTGTCGTAGAACAAAATCTTTGTTGGCAGAATTCATAAAGTCAGATTCAATAGATAACTGGCCAGGTGTTTGGATTCCAAATCTTTCAATCCATATATCAAAGAAAGGTCTACGAGTCTAGTTTCCAATGAAATCAGTTTTGAACAAATCAGAGTTTCCAACAAAGACTTATAGGCAGCTCGGTATCAAAAGGTCAGAATCTCAGAAGTTGCACAGATTCGAATCGTTACGTCTAAACAGGAGATATATCAAATGCAAGGCTAGAACAATTCAAAGTTCCTCATATTCAAAGCAAATGTAGAGATAAAAATGGCAGTGAGGAACGATCAGGATACTTGCAAGAGAAAAGATTAGAAAGCTTGCAATAGAAAAGGTTAGAACACTTGCAATAAGACATATCAGAGCAATTATAGGAGAAACGATCAGAGAACTTGCAATAAGACATATCAGAGCAATTATAGGAGAAACGAACAGGGAACTTGCAATAGAAAGGATCGAAACAAGTGGGAAACTTGCCTTTCAAATATTTTGATCTGAATATCCAAGGAAGGTGCCAATCCAATCTTTCTACTTTTCCTCCGTGTCCTCTCTCTGTTTCGTTTTGTGCTCTCGTTTTCTTCCTTTCTTCGCAACTACACCACGTGTCGAACATCGAGGCACAGTCACCTGCTCTCTTTTACTCTCATTCATTCTTTTTCTTTCCTAAACGCAGCTGCCACAGCCGCCGCCGCTGCCGCTGCCACAATCGCAGCCACGACCGCAACTGCGGTCACAACCGCAGCCCCCTTCCACTGCACTATTTCCTTCTTCCCTTCTCTCGTTCCTACTCTTTCTCTTTCCCAAAAGCAGCTACTGCAGCTACTGCAGCCACCACCGCTGCCGCAGCTACCGCAGCCAACGTCGCAGCCGCAGCCGGAGTCGCAGCCACGGCCGCAGCCACCACACTCGCAGCCTCTTCTTCCTCCCCTGCTCATCTTCCTCTCCTTCTTCTCTTCCAACTGCAGCTGCCATCGCCGCAGCCGTAGCCCCTTCTCTTCTTCCTCTCCTTCCCTTCTTCCTTTCTCTTCTTCTTCCTTTCCTTCTCTTCTTTCCCAGCTGCATGCTGCAGTCGCAGCCTCAGCCACGGCCACAGCCTTTTCTTCCTCCCCTGCTCATCTTCCTCTCCTTCTTCTCTGCCAACTGCAGCTGCCATCGCCGCAGCCGCAGCCCCTTCTCTTCTTCCTCTCCTTCCCTTCTTCCTTTCTCTTCTTCTTCCTTTCCTTCTCTTCTTTCCCAGCTGCATGCTGCAGTCGCAGCCTCAGCCACGGCCACAGCCTTTTCTTCCTCCCCTGC
This sequence comes from Musa acuminata AAA Group, assembly GCF_036884655.1. NCBI lineage: Eukaryota > Viridiplantae > Streptophyta > Magnoliopsida > Zingiberales > Musaceae > Musa > Musa acuminata. The sequence continues at coordinate 8,273,996 of NC_088328.1, read as the reverse complement.
TCATCTTCCTCTCCTTCTTCTCTTCCAACTGCAGCTGCCATCGCCGCAGCCGCAGCCCCTACTCTTCTTCCTCTCCTTCCCTTCTTCCTTTCTCTTCTTCTTTCCCTGCCACAGCTGCAGCTGCCACAACCGCAGCCGCAGCTACTTTCTTCCCTTCTCCTCTTCCTTTTCCTTCCTTTCTTCTTCTTCTCTTCTTCTCCTTCCTCCCCTTCTTCTCCCCGACGTCACCCACACCCTCTCCTCTGTTTCGTCTGCAGGAAACAGAGGTATCACAACCTCTTCCCCTGCTTCCTCTTCCTCTTCTCTTCCTCTTCTTCTTCTTCTCCTCTTCGAACGCCCCACACCTCTCCTCTGTTTCCACCTGCAGGAAACAGAGGTGCTGCAGCCCTAGCTGCTGCCACCTCTCGCTCCTCTCCCTCTTCCCTCTCTTTTCCCTCTTCTTCTCCTCTTCCCTTTTCCTCCCCAACCCCACACACCTCCTCGCTGCAGCCTTGCCGCAGCTATCCTCTTCTCTTCTTCTTCTTCTTCTTCTTCTCTTCTCCCTCTTCTTCCTCTCTTCTTCTCCCCACGCCCCACAGCTTCTCGCTGCAGCCCTCGCTGCAGCCACCTCCTCTTCTTCTTCTTCTCCTTCTTCTTCTTCTCTTCTCCCTCTTCTTCCTCTCTTCTTCTACCACTCTCCTTCTTGTCCTCACGCCCCACCGCTCTCTCTGTTTCTGGAAGAAACAGAGTGCGTGGGAGGCGGTGGGATAATACCGAATTTTCGGTTTTCCCTTCTTTTTTTCTTTTTTGCAACTTAGCAGTTTAGTCCTTGTAATTTCTATATTTACATATAGGTCCTCCAATTTACATATAAATCTTTATTAATAATTTTTTAAAAGCGAGGGATATTACACTCTCCCCTCCTTAAAAGAAAATTTAGTCCTCTAAATTGATCATAGCTCAATCGATGAAAAGATGAGGATTATGATATCTCTATTTCCTCCTCCTACTCTTAAATAGTTTCATCAATACAATACAATTACATAATTATCCACGAGCGACCGAAATATTCTCCTCCTTGATCCTCAATAGACGGTAACCCGACCTTCAAGCAATTTTTCTAAAAATACTTGCGCACCCTACAGTTAATCAAGCAAGTCGTTACTTCAGGAAATACTCATTTTTGATTGTCACCTGATTCAATTGTCTATAATCATTACAAAGCCTCAATGTTCCATACATCTTTTTAACTAACACCGGAGCACCCCATGATGAAATATTAAGCCAAATAAAATCCTCATTTAATAATCCTTGTAGTTGCTTTTCCAATTCCACTTACTCAAATGATATCTTTCTGTAGAGAGGCTTAGATATTGGGATTGTCCCAAGGACCAAATCAAAAGCAAGATCACATTTGTAGGTAATCCAAACAAGTCATCCTGGAATACATTAGGAAAGGAGATAAATAATGTCCAATACTCTCAAAATAAAAGATCGGTTGATCAAATATGCAAAAAGTGATCATTTGTTATATACCAATCGATACTGGTATGATAAGAAGATAGCCAATCCATACCAAGTATAATATCATAACTCCAAATCTCTAGGAGAACTAAATCAGCAAAAGTTCAAGTTCTCCAACAAAAATCAGACAAGAGGACCAGATTCAAGTTCGTTATCAAAGAATCTCCAATGATTGTACTTACATATATCACATAATACAGTGGTCTAGGTTGAATACCCAAGTGATAGGCAACATGTTACGAATCAAATCGTAGATAGAACCCATGTTCAAACAAATATTTGCATTCTTTCATAAACATGCATAATACCTTTGACCACTAATTCATAAGTTTCAGAATCATATTCAGTAATAGCATACACTCTGACATGGGCTGATGATTTATGAGGCAGTGACTCTTTCTTATTGTTCAAAGGGCAGTCTTTTATTTTATGATCCAACTTTCTACAAGCAAAATAGACTCCAATCACCCGAAACACAAATTTGTTTCATAATTTAACTTGTAATTCACACATGATTGAGTCTTTTGTGATGACTTCCCATTTCAAATCCAAAGGTCTTGACCCTCTTGTTATTACTTTCTGATTCATTTCCAATCATATTTTTATTGCTAAACTTATCCTTATCATTCTTGCCACATATCTCCAAAAATTCTTTTCATTGTTGCCAATAATAATCAGCCTCTACTTCCAATATAAGGTAGCAAAAGAAATCTTTTGATCATTAGAACAATTTTGTATATCAATCATCTTCTCCATTTGCATCATCCATTTTTCTACCACCAATGAAATTAGGTTCATCATGCTTCTGCTACGCCACTCTGATTGAATATCCCCGATCAATCCTTTCATTCCCCTTAATTAATCAGAAACAAATGAAATAGGAGGACCAAATGTCCTCATCATCCCAGATTCCTAAAATACATCAAAGAAAATTTCCACCAATCACTATAGTTCACTAGACCTCAATATATTTTGCACGTCAACATATCAAATATTTCAGTAATCCTCAAACCATGCTCTGATACCACCTCTGTCACGCCCCTCAAAATATTATCCATGATATTAAAACAATTTTCATCACAGACCAATCCATCCAGGATCCAAACTAACGTTTGAGGACACTGAAAAACATTCAATCAAATTCACATCCATAAAACCTGTGCATTTTAAAATCATATATCACATCACTCGATAATTCACATTTATGGCAACCCAAGCCAACTTGACAAACATGAACAACATTTATAAATCCACAAGCTAAATAAATTATACAATCAGAACTCCAACTATTCACCACAAGTTCATATCGTCATAAATTAGACTTAACATTCCGAAATTCCAAATAAGAGAGATCTTCTAACACTTTTACACAGTATATCCATTTCGATTCATCGACAACATTTCATTACATACAAAACATACTTATACAACAATATCATAATAACCACCCAGACTTGCCCATAATTCTGAATAGCTATCCACTGCCTCAGCCCAAATCAACATCTCGAAGAGTGACAAGCTGACCTGAAAGATTTATATAACAACGGAGTGAGCCAAAAACGGCTCAGCAAGTGACAAAGCATATTCAGAACAAAAGGAACGGTTTCAAACGAGTAAGGTATCATAATGCAAGGCAGAATACAAGAATTCTCAAGGATACCATCTCAATAGATACCAAATCATACGTATCATGTCATTCAAAACATATTTGATCCATAACGAATAGAGCATAGAGTAATTGGAACATATCAATGGCAGATAGGACATTTCAGAACATATCAGTTCATAGCAAATGGAGCACAGAGTAATTGGAGCATATCAGTAACAAAGGAAACATATCGGAGCTTATCAATGGTAGATAGGACATTTCAGAACATATCAGTTCATAGCAAATGGAGCACAGAGTAATTGGAGCATATCGGTAACAAAGGAAACATATCGGAGCTTATCAATGGTAGATAGGACATTTCAGAACATATCAGTTCATAGCAAATGGAGCACAGAGTAATTGGAGCATATCGGTAACAAAGGAAACATATCGGAGCTTATCAATGGTAGATAGGACATTTCAGAACATATCAGTTCATAGCAAATGGAGCACAGAGTAATTGGAGCATATCAATGGCGTATGAAATGTTCCGGAGCATATCAACGACATATGGAACATTTCGAAACATATCAATAATGAATGAAGCATTTCAGAGCATATCAAACTCATATGTCGTACAGAAGCTCAAACGTCGTCCTTGACGTTGCAATCATATCATACTTATCCAGAGCATGAACAGAAATAACTCACCAAAACTCTGGATGTCATATCAAACATATAGAGGGTGTAGTGGGATCACAGACAGAATGTGATTCATCCATTTCTGAATGACCACCAGACAGAAGTCTCCCACGTCTGGGAGCTCCATCCACCCACGTCTAGGTGAAGTCAGAGGGGGCCGGCAGAGCATCGCAGGCTCTATGCATAACTCCCTTTACCATTTCTGGCAAAGGTTCACATTATCCCACAACACCAGAATACAAGAGGGCAGTTTAAACAATAAGTAGCATAATATCGGAAGCACACGCGGAACAACAAACGTACATGTGCCTTTACGAGTCAAATAGGATGCAAGGAACAAATCTCTCACAAATGTATTCAGATTTGGAAACGAAATGAAAGCAAGAGCATTCAAGGATTCCAAACAATCATATATAGCTCAATTCAAATAAGAAGATTTGATGAATTCAATGTCCAAAGGAATGAAACTGGAATAGGCACATATCAAAAGCAAATGCGGAACAATAGGATATACATGTGCCTATATGAGTCAATACGATATAGCATAAACGTTACACAACAGTTTTCAAGAATGCAATAATTTTAGGGACAAGAGCATAAAAGAATTCAAAGCAGTAATATAAAGCTCAATTGAATAAGAAAGCTAAAGGGTATCAACTTCCAAAGGAATGAAACCAGAATATGAGAAATCGACCAAAGCTCGATTTCTGGCAGAATACAAAAGGCACATTGAACAAATGATTCAAACTATCAATCGTGCTCCAATTTACTCAGAAATAATCATTGGATAATACTTTCAGATAAGACAGGCTTCATATGAATTGAACTGTCCAACAGAGAGAGTTACAAATAATTTGGTAAGCAAGTGTCGTAGAACAAAATCTTTGTTGGCAGAATTCATAAAGTCAGATTCAATAGATAACTGGCCAGTTGTTTGGATTCCAAATCTTTCAATCCATATATCAAAGAAAGGTCTACGAGTCTAGTTTCCAATGAAATCAGTTTTGAACAAATCAGAGTTTCCAACAAAGACTTATAGGCAGCTCGGTATCAAAAGGTCAGAATCTCAGAAGTTGCACAGATTCGAATCGTTACGTCTAAACAGGAGATATATCAAATGCAAGGCTAGAACAATTCAAAGTTCCTCATATTCAAAGCAAATGTAGAGATAAAAATGGCAGTGAGGAACGATCAGGATACTTGCAAGAGAAAAGATTAGAAAGCTTGCAATAGAAAAGGTTAGAACACTTGCAATAAGACATATCAGAGCAATTATAGGAGAAACGATCAGAGAACTTGCAATAAGACATATCAGAGCAATTATAGGAGAAACGAACAGGGAACTTGCAATAGAAAGGATCGAAACAAGTGGGAAACTTGCCTTTCAAATATTTTGATCTGAATATCCAAGGAAGGTGCCAATCCAATCTTTCTACTTTTCCTCCGTGTCCTCTCTCTGTTTCGTTTTGTGCTCTCGTTTTCTTCCTTTCTTCGCAACTACACCACGTGTCGAACATCGAGGCACAGTCACCTGCTCTCTTTTACTCTCATTCATTCTTTTTCTTTCCTAAACGCAGCTGCCACAGCCGCCGCCGCTGCCGCTGCCACAATCGCAGCCACGACCGCAACTGCGGTCACAACCGCAGCCCCCTTCCACTGCACTATTTCCTTCTTCCCTTCTCTCGTTCCTACTCTTTCTCTTTCCCAAAAGCAGCTACTGCAGCTACTGCAGCCACCACCGCTGCCGCAGCTACCGCAGCCAACGTCGCAGCCGCAGCCGGAGTCGCAGCCACGGCCGCAGCCACCACACTCGCAGCCTCTTCTTCCTCCCCTGCTCATCTTCCTCTCCTTCTTCTCTTCCAACTGCAGCTGCCATCGCCGCAGCCGTAGCCCCTTCTCTTCTTCCTCTCCTTCCCTTCTTCCTTTCTCTTCTTCTTCCTTTCCTTCTCTTCTTTCCCAGCTGCATGCTGCAGTCGCAGCCTCAGCCACGGCCACAGCCTTTTCTTCCTCCCCTGCTCATCTTCCTCTCCTTCTTCTCTGCCAACTGCAGCTGCCATCGCCGCAGCCGCAGCCCCTTCTCTTCTTCCTCTCCTTCCCTTCTTCCTTTCTCTTCTTCTTCCTTTCCTTCTCTTCTTTCCCAGCTGCATGCTGCAGTCGCAGCCTCAGCCACGGCCACAGCCTTTTCTTCCTCCCCTGCTCATCTTCCTCTCCTTCTTCTCTTCCAACTGCAGCTGCCATCGCCGCAGCCGCAGCCCCTACTCTTCTTCCTCTCCTTCCCTTCTTCCTTTCTCTTCTTCTTTCCCTGCCACAGCTGCAGCTGCCACAACCGCAGCCGCAGCTACTTTCTTCCCTTCTCCTCTTCCTTTTCCTTCCTTTCTTCTTCTTCTCTTCTTCTCCTTCCTCCCCTTCTTCTCCCCGACGTCACCCACACCCTCTCCTCTGTTTCGTCTGCAGGAAACAGAGGTATCACAACCTCTTCCCCTGCTTCCTCTTCCTCTTCTCTTCCTCTTCTTCTTCTTCTCCTCTTCGAACGCCCCACACCTCTCCTCTGTTTCCACCTGCAGGAAACAGAGGTGCTGCAGCCCTAGCTGCTGCCACCTCTCGCTCCTCTCCCTCTTCCCTCTCTTTTCCCTCTTCTTCTCCTCTTCCCTTTTCCTCCCCAACCCCACACACCTCCTCGCTGCAGCCTTGCCGCAGCTATCCTCTTCTCTTCTTCTTCTTCTTCTTCTTCTCTTCTCCCTCTTCTTCCTCTCTTCTTCTCCCCACGCCCCACAGCTTCTCGCTGCAGCCCTCGCTGCAGCCACCTCCTCTTCTTCTTCTTCTCCTTCTTCTTCTTCTCTTCTCCCTCTTCTTCCTCTCTTCTTCTACCACTCTCCTTCTTGTCCTCACGCCCCACCGCTCTCTCTGTTTCTGGAAGAAACAGAGTGCGTGGGAGGCGGTGGGATAATACCGAATTTTCGGTTTTCCCTTTTTTTTTTCTTTTTTGCAACTTAGCAGTTTAGTCCTTGTAATTTCTATATTTACATATAGGTCCTCCAATTTACATATAAATCTTTATTAATAATTTTTTAAAAGCGAGGGATATTACAGTACTGCGTGGGGCAGTGCCACCCACAGGAGCGCCCACATGTCACGGACTTAGCTGGCTTTACCTAAGGCATGCGACACCCTTGCGTGTCCGTCCGCAAAGGTCAGCCTCCCCGAAGCCTCCCATGGTCCCTTAGGACATGCAAAAGAGAAAACGGGTTAGAGAAAAACATTACTCGGGATCCACAAGCAAATAATTTTGAAAGCACTTCATAGACAATGCAAATTAAAAACAGACTTTACAAGCTCTGAACAATTGCATAACAAAGGGTCAAAATGGTCCACTACAGATCGAATATCTCTCACAAGTGTCCACATGACATAACCTTTATTTACAAGCCTAAAGCTACCACCAAACCCAACTAAAATGGGATTATTAAGCCTTCGGTCGTCCCTCTACATACTGTACAAAGCATGAACATACCAAAAGACACGGATATATATAAGCATTACATCAAATATTCTGTTTAGAAGTTTGTTCATGACATTCTCTCCCATTTATTCCTTCGACATCCTCGTTGAAGCCTTTGCCGACACTACAACTCCTCGACTTTGCTGAGTCTTCAATCTTTTGCTCTAGTTACAATGCGCCTCTTGGCTCCCAACTGCTCTCCGCTGCTATTTTTAAGTAGTCGAACCTTAGATCCACCATGCTGCTTCAACTCGCCAATGGCTCTGACTCTAGTGTGGGGTTGGGTGAGTTGTGTTGATCCCTATTGGTTCTTGTGGATCCTCCAGATGAAGGAAAAGACCATCCTTACTATGCGTCAATCTCTCAAATACCATATGCTGCTTGAACTGGGTGGATGCTTTGTTAGGACTCTAGCTAGGAGAGTCCTAATTGAGAGGGACATTCATATAAAACCTACCTAAGCCGACCCCTATTAAAGAGGTGAAGAGGCCGGCTAGGGTTAGGAGGTTGTTTCTTAGAGAAGAATTAGGAGTTGTAAAGGAATAGGAGTCTTGAGTAGAAGTACTATTAGGAGTTGGTTAGAAATATGAGTCTTGAGTAGGAGTCCTATTAGGAGTTAGGGTTTAGAAACCCTATAAATAGCCATGTATTCCTCTTCCTTTGATAAGTAATAGATGAATCTTTTCTGCAGCCTTTGAGCAGCAACTTGGAGGGAGGAACCCCTATAGAGTTTCAAGGAGGCCGATACCCTAAAGAGATCAACCCTAAGTTTAGAATCTGCAAGGGTTCTAACACCTGGTATCAGAGCAGCATTCTTGGCAACTCGCTGCCCTTCCACAGCCATCCATCAACCCTCCACAACTGCCCAGAGCAATTCCTATAATTGCTTAAAAGATCGTCGCCAAATTCTGCCATCATCTCCACCACCACGGATCATCCTTTGATCTCCCCGTGAATTGCAACAGGTTCTGGTTTTCTACCTTATTGCTGCTGTAATTTAGTTATCCTTATTTAAAAATTCCAAAAAAATTATTCCTATATTGCTGCATAAACTTTTCATCATAAAGTTTTCATCTCTACGACGAAAGATACATTGCAGAATTCCAACCGTATAGCACCGTCTGTTTAATCTTGCTACTATGTTTTTTCTATCCAAATCTCTACAGAATTTTTATGACATCTTTGACATTTCCTAACAGCATATTTCCTTTGGTTTTGTCAAAAAATTCTCAATATAAACCAATGATATATTACGTCTAATCTGCTATACTTGAAAATCTGCACTGTAAAATTTCAGCCCCATAGCACTGTTTGTTTGATCATGATACTACGTTGTTTCTATCCAAATCTCTACAAAATTTTTATAATAGCTTTGACACTTCCTAACAGTGGATTTCCCTTTGGTTTCATCAAAAAATTCTCAACATAAACCACTGATCTTTTACGTCCAATCTGCTATACATAAAAATCTGTGCTGTAGAAAATTTCAGCCGCATATTGTTGCCTTAACCCATCTATTTGTAATATTTTTTTAATAAAATTTCTTATATACTTCATAGATCATCTTGGCTTCTATCTAAGATTGATCTATTAAGAAATTCATCTCTAAAAACAATTTTGTGTTGCTGCAAATTTTCGTCGTAACCCGTTGAAAATTTTCAATCAGAATTCTGCAATCGTAACTTGCACCAATTTCCTTGCTGTTATACTGCTGAAATTTTCTTAATTAAATTAGGCATCCTTGCTGTCATATAAACTGTGATTTTTCTATCAATTCCCTCCTCAATTCACTCAAGTTTTTGGTGGAAATTATGTCGAGAAATCGTTGTTTCTTCGATTACAATTCTACTCTTACAAGACAGCACATATTTGCTGCAACTTCCACTAATTTCTATCAAACCTTTGATACCATCTATCACAGATCCAAAACTTTCATCCACAGCCCTAAAACTCCACCAAACCATACCCTCAAACTGCACCCAAAATAGTCACAAAACAAGCCTAAACCGTAGCCTACATCTACCAATCCACCAACCCTTTCGACCATCACCTCTCTCAACCAATACATGCCTTTAACCCGACAACAAAAGAGAGATCTTAACATAACAGATTTGGTGGCATATACTATGGCAAATGAGAAGGTAATCAATGTTAAATTCGAAGCCTTCGAGGTGCGAATGGAGGATAAGATTCGGACGCTCTTTATCAAACTCAGATTGGGCCGACCACTAAGCCCGAAGAAATCACATTAAGGAGAGAGCTTTGCCCAATCACACCAAGCCCGAAGATATGACTTCCAAGAGAGGGGAAGCTCTATGACCAACCCCAACTATCCATGCATGAGAGTGGAATTCCCTAGATGGGAAGAAGGAGACCCGATTGGTTGGGTCTCGTGCGCGGAGCGATATTTTCGGTACCATAAAACCGCGGATGCATCTATGGTGAAAATTGCAGCTATATATCTTGAAGGGGATGCTATACAGTGGTTTGACTGGTTTGAACATACTTATGGAGTCCTTTCATGGCGACAATTCAAAGAATGACTGCTGATCTGCTTCAGACCAACCGATTATGAGAATATTGACGGACAACTAGCAAAGATCCTACAAACCTCTACCATTCAGGAGTTCCAAATCAGGTTTGAAAGGTTATCTAATCAAACTCGTGATTGGTCTCAAAAATAGCTATTGAGGACCTTCATTGAGGACTTGAAGCCAGAGATCCGAGGAGAAGTTAAAGCATGACAACCGTACACGCTTATGGCAGCTATCTCTTTCGCACGACATCAAGAGGAGCAATTGAACCATGAAGCTCGGAGGACTAGATTCGCTCCTCAACCAGCAATATTGAAGCCGTCAGCCCCCCCTACTGTCAACCAAGTCCCTACACCAAAGAGGTTAACAAGAGAAGAGCTTCGGGAGCAATATGCGAAGGGGTTATGTCGGCATTGCGACAAGCCGTGGAGCCATGAGCATCGTTGTAGTAAAGGGAGACTTCTTATGATTGAACCAATAGAAGAAGAGGTCATTGAACATCCAGAAGAGAGCCTTAAACATGAAGAAGAAAATACAAAAGAAGAGCCACAACCGACCGAAGTTACGGTACATGCACTAGCCGACTACTCAAACCTGCAAACGATGAAAGTTGGAGGCCTTCTCAAACAACAACCGATCACTGTTCGCATCGACACGAGCAGTACTAATAACATTCTTAACAGTAAGGTTGCTGTCCAGATGGCCTTACCTATCGAGAATTGCAGTAGGTTTGACGTTAAGGTCGTCGATGGATGTATTTTGAAGTATGATCGTAGGCGCCCGCAAGTGAAACTATTGCTGATCATGAGACCTTACCAAGAGATAATTGCATATTTCTTCCTTATCCCTCTTAATGATAATGAGGCTATTCTCAAAATTAAATGGTTGACGACATTAGGTGATATTTCTTGGAATTTTATGCAACTAATTATGAAATTTTACAGTAAGGAGAAACAGGTGATACTGAACGAGAAACATGGGGGCGACATAACGATGATTTGCACACAACAAATGGAGAAGGTTTTGCATAAAGCATGCAGTGGCTTTTTGGCACAACTTGAGTAGTAAACTAAGAGAGAGCCAATAGAATTTGAAGATCCAAACCCACTTCCTTTGTTTGCTGAATTTTTAGATATATTTGACGAACCGCACAACCTACCTCTTACCCGTCGGTATGATCATTATATAAGATTCTTTCAGGAAAATCTCCAGTAAATACTCAGCCATATCAGTATCTACATCTCTAGAAGGATGAAATAGAAAGGATTATAAAAGAGATGCTCGAAACAAGAGTTATTCGGCCAAGTTGCAACCTCTACTCTTCACCGTTGCTACTTGTATGCAAGAAGGACGGAACATGGCAAATATGCGTTGATTACTGAGCTCTCAATGGCATAACCATCAAGAATAAATACCCTATTCCAGTAGTAGATGAATTGCTAGATGAAAGGGAGCACAAATCTTCACAAAGTTGAACCTTTGATCCGGGTATCATCAAATACGAGTGTACGAAGAAGTCATATCGAAAACTGCCTTTCGAACACACAACAACCACTACGAATTTTTACTTTCTTCAACAAAAGATGGAATATCTTAGGCATATCATATCAGAGAAAGGTGTGATGGTGGACCCCTTCAAAATTGGAGCAATGCAAAACTGGCCTACCCCGAGGAACATAAAATTGCTACATGGCTTTCTGGGTTTAACAAGCTACTACCGTAAGTTCGTGAAAAACTATGGAAAGATCAGTACACCACTCACTTCTCTACTAAAAAATGATACCTTCCAATGGTCGGACAAAGCCTCCGCTGCCTTCGACAAACTTAAGGCAGCCATGATGATGATGCAGGTGCTAGCGCTACCAGATTTCAACCGACCCTTCATCATTGAGGCCGATGCATCTGGAGACAGAATGGGAGATGTTCTCATGCAAGATGGTCGACCACTCACATACATTAGCAAGGCATTGTCTCCCCCCTATCAAAACATATTAACATATGATAAGGAGATGCTCGCCATTGTGCACGTAGCAACGAGGAGGAGATCGTACTTGATCAAGCGATGCTTTCAAATTAAGACCGACTATAAAAGCCTAAAATATCTCTTGGAGTAGAAGATATCTTCCCCCGGGCAGCAAAAATAGGTAACAAAGGTTCTTGGATATGATTATGAAATAACTTACAAAAAGGGGAAAGAGAATGTTGTTGCAGATGCGCTTTTACGACTACCTAAGCAAGCTGAATTTTTAGCCATTTCACTTTCGACTAGTGACTTCCTTGAGGATATTAAAATGGAATGTCAAGAAGATTCGGAGACCAGTAAGATCATAAAAAAATTGGAGCAAGCACCAAGCTCCGTGGCTCATTACAATTGGGACTCAAAAGAATTACATTATAAGGGACGCATTGTGCTTATGATAAATTCTACTTGCATCTTCACGAGCAGATTTTGGACAAGGTTATTCCATATGCTGGGTACTAAATTGAAAAGGAGTATGGCATATCACCCACAAACTGATGGTCGGACGGAAGTTGTAAATAGGTGCTTGGAGACAGCGCAAAGTCACCCAACAAATATGACTACCCAAGGAGAACTTCAGACCCAGCCAAGTGCCATTATTGATCGACGGATCGTAACTCGACGACGACGACCCACTACTGAAGTGCTAATACAGTGGGCGAACCTACGAACAAAAGATGCCACCTAGGAGAACTATGATGACTTGAAGATCAAATTCCTAAAATTCATGAATCGTTAGCCTCGAGGACAAGGCTGTTCGGACTCTAGCTAGGAGAGTCCTAACTGAGAGGGACATTCATATAAAACCTACCTAAGTCAACCCCTATTAAAGAGGTGAAGAGGCCGGCCAGGGTTAGGAGGTTGTTTCGAAGAGAAGAATTAGGAGTTGTAAAGGAATAAAGTCTTGAATAGAAGTCCTATTTGTTGAATCTCGAATTTTGATGATAAAATCAATTGATGGGTTAATTGATCTAATCCATATTATTGAGTTAAGTGTGCAGGATTAACTATGATAACCAGAAAACACAAAGTAAGAATACCGGAGTCAAGTTTGATGGACGTTTAAGAGTCCGAAGAATCGTCGGAGATGCTACCGGAACCAACCGAGAAGAAATCGGGAACCTATCGGAATTTTCGGAAGTTCGCCGAAGTGATCGTCGGAGGTTCATGGAGATCACCGAGAAGGCTCGGCTACTCGATAAAGTCATCACAAGTTCGGGAGCTTGCTGGGAGTCCGTCGGAAGAAGTTCGTTGGAAAGCTCGCCGGAACAAGACTCGACGTTCGCAGTTGAAAACTTGCTTAGGATGTTTTTTTTGTTATGTAGTTCACTTGTAATTAGGATTAGGATTAAGAGATAATCCTATATCCTAGTTAGGGGCCAAGTGGGCCCAAAATTAGACTTGGTTTGGGCTAAATTGAAGCCCAACAAGTCAACCGAAGGGTCTGGCGGTGGCACCGCCAGACTGGGCGGTTGCACCGCCCAGCACCCAAGAGCTGGGCGGTGGCACCGCCCAGCACTGTCAATGTCTGACAGTGACAGGCGGTGGCATCGCCACTGACAGGTGGTGGCACCACCAGCATCGGGAACCCAAAGAGAATTCAAATTTTGGAGCCCAAATTTGAATCCTCTTGAGGCCTATAAATACCCCTCAAATCTCAGCTGAGATTACAACTTTTTGAGCAGCAATTGTTTGAGAGAAAGGTCTTAGAAAAGTCTTTGCTAGTCTTGTTTTCAATTTGCTAGTGTTCACCTCCTTCTTTCTTGTTGAAAATCTGTAATCGAGTTAACCGCTTGTAAAAAGTTGTAAGAGGGGTATTTACCCTTCCCCTTCAAGAGATTTGCTAGTGGAAGGTGGGAGCCTCATCGAAAAGGGGCATCGCAAGTGGATGTAGGTCATTTGACCGAACCACTGTAAAATCGGCGTGATCTCTGGTTTGCATTTACTTATTGTCATTTACATTACTGAAACCATTTGCACTTTAATGCTCTACTTCTTTGTCTCCGTCTTACTTATCTCTTCAAGTTAAAACACAATCGAAACGGTTTCAAATGAAAACGTTACTTTTATCGTACGAAGTTTCCGAAAGTGTTTAACTCGTCAAAAGTTTATCACATTTTACCGCTGCACTAATTCACCCCCCCCCCTCTTAGTGCCGCTCTGATCCTAACAATTGGTATCAGAGCTAGGCTCACTCTCATATTTGGTTTGATACCCAAGAGAGATGGCTTACTCCGGCATACATGAGGGTCATTCTATCACACGTCCACCCTTGTTTAATGGGTCGGATTATACTTATTAGAAGACTCGTATGAGGATCTTCCTCATTTCCATGGATTTCGAGCTTTGGACTATTGTTGAAAACGGATTTAAAAAATCTTCTCTTCCGATGAGCGAATGGAATGAATCGGAGAAGGTTTTTGCCTTAAATGTAAAGGCTATGAATGCCTTGTTTTGTGCACTAGACAAAAATGAATTTAATCGTGTTTCAATTTGTGATTCGGCTTTTGATATTTGGAGAACTCTTGAGGTCTCATGAGTATGAAGGCACTAGCTGAGTGAAAGAGTCCAAAATCAACATCCTTGTGCACTCTTACGAACTTTTCCGAATGAAACCAAGTGAGTCCATCGGAGACATGTACACCCGGTTTACGGATGTCATCAATGGACTCAAAGCTCTTGGTAAAGATTTTACTAACTTTGAACTAGTAACTAAAATCTTAAGATCCCTCCCTAAAAGTTGGGATCCAAAAGTTACGGTCATTCAAGAGGCCAAAGACCTTAAAACATTCCCTCTTGAAGAACTCATTGGGTCTCTAATGACCTACGAAATGACATGTCAAGCTCATGACGAGCTCGAGAACCCCCTTCCAAAGAACAGGAAGGATATGGCACTCAAATCACACGAAGATCACTTGAAAGGAACATCAAGTGATGAGGACAGTGACAATGACATTGCACTTTTGACTCAAAAATTTAAAAAATATTTAAGAAAGAACAAATTTAAAAATAATACAAAAAATAAATTCGAATAAAAGAAGGACCAAGTGATTTGCTATGAATGCAAAAAATCAGGACACTACAAGAATGATTGTCCTCAAGCAAAAAAGAGAACATCAAAGAAGAAGGCGCTCAAGGCAACGTGGGATGATTCAAGCACGTCCAAAGAAGAGGAGTCCAACACCGAGCAAGTTGCTCATTACGCCCTAATGGCCATCGGAGAAGAGGTAACATATTTAATTATTGCAGATTTACCTTATCATAAATTATTAAATGCTTTTCATGAGTTATTTGATGAATATAAGATAATTAGTAGAAAATATAAATTGCTAAAAAAGGAGCATGATAGTCTCACTTGTGATATCGATAAATTAAAAATTGAATATCATGATAGTTTAGCTCCATGTACAAAATGCCATGATCTAGAATCTCTCCAAAAGGAGAACTTGCTACTTAAGGACACCTTGAAGAAATTCGAGGTTGGTAGCAAATCTTTGAACATGATCCTTACAAATAAGGGTCACGTTCCTAAAAGAAATGGAATCGGATTTGTGAGAAGTCCTCACCAAAATCCAACCACTTTCATTAAAGGCCCCGTCTTACATGTTCGGCACCAAAGCAATTGCAACTTTTGTTGCAAATATGGACATAAAACTTATAAATGTCCATTCAAGAAAATTAGTCCGAACAAACTAATTTGGGTTCCTAAAGGAACCATGATCAATTCTATGCAATATGATGAACAAGTTTTTAAGGCACCCAAAAGAAAATGGGTACCTAAAAATAATCCCTTCTTGTAGAAACATACACCATCACAAGCTAGGAGCAAGATATGGTATCTAGATAGTGGATGCTCAAGACATATGACTTGAGATCCATCTCATTTCTCTATGCTCACTAGCAAAGAAGAAGGGTACATCACCTTCGGAGACAACAACCAAGGCAAAATCATTGGCAAGGGAACCATAGGTAACAAATTAAAATTTTCTATTGATGATGTCTTACTAGTTGATGGATTGAAACATAATCTCTTGAGTGTTAGTCAATTATGCGATAAAGGTTATATCGTTAGATTTGAATCAAATGTGTGTATTATTGAAAAACCAAACCATAACATAACTATGATTGCATTAAAACAAAATAATGTCTACACCATCAACCTTGATGAACTAAGTAATGAAATGTGCTTCTCCGCTTTAAATGATGATGCTTGGCTTTGGCATAGGAGACTAGGTCATGCAAGCATGAAACTAATATCTAAGATCACATCTAGAGATTTAGTGCGAGGAATTCCAAATATAAAGTTTATTAAGGACAAAGTATGCGATGCATGTCAACTAGGTAAAAAAATAAAAACAAGTTTCAAACCAAAAACTCAAATTAGCACCACTAGACCATTACAATTGATTCATTTGGACATATTTGAACCAATTGACACGACAAGTCTAGGGGGAAGCAAATATGCGTTTGTAATTGTGGATGACTATACTAGATACACTTGGACCTATTTCTTAGCTCACAAAAGTGATTGCTTCAAGTGTTTCTCTAAATTTTGTAAACTCACTCAAAACGAAAAAGGTTTCATGATTTCATCAATTCGGAGTGATCACGGTGGCGAATTTCAAAACCGTGACTTTCAAAATTTTTGTGAGGTTAATGGATACAATCACAACTTCTCCACTCCGAGGAATCCCCAACAAAATGGAGTAGTTGAAAGAAAAAATACGGCTTGCTACATCATAAATAGAGTCCTAATAAAACCATCCTTATCAAAAACTCCCTATGAATTATGGAATAATAAAAAACCAAATATTTTCTATTTTAAAGTTTTTGGTTGTAAATGCTTTATTTTGAATGAAAGGGATGCCTTAGGAAAATTTGATGCTAAATCCGATGAAGGCATCTTTCTTGGTTACCCTTCAGTTTCTATGGCTTTTCGGGTTTTTAACAAAAGAACCTTAGTAATAGAAGAGTCTATTCATGTAGTTTTTAATGAAATTTCTAATTTAAAGAAAAATGATTTTGATGATGATCTTGGTTTTGATAATTTGAATTTAAATGAACCCCCTCCTCAAAATAGCAACTTGGATGCACCTTCTTCCGAAATTTCCTTACCCAAGGAATGGAAGTATATAGATGCTCATCCAAAGGAGCTAATTATAGGAGATACATCAAAAGGGGTTCAAACTTGTTCCTCTTTCAAGAATTTTTGTGCTAACGCCGCCTTCCTTTCTCAAATTGAACCTAAATGCATTGACGAGGCCATAAAAGATGATTTTTGGGTTATCGCAATGCAAGAGGAATTGAATCAATTTGAGAGGAATAAGGTATGGAAGCTTATTCCTAGACCTAGTGACCATTTAGTCATTGGTACTAAATGGGTCTTTAGAAACAAGCAAGACAAAAATGGTATCGTGGTTAGAAACAAGGCTAGATTAGTGGCCAAAGGTTTCAACCAAGAAGAAGGTATCGATTACGAAGAAACCTTCACTCCCGTGGCTCGATTAGAAGCCATAAGGATGCTCCTTGCCTATGCTAGTAGTAATAATTTTAAACTATTTCAAATGGATGTCAAAAGTGCTTTCTTGAATGGTTTTATTTCCGAAGAAGTATATGTCGAACAACCTCCCGGATTTGAAAACTCTCTTCTTCCTAACCATGTATTCAAATTGACTAAGGCTCTCTATGGTTTGAAACAAGCTCCTAGAGCTTGGTATGAAAGGCTTAGTTCCTTTCTTATTTTAAATAATTTTACTAAAGGCAAGGTTGATACTACATTGTTTATTAAACATTTTGAAAATAATTTTCTTATTATGCAAATTTATGTTGACGATATTATTTTTGGCTCTTTGGATGAATCACTATGCGAATCATTTGCCAAATGTATGAGTCATGAATTTGAAATGAGTTTAATGGGTGAATTAACTTTCTTTTTGGGATTACAAATCAAACAACATAGTGATGGTATATTTCTTAACCAATCTAAATATACATTAGAATTGTTAAAACGATTTAACATGGATAATTCAAAAGCAATAAACACCCCTATGAGTACTGCGACTAAGTTAGATATGGATGAAAATAGTGAAAATTTCGATAAAAAAATATATAGGGGAATGATAGGTAGTCTACTCTACCTCACCGCGACTAGACCGGATATTATGTTTAGTGTAGGACTTTGCGCTAGGTTTCAATCAAATCCTAAATTATCTCATCTTAAAAGTGTTGAATCTCGTATTTTGATGATGAAACTACTTGATATATATTTATGATTTAATCTGCGTTTTGAGTGACACAGGATGCCTCGATCAGGATGAGACAATTAAAGCAGGAAAATCATGTTGGGCCGGAGGAACATGTCAGAAGATTGGATGTCGGGCCGGTGGATCGGTCGATGTATCGATAGAAGGCTTCGGGCTGTGGATTCGGGCATCGGGCCAAGGAGAGCGGATATTGCACCAAGGACATCGGAGTTGCGGAGATAACTGGCCGATTGGGCAATAGGCTGCAAGAGAGGACGATGCGCCGAAGAATCGGACGAAGCGTCGAGAGACCAATGACATGTCGGACAACGTGATTAATGCTTAGGATTAATTGTCTCGATCGAAGTTTTTGTTTTACATGTGCAGGATTAACTACGATGAAAGTAAGACATGTAGCTGGAGTTGCACTGGAGTCAAGACTATGATCACGTTGGGAGTTCGAGAGTTCGACGGAAGTTCGGACGGTCGTCGGAGGTTTTGCGGGAACAATTCCGAGAAGTCCAAAAGCTTGCCAAAGAAGCTCGTCGGAACTCGCCAAGATCAAATCGTGAAGTCTAGGAGCTTGCCGGGAGTTCGTAGAATGGTTTCCGAGAGTTTATCGGAAGACCGCCGGAAGTTCACCGGAAGCTCGCCGGAAGAAGTCTTGACTTACGGACTTTATAATAGCTTAAGAAATGTCTTTAAATTCGTAGTTAGTACGTTAATTAGGGTTAGGATTAGGTGTTAATCTTATAACCCGGTTAGGGGCCAATTGGGCCCGAATTCGGACTGGTTTGGGCTAAGTTTGGAGCCCAACCAATAATCTGAAATAGTGCCAAGAGGTGCAACCGCCCAGGCCAGGAGGTACCACCGCCTGGGCTAAGTCTCCCAGGGAGACTGGGCGGTGCAACCGCCCCAGGCAGGAGGTGCAACCGCCTGGGCTCAGTCTCCGAGCGAGACTTGGCGATGCAACCTCTCCTGACAAGAGGTGGCACCGCTTGAGCTCAAGTTTCGAGCTCTGCCAAGCGGTGCAACTGCCCTAGTCAGGAGGTGCAACCGCCTGAGCTCGGTCTTCGAGCTCTGACAGAGAGGTGCAACCGCCCCTGACAGAGGTGGCACCGCCCAGAGGCTCAGTCTTCAAGCTCTGCCAGGCGGTGCAACCGCTCCAGTCAGGAGGTGCAACCGCCTGATCCCGAAATTCTGGGAATTGACAGTTTTGAGCTCCAAATTTGAACTGGGTTGGGGCCTATAAAAACCCCACCCATTCAGCACTTAGAGAGCAAGAACTTACCCGAAATCTTGATATTTTTCTGTGATTTTTAGAGCTCAAAATTGTTGTAAAGGCCAAAAGTTCTCCTTCCTCTTTTCTTCCAAGTTCTGAGTTGTAAAGAGAGGAGAGAAATTTCTGTAAGGGTTGTCTCCTAAGCCCGTCAAAAGGAGTGAAACTGTAAAAGGGTGGTTGGCCTTCGCCTATTGAAGGAAGGCCTCTAGTTGACGTCGGTGACCTCATCGGTGGAGGAAGCCAAAAGTGGAGTAGGTCAAGATTGACCGAACCACTCTAAATCTCAGTTTGTATTTCCTTTGAGCATTTTACCTTCACTGCAAACTTCTCAATAGCTTACTGCCTTCTACGATTTTACGAACAAGTTTCTAAGTTCAGAACTTTCCGAATCTACGTTTAGACGTAAATCATTTTTCTGTACGATCATCATATTTCAGTTTACGTTTACGTTTTGATTTCAATCATAATAGTTTACTGCCTTCTGCGATCTTACGAACAAGTTTCTAAGTTCAGAATTTTCCAAATCTGCGTTTAGACGTAAATCGGCTTTTATCGTACGAACATCGCATTTCAGTTTGCGCTTGTATTCTGCTTTCCATCATAAACTGCAAACTGCCTTCGTAGATCTACTTTAACGTCTTCTCGCTTAATCTCAAGATAAAGTAATCTTAGAATCGGCTTTCACATCGAAATCGTTTTTATCGAACGAACGCAGCATTCGTTTTAATCGCTGAAAAATTTTCGTTGCACTAATTCACCGCCCCCCCCTCTTAGTGCTCTTGATCCTAACAAAAAGAATATTTAGGTATCTTAAAGGAACTCCAAATCTGTCACGCCCCCCGAATTTAATTCTCGTTTAGGAGGTGTGAATCTAACTCAAGATTGATAATATTATGATTCAACAAACAATCCAGGATCCAATCACACATTTGAGGTCACTAAGAAAAATATTCAAGTCATTCATCTCTACAATCCACAATTCACATAACCTGTGCAGTTTATAATCATACATCATGTCACTAGAAGATTCTTAAAATCCAAAAGCAACTTAACTAAACCATAACTATATCATAAATCCATAAGCGCGACAATTAATGCAATCACAAAACCAACATGTACTACATGTTTATATCAGTACACAGTTTAGACTTAACATTTCCAAAATCCTGACGTAAAAGGTACTTTTCAAATATTTACAAGATACATCAATCTAGATTTGTCATTGATATTTCATTACACCCAAAAAGAACTTATACAACATCAACCTATCAAGTACAAAATATTTGCCCCAAAATCTTCTAGTCTTCCACTGCCTCAACCCAATTTACACATTTTAGTGAGCGATAAGCTATCCTGAAAAATTTATATAGCAACGGGGTGAGCATATAAAGCTCAGCAAATGACTAACATATCCATAGCAAAGAGGACAGTTTTCAAACAAATGAGGTATCAAAATACAAAGCAGAGATACAAGATGAAACAGTAGCATGTTTTGTTTGAATGCAAAATTACAATATTATATCGTTCGAAGCACGTTTTATTCATACAATCGAGGAAAGGTAATTGGCGCATATAATTGGCATAAGGAGCATATCGATGACATATGATAATTTCAAGGCATAACAAAGACGTAAGGAGCATTTTGGATATCATGAATGCAGAATTACGATGTCATTTCGTTCGAAGCACGTTTTGTTTATACAATCAAGAAAGATAATTGGAGCATATCATTGGCATAAGGAGCATATCGATGACATATGGTAGTTTTTAAGGTATAATAAAGACATAAGGAGCATTTTGGATATCAATGGCATATGAAATAGTTCGGAATATATCAATGGTGAATGATATGCTTCAGAACGTATCAATGGCTTATGGAAATATTTTGAAAGTATAAGAATCATTTCAGAACATATCAAAGAACAAATACGAAATAGAAGCTCAGACGTCGTACTCTAGCATAGTGCATGTGAGGTTTAACTCAGTGGTGGCTCCACGCCGTGATGAGTTCTCGACTCTATCCACGGGTAGCCCTTTCCTACTCGAGCCCTCTCACCCTACCCAAGTGCTAGGTCGGCTCTGAATTTCATATCAAACAGATAGAAGGTGAAGTGGGATTCCAAACATAATATGGTCCATCCATTTCTGAATGACCACCAAACATAATCTAGAGCATCGCGGGCTCTAAGCACATACCCGTTACCATTTCTGGCAAAGGTCCAAATAATCCCACAAACACCAGAGTACAAAAGGGTATTGTGAATAATAAATTGGGACATATCAGAAGCACATGCGGAACAAAGAAATGTACATATGCCTTTCGAGTCAATACGATACAAACATAATCTTTCATAAATGTATTCAGATTTGAAAGAAAACAAAAGCAAGAGCATACAAGGATTTCAAGAAATCATATATAGCTCAATTGAAATAAGAAAGTTAGATGAATTCAATGTCCAACGAATTGAAACTGGAAGAGGCACATATCGAAAGCAAATGCGGAACAATGGGATGCATGTGCCGAATCATTACGATGCAGACATGAACTTTAGATGATAGCTGCAGATGTACAAATAAATAAAGAACAAAAGTATACAAGAATTTAAGGTAATAATGTAAAGCTTAACTGAAGTAAGAGTTTTTGCCGAAATCGATTTCCAAAGAGAATAAACAAGGAAAGCCGAAATCGACCAAAGCTCGATTCTGGCAGAATTTGATAGGAATATTGTATGAACTATTTGGATAACCAATTATGCTCCAATTTATACACAATAGGTTTCATTAGAAAGCTTTGTCAATCTAGTTTTAGGAAAATTAAGTTTAATAAGAATTGGAATTTACAACAGGGAGTTACAGAGAATTTCGTAGCGTAAGGTCTGAAAATATTAGCTCTGTTTTACTGAATCCATAGGGTCGATGAAAGTAGATGTTTTAGTTAGCAATTGTACTCCAAAAATTTCAAATCGGTTATATAGAGAAAGAATTTTGAGTCTAACTTCGAATAAATCATACTTGGTATGAATCTGAGTTCACAGCAGAAAGTTATAAGTAGTTAAGCAACAAGAGGTCAGAAATTTCGGTCCCTGTTTTACAGAATCTGTAGGGTTAATTTAAATAGATGTCTTAGTAGGCATTTAAACTCCAAATCATTCGATTTGTATCAAAATAAATATTTTTTTGTCTACTATCAAATGGAACAGGTTTTGTCTAAATCAGAGTTTATTACAAAATGTTATGACCGAAACATTGCATAGAGGTCAGATTACCGAAAAATTACAGATTCATAGCTTTATATCAAAACGAAAGAAGGTCTAGTTCTCAGTTAAAATCTTTCAAATTTTGCAAATAAAAATGGAAAAAGAGATTAAGGTTACTGTGGGATTGGGTTAGAACACTTGCCTTAAAATTATTTGAATCCCAAATGTGAGAAAATTGATGAAAAACCTCAAGCTCTTCTTCTTCTTCTTCTTCTCTCAAACTCACGTTGGCTGCAACTCTTTAGGTTTGTTTTCTTTAACCCTTCATCTACCTTAGGTTAGCTAGTGACACATGTCCACTATATTTTTTTTTTCTTTTTTTTTTTAAACTTAAATCTGAATCTTTCATAAATTATATCAAACTTCTAATATTTACTCTTAGGTCCCTAGCCATAAACTTTTAATATAATATCATTGAATATAAAATAATTATTAAATTATTTTATATTCAATGATATTATATTAAAAGTTTATGGCTAGGGACCTAAGAGTAAATATTAGAAGTTTGATATAATTTATGAAAGATTCAGATTTAAGTTTTTAAAAAAAAAGAAAAAAAAAATCGAAGGAGGGAGATCCCTCTTTCCTCTCCATCGGCCTCTTCGTTCTTCTGCAAGAAGATCTGCAAGAAGAACGAACAGAAGCTTGCCATTGGGACAATTATGTTCCTCTTGCGCGAAATCGAAGGAGGGAGATCCCTCTTTCCTCTCCATTGGGGAAGGGAGGAAGTGGACGGTCATCAACTCCGCTATCTGGTCTTCTTCTTCTTCTTCTTTGCAGAAGGGAACGGAACCCTATCGTCTCTGCGGTCGGCGTTCTTCTTGCATTGTGAAAACAGAGGAGGGCGTAGACGAGGAAAGGGGCTGAGGTTTCTGCTCCAAAGGAGCGATTGACCAGCTGTGCTGTCAAGGAAAGAAAGCGACGCCTTGGTTCTTCCTCGCAGAAGGGAACGGAAGAAAGAGGGGGAAACGGAACCTGTTCTGCTCTCTTCTTTCAGCGAGAACGAAGAAGGTGGGAGATCTACTCTGTTTCTCTTGAACCGAGGAGGGGTCTCCTTCTTCCTCTTCTAATCGGGAAAGGAGCCCGAACAGAGGAGATCTGCTCTTCCAGCGAGATCTGAGAAGGAAGAAGAGAGGTTCTCTGCACCGCCCCCTTTCATCTGCTTCTCATCGGGGAAAAGGGGCTCGGAGGCTGATTCCTTCCAGCGGAGGTGAGGGACGCTCTGCTCTTTCAAGATCGAGATCGGTTCTTGAAACTGAAACGGGAACAGAGTGGGAGAATTCTGTTCTTCGCAGAAAGGAATGGAACAGAGGAAAAATTTCAGTTCTTCTTTCCTCTCTGATTGGTAGCAACGGGAAGGCTAAAATCGAACCTTTCTCTCCTGCTCTGCTCGGTGAAACAGAGTTCCTTACCTGGGTGGCAGTTGCATAAAGGAGAGTTCCTTCTTTAAAAAAAAAAAAAAAAAAAAAAAACGGCCGAGACATGGCAGCGATGGTCCCTGGGTCTGGTGACGGTGGCGAGAGGGTAGATTCGACGACGAGGCTCCCTTCTCAAGTTGCTCGTCCAATACCTTCTTTTCGGCGAGATGTTCCTTTGACGAAGCAGCATCAAAGTAGGTCGCGCTCTAGATCGCGACCTCCTGCTCTTATTTCCAATGAACCTCGGCCATGGACTAGCCTCTTCAAGGCTCCAATCGGAAGCCCGGACCTCAGTTTGGAATTCTTTCCTCCAGAAGTTCAGGCTGAAAAGAAGATTGCTGTGTATGAGATAGATGATTCCGCAGAGTTAATTGAGACATGGTCTATGGCGATTGTTGGTTATGTGGT
The DNA here is from genome assembly GCF_036884655.1 of Musa acuminata AAA Group. Classification (NCBI taxonomy): domain Eukaryota; kingdom Viridiplantae; phylum Streptophyta; class Magnoliopsida; order Zingiberales; family Musaceae; genus Musa; species Musa acuminata. The sequence continues at coordinate 8,249,543 of NC_088328.1, read as the reverse complement.
AGGTCTCAAAACATCATATTTCCCACTATCGTCATTTATAAAAACTAGATGGGGAACATCGGCATTTGACCTTCATATGCTGGAGAACGGTTTCTTTGTTTGCAAGCTATACTCTGAAGAAGATTTGCAACGGGTCCTTGAAGGGTTCTGGACTATTCGTGGCCATCCAATGATTCTACGACGCTGGTCCCCTGATGTCCATTTGGAGTTAGACAGTCTACAGTCTATTCCCTTATGGGTATCGTTTCAAGGTCTCCCTCTACATCTTTGGAGTCGACGTTTTATTGCAAAGTTATGCAGTACTTTGGGACAGCCACTCTATATTGATAAAGCAACAGCTGCGCAGATGAGATTAACATTTGCCCGAGCATGTGTACTGGTTTCCTCTGACGAAGATCTCCCTAATGAGGTTTTTTATCGAGATCTTGAAGGGAACACTCGTAAGGTACATGTCTCATATTCTTGGAAGCCACAACGATGCAAGAGTTGCTTATCTTTTGGTCATACAAATGGAGTCTGTCAACAAACCCCGAAACCAATTAATAAGATCTACAGGCCACGTCAGATGCCTCAGCAACAAGGCGAACCTCCTCTAATGGTAGTAGAACCGGTGGTGACGCAGACATGTGAGCATTTCGACTCGCAGGGACAGCGCCATAGACAAGACAAATCAGGAACTTTATCTCTCCCTATTATGTCGGAGCTTTCCACAACAGCCCATGGTACTCATGGACAAGAGAAGCAGAAGTTGGAAACTTCATCTCTTACTATATTACTGGATCCATCCACAACAGGAATTCCAATATCCACTCAACATGCCAACCAAGACATTGTGACTCAACAAACTCAAGCACCAACAAACATCGCCAGCAAGGATATTCTGCCACAACAAACACAGGCCCCAACAAACCTTGTTAGTAAGGATATTCTGCCTCAACTATCTCAAGCATCAATAAATCATACTAACCAGGATATTGCGCCTCAACAATCATACTACTTGACTCAAGGTATAAAGTTTAAAAATTTGATAGTTGTGGATGAAGTGGATAAATATAGAAATAAGGCCTTAAAAGGTAAAGATATTGTGCGGGAGGAAAATGCAAAACCTAAGGATAAGAAAAAGGATGGTACTATCCATTCAAAGTCGTAGAATGAATACCTTACTTTCTTTTTCTGATGAAGATAATTTGCTGGAATGTTCGTGGACTTAATAAGCCTGAAAAATGTCGGCAGCTCAACAGAATAATCAAGTCTGCCGCATGTGATATTGCTATTCTCGTAGAAACAAAAATTAAAAAATCGCTCATTCTTGCTCAAAAGAATTTAATATGGCCGGACGCAGAACTGTTTACCAATGACTCTAGTAAAACATTTGGTAGAATATGGGTCTTATGGCATCCTAACTCCATTAATGCTTGGTTTATTTCTGCTACCGATCAATTCATTCATCTTAAGGTGGAGGACAAAAAGAATGACTGTCAATTCAATTTTATTGGTATATATGCTTCAAATAGTATGCAAGAAAGAAATACACTTTGGACCGATCTGACTAACATTGCAAATAACTGTCTTAATATGCCGTGGATTGTTCTTGGTGACTTTAATACTGTTCGATACACAAATGAAAAAGTGGGGGGTAGACAGCATTCTGAAAGTCAGCTTCAAAGATTTAATGATTATATAAACACTGCCGCATTGATTGATATGAAATCTGTGGGCAATTGGCTTTCCTGGAGTAATCAAGGCGATGGTAATAGAAAAATAATGGCTCGACTAGACAGATGTTTGATTAACCAAGAATGGTTAACAGTTTACCCTGATTCACTTCTTGAGTATGATGCACCATTATTTTCTGATCATTCCTTAATGTATATACACGCAGAGAAAGCAACACCTAGAGGCAAGAAACCATTTAGATTCTTTAATATGTGGAGTACTCATCCTCAGTTCCTTGATATTATCAGATCGGCTTGGAATATTAATATACATGGTTCGCCACTTTACATCTTATGCCAAAAGCTCAAAGTTTGTAAAGCGGCACTGAAGGAGTGGAATACAAACACCTTTGGAAATATTACCACTCGGGTTCAAATTTACAGAAAGGAACTAATGGCGATACAATATGAGCTTCAACTTCAGCCCCAAGATGAGAATCTTATCTACAAAGAGACAGAAGCCAGAAGTAACTTCATGCAAGCCTTAAAGCAGGAGGAAAGTTTTGCAAAGCAGAAGTCTCGACAACATTGGCTAACTCTAGGAGATTCCAATACTAAGTTTTTCTATGCATCCATTGCTACTCGAAGGGCCGTTAATCGCATCAGAAAATGCAAAGACAAATATGGTAATCTTATTGAGAATTTAGATGAAGTTAAAGCATACACTGAGTGATTTTTTTATTCCTTACTCAATCAAGCGGTGCAACCTAATAACATTCATGTGGAGCCAACTAGAAAGCTTGATTCGGATGACATTTCAATCCTCAGTGCCCCAGTTACAGATGATGAAATTGTAAGAGTTGTCTTTAAGTCACCGAAGGATAAAAGCCCTGGTCCAGATGGATTTCCAACTGAATTTTACCAAACTGCATGGTCTATTATTGGAAATGATGTGATTAAGGCATGCCAACATTTTTTCACTTCAGGCCGTATTCTTAGAGAGATGAACTGCACTTTTATTTCTTTAATTCCCAAGAATGCAGGGGCTGATTCACTAGAAAACTATCGACCCATATCATTATGCAACTTTATTTACAAGATCATCTCCAAAGTGTTGGCAGATAGAATGCAAAAGGTAATACACAAGATCATTAGTCCAAATCAGGCAGCTTTCATCAAAGGGAGAAGTATACATCATAATATTCTGCTTGCTAATGACTTGATAAAGGACCTGCACTCAAATGCAAGAGGGACGAAAATATGTTTTAAAGCTGATTTACGGAAAGCCTTTGATTCAGTTAATAGGAGTTTTATCTATAAGATGCTCATCGATATGAACTTCCCACAGAAATGGGTAAATTGGATTCAAAGTTGCTTGGAAACTCCAAAGTTTTCGATACTTTTTAATGGCTCACCTATTGGTTTTTTTGGGAGCACGAATGGCATCCGACAAGGTGATCCACTTTCTCCATATCTCTTTACTATTGCAATGGAAGGACTTAGCTGTATGTTGGAACAAGCAGTCTTGAATGGCGGTATTAAGGTACCAAATGCTGGTTCTATTCACATATCACACATAACATTTGCAGATGATTTACTTATATTTCTCCAGAATGATCCAACTTCAGTGAGGAACCTAACTACTATTCTAAATGACTTTGGTATGGTTTCTGGCCTTCAGTTAAATCATGCAAAAAGTAAAGTCTATATGGGTCCTTGCATTGAGGACAAGGACTTTATTACACACACTCTGGGGGTTAATGAGGGAAGTCTGCCAGTTCCTTATCTGGGTCTCCCACTCATATCCACTAGCATTCATAAAACCCACTGTCAACCTATCCTGCAAAAAATAAAGAATAGAATTTCTTCCTGGAAAAATAGGCTTCTATCAAAAGCAGGACGACTTGAACTCATCCGTTCGGTGTTGTACTCTTACTCTATATATTGGTCTAATGCTTTTCTTCTGCCTGTTGGACTTATCCAAGATATTGAACGGCTATTAATGAACTTCTTCTGGAATGGTACAAATGATAAGGCAATGCATATGGTAAATTGGGACAACATCTGTAAACCGAAAGATGAAGGGGGGCTGAACTTGAGAAATATTAGAGAGTGGAATAAAGCATGTTTGGTACAACAATTGTGGGACCTTTTGCAAAACAAATGTTCCTTATGGTCACAATGGGTTTCTGCTAGGTACCTTTCGAAGGAATCGATTTGGGAAATTTCAACAAGAACATACCACTCTGCAGCTTGGAAAGGAATTTTAAAGGCAAGGAATTGGATAATCAAACACATTTCTTATGCAATCTCTACTGGAACTAATACTAATATGTGGTACGATCCTTGGGTGAATGGGAAAAGTATATTTCAATTATATGGTGACAGAATATGAAAAGATCTTGGGGCTCCCAAAGATTGGAAGGTTTCCGAGTTCATTGCTAATGGTACCTGGTGTCTCCCTACTCCTATTTCTCCTGAAATGTTATCACTTTGGCCGACTATCATAGCTATTCCAATCAGGAACAACCCTTCAGATGTACTTATTTGGCTTCATGACAATGGTAAATTTAGTGCCACATCCGCATGGAATCAAATTAGGCAAAGAAATAACAAGTGGCTCTCAAGCAGTTGGACATGGGATCGACCGGGATCACAGAGACATTCCTTATGTACATGGCAGGCCCTTCTGAATAAACTACCTACAATAGATAATATTAAGAGAAGAGGTATCTATCATGTTAACCGATGCTCCCTTTGTTTGCAACAAGAAGAAACTATTGACCACCTCTATTTTGCTTGTGAATATACTAAATGGATATGGAAGGAGATTCTCCAGCGATTTGAACTCAATAGGCTGCCGCAACCAAACTTGCATCAAGAATTAGGCGACCTCATACAAAGTTTCTCAAGAAAAGGACCTCTTACACAATTGGCAAAGGTTACTTTCAGATGTGCTATTTGGTGGATGTGGAAGGAGAGATGTAGCAGAATCTTTGAATGTCAACACACAAACAATGCTCAGCTCTTGACAGAGATTATTAGAGACTCAAGATCATGCATGGAGCATAATCTCAAAATGGAGCACTTTACACGAAGAGAAAGAGATATTTTTATCAAATTCAAATTTACTATTAGCTAAAGATCTTGGCAACGATGTTAAATGCTACAACCAATGGTAGTCTTGGCACATCTTAACATGCTCGTTACAGTTAGGAGTTAAAGTCTACAACATGTGTAGTCATAACTACCACATGTGTACTCAATGAGTTACCTGACTTTGTCTATGACTTGTATAGACAAAGCTATTTGTAGAAACGTTACACATAATCAATTTACTTTTACTTACCAAAAAAAAAAAAATTATTAAATAATCCTTATTTTTTACAAACAAATCTTTTACTAATTTTTTAAAAATGGGGGATGTTACACTCTCCCCTCCTTAAAGAAAAATTTAGTCCTCTAAATTTATCATACCTCATTCGACGAAAAGATGAGGATAAGCTTTCATCATTTCTTTCTCAAGCTCCCAAGTTGTTTCCTCTCCAGAATGATATCTCCATATCACTTTAACTAGAGGGATAACCTGATTCCTTAAGATCTTTTCTTTTTTATCAACAATCTAAGTAGGCTCTTCCACATAAGACAAGTCTTTATCAATCACCATCGACTCATACTTAATGATATGAGAGGGATCAGGTATATACTTTATGATCATTGAAACATTAAACATATCATGGATATGGCACAATGATGGTGGCAAGGCAATCCTGTAAGCGATAGAACCAACCCTCTCAAGAATCTCAAAAGGTCCAATAAATCTTGGGCTTAACTTTCCTTTCTTCCCAAATCTTACAATGCCTTTAGAAGGGGAGACATTCAGGAATACAAAATCCCCCATTTGAAACTCAATATTTCATCTTCTGTTATCAACATAACTCTTTTGACGACTCTGAGCAGTCTTTAACCTTTTTTCTTATAAGTTGAATTTTCTCAATAGTCTGTTGTACTTTTTCTGGTGCTAATAACTTTCTGTCGCCAATTTCTTCCCAACATATAGGCGTCCTGCACTTTCGCCCATATAAAGCTTCATAAGGAGCCATCTGAATATTTGAACGATAACTATTATTGTAAGTGAACTCAATAAGAGAGATATCTTTATCCCATTCACCTTTCCAATCCATAACATAGGCTCGAAGCAAATCCTCAAGTGTTTAAATGGTTCTTTCTGATTGACCATCAGTTTGAGGGTGATAAGCAGTGCTAAACTTGACTTTAGTGCTAATAGATTCCTATAACCTTCTCCAAATCTAGATAGAAATCTAGAGTCTCTATCAGAGATTATCTCCTTTGGAATACCATAAAGTCTTATTATTTCATTTATATATATAAATCTGCAAGCCTATCAAAAGAATAAGTCATATTGATCGGTAGGAAATGTGCAGATTTCGTTAACCTATCAATGATAACCCAAATAGCATCATGCTTTCTAGAAGTTCGGGATAGTCCTGAAATAAAGTCCATGGTAATACATTCCCATTTCTATTAAGGAATATCTAAAGGTTGCAACAAACCTCCAGGTCTTTGGTGTTTTGCTTTGATTTGCTGACAAGTCAAACACTTTGAAACATATATTACAATCTCCTTCTTCATGCCTTCCCACCAATAATGACTTTGGAGATCTCTATACATCTTAGTGCTACCAGGATGCATGGTGTACTTTGAATTATGACCATCCCTCAGGATTTGATTTTTGATATCTAAGTCATTTGGAACACATATTCTATCCCCAAATCTCAATAGGCCATCCTCTGAAACTCAAAAATTCAGTTTCAATCCCTTTTCTACTTCATTCCTTAAGCAGATCAAGCGTCGATCTCGTAGTTGTCCTCCTTTAATTTGTTGAATGAGATCAGATTGCACTTGGATAGAGGCCATTAATATCATTGAGTCTTGCCCTTTTCTCATAACATTTGAATCATAATTCTCTTCTAATAACTTCCATTGCTTCATAACCAAAGTCGCCATAAAACTTGTAGATTTTCTACAAAGGGCATCTACTACAACATTAGCTTTACCCGGGTGATAACGAATGGTACAATCATAATCCTTTAGAAGTTTTATCCATCTTCTTAACTAACACGGAAGCACCCCATGATGAAACACTGGCATCGGAGCACCCTTATCTAATAGTCCTTGTAGTTGGTTTTTCAATTCCACCTACTCAAATGGTGTCATTCTATAAAGAGGCTTAGATATTGGAATTGTCCCAATGACCAAATCAAAAGCAAATTCATCCTCTCTGTCTAGAGATAATCTAGGCAAGTCATCTTAAGATACATCAGGCAAGGAGGTGAATCATGCCCAATACTTTCAAAATAAAAGATGGGATGATCTAGTATACAAAAAGTGATCATTTTGTATAACAATCTATACTGGTATGATTGGAAGATAGTCAATCCATACTTAATATAATATCAAAACTCCAAATATCTAGGAGAACTAAATCAGTAAGAAGTTCGTGTTCTCCAATAGAAATCAAACAAGACGACCAGATCGAGTTTGTTATCAAACAATCCCTAATAGTCGTATTTACATATAGCATATAATCCAGTGGTTTAGGTTGAATGCCCATGTGATAAGCAAAATATTACGAATCAAATCATAAATGAGACACATGGTCAAACAAATATTTGCATTCTTTCAGAAATATGAATAGTACCTTCAACCACTAATTCAAAAGCTTTAGAATCATATTCCATGATAACATACACTCTGAGATGGGATAATGATTTATGCGGCAATGATTCTTTCTTCTTGTCCAAAGGGTAGTCTTTCATTTTATGATCCAAATTTTCATAAGCAAAATAGGCTCTAGTCACATACAAATACAAACTTATTTCATAATTTAACTTGCATCATACACAGGATTGAATCTTTTGTGGTAACTTCCCTTTTCAAATCGATGATGTCTTGACCCTCTTATTATCACATTCAGATTCATTTCTAATCTTTTTTTTTTTTTTTTTTTGGGTAAACTTGTCCTTTCTATTGCTGTCCTTGTTCTCAAGAAATTCTTTTGATCATTAGAACAATTTCGTACATCAAATATCTTCTCCAATCGCATCATCTATTTTTCTGCTACTAATGTATTAGGTTCACCATGCTTCTACTGCGCTACTCCGATTTAATATCCCCGATCAACCCTTTTATCGTACTTAATTAATCAAAAGTAGATGAAGTAGGAGGACTAAATGTCCTCGTCATCCTAGATTCCTAAAATACATCAAAGAAAATTTTCACCAATCACTATAGTTCACTAGACCTCAATATATTTTGCACGTCAACATATCAAATATTTCGGTGATCCTCAAACCATGCTCTGATACCACTCTGTCACGCCCTCCGAATTTGATTCTCGTTTAGGAGGTGTGAATCTAACTCAAGATTGATAATATTATGATTCAACAAACAATCCAGGATCCAATCACACATTTGAGGTCACTAAGAAAAATATTCAAGTCATTCATCTCTACAATCCACAATTCACATAACCTGTGCAGTTTATAATCATACATCATGTCACTAGAAGATTCTTAAAATCCAAAAGCAACTTAACTAAACCATAACTATATCATAAATCCAAAAGCGCGACAATTAATGCAATCACAAAACCAACATGTACTACATGTTTATATCAGTACACAGTTTAAACTTAACATTTCCAAAATCCTGACGTAAAAGGTACTTTTCAAATATTTACAAGATACATCAATCTAGATTTGTCATTGATATTTCATTAGACCCAAAAAGAACTTATACAACATCAACCTATCAAGTACAAAATATTTGCCCCAAAATCTTCTAGTCTTCCACTACCTCAACCCAATTTACACATTTTAGTGAGCGATAAGCTATCCTGAAAAATTTATATAGCAACGGGGTGAGCATATAAAGCTCAGCAAATGACTAACATATCCATAGCAAAGAGGACAGTTTTCAAACAAATGAGGTATCAAAATATAAAGCAGAGATACAAGATGAAACAGTAGCATGTTTTGTTTGAATGCAAAATTACAATATCATATCGTTCGAAGCACGTTTTATTCATACAATCGAGGAAAGGTAATTAGAGCATATCATTGGCATAAGGAGCATATCGATGACATATGATAATTTCAAGGCATAACAAAGACGTAAGGAACATTTTGGATATCATGAATGCAGAATTACGATGTCATTTCGTTCAAAGCACGTTTTGTTTATACAATCAAGAAAGATAATTGGAGCATATCATTGGCATAAGGAGCATATCGATGACATATGGTAGTTTTTAAGGCATAATAAAGACGTAAGGAGCATTTTGGATATCAATGGCATATGAAATAGTTCGGAATATATCAATGGTGAATGATATGCTTCAGAACGTATCAATGGCATATGGAAATATTTTGGAAGCATAAGAATCATTTCAGAACATATCAAAGAACAAATACGAAATAGAAGCTCAGACGTCGTACTCTAGCATAGTGCATGTGAGGTTTAACTCAGTGGTGGCTCCACGCCGTGATGAGTTCTCGACTCTATCCACGGGTAGCCCTTTCCTACTCGAGCCCTCTCACCCTACCCAAGTGCTAGGTCGGCTCTGAATTTCATATCAAACAGATAGAAGGTGAAGTGGGATTCCAAACATAATATGGTCCATCCATTTCTGAATGACCACCAAACATAATCTAGAGCATCGCGGGCTCTAAGCACATACCCGTTACCATTTCTGGCAAAGGTCCAAATAATCCCACAAACACCAGAGTACAAAAGGGTATTGTGAATAATAAATTGGGACATATCAGAAGCACATGCGGAACAAAGAAATGTACATATGCCTTTCGAGTCAATACGATACAAACATAATCTTTCATAAATGTATTCAGATTTGAAAGAAAACAAAAGCAAGAGCATACAAGGATTTCAAGAAATCATATATAGCTCAATTGAAATAAGAAAGTTAGATGAATTCAATGTCCAACGAATTGAAACTGGAAGAGGCACATATCGAAAGCAAATGCGGAACAATGGGATGCATGTGCCGAATCATTACGATGCAGACATGAACTTTAGATGATAGCTGCAGATGTACAAATAAATAAAGGACAAAAGTATACAAGAATTTAAGGTAATAATGTAAAGCTTAACTGAAGTAAGAGTTTTTGCCGAAATCGATTTCCAAAGAGAATAAACAAGGAAAGCCGAAATCGACCAAAGCTCGATTCTGGCATAATTTGATAGGAACATTGTATGAACTATTTGGATAACCAATTATGCTCCAATTTATACACAATAGGTGTCATTAGAAAGCTTTATCAATCTAGTTTTAGGAAAATTAAGTTTAATAAGAATTGGAATTTACAACAGGGAGTTACAGAGAATTTTGTAGCGTAAGGTCTGAAAATATTAGCTCTGTTTCCGAGTTCATTACTAACGGTACCTGGTGTCTCCCTAATCCTATTTCTCCCGAAATGTTATCAATTTGGCCGACTATCATAGCTATTCCAATCAGGAACAACTCTTCAGATATACTTATTTGGCCTCATGACAATGGCAAATTTAGTGCCACATCCATATGGAATCAAATTAGACAAAGAAATAACAAGTGGGTCCCAAGCAGTTGGACATGAGATCGACCGGGATCACAAAGACACTCCTTATGTACATGGCAGGCCCTTCTCAATAAACTACCTACAATAGACAATATGAAAAGAAGAGGTATCTATCATGTTAACCGATGCTCCCTTTGTTTGCAACAAGAAGAAACTGTTGACCACCTTTATTTTGCTTGTAATTATACAAAATGGATATGGAAGGAGATTCTCCAGCGATTTGAACTCAATAGACTGCCGCAACCAAACTTGCACCAAGAACTAGGCGACCTTATGCAATGTTTCTCAAGAAAAGGGCCACTTACACAACTGGCAAAGGTTACTTTCAGATGCGCTATTTGGTGGATGTGGAAGGAGAGATGTAATAGAATCTTTGAATGTCAACACACAAACAATGCTCAGCTCTTGAAAAAGATTATTAGAGACTCAAGATCCTGTATGGAGCATGATCTCAAAATCGAGCACTTCACCCGAAGAGAAAAAGATATTTTTATCAAATTTAATTTTGCTATTAGCTAAAGATCTTGGGAATGATGTCAAATAATGTACCCACAGGTAGTTATTGTCTACAGCATGTGTAGTCATAACTATCGCATTCGCACTCTATGAGTTAATTGGCTTTGTCTATGACTTGTATAGATAAAGCTATTTGTAGAATCTTTACACATAATCAATTTACTTTTACTTACCAAAAAAAATATTAGCTCTGTTTTACTGAATCCATAGGGTCGATGAAAGCAGATGTTTCAGTTGGCAATTGTACTCCAAAAATTTCAAATCAGGTATATATAGAAAGCATTTTGAGTCTAGCTTCGAATAAATCATACTTGGTATGAATCTGAGTTCACAGCAGAAAGTTATAAGTAGTTAAGCAACAAGAGGTCAGAAATTTATAGTATTTCTGCAACTTACAAACACACTTATAAAGGACCTGCACTCAAATGCGAGAGGGACGAAAATATGTTTTAAAGCTGATTTACGGAAAGCCTTTGATTCAGTTAATAGGATTTTTATCTATAAGATGCTCATCGATATGAACTTCCCACAGAAATGGGTAAATTGGATTCAAAGTTGCTTGGAAACTCCAAAGTTTTCGATACTTTTTAATGGCTCACCTATTGGTTTTTTTGGGAGCACGAATGGCATCCGACAAGGTGAACCACTTTCTCCATATCTCTTTACTATTGCAATGGAAGGACTTAGTTGTATGTTGGAACAGGCAGTCTTGAATGGCGGTATTAAGGTACCAAATGCTGGTTCTATTCACATAAGATGATTTACTTATATTTCTCCAGAATGATCCAACTTCAGTGAGGAACCTAGCTACTATTCTAAATGACTTTGGTATGGTTTCTGGCCTTCAGTTAAATCATGCAAAAAGTAAAGTCTATATGGGTCCTTGCATTGAGGACAAGGACTTTATTACACACACTCTAGGGGTTAATGAGGGAAGTCTGCCAGTTCCTTATCTGGGTCTCCCACTCATATCCACTGGCATTCATAAAACCCACTGTCAGCCTATCCTGCAAAAAATAAAGAATAGAATTTCTTCCTGGAAAAATAGGCTTCTATCAAAAGCAGGACAAATAGGCTTCTATCAAAAGCAACCCCCCTTCCTGGAAAAATAGGCTGCAAAAAATTGGTCTAATGCTTTTCTGTTGCCTGTTGGACTTATCCAAGATATTGAACGGCTATTAATGAACTTCTTCTGGAATGGTACAAATGAAAAGGCAATGCATATGGTAAATTGGGACAACATTTGTAAACCGAAAGATGAAGGGGGGCTGAACTTGAGAAATATTAGAGAGTGGAATAAAGCATGTTTGGTACAACAATTGTGGGACCTTTTGCAAAACAAATGTTCCTTATGGTCACAATGGATTTCTGCTAGATATCTTTCGAAGGAATCGATTTGGGAAATTTCAACAAGAACATACCACTCTGCAGCTTGGAAAGGAATTTTAAAGGCAAGGAATTGGATAATCAAACACATTTCTTATGCAATCTCAACTGGAACTAATACTAATATTGTTAGGATCGGAGCGGCACTAAGAGGGGGGGGTGAATTAGTGCAGCGGATTAAAACTTCGATTTTAATCAAAATCTTTCGTACGTTAAGAACGAAACTTGAGAAATTTAACTTGAAGGCGTATTCTTGAAGTTGCGCAGCAAGAGTAATAAGGAACTAAAGCAGTAAGAAGATTTGCAGTAATGTAAATGACAATAATAAAGAGCAAACCAGAGATTACGCCGATTTTTAGAGTGGTTCGGTCAAATGACCTACTCCACTTGCGAGGCCCCTCTTCGATGAGGCTCCCACCTTCCACTAGCAAGTCTCTTGAAATGGAAGGGTAAACACCCCTCTTACAACCTTTTACAAGCAGCTCAACCTCTTACAAATTTTCAATAAGAAAGGAGGAGGAGAACTCTCTAGCAAATTGAAAACAAGACTTGCTAAGACTTTCTAAGACTTTTCTCTCAATCAAAAATGCTTCTCAAAAGTTGTTACCTCAGCTGAGATTAGAGGGGTATTTATAGGCCTCAAGAGGATTCAAATTTTGGGCTCCAAAATTTGAATTTTCTTAGGGTTTCCGGTGCTGGAGATGCCACCGCCCAACCAGGCGGTGCCACCGCCCAGCACTCGGGTGCTGGACGGTGCAACCGCCCAGCCAAGGAGGTGTCACCGCCCAGCTCTCGGGTGCTGGGCGGTGCCACCGCCTATAGTGTTTTCAGCCCAACTACAGTGTTTTCAGCCACTAGTTGGGCTTCAATCTTGGCTCTCTAGTTCGCTGGTTTAGCTTAATTTTTAGCCTAAACCAACTCTGACTTTGGGCCCAGTTGGCCCCTAACCAGGATATAGGATTATCTCTTAATCCTAATCCTAATTACAAGTGGACTACATAACCAAAACACATCCTAAGGAAATTTTCAACCGCGAACGTCGAGTCTTGCTCCGGCGAGCTTTCCGACGAACTTCTTCCGACGAACTCCCTGCAAGCTCCCAATCTTTGTGATGACTTTTAACGAGTAGCCGAGCCTTCTCGGTGATCTCCGCGAGCCTCCGACGATTTCTTCGGCGAACTTCCGACACGTTCCCGATTTCTTCTCGGATGGTTCCGACAGCATCTCCGATGATTCTTCGGTCTCTTAAACGTCCATCGAGCTCGACTCCGGTATCCTTGCTTTATGTTTTCTGGTTATCGTAGTTAATCCTGCACACTTAACTCAATAATATGGATTAGATCAATTAACCCACCAATTGATTATATCATCAAAATCCGAGATTCAACAATCTCCCCCTTTTTGATGATGACAATCAATTGATGACGGAGTTAAACATAACTCCCCCTATCTATATGCCATATTATGAGAAGATAAAAAACACTTGAATTCCATCCCATTGGATTCAAGCATAACCCGATAAGTTCTAATCGTAGAACTCTATCGTTATCCTCATTAAACAATAGTAAGTACGAAACTTTGATGAAAATCTTTTTCAAGTCGAAAGATAAGAGACAAATTTTACTATGACAAGAGATAAAGATTTTCAACTTGAATTGCATGATTATACATTTTAGACATGCATTCAATATGATCAATCAATCTTACGATATTTTCAAGGATTTTGCAAGGCATATAAGATAATCATCGATCGATCACTTTTCTCAAGGATTTTGCAATTCATATTTTGTCATGCTATTAAGAATGATATAAGTCATCACTTTTCTCCCCCTTTGTCATCAACAAAAAGGAAAATGAGACTTGAAGCACATATTTTGTCATACAACGATTTTATCATTGAAAATTAAGTATGCAAAAATATTTACGCAGAGTTCATTTTAGAGGAAAATTCAGCATGCATTCATATTATCTAATCTCTTCTTTCTATGAATAATAGAAATTGTAGATGTATAAGAGAGAGGTTGGGATAAAAAATTCAAGTAGTAATTTCACGAAGTCAAGATCATAATTCGAATACAAACTCATTCAAATCGTCAAATTCATGAAAATCTCAACATTACTTTTTAATCATCACATAAGGCATTTAAAGAATTTTTGAAACATAGGAGAATGATGAATTTAAGCATACAATGTTTCAATCAAATTCAAGTCATGAATGCCAATACTTTCATATTTGTAAGTATCAATTCATGAATGCCAAAAGATATTATTTGTGATTCCAATTTTGCAAGATCAAGATTATTATTTAGATAAAACTTATTAAATCAAATCGCTAACTTGAAATTCATAATCAAGTCATCAAAGTCGATTTCGAGATTTCACAACATGTCATATGGAATTTGAAGGAGAATGAGAGATGGAAAGAAGATGAAAAACTTTACGGAAAATCCAATCAAACAAGTTTATTGTTTAGGGACAATTTAACATACCTAATTCCCTTCTAATGAATTCAAATTGGTCTTCATTCAAGGCTTTTGTGAATATATCTGCTAATTGATGCTTTGTGTCAATGAATTCTAGAACAACATCATTGTTAAGAACATGATTGCATATGAAATGATGCCTAACGTCGATGTGCTTAGTTCTAGAGTGCTGAATTGGATTTTTAGTAAGGCATATGGCACTGGTATTATCGCATTTTATGGGAATATTTTCAAGGTGAATTCCATAGTCTTCTAATGTATTTTTCATCCAAATTACTTGTGCACAACATGCACTTGCAGCAATGTATTCGACTTCCGCCGTAGATAGTGCAACTGAATTTTGTTTCTTGGAAGTCCAAGAAACAAGTGCATGTCCTAAAAATTGGCATGTTCCGGATGTACTTTTTCTATCTATCCTGCATCCGCCAAAATTGGCATCTGCATAAGCTATTAGATCGAATTTTTCAGATTTTGGATACCACAATCCTAAATTTGGAGTTCCTTTAAGATACCTAAATATTCTTTTAACACTCTTAAGATGAGATAATTTAGGATTAGATTGAAACCTAGTGCAAAGTCCTACACTAAACATAATATCCGGTCTAGTCGCAGTGAGGTAGAGTAGACTACCTATCATTCCCCTATATGTTTTTTGATCGAAACTTTCACCATTTTCATCCATATCTAACTTAGTCGCAGTACTCATAGGGGTGTTTATTGCTTTTGAATTATCCATGTTAAATCATTTTAACAATTCTAATGTATATTTGGATTGGTTAAGAAATATACCATCACTAAGTTGTTTGATTTGTAATCCCAAAAAGAAAGTTAATTCATCCATTAAACTCATTTCAAATTCAAGACTCAACATTTGGCAAATGATTCACATAGTGATTCATCCGAAGAGCCAAACACAATATCGTCAACATAAATTTGCACAATAAGAAAATTATTTTCAAAATGTTTAATAAACAATGTAGTATCAACCTTGCCTTTGGTAAAATTATTTAAAATAAGAAAGGAGCTAAGCCTTTCATACCAAGCTCTAGGAGCTTGTTTTAAGCCATAGAGAGCTTTAGTCAATTTGAATACATGATTAGGAAGAAGAGAATTTTCAAATCCGGGAGGTTGTTCGACAAATACTTCTTCGGAAATAAAACCATTCAAGAAAGCACTTTTAACATTCATTTGAAATAGTTTAAAATTATTACTACTAGCATAGGCAAGGAGCATCCTTATGGTTTCTAATCGAGCCACGGGAGCGAAGGTTTCTTCGTAATCGATACCTTCTTCTTGGTTGAAACCTTTGGCCACTAATCTAGCCTTGTTTCTAACCACGATACCATTTTCGTCTTGCTTGTTTCTAAAGACCCACTTAGTACTTATGACTAAGTGGTCACTTGGTCTAGGAACAAGCTTCCATACCTCATTCCTATAATTTGATGTATCTCCTATAATTTGCTCTTTTGGATGAGCATCTACATACTTCCATTCTTTTGGTAAAGAAATTTCGGAAGAAGATGCATTCAAATGGCTATTTTGAGGAGAGGGTTCATTTAAATTCAAATTATCAAAACCAAGATCATCATCAAAATCATTTTTCTTTAAATCGGAAATTTCATTAAAAACTACATGAATAGACTCTTCAATTACTAAAGTTCTTTTATTAAAAACCCGAAAAGCTTTAGAAACGGAAGAGTAACCAAGAAAGATGCCTTCATCGGATTTAGCATCAAATTTTCCTAAAGCATCCCTTTCATTTAAAATAAAGCATTTACAACCAAAAACTTTAAAATAGGAGATGTTTGGTTTTTTGTTATTCCATAATTCATAGGGAGTTTTGGATAAGGATGGTCTTATTAGGACTCTATTCATGATGTAGCAAGCCGTATTTACGGCTTCGGCCCAAAAGTACTTAGGTAAACTATGTTCATTCAACATAGTTCTTACCATTTCTTGTAGGTTTCTATTTTTCCTTTCAACTACTCCATTTTGTTGAGGATTTCTTGGAGTTGAGAAGTTGTGATTGTACCCATTACTTTCGCAAAAATTTTGAAAGTCACGGTTTTGGAATTCACCACCGTGATCACTCCGAATTGATGAAATCATGAAGCCTTTTTCGTTTTGAGTGAGTTTACAAAATTTAGAGAAACACTTGAAGCAATCACTTTTGTGAGCTAAGAAATAGGTCCAAGTGTATCTAGAGTAGTCATCCACAATCACAAAAGCATATTTGCTTCCACCTAGACTTGTTGTATCAATTGGTCCAAATAGGTCCAAATGGATCAATTGTAATGGTCTAGTAGTGCTAATTTGATTTTTTGGTTTGAAGCTTGTTTTTATTTGTTTGCCTAGTTGACATGCATCGTATACTTTGTCCTTAATAAACTTTATATTTGGAATTCCTCGTACTAATTCTTGAGATGAGATCTTAGATATTGTTTTCATGCTTGCATGGCCTAATCTCCTATGCCAAAGCCAAGCATCATTATTTACGGCGGAGAAGCACATTTCATTACTTAGTTCATCAAGATTGATGGTATAGACATTATTTTGTTTTAAAGCAATCATAGTCATGTTATGATTTGGTTTTTCAATAATGCACATATTTGATTCAAATCTAACGATGTAACCTTTATCGCATAGTTGACTAATACTCAAGAGATTATGTTTCAATCCATCAACTAGTAAGACATCATCAATGGAAAAATTAAATTTGTTACCAATAGTTCCCTTGCCAATGATTTTGCCCTTGTTGTTGTCTCCGAAGGTAACGTACCCTTCTTCTTTGCTAGTGAGCATAGAGAAATGAGATGGATCTCCAGTCATATGTCTTGAGCATCCACTATCGAGATACCATCTCTTGCTCCTAGCTTGTGGGTTTGTCTACAAAAGAGGATGATTTTGAGGTACCCATTTGATTTTGGGTGCCTCAAAAATTGACCCACTAACTTTGTTATTTATTATTGAATTCTTTATAGTTCCTTTAGGAACCCATATTAATTTTTGTGAACTAATTTTCCTAAATGGGCATTTGTAGGCAATATGTCCGGATTTGCAACATAAGTTGCATTTCATATAAGAGGAAACATGTAATGTAGGTCCTTTTATGAAAGTGGTAGGATTTTGATGTAATCCTTTTACAAATCCAATTCCATTTCTATTTGCGATGTGACCCTTGTGTGCAAGGATCATATCTAATCCTTTGCTACCAACCTTAAACTTGTTTAAGGTTTCCTTAAGAAGCAAATTTTCATTTTTTATTGCTTCTAATTGCTCACACTTAGAGCATGGAGGAGTTTGAAAACTATCAAACTTATCTTGTAGCAAAGCATGCTCTTTCTTTAAGATACTTAACTTCTTGCTAACAGCTCTACATTCATCAAATAATTCATGAAAAGCGATAGATAGTTCTTCAAAAGATAACTCTTCATTAAATAAATCACATACCTCTTCTCCTAACGCCATTAGCGCGTAATGAGCAACTTGCTCGGTGATGGACTCCTCTTCTTCGGATGCGCTTGAATCATCCCACGTTGCCTTGAACGCCTTCTTCTTCGATGTTCTCTTTTTGGCTTGAGGACAATCGTTCTTGTAGTGTCCCGGTTTTTTGCATTCATAGCAAATCACTTGGTCCTTCTTTTGTTAAAATTTGTTTTTAAATTTGTTCTTTCTTAAGTATTTCTTAAATTTTTGAGTCAAAAGTGCAATGTCATTATCACTGTCCTCATCACTTGATGTTCCTTTCAAGTGGTCTTCTTGTGATTTGAGTGCCATATCCTTCCTGTTCTTTGGAAGGGGGTTCTCGAGCTCGTCATGAGCTTGACATGTCATTTCGTAGGTCATTGGAGACCCAATGAGTTCTTCAAGAGGGAATGCTTTAAGGTCTTTGGCCTCTTGAATGGCCGTAACTTTTGGATCCCAACTTTTAGGGAGGGATCTTAAGATTTTAGTTACTAGTTCAAAGTTAGTAAAATCTTTACCAAGAGCTTTGAGTCCATTGATGACATCCGTAAACCGGGTGTACATGTATCCGATGGACTCACTTGGTTTCATTCGGAAAAGTTCGTAAGAGTGCACAAGGATGTTGATTTTGGACTCTTTCACTCGGCTAGTGCCTTCATGAGTGACCTCAAGAGTTCTCCAAATATCAAAAGCCGAATCACACATTGAAACATAATTAAATTCGTTTTTGTCTAGTGCACAAAAAAGGCATTCATAGCCTTTGCATTTAAAGCAAAAACCTTCTTCTCCGATTCATCCCATTCGCTCATCGGAAGAGAAGATTTTTGAAATCCATACTCGACAATAGACCAAAGCTCAAAGTCCATAGAAATGAGGAAGATTCTCATGCGAGTCTTCCAATATGTGTAATCCGACCCATTAAACAAAGGTGGTCGTGCAATAGAATGGCCCTCTTGCATGCCGGAGTAAGCCATTTCTCTTGGGTATTAAACCAAATATGAGAGATAACCTTGCTCTGATACCACTTGTTAGGATCGGAGCGGCACTAAGAGGGGGGGTGAATTAGTGCAGCGGATTAAAACTTCGATTTTAATCAAAATCTTTCGTACGTTAAGAACGAAACTTGAGAAATTTAACTTGAAGGCGTATTCTTGAAGTTGCGCAGCAAGAGTAATAAGGAACTAAAGCAGTAAGAAGATTTGCAGTAATGTAAATGACAATAATAAAGAGCAAACTAGAGATTACGCCGATTTTTAGAGTGGTTCGGTCAAATGACCTACTCCACTTGCGAGGCCCCTCTTCGATGAGGCTCCCACCTTCCACTAGCAAGTCTCTTGAAATGGAAGGGTAAACACCCCTCTTACAACCTTTTACAAGCAGCTCAACCTCTTACAAATTTTCAATAAGAAAGGAGGAGGAGAACTCTCTAGCAAATTGAAAACAAGACTTGCTAAGACTTTCTAAGACTTTTCTCTCAATCAAAAATGCTTCTCAAAAGTTGTTACCTCAGCTGAGATTAGAGGGGTATTTATAGGCCTCAAGAGGATTCAAATTTTGGGCTCCAAAATTTGAATTTTCTTAGGGTTTCCAGTGCTGGAGATGCCACCGCCCAACCAGGCGGTGCCACCGCCTACAGTGTTTTCAGCCCAACTACAGTGTTTTCAGCCACTAGTTGGGCTTCAATCTTGGCTCTCTAGTTCGCTGGTTTAGCTTAATTTTTAGCCTAAACCAACTCTGACTTTGGGCCCAGTTGGCCCCTAACCAGGATATAGGATTATCTCTTAATCCTAATCCTAATTACAAGTGGACTACATAACCAAAACACATCCTAAGCAAATTTTCAACCGCGAACGTCGAGTCTTGTTCCGGCGAGCTTTCCGACGAACTTCTTCCGACGAACTCCCTGCAAGCTCCCAATCTTTGTGATGACTTTTAACGAGTAGCCGAGCCTTCTCGGTGATCTCCGCGAGCCTCCGACGATTTCTTCGGCGAACTTCCGACACGTTCCCGATTTCTTCTCGGATGGTTCCGGCAACATCTCCGATGATTCTTCGGTCTCTTAAACGTCCATCGAGTTCGACTCCGGTATCCTTGCTTTATGTTTTCTGGTTATCGTAGTTAATCCTGCACACTTAACTCAATAATATGGATTAGATCAATTAACCCACCAATTGATTATATCATCAAAATCCGAGATTCAACAAATATGTGGTACGATCCTTGGGTGAATGGGAAAAGTATATTTCAATTATATGGTGACAGAATACGAAAAGATCTTGGGGCTCCCAAAGATTGGAAGGTTTCCGAGTTCATTGCTAATGGTACCTGGTGTCTCCCTACTCCTATTTCTCCTGAAATGTTATCACTTTGGCCGACTATCACAGCTATTCCAATCAGGAACAACCCTTCAGATGCACTTATTTGGCTTCATGACAATGGTAAATTTAGTGTCACATCCGCATGGAATCAAATTAGGCAAAGAAATAACAAGTGGCTCCCAAGCAGTTGGACATGGGATCGACCGGGATCACAGAGACATTCCTTATGTACATGGCAGGCCCTTCTGAATAAACTACCTACAATAGATAATATTAAGAGAATAGGTATCTATCATGTTAACCGATGCTCCCTTTGTTTGCAACAAGAAGAAACTATTGACCACCTCTATTTTGCTTGTGAATATACTAAATAGATATGGAAGGAGATTCTCCAGCGATTTGAACTCAATAGGCTGCCGCAACCAAACTTGCATCAAGAATTAGGCGACCTCATACAAAGTTTCTCAAGAAAAGGACCTCTTACACAATTGGCAAAGGTTACTTTCAAATGTGGTATTTGGTGGATGTGGAAGGAGAGATGTAGCAGAATCTTTGAGAGGTCAGAAATTTCGGTCCCTATTTTACAGAATCTGTAGGGTTAATTTAAACAGAAGTCTTAGTAGGCATTTAAACTCCAAATCGTTCGATTTAGTATCAAAATAAATATTTTTTTGTCTACTTTCAAATGGAACAGGTTTTGTCTAAATCAGAGTTTATTACAAAATGTTATGACCGAAACATTGCATAGAGGTCAGATTACCGAAAAATTACATATTCATAGCTTTATATCAAAACGAAAGAAGGTCTAGTTCTCAGTTGAAATCTTTCAAATTTTGTAGAATAAAAATGGAAAAAGAGATTAAGGTTACTGTGGGATTGGGTTAGAACACTTGCCTTAAAATTATTTGAATCCCAAATGTGAGAAAATTGATGAAAAACCTCAAGCTCTTCTTCTTCTTCTTCTTCTTCTCTCAAACTCACGTTGGCTGCAACTCTTTAGGTTTGTTTTCTTTAACCCTTCATCTAATTATTTAGGTTTTGGCTAATGCAAAAGCCGCAAGGTGTCATGCATGCATGAAAGGGGCTAGGTGTCATCTTTAGAGCAAAGATAAGTGGCATCAACCTTAGGTTAGCTAGTGACACATGTCCACTATATTTTTTTTTTTTTTTTTAAACTTAAATCTGAATCTTTCACAAATTATATCAAACTTCTAATATTTACTCTTAGGTCCCTAGCCATAAACTTTTAATATAATATCATTGAATATAAAATAATTATTAAATAATCCTTATTTTTTACAAACAAATCTTTTACTAATTTTTTAAAAATGGGGGATGTTACAAAATCTAGGACTGTGGTATCCAAAATCTGAAAAATATGATTTAATAGCTTATGCAGATGCCGATTTTGGCGGATGTAGGATAGATAGAAAAAGTATATCCGGAACATGCCAATATTTAGGACATGCACTTGTTTCTTGGACTTCCAAGAAACAAAATTTAGTTGCACTATCTACGGCGGAAGCCAAATACATTGTTGCAAGTGCATGCTGTGCACAAGTTGTTTGGATAAAAAATACATTAGAAGACTATGGAATTCACTTTAAAAACATTCCCATAAAATGTGATAATACTAGTGTCATATGTCTTACTAAAAATCCAATTCAGCACTCTAGAACTAAGCACATCGACGTTAGGCATCATTTCATACGCGATCATGTCCTTAACAATGATGTTGTTCTAGAATTCATTGACATAAAGCATCAATTAGCAGATATATTTACAAAAGCTTTGAATGAAGACCAATTTGAATTCATTAGAAGGGAATTAGGTATGTTAAATTGTCACTAAGAATAAACTTATTTGAATGGATTTTTCCGTAAAGTTTTTCATCCTCTCTCCGTTCCTCGATGAATCTAATCCTTCTCTTTCGATTCTAAATGACATGTTAAATTATCTTATCCTATCTTGAGTCAAACACCGCTCCCATCTGATCAAGATTAATGATTTTATGAGTTTGATTATAAGTTTGATTATGAGTTTGATTATGAGTTCCTATCTTGTGAATCTCGAAATTGATTTTGATGGCTTGATTATGAGTTTCAAGTTGACGAATTGAATTTGAATGGATTTATTTTCGAATTATGATCTTGGCTTATTGGAGTTACTACTTGAAATTTTTTATCACTATCTTTTCCTTATACATCTACAATTTTTTTTATTTATAGAAAGAAGAGATTTGATAAAATGGATGAATGCTGAATTTTCCTTTAAGATAAACTTTGCATAAATATTTTAGCATACTTAATTTTGAATTTTAAAATTTTTATGATCAATGCTGAATTCCTGATGTTATAATCACAAATTATGTGCTTCAAGTCTCATTCCCTTTTTGTTGATGACAAAGGGGGAGAAAAGTGATGACTTGTACCATTTTGATAGCATGACTTATATGAATTGCAAAAGCTCGTATGAATGTCTTATATGCCTTGCAAAATGCCTTGCAAAATCCTTGAGAATATCACAAGATTGATTGATCATATTGAAAGCATGCCTTACATCTATATCATGAAATTCATATTGAAAATCTTTATCTCCTGTTGTAGTAAAAATTGTCTCTTATCATTCGACTTGAAAATGATTTTCATCGAAGTTTCGCACTTACTTATGCTTAATAAGAATAACGATAAGTTCTACGGTTAGAACTTATCGGTTTATGCTTGAATTCAATGGGATGGAATTCAAGTGTTTATATCCTCTCATAATATGGCATATAGATAGAGGGAGTTATGTTTAACTCCGTCATCAATTGATTGTCATCATCAAAAAGGGGGAGATTGTTGAATCTCGAATTTTGATGATAAAATCAATTGATGGGTTAATTGATCTAATCCATATTATTGAGTTAAGTGTGCATGATTAACTACGATAACTAGAAAACACAAAGCAAGAATACCAGAGTCAAGTTCGATGGACGTTTAAGAGTTCGAAGAATCGTCGGAGATGCTGCCGGAACCAACCGAGAAGAAATCGGGAACCTGTCGAAATTTTTGAAAGTTCGCCGAAGAGATCGTCGGAGGTTCACAGAGATCACCGAGAAGGCTCGGCTACTCGATAAAGTCATCACAAGTTCGGGAGCTTGCTGGGAGTCCGTCGGAAGAAGTTCGTCGGAAAGCTCGCCGGAATAAGACTCGACGTTCGCAGTTGAAAACTTGCTTAGGATGTTTTTTTTGTTATGTAGTTCACTTGTAATTAGGATTAGGATTAAGAGATAATCCTATATCCTGGTTAGGGGCCAACTAGGCCCAAAATTAGACTTGGTTTGGGCTAAATTGAAGCCCAACAAGTCAACCGAAGGGTCTGGCTGTCACGCCCCCCGGATTTAATTCTCATTTAGGAGGTGTGAACCTAATTCAAACATTGATAATATTTAATTCAACAAACAATCCAGGATCCAATCACACATTTGAGGTCATTAAGAAAAACATTCAAGTCATTCACCTCTACAATCCACAATTCACAAAACTTGTACAGTCTATACTCATACATCATGTCACTAGATGATTCTTAAAATCCAAAAGCAACTTAACTAAACCATAACTATATCATAAATCTATAAGCCCAGTAATTAATGCAATCACAAAACCAACATGTATTACATGTTTAAATCAGTACACAGTTTAGACTTAACATTTTCAAAAATCCTGACGTAAGAGGTACTTATGAAATATTTACAAGATACATCAATCTAGATTTGTCATTGATATTTCATTACACCCAAAAAGAACTTATACAACATCAACCTATCAAGTACAAAATATTTACCCTAAAATCTTCTAGTCTTCCATTGCCTCAACCCAATTTACACATTTTAGTGAGCGATAAGCTATCTTGAAAAATTTATATAGCAACGGGGTGAGCATATAAAGCTCAGCAAATGACTAACATATCCATAGCAAAGAGGACAGTTTTCAAACAAATGAGGTATCAAAATACAAAGCAGAGTTACAGGATGAAACGGTAGCATGTTTTGTTTGAATGCAGAATTATAATATCATATCGTTCGAAGCACGTTTTATTTATACAATCGAGGAAAGGTAATTGGAGCATATCATTGGCATAAGGAGCATATCGATGACATATGATAGTTTTCAAGGTATAACAAAGACTTATAATATTTCAGAAATATATCAAAGAACAAAACATGAATAGAAGCTCAAATGTCACATGACGATGCATTCATTTCATTCTTATCCAAAGCATTATAGAAATATAGCCAAAGCTTTGGATATCATATCAAACACATAAAAGGTAAAGTGGGATCATAACATAATATGGTCCATCCATTTCTGAATGACCAACAAACATAAGTCTCCCACGTCTGGGAGCTCCATCCACCCACGTCTGAGTGAAGTCATAGGGGGCCGGCAGAGCATCGCGGGCTCTAAGCATAACTCCCTTTACCATTTCTGGCAAAGGTTCACATTTATCCCACAAACACCAGAGTACAAAGGGACAGTATGAATAATGAAATTAGCATATATTGGAAGCACATGCGGAACAATGAAATGTACATATGCCTTTCGAGTCAATACGATACAAACATAATCTTTCACAATGTATTCAGATTTGAAAGGAAACAAAAGCAAGAGCATACAAGGATTTCAAGAAACCATATATAGCTCAATTGAAATAAGAAAGTTAGATAAGTTCAATATCCAAAGAAATGAAACTGGAAGAGGCACATATCGAAAGCAAATGCGGAACAATTGGGATGCATGTGCCGAATCATTACGATGCAAACATGATCTTTAGATGATAGCTGCAGATGTACAAATAAATAAAGGACAAAAGTATACAGGAATTTAAGGTAATAATGTAAAGCTTAAATGAAGTAAGAGTTTTTGCCGAAATCGATTTCCAAAGAGAAGAAACAAGGAAAGCCGAAATCGACCAAAGCTCGATTCTGGCAGAATTTGATAGGAACATTGTATGAACTATTTGGATAACCAATTATGCTCCAATTTATACAAAATAGTTGTCATTAAAAAGCTTTGTCAATCTAGTTTTAGGCAAATCAAGTTTAACAAGAATTGGAATTTACAACAGGGAGTTACAGATAATTTCGTAGCGAAAGGTCTCAAAATATTACCTCTGTTTTACTGAATCCATAGGGTCGATGAAAGCAGATGTTTCAGTTAGCAATTGTACTCCAAAATTTTCAAATCAGGTATATACAGAAATCATTTTGAGTCTAGCTTCGAATAAATCATACTTTGTATGAATCTAAGTACACAGCAGAAAGTTATAAGTAGTTAAGCAACAAGAGGTCAGAAATTTCAGTCCCTGGTTTGCAGAATCTGTAGGGTTAATTTAAATAGAATTCTTAGTAGGCATTTAAACTCCAAATCATTCGATCTTAGTATCAAAATAAAGATATTTTTGTCTACTTTCAAATGGAATAGGTCTTGTCTAAATCAGAATTTATTACAAAATGCTATGACCGAAACATTGCATAGAGGTCAGATTACCGAAAAATTACAGATTCATAGCTTTATATCAAAACGAAAGAAGGTCTAGATCTCAGTTGAAATCTTTCAAATTTTGCAAAATAAAAATGGAAACAGAGATTAAGGTTACTGTGGGATGGGGATAGAACACTTGCCTTAAAATTATTTGAATCCCAAATGTGATAAAATTGATGAAAAACCTCAAGCTCTTCTTCTTCTTCTTCTTCTCTCAAACTCACTTTGGCTGCAACTCTTCAGATTTGTTTTCTTTAACCTTTCATCTAATTATTTAGGTTTTGGCTAATACAAAAGTTGCAAGGTGTCATGCATGCATGAAAGGGGCTAGGTGTCATCTTTAGAGCAAAGATAAGTGGCACCAACCTTAGGTTAGCTAGTGACACATGTCCACTATATATATATATATATATATATATATATATATAACTTAAATCTGAATCTTTCATAAATTATATCAAACTTCTAATATTTACTCTTAGGTCCCTAGCCATAAACTTTTAATATATTATCATTGAATATAAAATAATTATTAAATAATCCTTATTTTTACAAACAAACTTTTTACTAAATTTTTTTTTTTTTTTTTTAAATGGGGGATGTTACACTCTCCCCTCCTTCAAGAAAAATTTAGTCCTCTAAATTTATCATACCTCATTTGACAAAAAGATGAGGATAAGCTTTCATCATTTCTTCCTCAAGCTCCCAAGTTGTTTCCTCTCCAGAATGATATCTCCAGATCACTTTAACTAGAGAGATAACCCGATTCCTCAAGATCTTTTCTTTTTTATCAACAATCTAAGTGGGCTCTTCCACATAAGACAAGTCTTTATCAATCACCATTGGCTCATACTTAATGATATGAGAGGGATCAGGTATATACTTTTTGATCATTGAAACATGAAATATATCATGGATATGGCACAATGATGGTGGCAAGGCAATCCTGTAAGCGACAGAACCAACCCTCTCAAGAATCTCAAAAGGTCCAATAAATCTTGGGCTTAGCTTTCCTTTCTTCCCAAATCTTACAATGCCTTTAGAAGGGGAGACCTTCAGGAATACAAAATCCCCGATTTTAAACTCAATATTTCACCTTCAGGAATACATGTCGCCTATAGTCTCGCTTGGTTGCATTCGAAAAAGCTCAAAATCATGCAATAAAATGTTAAATTTCGAGTCTTTGACTCTACTAGTTCCCTCGTGCATGATTTTAAGTATTCGCCAAATGTCAAAAGTCGTTTCGCACGTAGAATTCCGATTGAACTCATTTTTGTCCAAGGCGCAAAATAAGGCATTCGTAGCCTTTGCGTTTAAAGAAAAATACTTCATCTCCAAATCCGACCATTCGTTCATCGGTTTAGAGGGAAGTTGAAAATCGTTTTCAACGATATTCCATAAATCCAAATTCATAGAAATCAAGAAAACTCTCATTCGAGTTTTCGAATAAGTGTAGTCCAATCCGTTAAACAACGGTGGACAAAAAAATGATAAGCCCTCTTGAAAGCCATGAAGAGCCAATTCTCTCGGGTGTAAATCCGAAATGAGAAAAACCGGGTTCTGATACCAATTGTTAGGATCAAGGGCACTAAGAGGGGGGGGGGTGAATTAGTGCAGCGAAAATCTTTCACTATTAAAATCGAAAGCTGCGTTCGTTTGATAAAAACGATTTCGATGTAAAAGCCGATTCTAAGATTACTTTAACTTAGGATTAAGCGAGATGACGTTAAAGTAAATCTACGAAGGCAGTTTGCAGTTTATGATGAAAATCAGAATGCATGCGCAAACTGAAATGCGACGTTTGTACGATAAAACCGGTTTACGTCGAAATGCCAATTTTGAAGATACTGAACTTTGAGATACGTTTTATAAAAGCGCAGAAGGCAGTTTGCAGTTATGATTGAAATCAAAACGTAAACGTAAACTGAAATGTAATGATCATACGAAAAAGCCGATTTACGTCTAAACGCAGATTCGGAAAGCTCTGAACTTAGAAACTCGTTCGTAAAAGCGCAGAAGGCAGTAGCTATTTAGGAGGTTTGCAGTAAAGATAAAATGCTCAAAGTAAATGCAAACCGAGATTTAGAGTGGTTCGGTCAATCTTGACCTACTCCACTTTTGGCTTCCTCCACCGACGAGGTCACCGACGTCAACTAGAGGCCTTCCTTCAATAGGCGAAGGCCAACCACCCTTTTACAGTTTCACTCCTTTTGACGGGCTTAGGAGACAACCCTTACAGAAATTTTCTCTCCTCTCTTTACAACTCAAAACTTTGAAGAACAGAGGGAGAAGAACTTTTGGCCTTTACACCAATTTTGAGATCTAAGAATCACAGAAAGGATCAAGATTTTGGTGTAAGTTTATGCCCTTTCAGTGTTGAATGGGTGGGGTATTTATAGGCCCCAACCCAGTTCAAATTTGGAGCTCATAACTGTCAATTCCCGGAATTCCGGGATGAGGCGGTTGCACCTCCTGACTAGGGCGGTTGCACCGCCTGGCAGAGCTCGAAGACTGAGCCTCTAGGCGGTGCCACCTCTGTCAGGGGCGGTTGCACCTCTCTGCCAGAGCTCGAGGACCGAGCTTAGGCGGTTGCACCTCTGACTGGGGCGGTTGCACCGCCTGCCAAAGCTCGAAGACTGAGCATAGGCGGTGCTACCTCCTGTCAGGAGAGGTTACACCGCCCAGTCTCGCTCGGAGATTGAGCCCAGGCGGTGCTACCTCTTGGCTGGGGCGGTTGCACCGCTCAATCTCCCTGGGAGACTTAGCCCAGGCGGTGCTACCTCCTGGCTTGGGCGGTTGCACCTCCCACAGCAATCAGGTTCCGAATGGGTAGATACATTCAGGTTTCATGGGCCCAATTGCCCCAAGATTAAGCTAATGGGATCACCTCCCATTTCCAACTTAATCATTGTGCTAACTACGATAAATCCTAAGACAATTTCTGCAGCTTGCTCCGGTGCATCAATCGCTTCTTCCGACGAGTTTCTGGCGAACTTCCGTCGATCATCCGATGAACCCTCG
The DNA here is from genome assembly GCF_036884655.1 of Musa acuminata AAA Group. Classification (NCBI taxonomy): domain Eukaryota; kingdom Viridiplantae; phylum Streptophyta; class Magnoliopsida; order Zingiberales; family Musaceae; genus Musa; species Musa acuminata. The sequence goes on along the minus strand of NC_088328.1, from coordinate 8,220,517 downwards.
GTGATGCTCCTGCGGACTTCCGGCAAACTCCTGGACTTGCGACGATCCACTTGGCGAGTTCCGACGAGCTTCTTTTGGCAAGCTTATGGACTTCTCGGATTTGTTCCCGCGGAACTTCCGACGACTATTCGAACTTCCGTCGAACTCTCGAACTCCCAACGTGATTATTGTCTTGACTCCGGCGCAACTCCTGCTGCATGTCTTTTTTCCTTCGTAGTTAATCCTGCACACTTAAAACAAAACTTCGATCGAGACAATTAATCCTAAGCAATTAACCAAGTTGTCCGGCATGTCATTGGTCCCTCGACGCTTCGTTCGATTCTTCGGCGCATCGTCCTTTCCTGCAGCCTTTTGCCCAATCGGCCAGTTTACTCCGCAACTCTGATATGCTTGGCACAATACCCGCTCTTCTTGGCCCGATGCCCGAGTGCACGACTCGAAGCCTTCTGTCGATATGTCGACCGATCCACCGGCCCGACATCCAATCTTCTGACATGTTCCTCCGGCACAACATGATTTTCTGCTTTAATTGTGTCATCCTGATCGAAGCATCCTGCGTCACTCAAAACGCAGATTAAATCATAAACATATATCAAGTAGTTTCATCATCAAAATATGAGATTCAACAATCTCCCCTTTTTTGATGATGACAACTACTTGATGACGGAGTTAACCTTAACTCCCGGAGTTTAAACAAACTCCCCCTATCAATATGCCATATTGATAGAATTTTGAATTCAAACTAAATTCAAGTCATTGCAATATTCATCATGAATACTTGCAACACATCATCATGAACTTATGCATAAACTTATGCATAGCATGTCATGTCATCAACATACTTCTCCCCCTTTGTCATCAACAAAAAGGAGAAGTACCACAATCAAGTGTTTGTGATATTGGTTCAACTCATTGCATGAAAAACATAATATCAAGTTTTATCATAATGCAAGTTTGCTATTATCAAATATCAACATGTAAAATTACGATGTAAGCTTTTGATATCATAATGCAAACATTTCAAGTGTTTATCAATTGTAGCATTTCATCACATGGTAAGATATCAACGCATAAAATTACGATACAAGTTCTTGATATCTTAACGCATGATGCAAACATGGCATAATGCAAGTTTGGCAATCGTAGCATCAATTCATATATCTCTTGATGATGCAAGCATTACAAATATGGCAATCATATCAATTCATATATCTCTTGATGATGCAAGCATAGCATCAGTGTTCATAGCATCAATTCATATATTTCTCCCCCTTTGTCATCAACAAAACGGAGAACGATATAAGCAAATTTTAAGCATAAGTGCTTGTAATTATTCATGTCATAACTAGGTTCATGTCATTTTCCAACAGTGAGTGATAGGATATCAATTATACAAACATCAAGGAAAACATGACATGGAGATAGCTTTGAAAACTTCTTCCGTTTTTTATCTGTTATTATCTTTTTGCATGAAGGAGGAAGACTATTTGTGATACATGCTATTTGTGAGTTTACTTCGAGTGAAGTTAGAATCGATGAGAGATTAAATCATGCTTCATTTTTACAAGTATCAAGATATGTATGTGAACCAAATCCTTGCAAGTAAAAACACTTTTATCCATATTCATCAAATCCATTTCTAAAAAGAGAATATTTTTCACATGATATGTGTATGAGAGATGTATTTGCTAGTTGATTACATATGTAAAAAATCAATGATATGAACTAAACTTGATATGACATATGCTTGTTAAGTTCGGAAGAGAGTAAACTTGATAGGTTAGGATCAAGAGAATCCGAAAATGAAATTTGACTCTTCCTTGCATTCGGACAAGGTTTTGCTATAGATATTCAATTACAATCATGAAGGTAAAGCATGCTTGTTATCATGGAAGTTTTGTATTCAAGCACATAATTTCCAACATGTAATTGTGTAAAATCATTATGGCAATCGAGTGACTTGATCATTCAATCAAGAAAGTCCGAAAATTAATTTTAACAAGTTCAATCATTCGGACATATTTTTGCCATAGTTTTTCAAATACAATCATGAAGATAAGACATGCTCATCATCATGGTAGTACGATAGCAAGTTTACAATATACAAGCTAGCAAAAATTTTTTAACATTTTAAGACAGGCAAGCTAGCAATTTTCTCTTTGAGATATGCACATTAGCAACTCTTTCTCTCCCTATGTCATTGGCAAAAAGAAGGGAAGACCCTTTACATTAATTTCTAAATCATGATAAAGGTAGGTTTCAATCTTATTTGTGCATTATTATATTTTTAAATTCGAACATGCACAATTTCAAAAACCTTATATTTCATTCATGCATGATACTGAAAAAATCAATCAATATTATGAGCATATCATACATGATACTTAAATTTTTAACTATTTATCAACATTTTGATCATGATACCAAACATTCATCATTTACAGTATTCATGACATTAAATCAACATACATCATTTTAGTAACAACTCATAGCATTTTAAATCATGATTTACATCATATGCAATACATCACATCATAATTAAAAAGCTCAAGTATTGCATGCATCATTGCAAATCATAAATGCTTCATATCATGATGGTATCAATTTTGTTAAATTATATCCTACCATGCATGATCATAACCTTTCATTTGTATACATCAAAATAAATTAATGAATATTTCATGTATTCAAATCATCACATAAGGAATATGAAGAAGAAAATAATTGGGTGATGAGATAAACCTTTCATGAATACAAAGAATTGCATAAAAATCATATCATGAATATAAGGAATACAGGTCACAAATTTTCAAGAGAAAAATCATCATTCATATTCAATTCATTCAATTTGACAAATCATGATCATGATTTTGATAAAACTCATTTCAAATTTAAATCATCAAAATCATTTTTATGGCTCACAAAATTTATAACATAAATAGATTCATGATTTCATTGATAATATATTTTTCCCCCTTTTTTAAGTGTTTCATCTTAAGTGATCGAGTTCATGTTAGCATGCCTTTTCATTTATGTCAAATCAAAACATGCATCAATTTTTAAAGCCACTATTATTATCATGAAAATCGATAATCCATAATTATCAAGAATCATCATTCATAATTTCAAAAATATCATAACTTCAAATTAAACATGATTTAATATACTCAAAATCGAGAAATAACAATGGACATCACCAAGATACACATTATTACTTCTTAACCATGATTTCATATTTTCAATCAAAATCATTTTGTTTGTTTATCATAAAATATGCAATATTATCATTTTCGAAATTACTAGCATGATCATAATAATAATTTTTTTTTTAAACATTAATTCTAAAATAATTTCAAAATAATTAAAGAGAGTTGAGTTACTTAACTTGTAGTCGAAACCTGTCAAAGCTCAATTCGCCGTTTCACCTTTGGAAGTTCTTGATTCATCCTTGGTTGCCTTCCTCTTCTTTGGCCTCTTCCTTCGTTCAAGTTCATTGTCTATTTTAGATTTTTGTTTAATAAACTTATTAAGATTTAGTGTTCGAAGTTCAATTTCATCATTGTCCTCATCACTTGAGTCATCGCTCAAGTGGTATTCATTTGTCCGGAGTTCCAAATCCTTCCTGTTCTTTGGAAGGTGATTTTGTTCATCATGTTCATCATGTGCATTATGCACCATTTCATATGTCATCAACGAACCAATTAGTTCTTCAAGTGGTAAGTTGTTTAGGTTTTTAGCTTCTTGTATTGCAGTTACTTTTGAATCCCACTTCTTAGAAAGAGAACGCAAAATCTTGTTTACGAGTTCAAAATCCGAAAAACATTTTCCAAGAGCTTTTTAACTATTGACGACATCCGTGAAACGGGTGTACATGTCGCCTATAGTCTCGCTTGGTTGCATTCGAAAAAGCTCAAAATCATGCAATAAAATGTTAACTTTTGAGTCTTTGACTCTACTAGTTCCCTCGTGCGTGATTTCAAGTGTTCGCCAAATGTCAAAATCCGTTTCGCACGTAGAAATCCGATTGAACTCATTTTTGTCCAAGGCGCAAAATAAGGCATTTATAGCCTTTGCGTTTAAAGAAAAATACTTCTTCTCCAAATCCGACCATTCGTTCATTGGTTTAGAGGGAAGTTGAAAATCATTTTCAACGATATTCCATAAATCATGATGGTATCAATTTTGTCAAATTATATCTTACCATGCATGATCATAACTTTTGCATTTTCATCAAATTTTTTATTTTTTTTTAACATGTAATTTTCAAGAAAGTTAATTCTATATTAAAAAGAAAATGTATTATGAAGAGCATCATGTAATTTCGAAATAATTCCAGAGAGTTGAGTTACTTACCTTGTAGTCGAAGCCCGTCAAAGCCCAATTCACCGTTTCACCTTTGGAAGTTCTTGATTCATCCTTGGTTGCCTTCCTCTTCTTTGGCCTCTTCCTTCGTTCAAGTTCATTGTCTATTTTAGATTTTTGTTTCATAAACTTATTAAGATTTAGTGTTCGAAGTTCAAGTTCATCAGTGTCCTTATCACTTGAGTCATCGCTCAAGTGGTATTCATTTGTCCAGAGTTCCAAATCCTTCCTGTTCTTTGGAAGGTGATTTTGTTCATCATGTGCATTATACACCATTTCATATGTCATCAACGAACCAATTAGTTCTTCATGTGCATTATGAGTTCAAATTTCGAAAAATATTTTCCAAGAGCTCTTAAACTATTGATGACATCCATGAAACGGGTGTACATGTCGCCTATAGTCTCGCTTGGTTGCATTCGAAAAAGCTCAAAATCATGCAATAAAATGTTAAATTTCGAGTCTTTGACTCTACTAGTTCCCTCGTGCATGATTTTAAGTATTCGCCAAATGTCAAAAGTCGTTTCGCACGTAGAATTCCGATTGAACTCATTTTTGTCCAAGGCGCAAAATAAGGCATTCGTAGCCTTTGCGTTTAAAGAAAAATACTTCATCTCCAAATCCGACCATTCGTTCATCGGTTTAGAGGGAAGTTGAAAATCGTTTTCAACGATATTCCATAAATCCAAATTCATAGAAATCAAGAAAACTCTCATTCGAGTTTTCGAATAAGTGTAGTCCAATCCGTTAAACAACGGTGGACAAAAAACCGATAAGCCCTCTTGAAAGCCATGAAGAGCCATTTCTCTCGGGTGTAAATCCGAAATAAGAAAAACCGGGTTCTGATACCAATTGTTAGGATCAAGAGCACTAAGAGGGGGGGGGGGGGGTGAATTAGTGCAGCGAAAATCTTTCACTATTAAAATCGAAAGCTGCGTTCGTTTGATAAAAACGATTTCGATGTAAAAGCCGATTCTAAGATTACTTTAACTTAGGATTAAGCGAGATGACGTTAAAGTAAATCTATGAAGGCAGTTTGCAGTTTATAATGAAAAACAGAATGCATGCGCAAACTGAAATGCGACGTTTGTACGATAAAACCGGTTTACGTCGAAATGCCAATTTTGAAGATACTGAACTTTGAGATACGTTTTATAAAAGCGCAGAAGGCAGTTTGCAGTTATGATTGAAATCAAAACGTAAACGTAAACTGAAATGTAATGATCATACGAAAAAGCCGATTTACGTCTAAACGCAGATTCGGAAAGCTCTGAACTTAGAAACTCGTTCGTAAAAGCGCAGAAGGCAGTAGCTATTTAGGAGGTTTGCAGTAAAGATAAAATGCTCAAAGTAAATGCAAACCGAGATTTAGAGTGGTTCGGTCACTCTTGACCTACTCCACTTTTGGCTTCCTCCATCGACGAGGTCACCGACGTCAACTAGAGGCCTTCCTTCAATAGGCGAAGGCCAACCACCCTTTTACAGTTTCACTCCTTTTGACGGGCTTAGGAGACAACCCTTACAGAAATTTTCTCTCCTCTCTTTACAACTCAAAACTTTGAAGAACAGAGGGAGAAGAACTTTTGGCCTTTACAACAATTTTGAGCTCTAAGAATCACAGAAAGGATCAAGATTTCGGTGTAAGTTCATGCCCTTTCAGTGCTGAATGGGTGGGGTATTTATAGGCCCCAACCCAGTTCAAATTTGGAGCTAAAAATTGTCAATTCTTGGAATTCCGGGATCAGGCGGTTGCACCTCCTGACTGGGGCGGTTGCTCCGCTTGGCAAAGCTCGAAGACTGAGCCTCTAGGCGGTGGCACCTCTGTCAGGGGCGGTTGCACCTCTCTGCAAGAGCTCGAAGGCCGAGCTTAGGCGGTTGCACCTCCTGACTGGGGCGGTTGCACCACCTGCCAGAGCTCGAAGACTGAGCTCAAGCGGTGCTACCTCCTGTCAGGAGAGGTTGCACCGCCCAGTCTCGCTCGGAGACTGAGCCCAGCCGGTGCTACCTCCTGGCTGGGGCGGTTGCACCACCCAGTCTCCCTGGGAGACTTAGCCCAAGCGGTGCTACCTCCTGGCTTGGGCGGTTGCACCTCCCACAGCAATCAGGGTCCGAATGGGTAGATTCATTCGGCCCAATTTGGGTTTTTCAGGGGCCCAATTGCCCCCAGATTAAGCTAATGGGATCACCTCCCATTTCCAACTTAATTATTGTGCTACCTACGATAAATCCTAGGACAATTTCAGCAGCTTGCTCCGGTGCGTCAATCGCTTCTTCCGGCGAGTTTCCGGCGAACATTCGTCGATCATCCGATGAACCCTCGGTGATGCTCCTGCGGACTTCCGGCAAACTCCTGGACGTGCGACGATCCACTTGGCGAGTTCCAACGAGCTTCTTTTGGCAAGCTTATGGACTTCTCGGATTTGTTCCCGCAGAACCTCCGACGACTGTCCGAACTTCCGTCGAACTCCCAACGTGATCATTGTCTTGACTCCGGCGCAACTCTTGCTGCATGTCTTTCTTCCATCATAGTTAATCCTGCACACTTAAAATAAAACTTCGATCGAGATGATTAATCCTAAGCAATTAACCAAGTTGTCCGGCATGTCATTGGTCCCTCGACGCTTCGTCCGATTCTTCGGCGCATCGTCCTTTCCTGCAGCCTATTGCCCAATCGGCCAGTTGACTCCGTAACTCCGATATGCTTGGCACAATACCCGCTCTTCTTGGCCCGATGCCCGAGTCCACGTCCCGGAGCCTTCTGTCGATACGTCGACTGATCCACCGGCCCGACGTCCAATCTTCTGACATGTTCCTCCGGCACAACATGATTTTCTGCTTTAATTGTGTCATCCTGATCGAAGCATCCTGCGTCACTCAAAACGCAGATTAAATCATAAACATATATCAAGTAGTTTCATCATCAAAATACGAGATTCAACAAATAAGAGAGATATCTTTATCCCATTCACCTTTCCAATCCATAACATAGGCTCGAAGCAAATCCTCAAGTGTTTGAATGGTTCTTTTTGATTGACCATCAGTTTGAGGGTGATAAGTAGTGCTAAACTTGAATTTAGTTCCATTAGATTCCTGTAACCTTCTCCAAAATCTAGATAGAAATCTGGAGTCTCTGTTAGAGATTATCTCCTTTGGAACACCATGAAGTCTTACTATTTCATTTATATATAAATCTGCAAGCCTATCAAGAGAATAAGTCATATTGATCAGTAGAAAATGTGCAGATTTCGTTAACCTATCAATGATAACCCAAATAGCATCATGCTTTCTAGAAGTTCGGGGTAGTCCTGAAATAAAGTCCATGGTAATATATTCCCATTTCCATTCAGGAATATCTAAAGGTTGCAACAAACCTCCAGGTCTTTGGTGTTCTGCTTTGATTTGCTGACAAGTCAAACACTTTGAAACATATATTGCAATCTCCTTTCTTCATGCCTTCCCACCAATAATGACTTTGGAGATCTCTATACATGTTAGTGCTACCAAGATGCATGGTGTACTTTGAATTATGACCATCCCTCAGGATTTGATCTTTGATATCTAAGTCATTTGGAACACATATTCTATCCTTAAATCTCAATAGGCCATCCTCTGAAACTCAAAAATTCACTTTCAATCCCTTTTCTACTTCATTCCTTAAGCAGATCAAGCGTCGATCTTGTAGTTATCCTCCTTTAATTTGTTGAATGAGATCAGATTGCACTTGGATGGAGGCCATTAATATCATTGAGTCTTGCCCTTTTCTCATAACATTTGAATCATAATTCTCTTCTAATAACTTCAATTGCTTCACAACCAAAGTCGCCATAAAACTTGTAGATTTTCTACTAAGGGCATCTGCTACAACATTAGCTTTACCCGGGTGATAACGAATGATACAATCATAATCCTTTAGAAGTTCTATCCATCTCCGTTGTCTCATGTTTAACTCTTTTTGAATAAAAATATACTTTAAACTCTTATGATCAGTAAAGATTTCAAATGTTCGTCCATACAAGTAATGCCTCCAAATCTTTAGAGCAAAAACAATTGCTGCCAATTCCAAATCATGAGTTGGATAATTCAGTTCATAACTCTTTAGTTGTCTAGAAGCATAAGCAATCACTTTCCCTTGCATCAAAACACATCCAAGGCCCGTTCTTGAGGCATCAGTGTAAACCATAAATCCCTCATCACCACTTGGAATAGTGAGAATAGGGGCACTAGTCAATCTCCTTTTTAACTCTTGAAAACTTTGCTCACAATCATCACCCCATACAAATTTCACATTCTTTTGAGTGAGTTTGGTAAGAGGTTGAGCGATTCGAGAAAATCCCTCCATAAATCTCCTATAATAACCTGCCATGCCCAAGAAGCTTCTAACTTCTATCACGTTTGTTGGTACTTCCTACTTAACAACAGCTTCCACTTTCTTTGGATCAACAGATATACCCTTCCCTGAAATCACATGGCCTAAGAAAGCAATTTTATTCAACCAAAATCCACATTTGCTGATCTTTGCATACAACTTCTTTTCTCTTAGTATGGATAATATATTTCTCAAGTGTTCCTCATGCTCCTGATTACTCCTTGAATATACTAATATGTCATCAATGAATACAATCACACAATCGTCCAAGAATGGCTGAAATATCCTATTCATCAGTTCCATAAAAGCTACAGGGGCATTAGTTAAACCAAAAGGCATCACTAAGAATTCATAGTGACCATATCGAGTTCTAAAAGCTGTTTTTGGAATATCCTCCTTCATGATCTTCAACTGATAGTAACCTGACCTTAAATCAATCTTGGAGAATACTTGTGCACCCTGCAATTGATCAAACAAATCATCAATTCTGGATAGGGGATACTTGTTTTTGATGGTCACCTGATTCAATTGTCTATAATCAATACAAAGCCTTAACGTTCCATCCTTCTTCTTAACTAATAGCACCGGAGCACCCCATGGTGAAACACTGGGTCGAATGAAACCCTTATCTAATAGTTCTTGTAGTTGCTTTTTCAATTCCTCTAGCTCGAGTGGTGCCATTCTATAAGGAGGCTTAGATATTAGGGTTGTCCCAGGGACCAAATCAATAGTAAATTCACCCTCTCTATCTGGAGATAAACCAGGCAAATCATCTGGAAATACATCAGGGAACTCTTTGACCACTGTAATTTCATTTAGGTGAGTTTCTTGATTTGAATGCTCCTTTACACACACCATATAACAAAAACAACCCTTCTGCATAAAATGATAAGCTTGAAGTGCTGATATCAAGCAAGGAGGCAAATCATGCCTAATACCCTCAAAGTAAAATATAGGCTGATCTGGTATGCAGAAAGTAATTATTTTTGTATAGCAATCAACACTAGCATGATAGGAAGATAGCCAATCCATGCCAAGTATAATATCAAAACCCTGGATCTCTAGGAGAATCAAATCAGCAAGAAGTTCACATTCTCCGATAGAAATCAAACAAGATGGATAAACCAAGTTTGTTGTCAAAGAATCCCCAACAGCAGTAGTTACATATAACATATAATCCAAGGGTCTAGGTTCAATGCCCAAGTAATAAGCAAAGTGTTGTGAAACAAAAGAAAAGTTGGAACCAGGATCAAACAAAACTTTTGCATTTCTTTTAGAAACATGAAGAATACCTTCAACCACTGATTTAGAGGCTCTGGAATCTTGTTCAGTAATAGCATATACTATAGCATGGGCTGTTGACTTAGGAGGCAGTGGCTCTTTCTTCTTGTTCAGTGGGCAATCTCTTACTTGATGATTTAATTTCCCGCAAGCAAAACAAGCTCCAGTCGTCCAAAAACATTGACTTGTTTCATGATTTAATCCACATTTAGCGCATGAATGAGTCCTCTGTGGTGGTTTTTCTTTCTCAAATCTAGACATCTTGACCCTCTTATAACTTGTTTCAGATTCATTGCCTCTCTTACTTTTGCTGATAAACTTCTTATCTTTCTTGTCCCTGATTTCTTGAATTTCCTCCAAGTCTCTTTCAATTATCAAAGCCCTTTCGACCACATCGGCATAAGCTTGGAATTTTAATGCTGATATTCGACTTCTTATAGCTGGCCTTAGACCCCTTTCAAATTTCTTTGCTTTTCTAATTTCATCATCAGTTATATGAGTGGCAAATCTAGAGAGCTCAGTGAATTTGGATTCATACTTTGCAACCGTCAAATTTCCCTGGATAAGATCCAAGAACTCCAATTCTTTCTGCTCTCTAATACAATCTGGAAAATATTTATCGTTGAACTTTTCTATGAATGTCTTCTATGTGATTGGCTCATGTTTGATTTCAGAAATCCTTTTAATCATTCTCCACCAGTGCTCGGCCTCTCCTTCCAACATGAAGGCTGCAAGAGAAACCTTTTGGTCTTCAGGGCAATTTAAGACATCAAATATTTTTTCTATCTGCATCATCCATTGTTCTGCTGTCATTGGATCAGGCTCACCACTAAAACTAGGAGGACTAAGCTTCTTAAACTGTTCAATTCCCAACCCAGTATGGTTTGATGCCCCCGTTCTATTATTTCCTCCTTGTTGGACTTGTTGTTGCATCACTTGTGTCATAGTCTCCAGAGTTCTTAGAATTCCACTTAATTGATCAGTAGTAGATGCAATAGGAGAACCAGATGTCCTCGTCATCCTCGCTTCCTAAAAACAACAAAAGAGAAATTTTTTTTTTTGATCAATCTCTGAATAAAATTCACTAAACCACCAAATTCTTTTTGTGCATCTAGCATATCAAAATAATAATAATAATAATAATAATAATCTTAGTGATCCTCAAATCATGCTCTGATACCACTCTGTCACGCCCCCCGGATTTAATTCTCATTTAGGAGGTGTGTGTTGAATCTCGTATTTTGATGATGAAACTACTTGATATATGTTTATGATTTAATCTATGTTTTGGGTGACGCAGGATGCCTCGATCAGGATGAGACAATTAAAGCAGGAAAATCATGTTGTGCAGGAGGAACATGTCAGAAGATTGGACGTCGGGCCGGTGGATCGGTTGACGTATCGACAGAAGGCTTCGGGCCGTGGACTCGGGCATCGGGCCAAGAAGAGCGGGTATTGTGCCAAGGATATTGGGGTTGCGGAGCGAACTGGCCGATTCGGCAATAGGCTGCAGGAAAGGACGATGCGTCGAAGAATCGGACGAAGCGTCGAGGGACCAATGACATGCCGGACAACTTGGTTAATTGCTTAGGATTAATTGTCTCGATTGAAGTTTTGTTTACATGTGCAGGATTAACTACGATGAAAGTAAGACATGCAGTAGGAGTTACGCTGGAGTCAAGACAATGATCACGTTGGGAGTTCGAGAGTTCGACGGAAGTTCGGACAGTCGTCCGGGTTCTGCGGGAACAAATCCGAGAAGTGCATAAGCTTGCCAAAGAAGCTCGTCGGAACTCACCAAGTATATCGTCGCAAGTCCAGGAGTTTGCCGAAAGTCCGCAGGAGCATCACCGAGGGTTCATCGGATGATCAACGGAAGTTCGCCGGAAACTCGTTGGAAAAAGCGATTGACGCACCGGAGCAAGCTGCAGAAATTGTCTTAGGATTTATCGTAGTTAGCACAATGATTAAGTTGGAAATGGGAGGTGATCCCATTAGCTTAATCTTGGGGCAATTGGGCCCCTGAAAAACCCAAATTGCGCCGAATGGATCTACCTATTCGGACCCTGATTGCTGTGGGAGGTGCAACCGCCCAAGCCAGGAGGTAGCACCGCCTAGGCTATGTCTATGTAAAAGCCAGGAGGTAGCACAGCAAGTTGGAAAGCTGCGTTCGTTTGATAAAAACGATTTCGATGTAAAAGCCGATTCTAAGATTACTTTAACTTAAGATTAAGCGAGATGATGTTAAAGTAAATATACGAAGGCAGTTTACAGTTTATGATGAAAATCAGAATGCAAGCGCAAACTGAAATGCGACGTTCGTACGATAAAATCGGTTTACGTCTAAATGCCAATTTTGAATATACTGAACTTTGAGATACGTTTTATAAGTGTGCAGAAGGCAGTTTGCAGTTATGATTGAAATCAAAATGTAAACGTAAACTGAAATGTACTGATCGTACGAAAAAGCCGATTTATGTCTAAACGCAGATTCGGAAAGCTCTGAACTTAGAAACTCGTTCGTAAACGAGCAGAAGGCAGTAGCTATTTAGGAGGTTTGCAGTAAAGATAAAATGCTCAAAGTAAATGCAAACCGAGATTTAGAGTGGTTCAGTCAATCTTGACCTACTCCACTTTTGGCTTCCTCCACCGACGAGATCACCGACGTCAACTAGAGGCCTTCCTACAATAGGCGAAGGCCAACCACCCTTTTACAGTTTCACTCCTTTTGACGGGCTTAGGAGACAACCCTTACAGAAATTTTCTCTCCTCTGTTTACAACTCAGAACTTGGAAGAACAGAGGGAGAAGAACTTTTGGCCTTTACAACAATTTTGAGCTCTAAGAATCACAGAAAGGATCAAGATTTCAGTGTAAGTTCATGCCCTTTCAGTGCTGAATGTGTAACACCCCTCATTTCCGAATTTTCGTATAAATTTCTAGTGATAATGTAATTATCTATTTTAAATTGACAAAAGAAATAGAGTATGAATCAGAGGTAACTTATTTTTAAGATTTGGGAGATTTGTTCAAAAAAGAATCTGAGGACCTATATGTAAACCCTGAGGACCTAATCGTGAATATAATAAAAATAAGGACTAAACTGCAAAATGCACAAAATAACAAATCCCACCGCTTAAGCCTCTCTGCCTTCGTTCTTAAGGAACCAGAGAAGGCAGCTGCTGTGTGGAAGAACAGAGAAAGAAAGAAAGAAGAAGAGAAAAACAAAGGGGAAGAAGAAGAAGAAAAATTGGGGCTTTGAGGTTTCTTACTCAATCTTCTCAATTGGGGGTCAAAATTCTCAAAGGCAAGTGTTCTAACCCTATCCTACAGAAATATTAGTCTCTGTTCTTATGTTGATTCAAAATAATATGAAGGATTTCTATTTAGAAACTGATATGTCTCTCTTTGAACATAGAACCATGGATTCTGAAATTTTTCGGTAAACTGACCCCTATATACGGTTCCAGCTATAATTTTTAGTACGAAATGTAGATTTGAGCAGGCCTAGTTTGTTTGAAATTAGACTCTTATATCTTTCTTTTGATACAAATTTTGAAGATTTTGAATACCGAATACTTACCCAAATGTCTGTTTCAAACGAGCCAATAGATGCTGCAAAACAGGGATCAAAATTTCTGACCTTTCGGTACTAAAATACCTATAAGTTCCTGTGGGAAATTCTGATTTGTACAAAACTGACTTCATTCGAAACTAGACTTGTAAAACTTTCTTTTGACACATAGAGTGATAAATTTGGAATTCATATGCCTATCCTGTTATCTGTTGAACCCGACCCTATGAATTCTACAGAACAGTGATTTTGTTTTGACCTTTGATTACAAAATCCATGGTAACTCCGTGTTGGAAACCCTGTTTCATATGAAATTTGTTCCATCAGAATATAGATTGACATATTGTTCGACCATAGCTTTCTTGAGGGTATTGGAGCATAATTGACAATCTGAAATAATTGTTCAATGTACCTTTTGATTTCTGCCAGAAATCGAACTTGGATCGATTTCGCATCTCTTGTTTTCATTCGCTTGGGAATATATTTCATTCAGTTTCCTTCACTCAATTGAGGCTTATATTAATGCTTGAATTCTCATTTGCTCTTGTCTATAAACTATTTCCATTCTTGAACATATTGTGTAACTTTTATGCTATATCACACTGACTCGTAAAGGCACATGTACGTTTTGTTGTTCCGCGTGTGCTTCCGATATGTGCTATTTATTGTTCATACTGCCTTTTGTACTCTGGTATTTGTGGGATTATCTGGACCTTTGCCAGAAATGGTAAAGGGTATGTGCATAGAGCCTGAGATGCTCTGCCGGCCCCCCTTTGACTTCACCTAGACGTGGGTGGATGGAGCTCCCAGACGTGGGAGAATTCTGTCTGGTGGTCATTCAGAAATGGATGATTCACATTCTGTCTGCGGTCCCACTGCACCTTCTTTATGTTTGATATGATATCCAGAGCTTTGGTTATATGTTTCTGTACATGCTTTGGATAAGAATTATATGAATGCAATGTCAAATACGACGTTTGAGCTTCTGTTTGGTATTTGCTATTGATATGCTCCGAAATGTTTCATACGCCGTTGATATGCTTTGGAACATTTTATACGCCACTGATAAGCTCCGAAACGTTTCATTTGTTGTTGTTATACTCTGAAACGTTTCATTCGTTGTTGATATACTCCGAAAGATTTCATCTGTTATTGGCATGCTCCGAAATGTTCCATATGCCGTTGATATGCTCCGGAACATTTTATACTCTATTGATATGCTCCAATTACTCTATGATCTGTCTGTTAAGAACCAAAAATGTCGATTGAAATGATATGTGTGATTCTAAACCTAATGAGATTGGGTTTATGGATTCTTATATTCTGCCTTTCATTATGAAACCTTATTTGTTTGGAAATTTCCCTCTTTTACCATGGATATGTTAGTCACTTGCTGAGCTCTATATGCTCACCTCGTTGTTGTATAAATTTTTCAGGATAGCCTGTCGCTCGCTTAAATGATTAAGATTGGGCTGAGGCAGTGGAGAGCTAAAAGACTTTGGGCAGATCTTTAATAGTATATATGTTTTTGTTGTATAAGTACACTCTGCATCTAATGAAATGTTGACGATGAATCTAACCTTGTGGATTTTGTATAAGTTTAAAAGACTCCTTTTGATGTCTAGGATTTTGGAATGTTAAGTTAAATTCGTGTAATGATATGAACTTATGGTAAATGTTGGTTTTGTGATTGTATAGACTCCCATACTGGTGAATTTATGTCGTAGTTATTATTTTGGTGAGTTGGGTTCAGATTTTATGAATCATCGAATGATATGTTGTATGTTTATGAACTGCACAGGGTTTATAAATTTGTAGATTATAGAGGTGAAATTTTGATCTGAATGTTTTCTTAGTGACCTCAAATGTGTGATTGGATCCTGGATGGATTGGTTTTTGATGAAAATTTTAAAATCATGGATATTTTTTTGAGGGACGTGACAGAATGGGTGGGGTCTTTCTAGGCCCCAACCCAGTTCAAATTTGGAGCTCAAAACTGTCAATTCCCGGAATTTCGGGATCAGGTGGTTGCACCTCCTGACTGGAGCGGTTGCACTGCTTGGTAGAGCTCGAAGACTGAGCCTCTGGGCGGTGCCACCTTTGTCAGGGGCGGTTGCACGTCTCTGCTAGAGCTCGAAGACCGAGCTCAGGCGATTGCACCTCCTGACTGGGGCGGTTGCACTGCCTGCCAGAGCTCGAAGACTAAGCTCAAGCGGTGCTAACTCCTGTCAGGGGAGGTTGCACCGCCAAGTCTCGCTCGGAGACTGAGCCCAAGCGGTGCTACCTCCTGGCTGGGGCGGTTGCACCGCCCAGTCTCACTCGGAGACATAGCCTAGGCGGTGCTACCTCCTGGCTTGGGCGGTTGCACCTCCCACAGCAATCAAGGTCCGAATAGGTAGATCCATTCGACGCAATTTGGGTTTTTCAGGGGCCCAATTGCCCCAAGATTAAGCTAATGGGATCACCTCTCATTTCCAACTTAATCATTGTGCTAACTACGATAAATCCTAAGACAATTTCTGCAGCTTGCTCCGGTGCGTCAATCGCTTCTTCCAACGAGTTTCCGGCGAACTTCCGTTGATCATCCGATGAACCCTCGGTGATGCTCCTGCGAACTTTCGGCAAACTCCTGGACTTGTGACGATATACTTGGTGAGTTCCGACGAGCTTCTTTGGCAAGCTTAAGGACTTCTCGGATTTGTTCCCGCAGAACCCCGACGACTGTCCGAACTTCCGTCGAACTCTCGAACTCCCAACGTGATCATTGTCTTGACTCCAGCGCAACTCCTACTGCATGTCTTACTTTCATCGTAGTTAATCCTGCACATGTAAACAAAACTTCAATCTGTAATATCCCTCACTTTTGAAAATTATTAATAAAGATTTATTTATAAATCGGGGGACCTATATGTAAATATGAAAATTTCAAGGACTAAATTGCTAAGTTGTAAAATGAAAAGAAAATAAAGAAAACCGAAAATTTCGGTTTTATCCCACCGCCTCCCACGCTCTCTCTGTTTTTCGAGACCATGGGTCCCATCTATGATTGGATTCGGAATATTTTGCCTATCACTTGGGTATTCAACCTAGACCACTACATTATGTGTTATATGTAAGTACAATCATTGGAGATTCTTTGATAACGAACTTGAATCTGGTCCTCTTGTCTGATTTTTGTTGGAGAACTTGAACTTTTGCTGATTTAGTTCTCCTAGAGATTTGGAGTTATGATATTATACTTGGTATGGATTGGCTATCTTCTTATCATACCAGTATGGATGGTATATAACCAATGATCACTTTTTGCATATTTGATCAGTCGATCTTTTATTTTGAGAGTACTGGACATCATTTATCTCCTTCCCTAATGTATCCCAGGATGACTTGTTTGGATTACCTCCAAATGTGATTTTGCTTTTGATTTGGTCCTTGGGACAATCCCAATATCTAAGCCTCTCTACAGAAAGACATCATTTGAGTAAGTGGAATTGGAAAAGCAACTACAAGGATTGTTAAATGAGGATTTTATTTGGCTTAATATTTCATCATGGGGTGCTCCGGTGTTAGTTAAAAAGATGTAAGGAACATTGAGGCTTTGTAATGATTATAGACAATTGAATCAGGTGACCATCAAAAATGAGTATTTCCTGAAGTAACGACTTGCTTGATTAATTGCAGGGTGCGCAAGTACTTTTAGAAATTGATTGAAGGTCGGGTTACCGTCTATTGAGGATCAAGGAGGAGGAAATAAAGATATCATAATCCTCATCTTTTCATCGATTGAGCTATGATCAATTTAGAGGACTAAATTTTCTTTTAAGGAGGGGAGAGTGTAATATCCCTCACTTTTGAAAATTATTAATAAAGATTTATTTACAAATCGGGGGACCTATATGTAAATATGAAAATTTCAAGGACTAAATTGCTAAGTTGTAAAATGAAAAGAAAATAAAGAAAACCGAAAATTTCGGTTTTATCCCACCGCCTCCCACGCTCTCTCTGTTTCTTCGAGAAACAGAGAAAAGCGGTGGGGCGTGGGGAGAAGAAGAGAAGTAGTGGGAGAAGAGAAGAAGAGGGAAAAGAGAGGGAAGAGGGAGAGGAGCGAGAGGTGGCAGCAGCACCTCTGTTTCCTGCAGGTGGAAACAGAGGAGAGGTGTGGGGCGTTCGAAAAGGAGAAGAAGAAGAAGAGGAAGAGAAGAAGAAGATGAAGCAGGAGAAGAGGTTGTGATGCCTCTGTTCCTGCAGAGGAAACAGAGGAGAGGGTGTGTGTGACGCCGGGGAGGAAAAGGGAAGAGGAGAAGAAGAGAAGGAGAAGAGAGGGAAGAAGAAGAGGAGAAGAAGAGAAGAAGAAGAAAGGAAGGAGAAGGAAGAGGAGAAGGAAAAGAAGCAGCTGCGGCTGCGGCTGTGGCAGTTGCAGCTGTGGCAGGGAAAGAAAAAGAGGAAGGAAGAAGGGAAGGAGAGGAAGATGCGCAGGGGAGGAAGAAGAGGCTGTGGTCGTGGCTGAGGCTGCGACTGCAGCAGTGCAGCTGGGAAAGAAGAGAAGGAAAGGAAGAAGAAGAGAAAGTAAAAGGGAAGAAGAGAGGAAGAGGAGAAGGAGAGGCAGCTGTGGCAGTGGCAGCTGCAGCTGGAAGAGAAGGAGAGGAAATAGAGCAGGGGAGAAATAAAAGGCTGCGGCTGTGGTGGCTGCGGCCATGGTTGCGACTGCGACTGCGGCAGTTGCAGCTGGGAAAGAAAAGAAAGGAAAGGGGGAAAAAAGGGGCTGCAGACGGGATTGCGGCCGCAGCGGCAGTGACTGCGTATGCAGCAGTTATGTCTGCGAGAGAAGGGAGGAAGGAAGGTAGTGTGGTGGAATGGGCTGCGATTGTGGCAGCAGCAACGGCGGCGGCTATGGCAGCAGCGTTTGGGAAAGAAAAAGAAGGAATGAGAGTAAGAGAGAGCAGGTGACTGTGCCTCGATGATCGACACGTGGTGTAGTTGCGAAGAAAGGAAGAAAACGAGAGCACAAAACGAAACAGAGAGAGGACATGGAGGAAAAGTAGAAGGATTTGGGCTGGCACCTTCTTTGGATCTTCGGATCGAAATCTTTGAAAGGCAAGTTTCCCGCTTGTTTCGATCCTTTCTATTGCAAATGTTTTGATCCTTTCTATTGCAAGTTCCCTGATCGTTTCTCCTATAATTGCTCTGATATGTCTTATTGCAAGTATCCTGATCTTTCCTCACTGCCATTTTTATCTCTACATTTGCTTTGAATATGAGGAACTTTGAATTTTTCTAGCCTTGCATTTGTTATATCTCCTGTTTAGACGTAACGATTCGAATCTGTGCAACTTTTGAGATTCTGACCTTTTGATACCGAGCTGCCTATTAGTCTTTGTTGGAAACTCTGATTTGTTCAAAAGTGATTTCATTGGAAACTAAACTTGCAGACCTTTCTTTGATATATGGATTGAAAGATTTGGAATCCAAACACTTGGCCAGTTATCTGTTGAATCTGACATTATGAATTCTGCCAACCGAGATTTTGTTCTACGACTCTTGCTTATCAAATCATTTGTAACTCTCTCTGTTGGATAGCTCAATTCATATGAAGCCTGTCTTATCTGAAAGTATAATCCAATGATTATTTCTGAGTAAATTGGAGCACGATTGATAGTTTGAATCATTTGTTCAATGTGCCTTCTGTATTCTGCCAGAAATCGAGCTTTGGTCGATTTCTCATATTCTGGGTTCATTCCTTTGGAAATTTATATCCTTTAGCTTTCTCATTCAATTGAGCTTCATATTACTGCTTTGAATTCTTGTGTGCTCTTGTCCTTAAAATTATTGCATTTTTGAAAACTATTGTGTAACGTTTATGCTATATCGTATTGACTCATATAGGCACATGTATATCCTATTGTTCCGCATTTGCTTTCGATATGTGCCTATTCCAGTTTCATTCCTTTGGACATTGAATTCATCAAATCTTCTTATTGAATTGAGTTATATGTGATTGCTTGGATTCCATATGTGCCCTTGCTTTCAATTCCTTTCAACTCTGAATATACTTGTGAAAGATTATTGCTTACTTCGGATTGACTCGTAAAGGCACATGTACGCTTTGTTGTTCCGCGTGTGCTTCCGATATATGCTACTTATTGTTGAAACTGCCCTTTTGTACTTTGGTGTGTGGGATTGTCTGGACCTTTGCCAGAAATGGTAAAGGGTATGCGCTGATTTGCCCGCTTTGTGGGGTCCCGCTTTGTGGGATATTCTGGTATGCGCTTATTTGCCCGCTTTGTGGGGTCCCGCTTTGTGGGATATTGCTTAGAGCCTGCGATGCTCTACCGGCCCCCTTTGACTTCACCTAGACGTGGGTGGATGGAGCTCCCAGACGTGGGAGACTTTTGTCAGGTGGTCATTCAGAAATGGATGAATCACATTCTGATTGAGATCCCACTACACCTTCTGTATGTTTGATATGATATCCAGAGCTTTAGTTATATGTTTCTGTACATGCTTTGGATAAGATTGATATGTTTGCAACGTCAAAGACGACGTTTGAGCTTCTGTACGATATTTGTTTTTTTTATGCTCTGAAATGCTTCATTCACTGATAATATGCTTCGAAATGTTCCATATGTCGTTGATATGCTCCGGAACATTTCATCTGCCATTGATATGCTCCAATTACTCTGTGCTCCATTTGCTATGAACTGATATGTTCTGAAATGTCCTATCTGCCATTGATAAGCTCCGATATGTTTCCTTTGTTACTGATATGCTCCAATTACTCTGTGCTCCATTTGCTATGAACTGATATGTTCTGAAATGTCCTATCTGCCATTGATATGTTCCAATTACTCTATGCTCCATTCGTTATGGATCAAATATGTTTTGAATGACATGATACGTATGATTTGGTATCTATTGAGATGGTATCCTTGAGAATTCTTGTATTCTGCCTTGCATTATGATACCTTACTCGTTTGAAACCGTTCCTTTTGTTCTGAATATGCTTTGTCACTTGCTGAGCCGTTTTTGGCTCACTCCGTTGTTATATAAATCTTTCAGGTCAGCTTGTCACTCTTCGAGATGTTGATTTGGGTTGAGGCAGTGGATAGCTATTCAGAATTATGGGCAAGTCTGGGTGGTTATTATGATATTGTTGTATAAGTATGTTTTGTATGTAATGAAATGTTGTCGATGAATCGAAATGGATATACTGTGTAAAAGTTTTAGAAGATCTCTCTTATTTGGAATTTCGGAATGTTAAGTCTAATTTATGACGATATGAACTTGTGGTGAATAGTTGGAGTTCTGATTGTATAATTTATTTAGCTTGTGGATTTATAAATGTTGTTCATGTTTGTCAAGTTGGCTTGGGTTGCCATAAATGTGAATTATCGAGTGATGTGATATATGATTTTAAAATGCACAGGTTTTATGGATGTGAATTTGATTGAATGTTTTTCAGTGTCCTCAAACGTTAGTTTGGATCCTGGATGGATTGGTCTGTGTTGAAATTGTTTTAAAAATTATGGATATTTTGAGGGGCGTGACAGAGGTGGTATCAGAGCATGGTTTGAGGATTACTGAAATATTTGATATTTTGACGTGCAAAATATATTGAGGTCTAGTGAACTATAGTGATTGGTGGAAATTTTCTTTGATGTATTTTAGGAATCTGGGATGATGAGGACATTTGGTCCTCCTATTTCATTTGTTTCTGATTAATTAAGGGGAATGAAAGGATTGATCGGGGATATTCAATCAGAGTGGCGTAGCAGAAGCATGATGAACCTAATTTCATTGGTGGTAGAAAAATGGATGATGCAAATGGAGAAGATGTTTGATATACAAAATTGTTCTAATGATCAAAAGATTTCTTTTGCTACCTTATATTGGAAGTAGAGGCTGATTATTATTGGCAACAATGAAAAGAATTTTTGGAGATATGTGGCAAGAATGATAAGGATAAGTTAGCAATAAAAATATGATTGGAAATGAATCAGAAAGTAATAACAAGAGGGTCAAGACCTTTGGATTTGAAATGGGAAGTCATCACAAAAGACTCAATCATGTGTGAATTATAAGTTAAATTATGAAACAAATTTATGTTTCGGGTGATTGGAGTCTATTTTGCTTGTAGAAAGTTGGATCATAAAATAAAAGACTGCCCTTTGAACAATAAGAAAGAGTCACTGCCTCATAAATCATCAGCCCATGTTAGAGTGTATGCTATCACTGAATATGATTCTGAAACTTATGAATTAGTGGTCAAAGGTATTATGCATGTTTATGAAAGAATGCAAATATTTGTTTGACCATGGGTCCCATCTATGATTTGATTCGGAATATTTTGCCTATCACTTGGGTATTCAACCTAGACCACTACATTATGTGTTATATGTAAGTACAATCATTGGAGATTCTTTGATAACGAACTTGAATCTGGTCCTCTTGTCTGATTTTTGTTGGAGAACTTGAACTTTTGCTGATTTAGTTCTCCTAGAGATTTGGAGTTATGATATTATACTTGGTATGGATTGGCTATCTTCTTATCATACCAGTATGGATTGGTATATAACCAATGATCACTTTTTGCATATTTGATCAGTCGATCTTTTATTTTGAGAGTACTGGACATCATTTATCTCCTTCCCTAATGTATCCCAGGATGACTTGTTTGGATTACCTCCAAATGTGATTTTGCTTTTGATTTGGTCCTTGGGACAATCCCAATATCTAAGCCTCTCTACAGAAAGACATCATTTGAGTAAGTGGAATTGGAAAAGCAACTACAAGGATTGTTAAATGAGGATTTTATTTGGCTTAATATTTCATCATGGGGTGCTCCGGTGTTAGTTAAAAAGATGTAAGGAACATTGAGGCTTTGTAATGATTATAGACAGTTGAATCAGGTGACCATCAAAAATGAGTATTTCCTGAAGTAACGACTTGCTTGATTAATTGCAGGGTGCGCAAGTACTTTTAGAAATTGATTGAAGGTCGGGTTACCGTCTATTGAGGATCAAGGAGGAGGAAATAAAGATATCATAATCCTCAACTTTTCATCGATTGAGCTATGATCAATTTAGAGGACTAAATTTTCTTTTAAGGAGGGGAGAGTGTAATATCCCTCACTTTTGAAAATTATTAATAAAGATTTATTTATAAATCGGGGGACCTATATGTAAATATAAAAATTTCAAGGACTAAATTGCTAAGTTGTAAAATGAAAAGAAAATAAAGAAAACCGAAAATTTCGGTTTTATCCCACCGCCTCCCACGCTCTCTCTGTTTCTTCGAGAAACAGAGAAAAGCGGTGGGGCATGGGGAGAAGAAGAGAAGTAGTGGGAGAAGAGAAGAAGAGGGAAAAGAGAGGGAAGAGGGAGAGGAGCGAGAGGTGGCAGCAGCACCTTTGTTTCCTGCAGGTGGAAACAGAGGAGAGGTGTGGGGCGTTCGAAGAGGAGAAGAAGAAGAAGAGGAAGAGAAGAAGAAGATGAAGCAGGAGAAGAGGTTGTGATGCCTCTGTTCCTGCAGAGGAAACAGAGGAGAGGGTGTGTGTGACGCCGGTGAGGAAAAGGGAAGAGGAGAAGAAGAAAGGAAGGAGAAGGAAGAGGAGAAGGAAAAGAAGCAGCTGCGGCTGCGGCTGTGGCAGTTGCAGCTGTGGCAGGGAAAGAAAAAGAGGAAGGAAGAAGGGAAGGAGAGGAAGATGAGCAGGGGAGGAAGAAGAGGCTGTGGTCGTGGCTGAGGCTGCGACTGCAGCAGTGCAGCTGGGAAAGAAGAGAAGGAAAGGAAGAAGAAGAGAAAGTAAAAGGGAAGAAGAGAGGAAGAGGAGAAGGAGAGGCAGCTGTGGCAATGGCAGCTGCAGCTGGAAGAGAAGGAGAGGAAATAGAGCAGGGGAGAAATAAAAGGCTGCGGCTGTGGTGGCTACGGCCATGGTTGCGACTGCGACTGCGGCAGTTGCAGCTGGGAAAGAAAAGAAAGGAAAGGGGGAAAAAAGGGGCTGCAGACGGGATTGCGGCCGCAGCGGCAGTGACTGCGTATGGAGCAGTTATGTCTGCGAGAGAAGGGAGGAAGGAAGGTAGTGTGGTGGAATGGGCTGCGATTGTGGCAGCAGCAACGGCGACGGCTATGGCAACTGCGTTTGGGAAAGAAAAAGAAGGAATGAGAGTAAGAGAGAGCAGGTGATTGTGCCTCGATGTTCGACACGTGGTGTAGTTGCGAAGAAAGGAAGAAAACGAGAGCACAAAACGAAACAGAGAGAGGACACGGAGGAAAAGTAGAAGGATTTGGGCTGGTACCTTCTTTGGATCTTCGGATCGAAATCTTTGAAAGGCAAGTTTCCCGCTTGTTTCGATCCTTTCTATTGCAAATGTTTCGATCCTTTCTATTGCAAGTTCCCTGATCGTTTCTCCTATAATTGCTCTGATATGTCTTATTGCAAGTATCCTGATCTTTCTTCACTGCCATTTTTATCTCTACATTTGCTTTGAATATGAGGAACTTTGAATTGTTCTAGCCTTGCATTTGTTATATCTCCTGTTTAGACGTAACGATTCGAATCTGTGCAACTTTTGAGATTCTGCCCTTTTGATACCGAGCTGCCTATTAGTCTTTGTTGGAAACTCTGATTTGTTCAAAAGTGATTTCATTGGAAACTAAACTTGTAGACCTTTCTTTGATATATGGATTGAAAGATTTGGAATCCAAACACTTGGCCAGTTATCTGTTGAATCTGACATTATGAATTCTGCCAACAGAGATTTTGTTCTACGACTCTTGCTTACCAAATCATTTGTAACTCTCTCTGTTGGACAGCTCAATTCATATGAAGCCTGTCGTATCTGAAAATATAATCCAATGATTATTTCTGAGTAAATTGGAGCACGATTGATAGTTTGAATCATTTGTTCAATGTGCCTTCTGTATTCTGCCAGAAATCGAACTTTGGTCGATTTCTCATATTCTGGTTTCATTCCTTTAGAAATTGATATCCTTTAGCTTTCTCATTCAATTGAGCTTCATATTACTGCTTTGAATTCTTGTATGCTCTTGTCCTTAAAATTATTGCATTCTTGAAAACTGTTGTGTAACGTTTATGCTATATCGTATTGACTCATATAGACACATGTATATCCTATTGTTCCGCATTTGCTTTCGATATGTGCCTATTCCAGTTTCATTCCTTTGGACATTGAATTCATCAAATCTTCTTATTAAATTGAGTTATATGTGATTGCTTGGATTCCATATGTGCCCTTGCTTTCAATTCCTTTCAACTCTGAATATACTTGTGAAATATTATTGCTTACTTCGGATTGACTCGTAAAGGCACATGTACGCTTTGTTGTTCCGCGTGTGCTTCCGATATATGCTACTTATTGTTGAAACTGCCCTTTTGTACTCTGGTGTGTGGGATTGTCTGGACCTTTGCCAGAAATTGTAAAGGGTATGCGCTGATTTGCCCGCTTTGTGGGATATTCTGGTATGCGCTTATTTGCCCGCTTTGTGGGATATTGCTTAGAGCCTGCGATGCTCTGCCGGCCCCCTTTGACTTCACCTAGACGTGGGTGGATGGAGCTCCCAGACGTGGGAGACTTTTGTCAGGTGGTCATTCAGAAATGGATGAATCACATTCTGATTGAGATCCCACTACACCTTCTGTATGTTTGATATGATATCCAGAGCTTTGGTTATGTGTTTCTGTACATGCTTTGGATAAGATTGATATGTTTGCAATGTCAAAGACGACGTTTGAGCTTCTGTACGATATTTGTTTTTGTTATGCTCTGAAATGCTTCATTCTCTGATAATATGCTTCGAAATGTTCCATATGTCGTTGATATGCTTCGGAACATTTCATCTGCCATTGATATGCTCCAATTACTCTGTGCTCCATTTGCTATGAACTGATATGTTCTGAAATGTCCTATCTGCCATTGATAAGCTCCGATATGTTTCCTTTGTTACTGATATGCTCCAATTACTCTGTGCTCCATTTGCTATGAACTGATATGTTCTGAAATGTCCTATCTGCCATTGATATGTTCCAATTACTCTATGCTCCATTCGTTATGGATCAAATATGTTTTGAATGACATGATACGTATGATTTGGTATCTATTGAGATGGTATCCTTGAGAATTCTTGTATTCTGCCTTGCATTATGATACCTTACTCGTTTGAAACCGTTCCTTTTGTTCTGAATATGCTTTGTCACTTGCTGAGCCGTTTTTGGCTCACTCCGTTGTTATATAAATCTTTCAGGTTAGCTTGTCGCTCTTCGAGATGTTGATTTGGGCTGAGGCAGTGGATAGCTATTCAGAATTATGGGCAAGTCTGGGTGGTTATTATGATATTGTTGTATAAGTATGTTTTGTATGTAATGAAATGTTGTCGATGAATCGAAATGGATATACTATGTAAAAGTTTTAGAAGATCTCTCTTATTTGGAATTTCGGAATGTTAAGACTAATTTATGACGATATGAACTTGTGGTGAATAGTTGGAGTTCTGATTGTATAATTTATTTAGCTTGTGGATTTATAAATGTTGTTCATGTTTGTCAAGTTGGCTTGGGTTGCCATAAATGTGAATTATCGAGTGATGTGATATATGATTTTAAAATGCACAGGTTTTATGGATATGAATTTGATTGAATGTTTTTCAGTGTCCTCAAACGTTAGTTTGGATCCTGGATGGATTGGTCTGTGTTGAAATTGTTTTAAAAATTATGGATATTTTGAGGGGCGTGACACAATCGAGACAATTAATCCTAAGCAATTAACCAAGTTGTCCGGCATGTCATTGGTCCCTCGACGCTTCGTCCGATTCTTCGACGCATCGTCCTTTCCTGCAGCCTATTGCCCAATCGGCCAGTTCGCTCCGCAACTCCATATTTCCTTGGCACAATACCCGCTCTTCTTGGCCCGATGCCCGAGTCCACGGCCCGAAGCCTTCTGTCGATACGTCAACCGATCCACCGGCCCGACGTCCAATCTTCTGACATGTTCCTCCTGCACAACATGATTTTCCTGCTTTAATTTTCTCATCCTGATCGAGGCATCCTGCGTCACCCAAAACATAGATTAAATCATAAACATATATCAAGTAGTTTCATCATCAAAATACGAGATTCAACACACACCTCCTAAATGAGAATTAAATCCGGGGGGCGTGACAGAGTGGTATCAGAGCATGATTTGAGGATCACTAAGATTATTATTATTATTATTATTATTATTTTGATATGCTAGATGCACAAAAAGAATTTGGTGGTTTAGTGAATTTTATTCAGAGATTGATAAAAAAAAAAATTTCTCTTTTGTTGTTTTTAGGAAGCGAGGATGACGAGGACATCTGGTTCTCCGATTGCATCTACTACTGATCAATTAAGTGGAATTCTAAGAACTCTGGAGACTATGACACAAGTGATGCAACAACAAGTCCAACAAGGAGGAAATAATAGAACGGGGGCATCAAACCATACTAGGTTGGGAATTGAACAGTTTAAGAAGCTTAGTCCTCCTAGTTTTAGTGGTGAGCCTGATCCAATGACAGCAGAACAATGGATGATGCAGATAGAAAAATTATTTGATGTCTTAAATTGCCCTGAAGACCAAAAGGTTTCTCTTGCAGCCTTCATGTTGGAAGGAGAGGCCGAGCACTGGTGGAGAATGATTAAAAGGATTTCTGAAATCAAACATGAGCCAATCACATAGAAGACATTCATAGAAAAGTTCAACGATAAATATTTTCCAGATTGTATTAGAGAGCAGAAAGAACTGGAGTTCTTGGATCTCATCTAGGGAAATTTGACGGTTGCAAAGTATGAATCCAAATTCACTGAGCTCTCTAGATTTGCCACTCATATAACTGATGATGAAATTAGAAAAGCAAAGAAATTTGAAAGGGGTCTAAGGCCAGCTATAAGAAGTCGAATATCAGCATTAAAATTCCAAGCTTATGCCGATGTGGTCGAAAGGGCTTTGATAATTAAAAGAGACTTGGAGGAAATTCAAGAAATCAGGGACAAGAAAGATAAGAAGTTTATCAGCAAAAGTAAGAGAGGGAATGAATCTGAAACAAGTTATAAGAGGGTTAAGATGTCTAGATTTGAGAAAGAAAAACCACCATAGAGGACTCATTCATGCGCTAAATGTGGATTAAATCATGAAACAAGTCAATGTTTTTGGACGACTAGAGCTTGTTTTGCTTGCGGGAAATTAAATCATCAAGTAAGAGATTGCCCACTGAACAAGAAGAAAGAGCCACTGCCTCCTAAGTCAACAGCCCATGCTATAGTATATGCTATTACTGAACAAGATTCCAGAGCCTCTAAATCAGTGGTTGAAGGTATTCTTCATGTTTCTAAAAGAAATGCAAAAGTTTTGTTTGATCCTGGTTCCAACTTATCTTTTGTTTCACAACACTTTGCTTGTTACTTGGGCATTGAACCTAGACCCTTGGATTATATGTTATATGTAACTACTGCTGTTGGGGATTCTTTGACAACAAACTTGGTTTATCCATCTTGTTTGATTTCTATCGGAGAATGTGAACTTCTTGCTGATTTGATTCTCCTAGAGATCCAGGGTTTTGATATTATACTTGGCATGGATTGGCTATCTTCCTATCATGCTAGTGTTGATTGCTATACAAAAATAATTACTTTCTGCATACCAGATCAGCCTATATTTTACTTTGAGGGTATTAGGCATGATTTGCCTCCTTGCTTGATATCAGCACTTCAAGCTTATCATTTTATGCAGAAGGGTTGTTTTTGTTATATGGTGTGTGTAAAGGAGCATTCAAATCAAGAAACTCACCTAAATGAAATTACAGTGGTCAAAGAGTTCCCTGATGTATTTCCAGATGATTTGCCTGGTTTATCTCCAGATAGAGAGGGTGAATTTACTATTGATTTGGTCCCTGGGACAACCCTAATATCTAAGCCTCCTTATAGAATGGCACCACTCGAGCTAGAGGAATTGAAAAAGCAACTACAAGAACTATTAGATAAGGGTTTCATTCGACCTAGTGTTTCACCATGGGGTGCTCCGGTGCTATTTTTTTTTTTGGTAAGTAAAAGTAAATTGATTATGTGTAAAGTTTCTACAAATAGCTTTATCTATACAAGTCATAGACAAAGCCAAGTAACTCATAGAGTGCGAATGCGATAGTTATGACTACACATGCTGTAGACTATAACTACCTGTGGGTACATTATTTGGCATCATTCCCAGGATCTTTTGCTAATAGCAAAATTAAATTTGATAAAAATATCTTTTTGCTCCGGTGCTATTAGTTAAGAAGAAGGATGGAACGTTAAGGCTTTGTATTGATTATAGACAATTGAATCAGGTGACCATCAAAAACATGTATCCCCTACCCAGAATTGATGATTTGTTTGATCAATTGCAGGGTGCACAAGTATTCTCCAAGATTGATTTAAGGTCATGTTACTATCAGTTGAAGATCATGAAGGAGGATATTCCAAAAACAGCTTTTAGAACTCGATATGGTCACTATGAATTCTTAGTGATGCCTTTTGGTTTAACTAATGCCCCTGTAGCTTTTATGGAACTGATGAATAGGATATTTCAGCCATTCTTGGACGATTGTGTGATTGTATTCATTGATGACATATTAGTATATTCAAGGAGTAATCAGGAGCATGAGGAACACTTGAGAAATATATTATCCATACTAAGAGAAAAGAAGTTGTATGCAAAGATCAGCAAATGTGGATTTTGGTTGAATAAAATTGCTTTCTTAGGCCATGTGATTTCAGGGAAGGGTATATCTGTTGATCCAAAGAAAGTGGAAGCTGTTGTTAAGTAGGAAGTACCAACAAACGTGACAGAAGTTAGAAGCTTCTTGGGCATGGCAGGTTATTATAGGAGATTTATGGAGGGATTTTCTCGAATCGCTCAACCTCTTACCAAACTCACTCAAAAGAATGTGAAATTTGTATGGGGTGATGATTGTGAGCAAAGTTTTCAAGAGTTAAAAAGGAGATTGACTAGTGCCCCTATTCTCACTATTCCAAGTGGTGATCAGGGATTTATGGTTTACACTGATGCCTCAAGAACGGGCCTTGGATGTGTTTTGATGCAAGAAGGGAAAGTGATTGCTTATGCTTCTAGACAACTAAAGAGTTATGAACTGAATTATCCAACTCATGATTTGGAATTGGCAGCAATTGTTTTTGCTCTAAAGATTTGGAGGCATTACTTGTATGGACGAACATTTGAAATCTTTACTGATCATAAGAGTTTAAAGTATATTTTTACTCAAAAAGAGTTAAACATGAGACAACGGAGATGGATAGAACTTCTAAAGGATTATGATTGTATCATTCGTTATCACCCGGGTAAAGCTAATGTTGTAGCAGATGCCCTTAGTAGAAAATCTACAAGTTTTATGGCGACTTTGGTTGTGAAGCAATTGAAGTTATTAGAAGAGAATTATGATTCAAATGTTATGAGAAAAGGGCAAGACTCAATGATATTAATGGCCTCCATCCAAGTGCAATCTGATCTCATTCAACAAATTAAAGGAGGATAACTACAAGATCGACGCTTGATCTGCTTAAGGAATGAAGTAGAAAAGGGATTGAAAGTGAATTTTTGAGTTTCAGAGGATGGCCTATTGAGATTTAAGGATAGAATATGTGTTCCAAATGACTTAGATATCAAAGATCAAATCCTGAGGGATGGTCATAATTCAAAGTACACCATGCATCTTGGTAGCACTAAGATGTATAGAGATCTCCAAAGTCATTATTGGTAGGAAGGCATAAAGAAGGAGATTGCAATATATGTTTCAAAGTGTTTGACTTGTCAGCAAATCAAAGCAGAACACCAAAGACCTGGAGGTTTGTTGCAACCTTTAGATATTCCTGAATGGAAATGGGAATATATTACCATGGACTTTATTTCAGGACTACCCCGAACTTCTAGAAAGCATGATGCTATTTGGGTTATCATTGATAGGTTAACGAAATCTGCACATTTTCTACTGATCAATATGACTTATTCTCTTGATAGGCTTGCAGATTTATATATAAATGAAATAGTAAGACTTCATTGTGTTCCAAAGGAGATAATCTCTAACAGAGACTCCAGATTTCTATCTAGATTTTGGAGAAGGTTACAGGAATCTAATGGAACTAAATTCAAGTTTAGCACTACTTATCACCTTCAAACTGATGGTCAATCAAAAAGAACCATTCAAACACTTGAGGATTTGCTTCGAGCCTATGTTATGGATTGGAAAGGTGAATGGGATAAAGATATCTCTCTTATTTGTTGAATCTCGTATTTTGATGATGAAACTACTTGATATATGTTTATGATTTAATCTGCGTTTTGAGTGACGCAGGATGCTTCGATCAGGATGACACAATTAAAGCAGAAAATCATGTTGTGCTGGAGGAACATGTCAGAAGATTGGACGTCGGGCCGGTGGATCAGTCGACGTATCGACAGAAGGCTTGGGGCCTTGGACTCGGGCATCGGGCCAAGAAGAGCGGGTATTGTGCCAAGCATATCGGAGTTACGGAGTCAACTGGCCGATTGGGCAATAGGCTGCAGGAAAGGACGATGCGCCGAAGAATCGGACGAAGCGTCGAGGGACTAATGACATGCCGGACAACTTGGTTAATTGCTTAGGATTAATCGTCTCGATCGAAGTTTTATTTTAAGTGTGCAGGATTAACTATGATGGAAGAAAGACATGCAGCAAGAGTTGCGCCGGAGTCAAGACAATGATCACGTTGGGAGTTCGAGAGTTCGACGGAAGTTCGGACAGTCGTCGGAGGTTCTGCGGGAACAAATCCGAGAAGTCCATAAGCTTGCCAAAAGAAGCTCGTTGGAACTCGCCAAGTGGATCGTCGCACGTCCAGGAGTTTGCCGGAAGTCCGCAGGAGCATCACCGAGGGTTCATCGGATGATCGATGGAAGTTCGCCGGAAACTCGCCGGAAGAAGCGATTGACGCACCGGAGCAAGCTGCTGAAATTGTCTTAGGATTTATCGTAGTTAGCACAATAATTAAGTTGGAAATGGGAGGTGATCCCATTAGCTTAATCTGGGGGTAATTGGGCCCCTGAAAAACCCAAATTGGGCCTAATGGATCTACCCATTCGGACCCTGATTGCTGTGGGAGGTGCAACCGCCCCAGCCAGGAGGTAGCACCGCTTGGGCTCAGTCTCCGAGCGAGACTGGGCGGTGCAACCTCTCCTGACAGGAGGTAGCACCGCTTGGGCTCAGTCTCCGAGCGAGACTGGGCGGTGCAACCTCTCCTGACAGGAGGTAGCACCGCTTGAGCTCAGTCTTCGAGCTCTGGCAGGTGGTGCAACCGCCCCAGTCAGGAGGTGCAACCGCCTAAGCTCGGTCTTCGAGCTCTGGCAGAGAGGTGCAACTGCCTGATCCCTGAATTCCGGGAATTGACAATTTTTAGCTCCAAATTTGAACTGGGTTGGGGCCTATAAATACCTCACCCATTCAGCACTGAAAGGGCATGAACTTACACCGAAATCTTGATCCTTTCTGTGATTCTTAGAGCTCAAAATTGTTGTAAAGGCCAAAAGTTCTTCTCCCTCTATTCTTCAAAGTTTTGAGTTGTAAAGAGAGGAGAGAAAATTTCTGTAAGGGTTGTCTCCTAAGCCCGTCAAAAGGAGTGAAACTGTAAAAGGGTGGTTGGCCTTCGCCTATTGAAGGAAGGCCTCTAGTTGACGTCGGTGACCTCGTCGGTGGAGGAAGCTGTTAGAACCCTTGTAGATTCTAAACTTGGGGTTGATCTCTTTAGGGGATCGGCCTCCTTGGAACTCTATAGGGGTTCCTCCCTTGGAGTTGCTGCTCAAAGGCTGCAGAAAAGATTCATCTATTGCTTAAGAAAAGAGAAGGAATACATGGCTATTTATAGGGCTTCTAAACCCTAACTCCTAATAGGACTCCTACTTAAGACTCTTACTTCTAACCAACTCATAATAGGACTCCTACTCAAGACTCCTATTCCCTTACAACTCCTAATTCTTCTCTAAGAAAAAACCTCCTACATGAATGCCCCTCACAATTAGGACTCTCCTAGCTAGAGTCCTAACAGAATGTCCCTCTCAATTAGGACTCTCCTAGCTAGAGTCCTAACATTTTTACATGAATGTCCCTCTCAATTAGGACTCTCCAAGCTAGAGTCCTAACAGACCCGCCCTCTTCAAATCAGCCTTGTCCTCAAGGCTGATGATTCATGAATTCTGGGAATTTGATCTTCAAGTCGTCATAGTTCTCCCATGTGGCATCTTCTTTTGGTAGGTTCGCCCACTGTATTAGCACTTCATTAGTGGGTCGTCGTCGTCGAGTCACGATCCGTCGATCAATAATGGCACTTGGCTGGGTCTAGAGTTCTCTTTGGGTAGTCATATTTGGTGGGTGGCTTTGGGCTGTCTCCAAGCACCTGTTTAAAACTTCCGGTTGGCTGTTGGTTTGTGGGTGATATGTCGTACTCCTTTTCAATTTAGTACCCTGCATATAGAATAACTTTGTCCAAAATCTGCTATTAAAGATGCAAGTAGAATTTGTCACATGCACAATTATAGTGTAATTCTTTTGAGTCCCAATTGTAATGAGCCATAGGGCTTGGTGCTTCCTCCAATTTTTTTATAATCTTACTAGTATCTGAATCTTCCTGCCAATCCATCTTAATATCCTCAAGGAAGTCGCTGGTCGGAAGTGAAACGGTCGAAACTTCAACTTGCTCGGGTAGCTGCGAAAGCGCATCTGCAAGAACATTCTCTTTCCCCTTTTTGTAAGTTATTTCAAAATCAAATCCAAGAAGTTTTGTTACCCATTTTTGCTGCTCGGGGGAAGATATCTTCTGCTCCAAGAGATATTTTAGGCTTTTATGGTCGGTCTTGATTTGAAAGTATCGCCTGATCAAGTACAATCTCCACCTCGTTGCTGCGCGCACAATGGCGAGCATCTCCTTATCATATGTTGACATATTTTGATCGGAGGGAGATAATGCCTTGCTAGTGTATGCGAGTGGTCGACCATCTTGCATGAGAATGGCTCCAATTCTGACTCCAGATGTGTCGGCCTTAATAATGAAGGGTCGGTTGAAATCTGGTAGTGTTAGCACCGGCGTCGTCGTCATGGCTGCCTTAAGTTTGTCGAAGGCAGCGGAGGCTCTGTCCAACCATTGGAAGACATATTTTTCTAGTAAGGAAGTAAATGGTGCATTGATCTTTCCATAGTTTTTCACGAACTTGCGGTAGTAGCCTGTTAAACCCAGAAAGCCATGTAGCAATTTTATGTTTCTCGAGGTCGGCCAGTTTTGCATTGCTCCAATTTTGAAGGGGTCCACTGCCACACCTTCCTCTGATATGATATGCCCAAGATATTCAACCTTTTGTTGAAGAAAGCAAAAATTCGTGGTTGTTGTGTGTTCAAAAGGTGGTTTTTCGTATATCTTCTTCGCATGCTCGTATTTGATGATACCCGGATCAAAGGTCCAGCTTTGTAAAGATTTGTGCTCCCTTTCATCTAGCAATTCATCTACTATTGGAATAAAGTATTTGTCCTTGATGATTATGCCATTGAGAGCTCGGTAATCAACACATATTTGCCTTGTTCCGTCCTTCTTTTGTACAAGTAGCACCGGCGAAGAGTAGAGGTTGCAACTTGGCCGAATAACTCCTGTTTCGAGCATCTCTTTTATAATCCTTTCTATTTCATCCTTCTGGAGATGTGGATACTGATATGGCTGAGCATTTGCTGAAGATTTGCCTGGAAGAATCATTATACAATGATCATGCCGACAGGTAAGAGGTAGGTTGCGCGGTTCGTCAAATATATTTGAAAATTCAGCAAGCAAAGGAAGTAGATTTGGATCTTCAAATTCTATTGGCTCTCCCTTAGTTTGCTGCTCAAGTTGTACCAAAAAGCCGCTGCATGCTTTATGCAAAACATTCTCCATTTGTTGTGTGCAAATCGTTGTTATGTCGCCCCCACGTTTCCCGTGCAATGTCACCTGTTTCTCCTTACTGTAAAATTTCATAATTAGTTTCATAAAATTCCAAGAAATATCACCTAATGTCGTCAACCATTTAATTCTGAGCATGGCCTCATGATTGTTAAGAGGGAGAAGGAAGAAATATGTAATTATCTCTTGGTCCTGCAGCAATAGTTTCTCTTGCAAGCGCCTATGATCACAATTCAAAATCCGTCCGTCGGTGACCTTAACATCAAACCTGCAGTGATTCTCGATAGGTAATTATATCCGAACAGCAAGCTTACTATTTAGGAAGTTAGTAGTACTGCCCGTGTCGATGAGAACAGTGATTGGTTGTTGTTTGAGAAGGCCTCCAATTTTCATCGTTTGCGAGTTTGAGTAGCTAGCTAGTGTATGTACCGTAACTTCGGTCGGTTGTGGCTCTTCTTCTGCATCTTCTTCTGCATCTTCTTCTTCATGTTCAAGGCTCTCTTTTGGATGTTCAATAACCTCTTCTTCTATCAGTTCAATCATAAGAAGTCCCCCTTTACTACAGCGATGCTCACGGCTCCACGGCTCGTTACAATGCCAACATAACCCCTTCGCATATCGCTCCCGAAGCTCTTCTCTTGTTAACCTCTTTAGTGTAGGGACTTGGTCGACAGTAGGGGGGGCTAAGGGCTTCAATATTACTAGTTGAGGAGAGACCCTAGTCCTCCGAGCTTCATGGTTCAATTGCTCCTCTTGATGTCGTGCGAAAGAAATGGCTGCCATAAGCGTATACGGTTGTCACGCTTTAACTTCTCCTCGGATCTCCGGCTTCAAGCCCTCAATGAAAGTCCACAATAGTTGTTTTTGAGACCAATCATGAGTTTGATTAGATAACCTTTCAAACCTGGTTTGGTACTCCTGAATGGTGGAGGTTTGTTGGATCTTTGCTAGTTGTTCGTCAATATTCTCATAATCGGTTGGTCTGAAGCGAATCAGCAGTCCTTCTTTGAATTGTCGCCATGAAAGGACTCCATAAGTATGTTCAAACCAGTCAAACCACTGTATAGCATCCCCTTCAAGATGTATAGCTGCAATTTTCACCATAGATACATCCGCGGTTTTGTGGTACCGAAAATATCGCTCCGCGCGCGAGATCCAACCAATCGGGTCTCCTTCTTCCCATCTAGGGAAGTCCACTCTCATGCATGGATAGTTGGGGTTGGTCATAGAGCATCCCCTCTCTTGGAAGTCATATCTTTGGGGTTGGTGTGATTGGGCAAAGCTCTCTCCTTGATGTGATTTCTTCGGGCTTAGTGGTCGGCCCAATCTGAGTTCGGTAAAGAGCATCCGAATCTTATCCTCCATTCGTGCCTCCAATGCTTCGAATTTAGCATTGATTACCTCCTTAGATGCCATAATATATGCCTCCAAATCAATGATGTTAAGATCTCTCTTTTGTTGTTAGGTTAAAGGCATGTATAGGTTGAGAGAAGTGATGGTCAAAAGGGTTGGTGGATTGGTGGATGTAGGCTACGATTTAGGCTTGTTTTGTGGCAGTTTTGGGTGCAGTTTGAGGGTGTGGTTTAGTAGGGTTTTAGGGCTGTGGTTGAAAGTTTTGGATCTGTGGTAGATGGTAGCAAAGGTTTGACAGAAATCCGTGGAAGTTGCAGCTAGTATGTGCTATCTTGTAAGAGTAGAATTGTCGTCGAAGAAACAACGGTTTCTCGACGTAATTTCCACCAAAAACTTGAGAGAATTGAGGAAGGAATTGATAGCAAAATCACAGTTTATATGACAGCAAGGATATCTAATTTAATCAAGAAAATTTCGGCAGTATAACAGCAAGGAAATTGGTGCAAGTTGCAATTGCAGAATTATCGTCGAAAAATTTCAGCGGGTTACGATGAAAATTTGTAGCAACATAAAATCGTTTTTAGAGATGAATTTCTTAATAAATTAATCTTAGATGGAAGCCAAGATGATCTATGAAGTTTATAAGAAATTTCATGCAAAAAAGATTGCAAATAGATGGGTTAAGGCAACGATATGCAGCTGAAATTTTCTGCAGCATAGATTTTCAAGTGCAGCAGATTGGACATCAAAGATCAGTAGTTTATATTGATAATTTTTCGATGAAACCAAAGGGAAATATACTGTTAGGAAGTGTCAAAGATGTCATAAAAATTTTGTAGAAATTTGGATAGAAAAAGCATAGTAGCAAGATCAAACAGATGGTGCTATGCGGCTTGAATTCTTCAATTCAAGTGCAGCATATTGGACATAAAAGATCAGTAGTTTATATTGAGAATTTTTTGATTAAACTAAAGGGAAATCTACTGTTAAGAAGTGTCAGAGATGTCATAAAAATTTCATAGAAATTTGGATAGAAAAAGCACAGTAGCAAGATCAAACAGATGGTGCTATGCGGCTGGAATTCTGCAATGTATCTTTCGTCGTAGAGATGAAAACTTTGTGACGAAAAGTTTATGCAGCAATATAGGAACGATTTTTTTTTTTTTTTTGGATTTTCGAATAAGGATAACTAAATTGCAGCAGCAGTAAGGTAGAAAACCAGAACCTGTTGCAATTCACGGGGAGATCAAAGGATGATCCGTGGTGGTGGAGATGATGACGGAATTCGGTGACGATCTTTTAAGCAATTGTGGGAATTGCTTTGGATGGTTGTAGAGGGTTGATGGATGGCTGTGGAAGGGCAGCGAGACGCCAAGAACGCTGCTCTGATACCAGGTGTTAGAACCCTTGTAGATTCTAAACTTGGGTTGATCTCTTTAGGGGATCGGCCTCCTTGGAACTCTATAGGGGTTCCTCCCTTGGAGTTGCTGCTCAAAGGCTGCAGAAAAGATTCATCTATTGCTTAAGAAAAGAGAAGGAATACATGGCTATTTATAGGGCTTCTAAACCCTAACTCCTAATAGGACTCCTACTTAAGACTCTTACTTCTAACCAACTCCTAATAGGACTCCTACTCAAGACTCCTATTCCCTTACAACTCCTAATTCTTCTCTAAGAAAAAACCTCCTACATGAATGCCCCTCACAATTAGGACTCTCCTAGCTAGAGTCCTAACAGAATGTCCCTCTCAATTAGGACTCTCCTAGCTAGAGTCCTAACATTTTTACATGAATGTCCCTCTCAATTAGGACTCTCCAAGCTAGGGTCCTAACAGAAGCCAAAAGTGGAGTAGGTCAAGATTGACCGAACCACTCTAAATCTCGGTTTGCATTTACTTTGAGCATTTTATCTTTACTACAAACCTCCTAAATAGCTACTGCCTTCTGCGCTTTTACGAACGAGTTTCTAAGTTCAGAGCTTTCCGAATCTGCGTTTAGACGTAAATCGGCTTTTTCGTATGATCATTACATTTCAGTTTACGTTTTGATTTCAATCATAACTGCAAACTGCCTTCTGCACTTTTATAAAACGTATCTCAAAGTTCAGTATCTTCAAAATTGGCATTTCGACGTAAACCGGTTTTATCGTACAAACGTCGCATTTCAGTTTGCGCATGCATTCTGATTTTCATCATAAACTGCAAACTGCCTTCATAGATTTACTTTAACGTCATCTCGCTTAATCCTAAGTTAAAGTAATCTTAGAATCGACTTTTACATCGAAATCGTTTTTATCAAACGAACGCAGCTTTCGATTTTAATAGTGAAAGATTTTCGCTGCACTAATTCACCCCCCCCCCCCCCCCCCTCTCTTAGTGCTCTTGATCCTAACAATTGGTATCAGAACCCGATTTTTCTTATTTCAGATTTACACCCGAGAGAAATGGCTCTTCATT
The DNA here is from genome assembly GCF_036884655.1 of Musa acuminata AAA Group. NCBI lineage: Eukaryota > Viridiplantae > Streptophyta > Magnoliopsida > Zingiberales > Musaceae > Musa > Musa acuminata. The sequence goes on along the minus strand of NC_088328.1, from coordinate 8,182,156 downwards.
GCTTTCAAGAGGGCTTATCGGTTTTTTGTCCACCGTTGTTTAACGGATTGGACTACACTTATTCGAAAACTCGAATGAGAGTTTTCTTGATTTCTATGAATTTGGATTTATGGAATATCGTTGAAAACGATTTTCAACTTCCCTCTAAACCAATGAACGAATGGTCGGATTTGGAGATGAAGTATTTTTCTTTAAACGCAAAGGCTACGAATGCCTTATTTTGCGCCTTGGACAAAAAAGAGTTCAATCGGAATTCTACGTGCGAAACGACTTTTGACATTTGGCGAATACTTAAAATCATGCACGAGGGAACTAGTAGAGTCAAAGACTCGAAATTTAACATTTTATTGCATGATTTTGAGCTTTTTCGAATGCAACCAAGCGAGAATATAGGCGACATGTACACCCGTTTCACGGATGTCATCAATAGTTTAAGAGCTCTTGGAAAATATTTTTCAAAATTTGAGCTCGTAAACAAGATTTTGCGTTCTCTTTCTAAGAAGTGGGATTCAAAAGTAACTACAATACAAGAAGCTAAAAACCTAAACAACTTACCACTTGAAGAACTAATTGGTTCGTTGATGACATATGAAATGGTGTATAATGCACATGATGAACATGATGAACAAAATCACCTTCCAAAGAACAGGAAGGATTTGGAACTCTAGACAAATGAATACCACTTGAGCGATGACTCAAGTGATAAGGACACTGATGAACTTGAACTTCGAACACTAAATCTTAATAAGTTTATGAAACAAAAATCTAAAATAGACAATGAACTTGAATGAAGGAAGAGGCCAAAGAAGAGGAAGGCAACCAAGGATGAATCAAGAACTTCCAAAGGTGAAACGGTGAATTGGGCTTTGACGGGCTTCGACTACAAGGTAAGTAACTCAACTCTCTGGAATTATTTCGAAATTACATGATGCTCTTCACAATACATTTTCTTTTTAATATAGAATTAACTTTCTTGAAAATTACATGTTAAAAAAAAATAAAAAATTTGATGAAAATGCAAAAGTTATGATCATGCATGGTAAGATATAATTTGACAAAATTGATACCATCATGATTTATGGAATATCGTTGAAAACGATTTTCAACTTCCCTCTAAACCAATGAACGAATGGTTGGATTTGGAGAAGAAGTATTTTTCTTTAAACGCAAAGGCTATAAATGCCTTATTTTGCGCATTGGACAAAAATGAGTTCAATCGGATTTCTACGTGCGAAACGGATTTTGACATTTGGCGAACACTTGAAATCACGCACGAGGGAACTAGTAGAGTCAAAGACTCGAAAGTTAACATTTTATTGCATGATTTTGAGCTTTTTCGAATGCAACCAAGCGAGACTATAGGTGACATGTACACCCGTTTCACGGATGTCGTCAATAGTTAAAAAGCTCTTGGAAAATGTTTTTCGGATTTTGAACTCGTAAACAAGATTTTGCGTTCTCTTTCTAAGAAGTGGGATTCAAAAGTAACTGCAATACAAGAAGCTAAAAACCTAAACAACTTACCACTTGAAGAACTAATTGGTTCGTTGATGACATATGAAATGGTACATAATGCACATGATGAACATGATGAACAAAATCACCTTCCAAAGAACAGGAAGGATTTGGAACTCCGGACAAATGAATACCACTTGAGCGATGACTCAAGTGATGAGGACAATGATGAAATTGAACTTCGAACACTAAATCTTAATAAGTTTATTAAACAAAAATCTAAAATAGACAATGAACTTGAACGAAGGAAGAGGCCAAAGAAGAGGAAGGCAACCAAGGATGAATCAAGAACTTCCAAAGGTGAAACGGCGAATTGGGCTTTGACAGGTTTCGACTACAAGGTAAGTAACTCAACTCTCTTGAATTATTTTGAAATTATTTTAGAATTAATGTTTAAAAAAAAAATTTATTATTATGATCATGCTAGTAATTTCGAAAATGATAATATTGTATATTTTATGATAAACAAACAAAATAATTTTGATTGAAAATATGAAATCATGGTTAAGAAGTAATAATGTGTATCTTGGTGATGTCCATTGTTATTTCTCGATTTTGAGTATATTAAATCATGTTTAATTTGAAGTTATGATATTTTTGAAATTATGAATGATGATTCTTGATAATTATGGATTATCGATTTTCATGATAATAATAGTGGCTTTAAAAATTGATGCATGTTTTGATTTGACATAAATGAAAAGGCATGCTAACATGAACTCGATCACTTAAGATGAAACACTTAAAAAAGGGGGAAAAATATATTATCAATGAAATCATGAATCTATTTATGTTATAAATTTTGTGAGCCATAAAAATGATTTTGATGATTTAAATTTGAAATGAGTTTTATCAAAATCATGATCATGATTTGTCAAATTGAATGAATTGAATATGAATGATGATTTTTCTCTTGAAAATTTGTGACCTGTATTCCTTATATTCATGATATGATTTTTATGCAATTCTTTGTATTCATGAAAGGTTTATCTCATCACCCAATTATTTTCTTCTTCATATTCCTTATGTGATGATTTGAATACATGAAATATTCATTAATTTATTTTAATGTATACAAATGAAAGGTTATGATCATGAATGGTAGGATAAAATTTAACAAAATTGATACCATCATGATATGAAGCATTTATGATTTGCAATGATGCATGCAATACTTGAGCTTTTTAATTATGATGTGATGTATTGCATATGATGTAAATCATGATTTAAAATGCTATGAGTTGTTACTAAAATGATGTATGTTGATTTAATGTCATGAATACTCTAAATGATGAATGTTTGGTATCATGATCAAAATATTGATAAATAGTTAAAAATTTAAGTATCATGTATGATATGCTCATAATATTGATTGATTTTTTCAGTATCATGCATGAATGAAATATAAGGTTTTTGAAATTTTGCATGTTCGAATTTGAAAATATAATGATGCATAAATAAGATTGAAATCTTCCCTTGTCATGATTTAGAAATTAATGTAAAGGGTCTTCCCTTCTCTTTCCCAATGACATAGGGGGAGAAAGAGTTGCTAATGTGCATATCTCAAAGAGAAAATTGCTAGCTTTCGTGTCTTAAAATGTTGAAATTTTTTTGCTAGCTTGTATATTATAAACTTACTATCATACTATTATGATGATGAGCAATTATAATCTTTTTATATATAAACTTTATCCAAATAGATAAAAAGACACTGTAGCGGCGACCAGATCTAGGGCGACCACTGTAGCGGCGGCTAGATCTCCCTAGGGCGATCTGTTAGGACTCTAGCTTGGAGAGTCCTAATTGAGAGGGACATTCATATAAAACTGTTAGGACTCTAGCTAAGAGAGTCCTAATTGAGAGGGACATTCTATTAGGACTCTAGCTAGGAGAGTCCTAATTGAGAGGGGAATTCATGTAGGAGGTTTTTTTTCTTAGAGAAGAATTAGGAGTTGTAAGGGAATAGGAGTCTTGAGTAGGAGTCCTATTAGGAGTTGGTTAGAAGTAAGAGTCTTAAGTAGGAGTCCTATTAGGAGTTAGGGTTTAGAAGCCCTATAAATAGTCATGTATTCCTTCTCTTTTGATAAGCAATAGATGAATCTTTTCTGCAGCCTTTGAGCAGCAACTTGGAGGGAGGAACCCCTATAGAGTTCCAAGGAGGCCGATCCCCTAAAGAGATCAACCCCAAGTTTAGAATCTGCAAGGGTTCTAACACCTGGTATCAGAGCAACGTTCTTGGCGTCTCGCTGCCCTTCCACAGCCATCCATCAACCCTCTACAACCATCCAAAGCAATTCCCACAATTGCTTAAAAGATCGTCACCGAATTCCGCCATCATCTCCACCACCGCGGATCATCCTTCGATCTCCCCGTGAATTGCAACAGGTTCTAGTTTCCTACCTTACTACTGCTGCAATTTAGTTATCCTTATTCAAAAAAAAAAAAAAAAAAAAAATCGTTCTTATATTGCTGCATAAACTTTTCGTCACAAAGTTTTCATCTCTACGACGAAAGATACATTGCAGAATTCCAGCCGCATAGCACCATCTGTTTGATCTTGCTACTATGATTTTTCTATCCAAATTTCTACGAAATTTTTATGACATATTTGACACTTCCTAACAGTGGATTTCCCTTTGGTTTCATCAAAAAATTCTCAATATAAACTACTGATCTTTTATGTCCAATCTGCTGCACTTGAATTGCAGAATTCAAGCCGCATAGCACCATCTGTTTGATCTTGCTACTGTGCTTTTTCTATCCAAATTTCTACGAAATTTTTATGACATCTTTGACACTTCCTAAAAGTAGATTTCCCTTTGGTTTCATCGAAAAATTCTCAATATAAACTACTGATCTTTTATGTCCAATCTGCTGCACTTGAAAATCTATGTTGCAGAAAATTTCAGCTGCATATCGTTGCCTTAACCCATCTATTTGCAATCTTTTTTTAATTAAATTTCTTATAGACTTCATATATCATCTTGGCTTCCATCTAAGATTGATCTATTAAGAAATTCATCTCTAAAAACGATTTTATGTTGCTGCAAATTTTCATCGTAACCCGCTGAAATTTTTCGACGATAATTCTGCAATTGCAACTTGCACCAATTTCTTTGCTGTTATACTGCTGAAATTTTCTTGATTAAATTAGATATCCTTGCTGTTATATAAACTGTGATTTTGCTATCAATTCCCTCCTCAATTCTCTCAAGTTTTTGGTGGAAATTACGTCGAGAAACCATTGTTTCTTCGACGACAATTCTACTCTTACGAGATAGCACATACTTGCTGCAACTTCCACGGATTTCTGTCAAACCTTTGCTACCATCTACCACAGATCCAAAACTTTCATCCACAGCCCTAAAACTTTACCAAACCACACCCTCAAACTGCACCCAAAACTGCCACAAAACAAGCCTAAACCGCAGCCTACATCCACCAATCCACCAACACTTTCGACCATCACTTCTCTCAACCTATACATGCCTTTAACCCAACAGCAAAAGAGAGATCTTAACATCATTGATTTGAGGCCATATACTATGGCATCTAAGGAGGCAATCAATGCTAAATTCGAAGCCTTGGAGGCGCGAATGGAGGATAAGATTCAGACGCTCTTTACCGAACTCAGATTGGGCCGACCACTAAGCCCGAAGAAATCATATCAAGGAGAGAGCTTTGCCCAATCACACCAAGCCCGAAGAGATGACTTCCAAGAGAGGGGAAGCTCTATGACCAACCCCAACTATCCATGCATGAGAGTGGACTTCCCTAGATGGGAAGAAGGAGACCCGATTGGTTGGATTTCGCACGCGGAGCGATATTTTCGGTACCACAAAACCGCGGATGTATCTATGGTGAAAATTGCAGCTATACATCTTGAAGGGGATGCTATTCAGTGGTTTGACTGGTTTGAACATACTTATGGAGTCCTTTCATGGCGACAATTCAAAGAAGAACTGCTGATTCGCTTCAGACCAATCGATTACGAGAATATTGACGAACAACTAGCAAAGATCCGACAAACCTCCACCATTCAGGAGTACCAAACCAGGTTTGAAAGGTTATCTAATCAAAATCATGATTGGTCTCAAAAACAGCTATTGAGGACCTTCATTGAGGGCTTGAAGCCGGAGATCCGAGGAGAAGTTAAAGCGCGACAACCGTACACGCTTATGGCAGCCATCTCTTTCGCACGACATCAAGAGGAGCAATTGAACCATGAAGCTCGGAGGACTAGGGTCACTCCTCAACCAGTAATATTGAAGCCCTCAGCCCCCCCTACTGTCGACCAAGTCCCTGCACCAAAGAGGTTAACAGGAGAAGAGCTTCGGGAGCGATATGCGAAGGGGTTATGTTGGCATTGTGACGAGCCGTGGAGTCGTGAGCATCGCTGTAGTAAAGGAGGACTTCTTATGATTGAACCGATAGAAGAAGAGGTCATTGAACATCCAAAAGAGAGCTTTGAACATGAAGAAGAAGATGCAGAAGAAGAGCCACAACCGACCGAAGTTACAGTACATACACTAGCTAGCTACTCAAACCCGCAAACGATGAAAATTGGAGGCCTTCTCAAACAACAACCAATCACTGTTCTCATCGACACGGGCAGTACTACTAACTTCCTAAATAGTAAGCTTGCTGTTCGGATATCATTACCTATCGAGAATCGCTGCAGGTTTGATGTTAAGGTCACCGACGGACGGATTTTAAATTGTGATCATAGGCGCTTGCAGGAGAAACTATTGCTGCAGGACCAAGAGATAATTGTAGATTTCTTCCTTCTCCCTCTTAACAATCATGAGGCCATGCTCAGAATTAAATGGTTGACGACATTAGGTGATATTCCCTGGAATTTTATGAAACTAATTATGAAATTTTACAGTAAGGAGAAACAGGTGACATTGCACGGGAAACGTGGGGGCGACATAACAACGATTTGCACACAACAAATGGAGAATGTTTTGCATAAAGCATTTAGCAGCTTTTTGGTACAACTTGAGCAGCAAACTAAGGGAGAGCCAACAGAATTTGAAGATCCAAATCTACTTCCTTTGCTTGCTGAATTTTCAAATATATTTGACGAACCGCGCAACCTACCTCTTACCAGTCGGCATGATCATTGTATAATGATTCTTCCAGGCAAATCTTCAGCAAATGCTCAGCCATATCAGTATCCACATCTCCAGAAGGATGAAATAGAAAGGATTATAAAAGAGATGCTCGAAACAGGAGTTATTCGACCAAGTTGCAACCTCTACTCTTCGCCGGTGCTACTTGTACGCAAGAAGGATGGAACAAGGCGAATATATGTTGATTACCGAGCTCTCAATGGCATAATCATCAAGGACAAATACTTTATTCCAAAAGTAGATGAATTGCTAGATGAAAGGGAGCACAAATCTTTACAAAGCTGGACCTTTGATCCGGGTATCATCAAATACGAGCATGCGAAGAAGACATACGGAAAACCACCTTTTGAACACACAACAACCACGAATTTTTGCTTTCTGCAACAAAAGGTGGAATATCTTGGGCATATCATATCAGAGGAAGGTGTGGCAGTGGACCCCTTCAAAATTGGAGCAATGCAAAACTGGCCGACCTCGAGAAACATAAAATTGCTACATGGCTTTCTGGGTTTAACAGGCTACTACCGCAAGTTCGTGAAAAACTATGGAAAGATCAGTGCACCACTTACTTCCTTACTAGAAAAAAATGTCTTCCAATGGTTGGACAGAGCCTCCGTTGCCTTCGACAAACTTAAGGCAGCCATGACGACGACGCCGGTGCTAACACTACCATATTTCAACCGACCCTTCATTATTGAGGCCGACACATCTGGAGTCAGAATTGGAGTCATTCTCATGCAAGATGGTCGACCACTCGCATACACTAGCAAGGCATTATCTCCCTCCTATCAAAATAAGTCAACATATGATAAGGAGATGCTCGCCATTGTGCGCGCAGCAACGAGGTGGAGATTGTACTTGATCAGGCGATACTTTCAAATCAAGACCGACCATAAAAGCCTAAAATATCTCTTGGAGCAGAAGATATCTTCCCCCAAGCAGCAAAAATGGGTAACAAAACTTCTTGGATTTGATTATGAAATAACTTACAAAATGTGGAAAGAGAATGTTGTTGCAGATGCGCTTTCGCAGCTACCTGAGCAAGCTGAATTTTCGATCGTTTTACTTCCAACCAGTGACTTCCTTGAGGATATTAAGATGAAATGGCACGAAGATTCGGAGACTAGTAAAAAAAAAAAAAAAAAAAAATTTGGAGGAAGCACCAAGCTCCGTGGCTCATTACAATCGGGACTCAAAAGAATTATGCTATAAGGGACGCATTATGCTTGTGACAAATTCTACTTGCATCTTCAAGAGCAGATTTTGGACAAAGTTATTCCATATGCAGGGTACTAAATTGAAAAGGAGTATGACATATCACCCACAAACCAACAGCCAGACAGAAGTTTTAAATAGGTGCTTGGAGACAGCCCAAAGCCATCCACCAAATATGACTACCCAAAGAGAACTCCAGACCCAGCCAAGTGCCATTATTGATCGACGGATCGTGACTCGACGACGACGACCCACTAATGAAGTGCTAATACAGTGGGCGAACCTACCAATAGAAGATGCCACTTGGGAGAACTATGACGACATGAAGATCAAATTTTCAGAATTCATGAATCATCAGCCTCGAGGACAAGGCTGATTTGAAGAGGGCGGGGTTTGTTAGGACTCTAGCTTGGAGAGTCCTAATTGAGAGGGGCATTCATGTAAAACTGTTAGGACTCTAGCTAAGAGAGTCCTAATTGAGAGGGACATTCTATTAGGACTCTAGCTAGGAGAGTCCTAATTGAGAGGGGCATTCATGTAGGAGGTTTTTTTTCTTAGAGAAGAATTAGGAGTTGTAAGGGAATAGGAGTCTTGAGTAGGAGTCCTATTAGGAGTTGATTAGAAGTAAGAGTCTTAAGTAGGAGTCCTATTAGGAGTTAGGGTTTAGAAGCCCTATAAATAGTCATGTATTCCTTCTCTTTTGATAAGCAATAGATGAATCTTTTCTGCAGCCTTTGAGCAGCAACTTGGAGGGAGGAACCCCTATAGAGTTCCAAGGAGGCCGATCCCCTAAAGAGATCAACCACAAGTTAGAATCTGCAAGGGTTCTAACACGATCTGACTCCTGCAGCGTCGGCTTTCTCCCACGGGCGACGACACTGTAGCGGCGATCTGATTTCCTGCAGTGTCGACTGTTTCCCAAGGGCGACGGTACTGTAGCAGCGGTGACGACACTGTAGCAGCGACGGTACTGTAGCGGCGACAACACTGTAGCGGCGATGAGATCTCCCTAGGGTGATCTGACTCCTACAGCGTTGGCTTTCTCCCACGGGCGACGATACTATAGCAACGATCTGATCTCCATTACTGTAGTGGTGATCGGATCTCCTACAGCATCGGCTTCTCCCCAAGGGCGACAAGCGTCGACCAGATCTCCCTAGGGCGACGGTACTGTAGCGGCGATCTGATATACTGCGACGGTGGCTTTTCCCAATGGAGATGATTCTATAAGACCAGAAGAGGGATCAAACATGGCAGCGACGACCCCTAGGGCTGGCGACGGTGGCGGTAGGGTTGATACGATGGTATGACTCCCTACCGTTACCCCTCAATTGGCTCCTCCTCCATATCCTCTCCAGAGAGAAACTCCTTCGACGAAACAGCATCGAAGTAGGTCGCGCTCTAGATCGCGGCAGCCTACCCTCATTTCCAGTGACCCTAGGCCTTGGACTAGCCTCTTCAAGGCTCCGGTTGGAAGTCCGGATCTAAGCTTGGAATTCTTTACTCCAGAAGTTCAGGCTGATAAGAAGATTGCTGTATACGAGACTGCTGATTCAGCAGAGCTTATTGAGACATGGTCTATGGCGATTGTTGGCTATGTGGTAGGTCTCAAAACATCCTATTTCCCACTATCCTCATTTATCAAAACTCGATGGGGAATATCGTCATTTGATCTTCATATGCTGGAGAACGGATTCTTTGTTTGCAAGCTATACTCTGAAGAAGATTTACAATGGGTCCTCGAAGGATTCTGGACTATTCGTGGCCATCCAATGATTCTACGACGCTGGTCTCCTGATGTCCGTTTGGAGTTAGATAGCCTACAGTCTATTCCATTATGGGTATCCTTTTAAGGTCTTCCTCTACATCTTTGGAGTCGACGTTTTATTGCAAAGTTATGCAGCACTCTGGGATAGCCACTCTATATCGACAAAGCAACAGCTACTCAGACGAGATTAGCATTTGCACGAGCATGTGTACTGGTTTCTTCCGACGAAGATCTTCCAAATGAGGTTTTCTATCGTGATCTTGACGGAAACACTCGGATGGTACATGTCTCATATTCCTGGAAGCCACAACGATGTCAGCATTGCTTATCTTTTGGTCAAGCAAATGGAGCTTGTCAGCAAACTCCAAAACAAATTACAAAGGTCTATCGACCACGTCAAGCGCCTCAGCAACAAAGTGAGTCTTCTCTAATGGCAGTAGCACCAATGGTGGCGAAGACTATTGAGCATTCCGACTCTCAAGGACAGCACCGCGGACAGAAGGACAAATCCAAAACTATATCTCTTCCCATAATGTCGGAGCCTTCCACAACAGAGGTTTCCCTTGGTACTAGTGGACAGGAGAAACATAAGTCAGGAACTTCATCTCTTCCAATATCATTGGATCCATCCACAATAACTCAACAAACTCAGGCCCAAACAAATCTCGCCAGCAAGGATATTCTTCCTCAACAAACTCAGGCCACAACAAACATCGCCAACAAGGATATTCTATCTCAACAAACTCATGCCCCAACAAACCTCTCTAGCCAGGCTACTCCAACAAGTACTATCCAGGATATTGTGCTGCAACAATCTTATCGTGCATCAACAAACCCTGCCAATCAAGACCACATGATTCAAGGTATTTTAAGTTTAAAAATCTGCAAGCTGTAGATGAAGTAGATAAATATAGGAATAAAGCCATAAAAGGTAAGGATATTGTGCGGGAGGAAAATACAAAACCGAAGGATAAGAAAAAGGATGGTACAGTCCATCCAAAGTCGTAGGATGAATACCTTACCACCTTTTCATTTCTTTATTAATGATGAAGATAACATGTTGGAATGTTCGCGGACTTAATAAGCAGGAGAAATGTCGGGAGCTCAACAGAATAATCAAGTCTGCCGCATGTGATATTGTTATTCTAGTAGAAACGAAAATTAAACATTCGCGCGTTCAAGCTCAAAAGAATTTAATATGGCCGGACGCAGAACTGTTTACCAATGACTCAAATGAAACTTTTGGTAGAATATGGGTCTTATGGCATCCTAACTCTATTAATGCTTGGTTTATTTATGCTACTGATCAATTCATTCAACTTAAGGTAGAGGACAAAACGAATGGCTGTCAATTCAATTTCACTAGTATATATGCTTCAAATAGTATGCAAGAAAGAAATACTCTTTGGTCTGACCTGACTAATATTGCAAATGGCTGTCTCAATGTACCTTGGATTGTTCTTGGAGACTTTAATACTGTTCGGTACATAAATGAAAAAGAGGGGGGTAGACAACTTTCAGAAAGCCAGCTTCAAAGTTTTAATGATTATATTGACACTGCAGCTTTGTTTGATATGAAATCTGTGGGTAATTGGCTCTCTTGGAGTAATCAAGGTGCTGCTAACAGAAAAATAATGGCTCGACTTGATAGGTGTTTGATTAATCATGAATGGTTAACAGTTTACCCAGATTCACTTCTTGAGTATGGTGCTCCTTTGTTTTCTGATCATTCTTTAATGTATATACACGCAGACAAAGCGACACCAAGAGGCAAGAAACCATTTAGATTCTTTAACATGTGGAGTACTCATCCTCAATTTCTTGATGTTATCAGATCTGCTTGGAATGTTAATGTGCATGGATCCCCTCCTTACATCTTATGTCAAAAGCTCAAAGCCTGTAAAGCAGCACTAAAGGAGTGGAATACAAATACCTTTGGCAATATTACCACCACAGTTCAATTTTGCAGGAAGGAACTAATGTCATTGCAACATGAGTTGCAACTTCAGCCAAATGATGAGAATATTATCTACAAAGAGACAGAAGCCAGAAATAACTTCATGCAAGCCTTAAAACAGGAGGAAAGTTTTGCAAAGCAGAAGTCTCGACAGCATTAGCTTACACTAGGAGATTACAATACTAAATTTTTCTATGCTTCAATTGCTACTCGAAGGGCTGTTAACCGTATCAGCAAATGCAGAGACAAAGATGATAATCTTATTGAGAATTTAGATGAGGTTAAAGCAAACACAGAGCAATTTTTTTATTCCTTACTCAATCAAGCTGGGAAAACTAATAACATTCATGTGGAGCCGACTAGAAAACTTGATTCGGAAGCTATTTCAACCCTCAATGCCCCAATTATAGACGACGAAATTGTATGTGTTGTCTTTAAGTCACCAAAGCACAAAAGCCAAGGTCCAGATGGATTTCTAGCTGAATTTTACCAAACTGCTTGGTCTATTATTGGAAATGATGTGATCAAGGCTTGCCAACATTTTTTCTCTTCAGGTCATATTCTTAGAGAGATGAATTGCACTTTTATTTCTTTAATTCCGAAGAATGCAGGGGCTGATTCACTAGAGAACTATCGACCCATATCATTATGCAACTTTATTTACAATATCATCTCCAAAGTATTGGCAAATAGAATGCAAAAGGTAATACACAAGATCATTAGCCCAAATCAAGCTTCTTTCATCAAAGGGAGAAGTATACATCATAACATTTTGCTTGCTAATGACTTGGTCCAAGATTTGCATTCAAAAGCAAGAGGGACAAAAATATGTTTTAAAGCTGATTTACGGAAAGCCTTTGATTCAGTTAATAGGAAATTTATCTATAAGATGCTCCTCGATATGAACTTCCCACAGCAATGGGTTAATTGGATTCAATCTTGCTTGGAAACTCCAAAGTTTTCGATACTCTTTAATGGCTCACCTATTGGTTTTTTTGGGAGCACGAATGGCATCCGACAAGGTGATCCACTCTCTCCGTATCTCTTTACTATTGCGATGGAAGGACTTAGCTGTATGTTGGAACATGCAGTCTTAAATGGCAGCATTAAGGTACCCAATGCTGGCTCTATTCATATATCACATATAACATTTGCAGATTATTTACTTATCTTTCTCCAAAATGATCAAACTTCAGTAAAGAACCTGGCTACTATTATGAATGACTTTGGTATGGTTTCTGGACTTCAGTTAAATCATGCGAAAAGTAAAGTATATATGAGCCCTTACGTTGAGGATAAGGTCTTTATTGCACAAACTCTGGGGGTTAGTAAAGGAAGCCTGCCAGTTCCTTATTTGGGTCTCCCGCTCATATCCACAGGCATTCACAAAACTCACTGTCAGCCTATCCTGCAAAAAATAAAGAATAGAATTTCTTCTTGGAAAAATAGGCTTCTATCAAAAGCAGGACGACTCAAACTCATCCGTTCTGTATTGCACTCCTACTCTATATATTGGTGTAATGCATTTCTTCTGCCTGCTGGACTTCTCCAAGATATTGAACGGTTATTAATGAACTTCTTCTGGAATGGCACAAATGATAAGGCAATGCATATGGTAAATTGGGATAGCATTTGCAAACCGAAAGATGAAGGGGGGCTAAACTTGAGAAATACTAGAGATTGGAATCAAGCATGCCTAGTACAATAATTGTTGGATCTTTTGCAAAACAAATGTTCCTTATGGTCACAATGGGTTTCTGCTAGGTATCTTTCAAAGGAATCAATCTGGGAAATTTCAACAAGAACATACCACTCTGCAGCTTGGAAAGGAATTTTAAAGGCAAGGAATTGGCTAATCAAACATATTTCTTATGCAATCTCTTCTGGAACTAGTACTAATATGTGGTACGATCCTTGGGTGAATGGGAAGAGTATATTTCAATTATATGGCGATAGAATACGAAAAGATCTTGGGGCTCCCAAAGATTGGAAGGTTTCCAAGTTCATTGCTAACGGCACCTGGTGTCTCCCTAATCCTATTTCTCCCGAAATGTTATCACTTTGGCCGACTATCATAGCTATTACAATCAGGAACAACTCTTCAGATATACTTATTTGGCCTCATGACAATGGCAAATTTAGTGCCACATCCGCATGGAATCAAATTAGGCAAAGAAATAACAAGTGGGTCCCAAGCAGTTGGACATGGGATCGACCGGGATCACAAAGACACTCATTATGTACATGGCAGGCCCTTCTCAATAAACTACCTACAATAGACAATATGAAAAGAAGAGGTATCTATCATGTTAACCGATGCTCCCTTTGTTTGCAACAAGAAGAAACTGTTGACCACCTCTATTTTGCTTGTGATTATACAAAATGGATATGGAAGGAGATTTTCCAGCGATTTGAACTCAATAGACTGCCGCAACCAAACTTGCACCAAGAACTAGGCGACCTTATGCAATGTTTCTCAAGAAAAGGGTCTCTTACACAACTATCAAAGGTTACTTTCAGATGCGCTATTTGGTGGATGTGGAAGGAGAGATGTAATAGAATCATTGAATGTCAACACACAAACAATGCTCAGCTCTTGAAAGAGATTATTAGAGACTCAAGATCCTGTATGGAGCATGATCTCAAAACCGAGCACATCACCCGAAGAGAAAAAGATATTTTTATCAAATTTAATTTTTCTATTAGCTAAAGATCTTGGGAATGATACCAAATAATATACCCACAGGTAGTTATAGTCTACAGCATGTGTAGTCATAACTATCGCATTCGCAATCTATGAGTTATTTGGCTTTGTCTATGACTTGTATAGATAAAGCTATTTGTAGAAACTTTACACATAATCAATTTACTTTTACTTACCAAAAAAAAATGATGAGCATGTCTTATCTTCATAATTGTATTTGAAAAACTATGGCAAAAATATGTCCGAATGATTGAACTTGTTAAAATTAATTTCGGACTTTCTTGATTGAATGATCAAATCACTCGACTGCCATGATGATTTTACACAATTACATGCCCTAATAACAGGTTGGAAATTATGTGCTTTGGATACAAAAATTTTCATGATAATAAGCATGTTTTGTCCTCATGATTGTATTTGAAAATCAATAGCACAGCCTTGTCCGAATGCATGAAAGTGTTAATTTCATTTTCGGATTCTCTTAACTATTGGCATCCTAACAATTGGATTTTCAAATTATCCTCTTCCAGACTTAATAAACATATGTCATATCAAGTTTAATTCATATCATTAATTTTTGACATATGGAATCAATCAGCAAATACATCTCTTATACACTTATCATGTGAACAATATTTTGTTTTGAGAAATGGATTTGATGAAATGATTCTTGCTTATAAATTCCTTCTTGAAAAAGGAAGTCATTTTTACGTACAAGGATTTGATACATATCTTGATACTTGTAAAAATGAAGCGTGCTTTAATATCTTATCGATTTTAGCTTCATTCGAGTAAGCTCAGAAATAGCTTTCCTCCGTCATGCAAAAAGAAAATAACAAATAAAATGGAAGAAGTTTTCAAAGCTATCTCCATGTCATGTTTTCCTTGAAATGTTTGAATATTTGGTATCTTATCACTTTTTGTTGAAAAATGACATGAACCTGCTTATGGCATCGCACTTATATTTAAAATTTGCTTATATCGTTCTCATTTTTGTTGATGACAAAGGGGAGAAATATATGAATTGATGCCAAATTTGCATTATGCCATGTCTGCATCATGTGTTAAGATGTCAAGAACTTGTATCGTAATTTTACGCATTCATATCTTACCATGTGATGAAATGCTACAATTGATAAACACTTGAAATGTTTGCATTATGATATCAAAAGCTTACATCGCAATTTTACATGTTGATATTTGATAATAGCAAACTTGCATGATAATAAAACTTGATATTATGTTTTTCATGCAATGAGTTGAACCAATATCACATTGTGGTACTTCTCCTTTTTATTGATGACAAAGGGGGAGAAGTATGATGTTATGCATAAGTTTATGCATAAGTTCATGATGACGTGTTGCAAGTATTCATGATGAATATTGCAATGACTTGAATTCAGTTTGAATTCAAGGTTTTATCAATATGGCATATTGATAGGGGGAGTTTGTTTAAATTCCGGGAGTTAAGTTTAACTCCGTCATCAAGTGGTTGTCATCATCAAAAAGGGGGAGATTGTTGAATCTCGTATTTTGATGATGAAACTACTTGATATATGTTTATGATTTAATCTGCGCTTTGAGTGACGCATAATGCCTCGATCAGGATGAGACAATTAAAGCAGGAAAATCATGTTGTGCCGGAGGAACATGTCAGAAGATTGGACGTCGGGCCGGTGGATCGGTTGACGTATCGACAGAAGGCTTCGGGCCGTGGACTCGAGCATCGGGCCAAAAAGAGCGGGTATTGTGCCAAGGATATCGGAGTTGCGGAGCCAACTGGCAGATTGGGCAATAGGCTGCAGGAAAGGACGATGCGCCGAAGAATCGGACGAAGCGTCGAGGGACCAATGACATGCCGGACAACTTGGTTAATTGCTTAGGATTAATTGTCTCGATCGAAGTTTTGTTTACATGTGCAGGATTAACTACGATGAAAGTAAGACATGCAGTAGGAGTTGCGCCGGAGTCAAGACAATGATTACGTTGGGAGTTCGAGAGTTCGACGGAAGTTCGGACAATCGTCGGAGGTTCTGCGGGAACAAATCCGAGAAGTCCATAAGCTTGCCAAAGAAGCTTGTCGGAACTCGCCAAGTGGATCGTCGCAAGTCCAGGAGTTTGCCGGAAGTCCGCAGGAGCATCACCGAGGGTTCATCGGATGATCGACGGAAGTTTGTCGGAAACTCGCCGGAAGAAGCGTTTGACGCACCGGAGCAAGCTGTAGAAATTGTCTTAGGATTTATCGTAGTTAGCACAATTATTAAGTTAGAAATGGGAGGTGATCCCATTAGCTTAATCTTGGGGCAATTGGGCCCCTGAAAAACCCAAATTGGGCCGAATGGATCTACCCATTCGGACCCTGATTGTTGTGGGAGGTGCAACCGCCCAGGCCAGGAGGTAGCACCACCTAGGCTAAGTCTCCGAGTGAGACTGGGCGGTGCAACCGCCCCAGTCAGGAGGTGCAACCGCCTGAGCTCGGTCTTCGAGCTCTGGTAGAGAGGTGCAACTGCCCCTAACAGAGGTGGCACCGCCCATAGGCTCAATCTTCGAGCTCTGCCAAGCGGTGCAACCGCCTGATCCCGGAATTCCGGGAATTGATAGTTTTGAGCTCCATATTTGAACTGGGTTGGGGCCTATAAATACCCCACCCATTCAGCACTGAAAGGGCATGAACTTACACCGAAATCTTGATCCTTTCTATGATTCTCAGAGCTCAAAATTATTGTAAAGGCCAAAAGTTCTTCTCCCTCTGTTCTTCCAAGTTCTGAGTTGTAAAGAGAGGAGAGAAAATTTCTGTAAGGGTTATCTCCTAAGCCCGTCAAAAGGAGTGAAACTATAAAAGGGTGGTTGGCCTTCGCCTATTGAAGGAAGGCCTCTAGTTGACATCGGTGACCTCGTCGGTGGAGGAAGCCAAAAGTGGAGTAGGTCAAGATTGACCGAACCACTCTGAATCTCAGTTTGCATTTACTTTGAGCATTTTATCTTTACTATAAACCTCCTAAATAGCTACTGCCTTCTGCGCTTTTACGAACGAGTTTCTAAGTTCAGAGCTTTCCGAATCTGCGTTTAGACGTAAATCGGCTTTTTCGTACGATTAGTACGTTTCAGTTTACGTTTACATTTTGATTTCAATCATAACTGCAAACTGCCTTCTGCACACTTATAAAACGTATCTCAAAGTTCAGTATCTTCAAAATTGGCATTTAGACATAAACCGGTTTTATCGTATGAACGTCGCATTTCAGTTTGCGCTTGCATTCTGATTTTCATCATAAACTGCAAACTGCCTTCGTAGATTTACTTTAACGTCTTCTCACTTAATTTTAAGTTAAAGTAATCTTAGAATCGGCTTTTACATCGAAATTGTTTTTATCAAACGAACGCAGCTTTCGATTTTAATAGTAAAATTTTTCCGCTGCACTAATTCACCCCCCCCCCCCCCCCCCTCTTAGTGTTCTTGATCCTAACAGTGTGAACCTAATTCAAACATTGATAATATTTAATTCAACAAACAATCCAGGATCCAATCACACATTTGAGGTCATTAAGAAAAACATTCAAGTCATTCACCTCTACAATCCACAATTCACAAAACCTGTGCAGTCTATACTCATACATCATGTCACTAGATGATTCTTAAAATCCAAAAGCAACTTAACTAAACCATAACTATATCATAAATCCATAAGCGCGGTAATTAATACAATCACAAAACCAACATGTACTACATGTTTATATCAGTACATAGTTTAGACTTAACATTTCCAAAAATCCTGACGTAAGAGGTACTTATCAAATATTTACAAGATACATCAATCTAGATTTGTCATTGATATTTCATTACACCCAAAAAGAACTTATACAACATCAACCTATCAAGTACAAAATATTTGCCCCAAAATCTTATAGTCTTCCACTGCCTCAACCCAATTTACACATTTTAGTGAGCGATAAGCTATCTTGAAAAATTTATATAGCAACGGGGTGAGCATATAAAGCTCAGCAAATGACTAACGTATCCATAGCAAAGAGGACAGTTTTCAAACAAATGAGGTATCAAAATACAAAGCAGAGATACAGGATGAAACAGTAGCATGTTTTGTTTGAATGCAGAATTACAATATCATATCAATATTAAGAGAAGAGGTATCTATCATGTTAACCGATGCTCCCTTTGTTTGCAACAAGAAGAAACTATTGACCACCTCTATTTTGCTTGTGAATATACTAAATGGATATGGAAGGAGATTCTCCAGCGATTTGAACTCAATAGGCTGCCGCAACCAAACTTGCATCAAGAATTAGGCGACCTCATACAAAGTTTCTCAAGAAAAGGACCTCTTACACAATTGGCAAAGGTTACTTTCAGATGTGCTATTTGGTGGATGTGGAAGGAGAGATGTAGCAGAATCTTTGAGTGTCAACACACAAACAATGCTCAGCTCTTGATAGAGATTATTAGAGACTCAAGATCATGCATGGAGCATAATCTCAAAATGGAGCACTTTACACGAAGAGAAAGAGATATTTTTGTCAAATTCAATTTTACTATTAGCTAAAGATCTTGGCAATGATGTTAAATGCTATAACCACTGGTAGTCTTGGCACATCTTAACATGCTCGCTACAGTTAGGAGTTAAAGTCTACAACATGTGTAGTCATAACTACCACATGTGTACTCAATGAGTTACCTGACTTTGTCTATGACTTGTATAGACAAAGCTATTTATAGAAACTTTACACATAATCAATTTACTTTTACTTACAAAAAAAAAAACAATATCATATCATTCGAAACACGTTTTATTTATACAATTGAGGAAAGGTAATTGGAGCATATCATTGGCATAAGGAGCATATCCATGACATATGGTAGTTTTCAAGGTTTAACAAAGACTTATAACATTTCAGAAATATATCAAAGAACAAAACATGAATAGAAGCTCAAATGTCACATGACGATGCATTCATTTCATTCTTATCCAAAGCATGTATAGAAAATAGCCAAAGCTTTGGATATCATATCAAACACATAGAAGGTGAAGTGGGATCATAACATAATATGGTCCATCCATTTCTGAATGACCAACAAACATAAGTCTCCCACGTCTGAGAGCTCCATCCACCCACGTCTGAGTGAAGTCATAGGGGGCCGGCAAAGCATTGCGGGCTCTAAGCATAACTCCCTTTACCATTTCTGGCAAAGGTTCACATTTATCCTACAAACACCATAGTACAAAGGGACAGTAGGAATAATGAAATTAGCATATATTGGAAGCACATGCGGAACAATGAAATGTACATATGCCTTTCGAGTCAATACGATACAAACATAATATTTCACAATGTATTCAGATTTGAAAGGAAACAAAAGCAAGAGCATACAAGGATTTCAAGAAACCATATATAGCTCAATTGAAATAAGAAAGTTAGATAAGTTCAATATCCAAAGAAATGAAACTGGAAGAGGCACATATCGAAAGCAAATGCGGAACAATGGGATGCATGTGCCGAATCATTACGATGCAAACATGATCGTTAGATGATAGCTGCAGATGTACAAATAAATAAAGGACAAAAGTATACAGGAATTTAAGGTAATAACGTAAAGCTTAAATGAAGTAAGAGTTTTTGCCGAAATCGATTTCCAAAGAGAAGAAACAAGGAAAGCCGAAATCGACCAAAGCTCGATTCTGGCAGAATTTGATAGGAACATTGTATGAACTATTTGGATAACCAATTATGCTCCAATTTAGACAAAATAGGTGTCATTAGAAAGCTTTGTCAATCTAGTTTTAAGCAAATCAAGTTTAACAAGAATTGGAATTTACAACAGGGAGTTACAGATAATTTCGTAGCAAAAGGTCTGAAAATATTTGCTCTGTTTTACTGAATCCATAGGGTCGATGAAAGCAGATGTTTAAGTTAGCAATTGTACTCCAAAATTTTCAAATCAGGTATATACAGAAAGCATTTTGAGTCTAGCTTCGAATAAATCAAACTTTGTATGAATCTGAGTTCACAGCAGAAAGTTATAAGTAGTTAAGCAACAAGAGTTCAGAAATTTCAGTCCCTGTTTTGCAGAATCTGTAGGGTTAATTTAAACAGAAGTCCTAGCAGGCATTTAAACTCCAAATCATTCGACCTTAGTATCAAAATAAATATTTTTTTTGCCTACTTTCAAATGGAATAGGTCTTGTCTAAATCAGAGTTTATTACAAAATGTTATGACCGAAACATTGCATAGAGGTCAGATTACCGAAAAATTACAGATTCATAGCTTTATATCAAAACGAAAGAATGTCTAGTTCTCAGTTGAAATCTTTCAAATTTTGCAGAATAAAAATGGAAACAGAGATTAAGGTTACTGTGGGATGGGGTTAGAACACTTGCCTTCAAATTATTTGAATCCCAAATGTGAGAAAATTGATGAAAAACTTCAAGCTCTTCTTCTTCTTCTTCTTCTTCTTCTTCTTCTTTTTCTTCTTCTTCTTCTTCTCTCAAACTCACATCGGCTGCAACTCTTCAGGTTTGTTTTCTTTAACCTTTCATCTAATTATTTAGGTTTTGGCTAATACAAAAGTTGCAAGGTGTCATGCATGCATGAAAGGGGCTAGGTGTCATCTTTAGAGCAAAGATAAGTGGCACCAACCTTAGGTTAGCTAGTGGCACATGTCCACTATTTTTTTTTTTTTTTAACTTAAATCCGAATCTTTCATAAATTATATCAAACTTCTAATATTTACTCTTAGGTCCCTAGCCATAAACTTTTAATATAATATCATTGAATATAAAATAATTATTAAATAATCCTTATTTTTATAAACAAACCTTTTACTAATTTTTTTTTTTTTTTAAATGGGGGATGTTACACTGGCGGTGGCACCGCCAGACTGGGCGGTTGCATCACCCAGCACCCGAGAGCTGGGCGGTGGCACCGCCCAGCACTGTCAATGTCTAACAGTGACAGGCGGTGGCACCGCCACTGACAGGCGGTGGCACCGGCAGCATCGGGAACCCAAAGAGAATTCAAATTTTGGAGCCCAAATTTGAATCCTCTTGAGGCCTATAAATACCCCTCAAATCTCAGCTGAGATTACAACTTTTTGAGCAGCAATTGTTTGAGAGAAAGGTCTTAGAAAAGTCTTTGCTAGTCTTGTTTTCAATTTGCTAGTGTTCACCTCCTTCTTTCTTGCTGAAAATCTATAAGAGAGTGAACCGCTTGTAAAAAGTTGTAAGTGGGGTATTTACCCTTCCCCTTCAAGAGATTTGCAAGTGGAAGGTGGGAGCCTCATCGAAGAGGGGCCTCGCAAGTGGATGTAGGTCATTTGACCGAACCACTGTAAAATCGGCGTGATCTCTAGTTTGCATTTACTTATTGTCATTTACATTACTGCAAACCATTTGCACTTTAATGCTCTACTTCTTTGTCTCCGTCTTACTTATCTCTTCAAGTTAAAACGCAATCGAAACGGTTTCAAATGAAAACATTACTTTTATCGTACGAAGTTTCCGAAAGTGTTTAAATCGTCAAAAGTTTATCACACTTTACCGCTGCACTAATTCACCCCCCCCCCCCTCTTAGTGCCGCTCCGATCCTAACACTATTAGGAGTTGGTTAGAAGTAGGAGTCTTAAGTAGGAGTCCTATTAGGAGTTAGGGTTGAGAAACCCTATAAATAGCCATGTATTCCTCCTCTTTTGATAAGCAATAGATGAATCTTTTCTACAACCTTTAAGCAGCAACTTGGAGGGAGGAACCTCTATAGAGTTCCAAGGAGGCCGATCCCCTAAAGAGATCAACCCTAAGTTTAGAATCTGCAAGGGTTCTAACATGCTTGTTGGAGCTTTAACGAGCATCGCCTCGCTAACTTTCGAAGTTTTGGGTCCTTCCTCCACAATATCCATCAACTCTTCTTTCATTTAGTTGTCACTTCCAAGTAGATTCGCATCTCTTTCACTTTTGATTGGCATTCTTTTGGGAAATAAAGCGGATAATCACCATTGGTGAGGATTTAACAATTATTGTCTTCTATTATCTTCAAAGGGTCTTTGAACCTATGCAACGCTCCTTTGCTGGATAGATAAGGGAATTGGAGTACTTGGTTTCGCCCATTCTCTTCGGAGTTGAGAAGGCAATGGTTACTTGACTTCGCCCGCCTCCTTAAGGGTTGTACTCCATGCATCGAGTTGGTTACTGACCTTTGCCTACTCTTTGCTCACACTTCTGAAGCACTCAAAGTGTTTGCACTCATTGCATTGAGTTAGCTACTATGATTCACCTTCTCAATGCCATAGAACTTCTGGAATGCAAGAAGTTTTCAACCCAACTTGGAGTAATTCTCTAATAGATTTGGTCACCTCTAGGATTGTACCATCTTCTCCGTTAACCCTACCGCCTACTCCACTGAGTAGCAAAGGTACAGCGCCACATACTGCCTACTTCGTTCCATGGTCGTGCACTCCTATATGACCCAAAGTCCTTCACTTTCGGCTATCTTGATGAGAAGCTCATTGACACCGGTCTTACGAAGTTCCTTAGCCTCTGCCCTTCAGCCTTGTCTTAGTACTTGGAGTTTGCCTCTACATGCTCCACTTCCTCGACCCCTTTCATGACCAAGCACTCTCCCTCCATGAGAGCAAGGGATCAATGACTTTTACGGAAGTCCCGCCTCTACGGTACTATGGCGCTACCATGCCCATGGCCCTACTATTCGTCATCTCGCATCTAAATCCCTTTTCTTCACGATCAGTAGATATGTCTCTGTGGCACTCCTCCGAGTCCACCTCCATTCTAACTGATGCCTGATTTTCGGTAGATAAGTCCCTCTGGACTCGTCGTCGCTTCCTTGCCCCTTTCGACCCCCTGCTTCAACACCTCAGTGTTCTCCAAGCAGATCCCTTTCGTCGATGGAAAGACAGACTGCAACTCCCATGCATGGCCTTTGCCATCATGTTGTAGGGTTTGCACTGATTCTGTTCTCTATAGCTTCCTTGGTAGTAACGTTCGCTTACTCGACCTTGTTCTCTGACTTGCCGGGCTCCCTTAAGCGAATATGGGCTCTGGAGCAGTCCAACTCTCCAGTTGCTTCGTTCATACCTCTGCATGATCAAGTCCGTCCCACGGGACTCACTGGTACTTGCATTCAAACTTTTCCCTTGGTGGAACATAGCCCCCATATGTTGATGACCAAGGCTTTCATCTAATGCAAAATTCGATGCACGCACGGAAGACCCGCCTCTGCGGTACCATGGCCTTCACTCCTTGAATCCATAGCCCTTCTTGTCGTCGTGTTGTTCACCGAAGTGGAGCTTCCAATAGCTCCCGATCATACCTCTATATGATCTAGTCCCTCACGAGACTATGTTGTGTGTATCGCATTGCCACGAACTGTTCCACCATAATCCGGTGCACAATGTCGCCTCCTAGTGACATCTCTATTGCATATCTTTGTGGGATGAACTCGAATTGTGATCCCTCCATGTGTGGCCTCTGCCAATACATTGTAGGGTCTCTTTCACCTTCGATTTTGTTCATTCCTTTGGCAATTGACCTTTATCCACCCGCTCTTGGATCACACCTAGATGAAGCACAAGTTTAGGATAGTCCATTGCCTAGTAGCTCCCGAAGTCCATCGACTTCGCTGAAAGTGGTGCACCATTGTCTGGATCCTAGGCCTCCGCCCCTACCAGCATAATCTCTGTTGCACACCGCTTCCTTCATGGCAACTTGAATGGCAATACTGTGTCATATCCTTTAAGAGTACCCGCCTCCATGTCCTCTTGCCCCGTGCCAAGGCCTTATGAACCCAACTTTGCCTTTGCAAGTTGAGTTACCTTAGTTCCTCCATCAAATACTTCTCCGAGATAAGGTGCATATGCCTAAAAGTTCCCTTCATCTTCGGAACCATGCAAGATGAGTTAATCGTCAGAATGAAGGACCCATGGAATAACATGATCCTGCTCTTGCCTCTGCAAGAGTTCATGTCCTTGACCTCTGTCCAAGGAAAGCTCTGTGCCTCCGCTCCATGTGTCATCTTCTATGATGGCTCCCTTCATACGGCTTGGACACTTCGCCAAGTTACACCCAAGTTGTTCCGCTCCTCGTTTTGCATTGATTTGATGGTGGCCCTCGCGCCCACCATTCCGCAAGTTAGCCCTCCCTTGAGTCCGATCTCCCTATAGACTCCAAGTGTGCCTTCATTTGTGTTTTTTTGAGTTGCTCCCCCATTTGATCTCGCAATGCATCCACCAATGCATTCTCTCAAGCGAGATCATGCGATGACTCCTCTTCGCTTGCTCGGTCCATTGAGCTTCGTGGAGTTGTTGTTTATTAAGGTACTCCTCCTCAACATGTATGGTCTGTTGCACATGATTCTTCATCGGGAGAAATCGGGATCTATCCCTCCTAGATAACTGTCCCATTGGAGCAACATCTCGCTTTGTTTCGGAGACCACCATCCCCTTGGACTACTTTGATTTACTGAACAAACTTCGCATTGTTCTGCCTCCTGCAAATGCAATTGCTAGATTGCGACTCTACGTCAATACAACCCCCACTGCACCACTCAAGGCCTAGCAACATGCTGAACTCGCTGCACACTTTAGCCTCCTATGGACGTATCCTTCATATGCCGAAGAGAAAGTTTCAATGCTCCATGGCACTGAGTTTCGGTCGCCTTGGGATGGCCTGAATATTCCATCATTTGTATACAAGCCCATGCATTAGTACTGAATTCTTCAAGTTAGCAATTCCCCTCACCTCTGTGAGCTTTGTACAACTCTTTTGGTCACTGAGCAACTCATTCCACCTTGCATTGTCTCATCCTTTACCAAGCGCCTCGCTTGCCATGAGCACCATCAAGTATAGTTGTCAACGTTGAGCCGTAGCTCAAACTCAGCCATCCCAACCTTTGTGCGCTCCGCATTCTTCCAAGCTTGCTTGTTCTCATGGTGCCTCTTGCGCGAAGGGTTGGCCATTCCTCTGAATGCCAATCTCAGATGCCCGTTCCTACGAGTAACTCCTTTTCCCTACATCTCCATGCCTGTTTTCCTCCAAACGGTCAGGTGTGTGCTGACTGCCCTCAACGCAACCCCGCTAGGTCCCCCACATTTGCATGCCAAGTGTTTCTATGAGTGCTTGTCCCGCTCTGATATCATCTGTCATGGACTTAGCTGGTTTTGCCTAAGTTGTGCGGCACCCTTGCGTGTCCATCTACAAAGGTCAGCTTCCCCGAAGCCTCCCAAGGTCCCTTAGGACCTACAAAAGAGAAAACAAGTTAGAGAAATGTCTCACTCGGGATCCACAAGCAAATATTTTCGAAAACAATTCATCGACAATGCAAATTACAAACAAACTTTACAAGCTCTGAATAGTTGCACAACAAAGGGTTAAAATGGTCCATTATAAACCGAATATCTCTTACAAGTGTCCACATGATACAACTATTATTTACAAGCCTAAAGCGGCCACCAAACCTAACTAAAATGAGACTATTAAGTCTTCACCCATCCCTCTACATGCTGTGCAAAGCATGAACATACCAAAAGACATGGACATAAATAAGCATTACATCAAACATCCTGTTTAGAAGTTTGTCTATGACACACAAGTGGGGGCGCCGCCGGTGCCCTCGCTGTACCGGGTAGCCGCCGACAAGGTGGCGACGACCACAACAAGTAGGGCATGGGGTATTTTAGGGTTTTGGGCAAAAAGATAGTTTTGCCCCTATGAATTTGAGAAATTTTAGTTCTGTCCTTTTATCCAAATTAAAAAATACCCCTCAGAAGTCAAAAATTTTCCTACATGTCCTTGAATTAAAATATATTAATTAATTAAAAATTTTAATTAATTATTATTTATTATTATATAGTAGTCTTACATGATAATGATTTATACATGTGAGGTATGATATGTGGATGGATGATCATGGACCGTGTGATGTGTGTACTTATGATTATTATTATTGGGGCCTACGAGCCTTCATTTTTATTTCTCGTTTATTGTTGGGCCTGCATGCCTATGATTAAGTTGTAATCACATGAGGAGGTGCAGCAGGAGCGTGAAAGTGATAGCAAGACCCACGAGACAGACAATCGCGATGCATGGAGAAGCATCGAGATGCCGACGTAACCGATAAGGATGAGATGGACGATCATAGGGCATAGAGATGCATCAGTGCACACATAGATCTTGATGTGAATGATTAGGCCCACTGGCTCGGGCTTGATCACATTAGTCTATGGTCCATGATCATTTAGTATGATTGCTTATACACCTACTAGATATGTATATATATTTGCATGCGATGTCGATATATATTAAATATGAATATGTGTGACATATCATATTAGGAAACCAAATCATAGAAACCCCTCTCTCGATAATATTAAGTTGGTAAACGTGAGTCAATTAGATTGACCCACGTGGCCTTCCAACATTATAGGTAGGGACCGATTCTCAGTGTAGATTGAGTTGGTCGAGTCCCTCGAGGCTCACCTATATCACGATTCGCTATCTTGCCTATGACATAGAGATATCACCGGTAACCTAAAGACATGGTATGCTTGGTTGAGTCCATGGAGGGTATATTATCGAATCAGACTCATCTTGTAATGATGGTGTTGACTTAACCGAACATCATTGTTGGTCGAGTCCCTCGAAACCATGGTGATTCGGAGGCCGAACAGGACGGGTATCACAAGGAGTTATGATCGGCAAGAGTTGCCTACCTTTTTAGCTTAGTGTGATTGGTCGAGTCCCTCGAGGTTACACTAAGACACTGATTGGATACTAATCCCCACTAGAAGTCTACCGAAGACTCCGTTTTACGTGTTGAGGGTATTACATGACTTGCCAAAAAAATAGTGGGAGCATATTAAGATAGATGTCCATATCTAGATTGTTTATTTTTGTAAAATCTATATTTTAATTATTTGTATTACATTATTATTTTAAAAAAATATCGCTTTTAAATCCCTTACATGGCATACTTGATGTCAACCGCCTCACTAGTCCAAATTTTACGGATTGGCTCTACAACTTGAGAATTATTCTCACGGTGGAGAAAATCGCTTACGTCCTTGATATAGTGATGCCTACGCCCGAGGAAGGGGCAAGCGAGGATGAGATTGCTCTCTCCGTGAAGTACATTGAAGACTCCACTCTTGCTTAGTATTACATGTTGGGCTCTATGACTCCTGAGTTATAGAGACAACATGAAAAAATGGATTCCAGATCTATTCTCATATATTTTCATAAATTGTTTGAGGAATAGGGAAAGACTCAGCAATATGAGATATCCAAGAGCCTCTTCCGCGCTAGGATGACTGAGGGGATACCGGTTCAGAATCATATCCTAAAGATGATTGAGTGGATAGAGAAACTCATAGCTCTAGAAATGGTCCTAGAGGATAACTTGTGTGTGGACATTGTGCTTCAGTCCCTACTATATTTTTTTTCACAATTCATAATAAATTTTAATATGAACAAGCTTGAGGTGACTCTCCTAGAGTTCCTTAATATGTTGAGGGAGGCAGAGAGCACTATCAAAAAGGAGAAGCCAGTTCTTTACACTAGTGAGAATAGAAAGAAAAGGAAAGCAGAAAAGTCTTTTAAGAAGGGCAAGGGCAAGGGCAGACCAAGTAAAGCAAAGGTTGCTAAGAAAGACTCGGCAAAGGACAAAGGCTAGTGCTTCTACTGTGGTAAAGATGGGCACTGGAAGAGGAACTGCAAAGAGTACCTTGTAGAGAGGGAAAAATAGAAGCTTGGAGAAGCTTCAGGTACATTCATGATCAGTCTCCATTTATCAGACTCTTATGATAACACATGGGTATTGGATATCGGTAGTGCTTATCATATTTGTAATTCGTTGCAGGTTTTGACAAGGCCTAGGTGATCGGCAGGCCCTTCTCAATAAACTACCTACAATAGACAATATGAAAAGAAGAGGTATCTATCAAGTTAACCGATGCTCCCTTTGTTTGCAACAAGAAGAAACTGTTGACCACCTCTATTTTGCTTGTGATTATACAAAATGGATATGGAAGGAGATTCTCCAGCGATTTGAACTCAATAGGCTGCCGCAACCAAACTTGCACCAAGAACTAGGCGACCTTATGCAATGTTTCTCAAGAAAAGGGCCTCTAACACAACTGGCAAAGGTCACTTTCAGATGCGCTATTTGGTGGATGTGGAAGGAGAGATGTAATAGAATCTTTGAATGTCAACACACAAACAATGCTCAGCTCTTGAAAGAGATTATTAGAGACTCAAGATCCTGTTTGGAGCAAGATCTCAAAACCGAGCACATCACCCTAAGAGAAAAAGATATTTTTATCAAATTTAATTTTGCTATTAGCAAAAGATCCTGGGAATGATGCCAAATAATGTACACACAGGTAGTTATAGTCTACAGCATGTGTAGTCATAACTATCGCATTCGCACTCTATGAGTTACTTGGCTTTGTCTATGACTTGTATAGATAAAGCTATTTGTAGAAACTTTACACATAATCAATTTACTTTTACTTACCAAAAAAAAAAGTTTAAAAGTAAAGAATCGCTATAAAAATCTCTTATGAGAATCCTCCTCTAGTCTAAGTGTTAGAATTCTGTTTAGAGAGGAGAGTGAGTGCTAGTAAGGGTTATCTCCTAAACCCGTGAAAAAGGGAAGAGTGGTGCTAAAGGTGATTGGCCTTCGCCTATTGAAGGAAGGCCTCTAGTGGATGCCGATGACCTCGTCGGAGGAGGAAGCAGAAAGTGGATGTAGGTCACGTTGACCGAACCACTATAACACTGCCATGTTCTCTTGTTTGCATTTTATTCTTGCTATTACCATACTACAAACCTCTTTAAGTGCTTACTGCCTTTAATTCAATTACATATACTTTCAAGTTAAGTTTCCGAAATCGGTTTTTCATCGAAAACATTTTTATCACAACGAAGTTTTTGAAGACGTGATTTTTATCGCTGTACTAATTCACCCCTCCCCCCCCCCCTCTTAGTGCCAACCCTGACTCTTGATCCTAACAATTGGTATCAGAGCCTCGTGATTTCTCATTTGGATTAACACCCAAGAGAAATGGCTCATTTCGGCTTTCAAAAGGGCCACTCTCTCATTCGTCCTCCCTTTTTCAATAGGACGGACTACATTTATTGGAAAACTCGAATAAGAGTTTTCTTGCTTTCATTGAATCTCGATTTATGGCACATGATCGAATTTGGTTTTAAAAGGTCTTCTCTTCCAATGAAAGATTGGAATGATTTGGAGAAGAAGACTTTTTCTCTAAATACAAAGGCTATTTATGCCTTATTTTGTGCCTTAGACAAAAACGAGTTTAATCGGGTTTCTACTTACGAAACGGCTTTCGAGATTTGGCACACATTAGAAGTCACACACGATGGTATAAGTAGTGTAAAAGATTCTAAAGTAAATTTTTTGATGCACGATTTTGAGATGTTTTGTATGGAACCAAGAAAGACTATTGGAGACATGTACACCCGTTTTACAGATGTCGTCAATAGTCTAAAAGCACTTAGTTAAAGCTTTTCAAATTTTGAACTCGTTAACAAGATTTTACGCTCACTTTCTAAAACTGGGGATTCAAAAGTAATCGCTATTCAAGAATCAAAAAATTTAAATTTCTAAAACTAATAGGCTTTTTGATGACCTATGAAATTATGTACAATGCACATAAAGAACTCGAGAACCACCTTCCAAAGAATAGGAAGGATTTCGAACATAGAACATTTGAAGACCACTCGAGCATAAGCTCAAGTGATGGTGAACTTGAACTCACTAAGAAATTTAAAAAGTTTATAAAATAAAATTTTAAGAACAAAAGATTGCAACTACTTGCTTTGAACACAAGAAGAAGAACAAAAATTGCGATGAATCGAGCTCCTCCAAAGACGAGGAGAAAATCAAGAAAGGTGAGGTGGCAAACTACGACTTAACGACTTTCGACGATGAGGTAATCGAAACCCCATTAATTTACTTCGAAATTACATGATGCTTTTAATGTTGCATTTTTTTTAAATTAGTTTAGAATTATTTTTTCTTGAAAATTGTATGTTTAAAAATGAAAATACAAAAATTATGATCATACTAGTAATTTTAAAAATGATAATGAAAATTGTATGTTTTATGTTAATGGAATAAAATGTTAAATTTAAATCTAATGATGATCCTATGAATGTTTTTTTAAGAAGTTATATTGTGTATCATGTTGATTTCTATTGCTATTTCTCGTCGATTTTGCTTAAATGAAATCATGTTTGATTTGAAGTAATGCATAATGATGTAATGAAAATATTAAATATTTTGATACCATAATTGATGACTTTATGCATGAGATTTTTAAGTTATACATGATGATTTTTGTGATTTATTAGTCTTGATGGTTTTTATGACGAAATTCACTTATCGATCCTAAAAGTTGATGCATGTTTTTATTTGCAATAAAAAGATAAACACATACTTGTATGAAACCAATAACTTAAGATGAAACATCTCTAACTTATTGATTTTTTGATAAAAGATTAATGAATCCATGTATATTATGCTTTTGTGAATCTCTTGGACTATGAAAATGATTTGATGAATTTGAATGAGTTTTATCGAAATCATAATTTCTCATCAAATCTTTTATATGAATCAAGATTTTTCATAATCTCCTAAGAATTCTTTACGTTATTTATTTAAGTGGAGATTTGTTAAAATGAATCACGGTTTCTCTTGTTTTTTCAGAATTATAATTTTTATGATTTATAATGAATTAAGAGATATTATACATGAATCAAGAT
Source organism: Musa acuminata AAA Group (assembly GCF_036884655.1). Taxonomy (NCBI): domain Eukaryota; kingdom Viridiplantae; phylum Streptophyta; class Magnoliopsida; order Zingiberales; family Musaceae; genus Musa; species Musa acuminata. Next base: position 8,151,056 of record NC_088328.1, on the reverse strand, counting down.
CGTTTATGTGTTCTCTCATGATATTTTTAAGGTTTATGACTTGAATTTTATTATGTAAAATTCTTTGAATTTATGAAGTATATCTCATGACTAAGTTCTTTTTGATATTCTTCATGTGATAATATGAATGCATGAAACACTCATGATATTATTTTGATGCATGCAATGATGAAATATTCATAATGAAAAATTGTTTTGATATTCACGACTTGATTTTTCATCTTTGTTATCTTACTTTTGTCATAATTTGAAAATTGATGTAAAGGGTCTTCTCTTCTTTTTGACAATGACAAAGGGGGAGCAAAACTTGCTAGAAAGCAAATTTGCTTGCTTGCATAATTCGAAAAGAGGCAAACTTACTAGCTTGCTAATCTCAAAAAGGAACCAAGAAGTGCTATCTTGCAAATCTCAAGAGAAGCAATGTTTGCCAAGTTACGCATTTCAAAAAGAGGCAAAATAGTCCATCTTGTACATCTCAAAAGATGTAAAATTTTGTTAACTTTTTTATGTGTAAAATTTGATAGCTTGCATACTATAAATTTACATACCAAAAGTGCTATCTTGCCTATCTCAAGATGCAAAATATGCCAACTTGCACATCTTTAAATTTGCTAGCTTGTATGAAGTAGAACATGCTATCTTACTACCTTGCATATGTACAACTAGATAGCTTGAATGTTCTAAGCATGATGTAACACTTGCTAAATTTTCTAGCTTACAAATTGTATGATGATAAAACTTGATATTATGTTTTTCATATAATAAATTAAACTTATATTCCAAACACGTGAATAGTTGGACTTCTCCTTTTTGTTGATGAGAAAGGGGGAGAAGTATGTTGATGTCATGCATGATTTGATTATGATATGTTTGCTTGGATTTTTGAATCCAAGAGTCTCTATTAATATGACATATTGATAGGGGGAGTTTGTTTAAACTCCGGGAGTTAAGGTTAACTCCATCATCAATTGGTTGTCATCATCAAAAAGGGGGAGATTGTTGAATCTTGTATTTTGAAAATGAAACCAATTGATATGTGTTTATATTTTAATCTGCGTTTGAGTGACGTAGGAACCTACGATCAGGATGAGACAATTATGTTAAATCTCGTATTTTGATAATGAAACCACTTGATATATGTTTATGATTTAATCAGAGTTTTGAGTGACGCAGGATGCTTCGATCAGGATGAGACAATTAAAGTGGGAAAAATTATGTTGTGTCGGAGGAACATGTTATAATATTGGACGTTGGGCCGGTGGATCGGTCGACATATCGACAGAAGGCTTCAGGCTGTGGACTCGAGCATCAGGCTAAGAAGAGTGGGTATTGTGCCAAGGATATCGGAGTTGCAGAGTCAACTAGCCGATTGGGCAATAGGCCGCAAAAGAGGACGATGCGCCGAATAATCAAACGAAGCGTCGAGGGACCAATGACATGTCGGACAACTTGGTTAATTGCTTAGGATTAATTGTCTCGATCAAAATTTTATTTTACATGTGCAGGCTTAAATATGATGGAAGAAAGACATTCAGCAGGAGTTGCGTCGGAGTCAAGACTATGATCACGTTGGGAGTTCGAGAGTTCGACGGAAGTCCGGACGGTCGTTGGAGGTTCTACGGGAACAAATCCGAGAAGTCTAGGAGCTTGCCAAAGAAGCTCATCGGAAATCGCCAAGTGGATCGTCGCAAGTCCAGGAGTTTGCCGGAAGTCCGCCGGAGCAACACCGAAGGTTCGTCGGATGTTCGCCGGAAGTTCGCCAGAAGCTCGTCGGAAGAAACGATTGATGCACCAGAGTAAGTTGCAATAAATGTCATAAGAAATATTATAGTTAGCATGTAGATTAAGTTAGTAATAGGAGGTGTTCCCATTAACTTAATCTGGGGGCAATTGGGCCCTTGATAGACCCAAATTGGGCCGAATGGATTAACCCATTCAGACCAGAATTCCTGTCAGGCGGTGGCACCACCCAGGAGATGGTCTCCTAGGAAAGCTGGGCGGTGCAACCGCTTAGGTCAGGCGGTGGTACCGCCTGGGCTCAGTCTCCGAGCTAGACTGGGCGGTGCAACCGCCCCAATCAAGCGGTGGCATTGCTTGGGCTCAGTCTCCGAGCGAGACTGGGCGGTGCAACCGCCCCTATCAGGCGGTGGCACCACCAGAGCTCGGTCTCCAAGCTCTGTCAAGCGGTCATACCGCCCAGTCTAGCGGTAGTACCGCCAGGACCCCGAAAATTCAGGAGGTGACATATTTTAGCTCCAAATTTAAACCAGTTTGGGGCCTATATATACCCCACCCTTTCTTGCATGAAAGGGCACCGAAAGCTTGATCTTACTCTGTGATTTTAGAACTCAAAATTGTTGTAAAGGCTAGAAGTTCTCCTCCCTCTTTTCTTCCAAGTTTTGATCTTTCAAGAGAGGAGAGAAAATTCTGTAAGGGTTGTCTCCTAAGCCCGTCAAAAGGAGTGAAACTGTAAAGGGTGGTTTTCCTTCGCCTATTGAAGGAAGCCCTCTAATGGACGTCAGTGACCTCATCGGAGGAGGAAGCCAAAAGTTGATGTAGGTCAAGATTGACCGAACCACTCTAAATCTTGGTTTGCATTTACTTTGAGCATCTTATCTTTATTGCAAACCTCCTCAGTAGCTTACTGCCTTCTGCTCAATTACGAACGTGTTTCATATTTAAGTATTTTCCGAATCGGCATTAAGACGAAAATCGATTTTTATCGTACGAACATTATATTTCAATTTGCGCTTACATTCTGATTTCCATCATAACTGAAAACTGCCTTTATATCTTTGCTTTAGCAACATCTCGCTAGATCACAAGTTAAAGTGATTTACGAATCAATTTTCTTACCAAAATCGCTTTTATCGTACGAATATAGTTTTAATCATCGAAAGTTTTCCACTGCACTAATTCACACCCCCCTCTTAGTGCTCGTGATCCTAACAATTGGTATCAGAGCCCGGTATTTCTCATTTCAGATTTACACCTGAGAGAAATGGCTCTTCATGGCTTTCAAAAGGGCTTATCTATTTTTCGTCCACCATTGTTTAACGGATTGGACTATACTTATTGGAAAACTCGAATGAGAGTTTTCATGATTTCTATGAATTTGGATTTATGAAATATTGTTGAAAACAAGTTTCAACTTCCCTCTAAACCGATGAACGAATGGTCGGATTTGGAGAAGAAGTATTTTTCTTTAAACGCAAAGGCTATGAATGCCTTATTTTGCGCTTTGGACAAAAATGAGTTCAATCGGATTTCTACATGCGAAACGGCTTTTGATATTTGGCGAACACTAGAAATCACGTACAAGGGAACTAGTAGAGTCAAAGACTCAAAAGTTAACATTTTATTGCATGATTTTGAGCTTTTTCAAATGCAGCCAAGCGAGACAATAGGCGACATACACCCATTTCACGGATGTCGTCAATAATATAAGAGTTCTTGGTAAATCCTTTTCGAATTTTGATCTCGTAAGCAAGATCTTAAAATCCCTTCCAAAAAGGTGGGATCCTAAAATAACCGCAATACAAGAGATAAAAATTTTAAATGATTTTCCATTAGAAGAATTAATCAGATCATTAATGACCTTTGAAATAACACTTTTGGAACATTTTGAACCCGATGAGAACTTGAACCACCTTCCAAAGAATAGGAAGGATTTGGAACTCTAGACAAATGAATACCACTTGAGCGATGACTCAAGTGATAAGGACAATGATGAACTTGAACTTCGAACACTAAATCTTAATAAGTTTATTAAACAAAAATCTAAAATAAACAATGAACTTGAACGGAGGAAGAGACCAAAGAAGAGGAAGGCAACCAAGGATGAATCAAGAACTTCCAAAGGTAAAACGGACGGGCTTCGACTACAAGGTAAGTAACTCAACTCTCTTGAATTATTTTGAAATTACTTGAAGTTTTTCATGAGTGCTTAATTTAGATAGTAGGAATTGGAAATAAAAAAATTATTTTTCAAAAATTATATCATGTCTTTCTTTTTAGCATTTTTGAAAAATTAAAAATTTGATCATGAAAAGTATATTGCTAAGATTTCATGCATATTATGTTTTAAAATGTTGAATGATGTGTGCAACAGTAGGGATGATAATTATATGATATGTGATAATGCTTAGGATTAATCCGTGCATGTGTATCTTGATGATTTTATGTCATGCATGAGTTTTTGAAGTAAATATTGATTTGAACTCTCATTTTAGATTAACATGTTTTTGGTCTAATCGTTTTTATGATGAATTAAGATAACATTCTTTTGATATATTAAGATGACATAGTGCATGTACATCTATGTATGAATTTCTTGATAGTCTTTTGATAATAGATGTGATATCATGATGTGTTTGGTCTTGACGGTTTCATAACGAAACTTATGTTTCGATTTTAAATGATGATACATATTTTCACAAAACACTTGTATACTATCACATGAAATCAATTGTATGAAATAGAAATGAATTTTCTAATCTATTGAGATGAATGAATTTATTTTACCAATCTTGTGAATCTAATGAAAATAAACATGATGAATATTTTGAAAATAAATGAGTGTATCAAGCATTTGGTCTTAATGATTTATCTTGAAGATACGTTTTGAAATCATACAGGATGATAAATATCAAGATATTAAAAGGATGTTATCATGGAATCATGCTTGCTGATTTGTTTTATGAAATTTACCTTTCCGTCTTAAATGTTGACACTTGTTTTATTAAAGGTAAAGGCATGCTTATAAGAAGCAAATCACATGAATAGAAATTTATAAAAATGAAATATGATCCTCTATCTTATCGACTTTTCAATAAATCTATGCTTGTCATGTATGAATTTATTGAATGTGACTTTGAGGATGATTTCGAATTTCACAAACGCTTGATTCATACTTATGACATGAGACACATTTTAAATATGAATCATGTTCAATGCTTCAATCATGTTATATCTCCCTTAATTCATTTTGTTCTCCTAGATTTATTTACCAAAGAGGAGAATCTTCCGAATGAATGAAATGATACATATGAATCACTTATTGATATATCTTTTTGAAATATTTTTTTAATATGATGTTGATAATTTGAGATGCCTGTTGACATTCATGACATGAGATAATTAAATCCTTGACTTACTCTTTATATGGCTTGAAAATAGATGTTTAAAACCTTGCTTGATGAGTTGTTTTATAAGATTTTGCCTTTATATCTTGAACTTTCATGCTTATCTTGATTTGGCATATAAAGACTAAGGCATGCTTAGATGAAAAAGAATCACTTAAAAAAAATATATATGCTTTTCCCATCTGATCGAGATTGATGATTTCATGATATTTTGTAAATCTCGAAATTTATTTTGATGACTTGATTATGAGTTTCAAGTTAACGATTTGAATTTGAATTGAGTTTTATCAAAATCATAATATTGATTTCTTGGAATAACATGAGATTACCTTTGATGATCATTTTGATTCATGGAATTTTGGATTCATGACTTGGTCTTACATCTTTTTGTGAGATGGTTGAAATCTTTGTACCTTTGAATTATTCCCTTCTCCTTTCAATTTTTGAATTTATGCATGTTTTATGTCAAACATTTGAAACCATGTTTTGGTATCATGCATATCTAAGAAATGTTGATTTGATAAATTGAATGAGTTGAAAATGAATGATGATTTTTCTCTTGAATATAACTTGTGATATTTTTTATATAAATCATCATTTTGATTTCTCGACATTCGATACATGACATTTTATTATGAATCAAAATTTCTCATTAATCGATCTCCTACGATTCTACTTGATATTTTCATAAGAGGAGATTTTCTAAATGAATCATGATTTTTCTTTGTGAGTTCTTGGATTTATTACTTGATTTTCTTTTAAAACAAGATCTCTTCTTTGTACTCCTATGATTTTTCTTGATATTTTATTTAAAGAAGATATTTACTATATGAATCATGTCTTTTGGTATTCAAATGATTTTATCCTTCATGACATGATTTCTTTGTATTTATGGCTTGCATGACTTGAAATGATTTGGAATGATGCATGGAACACTATGATTTTTCCCTTAGATAAAAATGCATGCAACACTATGATTTTTCCCCTTAGATAAAAAGGCATGCAACACTTTGATTTTTTTTTAAATAATGTGAAAATCAATAATTATCATTTTCTGATATAATGATGATTTGGAATCATGCATGTAATGATGATGTTATATTTTATATACATGATGATTTGGCATTATGCATGTAATACTTATGCCTTTTATTATGATGTATGTGAGGTATTGCATATGATGTGAATCATGATTAAAATTGCCTTAATTTGAATTCAAGGTTCATCTCAATTATGAAATTTTGAAATAAGAATGATTACTCACCTTTGTCATAATCTGAAAATTGATATAAGGGTCTTCCCTTCTTTTTGACAATGACAAAGGGGGAGCAAGAACTTCTAGCATGGACATCATGGAAAGAGGCAAACTAGCTAGCTTGCACAATTCAAGATGAAAGCAAAAAATTATACTTCTCAAAAGAGAAGAAATTGCTATCTTGAACATCACCAATAATTGCTAGCTTGAAATCTCAAGAAGAAGCAAAACATGCTAATGTGCACATCTAGCAAACTTGCATATTTCAAGAAGCAAGAGTTGCATTTCTTGAACATCTCTAAATTGCTAACTTGCATCTTCTAAAATGTTGTAACATTGCTAGCTTGCAAGATGTAGAGCTTGCTATCTTGAACATCTTAAGAAACAAAAATTACAAAAGTGCTACCTTACCTATCTCAAGAAGCAAAACATGCTAACTTGCACATCTAGCAAAGTTGACAAAATTTACATATTTCAAGAAGCAAGAGTTGCTCTCTTGAGCATCTCTAATTTGCTAGCTTGCACGATGTAGAAGTAGCTATCTCAAAAGAAGTAAAAGTGCTATCTTGTATGTTGTAAAACTTGCATATCTACAACTTGATAGCTTGAATGTTCTAAGCATGATGTAACACTTGCTAAATTTTCTAGCTTCAAAATTGCATGATGATAAAACTTGATATTATGTTTTTCATGCAATGGGTTGAACTTATATAACAAACACTTGATTGTGGTACTTCTCCTTTTTGTTAATGACAAAGGGGGAGAAGTATGTTGATGACATGACATGTTATGCATAAGTTTATGATGACATATTGCTTGGATTTTTGAATCCAAGAGTTTCTATCAATATGGCATATTGATAGGGGGAGTTTGTTTAAACTCTGGGAGTTAAGGTTAACTCCGTCATCAAGTGATTGTCATCATCAAAAAGGGGGAGATTGTTGAATCTCGTATTTTGATGATGAAACCACTTGATATATGTTTATGATTTAATTTGAGTTTTGAGTGACGTAAGATGCTTCGATTAGGATGAGACAATTAAAGCAGGAAAAATCATGTTATGTCGGAGGAACATGTCAGAAGATTGGACGTTGGGCCGGTGGATCGGTCGACGTATCGATAGAAGGCTTCGGGCCGTGGACTCGGGCATCGGGCTAAGAAGAGTGAGTATTGTGCCAAGGATATCGGAGTTGCCGAGTCAATTGACCGATTGGGCAATAGGCGCAGGAGAGGACGATGCACCGAATAATCGGACGAAGCGTCGAGGGACCAATGACATGCCGGACAACTTGGTTAATTCCTTAAGATTAATTGTCTCGATCGAAGATTTTTTTACATGGGAAGGATTAACTACGATGGAAGAAAGACATGCAGTAGGAGTTGCGTCGGAGTCAAGACTATGATCACGTTGGGAGTTCGAGGGTTCGACGGAAGTCCGGACGGTCGTCGGAGGTTCTACGGGAATAAATCCGAGAAGTCTATGAGCTTGCCAAAGAAGCTCGTCGGAACTCGCCAAGTGGATCGTCGCAAGTCCAGGAGTTTGCCGGATGTCCGCCAGAGCATCGTCGAAGGTTCGTCGGATGTTCGTCGGAAGTTTGCCGGAAGCTCGCTGGAAGAAGCGATTGACGCACCGGAGCAAGTTGTAGTAATTCTCTTAAGAAATATCGTAGTTAGCATGTAGATTAAGTTAGGAATGGGAGGTGATCCCATTAACTTAATCTGAGGGCAATTCATCTCTGATAGAGACTCCAGATTTCTCTCTAGATTCTGGAGAAGATTATAGGAATCTATGGGCACTAAAGTTAAGTTTAGTACTGCATATCATCCTCAGACTGATGGTCAGTCAGAAAGAACAATTCAAACACTTGAGGATTTGCTTAGAGCCTATGTTATGGATTGGAAAGGTGAATGGGATAAGGATATTTCACTTGTTGAGTTCACGTATAACAATAGTTATCATTCAAGTATTCAGATGGCTCCTTATGAAGCTTTATATGGGCGAAAGTGCATAACACCTATATGTTGGGAGGAAGTTGGGGACAGAAAGTTGTTAGCACCGGACAAGGTACAAGAAACTACCGAGAAAATTCAAGTTATAAGGAAAAGGTTAAAAGCTGCTCAGAGTCGTCAAAAGAGTTATGCCGATAATAGGAGACGAGATATTGAGTTTGAAATTGGAGATTTTGTATTCTTAAAAGTCTCCCCTTCCAAAGGCATTATGAGGTTTGGGAAGAAAGGAAAATTAAGCCCAAGATTTATTGGACCTTTTGAGGTTCTTGAGAGGGTTGGTTCTGTCGCTTACAGGATTGCCTTGCCACCAGCATTGAGCCATGTCCATGATATATTTCATGTCTCGATGATTAGAAAGTATATGTATGACCCTTCTCACATCATTAAGTATGAGATGGTGGAGATCGATAAAGATTTATCCTATGTGGAAGAGCCTATTCAGATTATTGATAAGAAAGAAAAAGTCCTAAGGAATCGGGTCATTCCACTGGTTAAAGTAATTTGGAGACATCATTCTAGAGAAGAGACAACTTGGGAGCTAGAAGAGGAAATGAAAAAGGTGTATCCTCGTCTTTTCATCGAATAGAGGTACGATAAATTTAGAGGACTAAATTTTTCTTTTAAGGGGGGGAGAGTGTAACACCCCTCATTTCCGAATGTTCGTATAAATTTTTGGTGATAATGTAAGCATCTATTTTAATTGACAAAAGAAATAGAGTATGAATCAGAGGTAACTTATTTTTAAGATTTGGGAGATCTGTTCAAAAAAAAAAAGAAAAGAAAGAATCTGAGGACCTATATGTAAACCCTAAGGACCTAATCGTGAATATGATAAAAACAAGGACTAAACTGCAAAATGCACCAAATGACAAATTCCACCACTTAAGCCTCTCTGCCTTCGTTGTTAAGGAAGCAGAGGAGGCAACTCGTGGGTGATCAGGGAAAGAAAGAAAGAAAGAAGAAGAAGAAGAAGAAGAAGAAGAGAAAGAAAATTGGGGCTTTTAGGGTTCTTGCTTTAATCTTGTCATTTCGGGTCAAAATTTCCAAAGGCAAGTGTTCTAACCCCATCCTACAGAAGTATTAGACTCTATTTTTATGTTGATTCAAAATAAATTGGAAGATTTCTATTTAGAAACTGATATGTCTCTCTTTGGACATAAAACCATGGATTCTGAAAGTTTTTCGGTCAACTGACCCCTAAGCACTGTTTAGGCTATAAGTTTTAATACAGAATGAGAATTCAGGCAGGAACTATTTTTGTTTGAAATTAGACTCGTATCTATTTCTTTTGACACCGATTTTGTAGATTTTGGACACCGAATACTTACCCAAAAATTTGTTTCAAAAGAGCCTATAGACGCTGTAAAACAGAGTTCAAGATTTCTGACCTTTCGATACTAAAACGCCTATAACTCCCTGTTGAAAAGTCTGATTTGTACCAAACTGATTTTATTTGAAACTAGACTTGAAATTCTCTCTTTTGACATATAGTTTGAAAATTTTGGAGTTCAATTGCCCACCCTATCGTCTGTTGATTCCGACCCTATAAATTCTGCAAAACAGTGATTGTGATTTTGACCATGTGTTACCAAATCAGAGGTAACTCTGTGTTGGGAGCCCTGTTTCATATGAAATCGGTTCTATCATAATATAGATTGATATATGATTCGACCATAGCCTTCTTATGGGTATTGGAGCATAATTGTTATTCTGAAATAATTGTTTGATGTGCCACTGGAATTCTGTCCGAAATCGAGCTTTGGTCGATTTCGCGTATTCTGTTCCATTTCCTTTGGATACTTGAATTCGCCTAATCTTCTTATTGGAATTGAGTTGATTATGATTGCTTGGAATCCCTGTACACTCTTGCTTTCATTTCTTTCCTAAAATGAATACTTTTGTGAGAGATTTGTTCCTTGCATCACATTGCTTTTGAAAAGGCACATGTACGTTTGGTTGTTCCGCGTGTGCTTCCGTTATATGCTACTTATTGTTGAAACTGCCTTCTTGTACTCTGGTGTGTGGGATTGTCTGGACCTTTGCCAGAAATGGTAAAGGGTATGCGCTGATTTGCCCGCTTTGTGGGGTCCCGCTTTGTGGGATATTCTGGTATGCGCTTATTTGCCCGCTTTGTGGGGTCCCGCTTTGTGGGATATTGCTTAGAGCCTGCGATGCTCTGCCGGCCCCCTTTGACTTCACCTAGACGTGGGTGGATGGAGCTCCCAGACGTGGGAGATGTTTGTCAGGTGGTCATTCAGAAATGGATGAATCACATTCTGACTGAGATCCCACTACACCCTCTATATGTTTGATATGACATCCAGAGTTTTGGTGAGTTATTTCTGTTCGTGCTCTGGATAAGTATGATATGATTGCAACGTCAAGGATGACGTTTGAGCTTCTGTACGACATATGAGTTTGATATGCTCTGAAATGCTTCATTCACTGTTGATTTTGCTTCGTAATGTTCCATATGTCGTTGATGTGTTTAGGAACATTTCATATGCCATTGATAAGCTCCGATATGTTTCCTTTGTTTCTGATATGCTCCAATTACTCTATGCCCCATCTGTCAGGAACCAAATATGTATGATTAAAAAGGACAATTATGATTCTGCTCCTAATGATATTATGTATACGAAATCGTATATTCTGCTTTGTGTTTGAAACTACATCTCTTTGGAAATTGTACTATTTTGATATGGATATGTTAGTCACTTGCTGAGCTCTTTATGCTCACCCCATTTGTTGATAAATTTTTCAGGATAGCGTATCGCTTGCTTAAATGTTAAGAATGGGCTGAGGCAGTGGAAAGTTTAGAAGACGTTGGGCAGAACTTTTGTTAGCATATATGTAGTTGTGTATAAGCTACCTTGCATCTAATGAAATGTGACTATGAATCTAATCCTGTGGATTTTGTGTAAGTTAAAGGATCCCTCATGTATAGGGTTTTGGAATGTTAAATTAAATTCGTGTAATGATATGAACTTATGGTAAATCGATGATTGTGGTGACTGCATAGATTTCCCCACTTGTGGATTTATATTGTGGTTTTTATTTTGATGAGTTGGGTTCAGATTGTATAAATTATCGAGTGATGTGTGCTATGTTTATGAATTGCACAGGGTTATGAATTGGTAGATTATAGAAGTGAAATTTTTGATCTGAATGTTTTCTTAGTGACCTCAAATGTGTGTTTGGATCCTGGGTTTGTTGTGACGAAAAATTTTAAATATCATGGATATTTTTAGGGGCGTGACACCACCGCTGCAGCCGCAACTCCTCCTTTCCCTTCTCTTCTTCTTCTCCTCTTCTTCTTCCCTCCTCCTCCCCAGCGTCACACACACCCTCTCCTCTGTTTCCTCTGTAGGAAACAGAGGTATCACAACCTCTTCTCCTGCTTCCTCTTCCTCTTCTCTTCCTCTTCTTCTTCTTCTCCTCTTCGAACGCCCCACACCTCTCCTCTGTTTCCACCTGCAGGAAACAGAGGTGCTGCAGCCCTAGCTGCTGCCACCTCTCGCTCCTCTCCCTCTTCCCTCTCTTCTCCTTCTCTTCTTCTCCTCTTCCTTTTTCCTCCCCAACGCCACACACCTCCTCGCTGCAGCCTCGCCACAGCTATCGTCCTCTCTTCTTCATCTTCCTCTTCCCTTTTCCTCCCCAACGCCCCACACATCCTCTCCTCTATTTCCAACTGCGGGAAACAGAGGTGCTGCAGCCCTAGCTGCAGCTGGTACCTCTCTCTCTCTCTCCTCTCCATCTTCCCTCTCTTCTTCTTCTTTTCTTCTCTTCTCCCTCTTCTTCCTAATCTCTTCTTTTCCCTCCTCTTCTTCTTTTCTTCTCTTCTCCCTCAACTTCTCTTCTTCTTCTCCGCACGCCCCACCGCATCTCTCTGTTTCTTTCGAGAAACAGAGAGAGCGTGGGAGGCGGTGGGATAAAACCGAAATTTTCGGTTTTCTTTATTTTTTTTTCTTTTTGCAACTTAACAGTTTAGTCCTTGAAATTTCTATATTTACATGTAGGTCCTCCAATTTACATATAAATCCTTATTAATAATTTTCAAAAGTGAGGGATATTACAACATAACATACAAGTTCCAACTTTACGTAGGCCCGATAGAGTAGTTCATCATCCTGAGAGATATGTGGAACATATTGGAGAAGAGGATGTTGAGGATATTGATCCTCAAATCTACGAGGAGGCTATTATGAGTATAGACTATGGGAAGTAGCAAGAAGTCATTAATTTTGAGATGGATTCCATGTACTCCAATAAGATTTGGAACCTAGTTGATGTGCCTGAGGGTATTGTATCCATCGGTTGCAAGTAGATCTTTAAAAAAAAGATCGGAGTAGATGGAAAGGTAGAGACCTATAAAGCAAGGCTAGTGGCTAAGGGGTATCGTCAAAGGCAAGGTGTTGAATATGACAAAACCTTCTCACCCGTAGCCATGCTAAAATTCATCTGAATTCTATTGGCTATTACAGCACACTATGATTATGAGATCTGGCGGATGAACGTGAAAATTGCCTTCCTTAATAGCAACCACAAGGAGGAGGTATATATGATACAACTCGAGGGATTCACATACAAGGACTGCCCAGATAAGGTGTGCAGGTTGCTTATATCCATTTATGTGCAAGCTTCCCGAAGTTGGAAAATAAGATCTGATAAGACAATCAGATCTTATGACTTTGTTAAGAACAAAGATGAGCCCTGTGTGTACAGGAAGGTAAGCGGGAGCGCTATCACCTTCTTGGTGTTTGTTATATATGGATAATATCCTGATCATTAAGAATGATGTAGGAATGCTATCTATAGTAAAGACTTAGTTATCTAGATACTTCTCCATGAAGGACTTAGGAAAAACATCATATATCTTGGGGATTCAGATCTATAGAGATAGATCCAAGAGGATGCTTGGTTTGTCCTACTCTAGGTACATAGACACCATTGTCAAAAGGTTTAGCATGAAAAATTTTAAAAGAGGTCTCATACCGATGAGACATGGGATATCGCTTTCTAGGAGTATATCCTCAAAGACTCCTGAAGAAAGGGTGAACATGGATGGGATACCTTATGCCTAAGCAATAGGGTCTATCATGTATGTCATGCTATATACTAGGCCTGATATAGCGCATGCTTTGAGTGTCACGAGCATATATCTGTTAGGATCAAGAGCACTAAGAGGAGGGGGGGGGGGGGGGGGGTGAATTAGTGCAGTGGAAATCTTTCAACGATAAAACACGTTCGAATGATAAAAACGATTTCGGTGTGAAAGCCGATTCTAAGATTACTTTTAACTTAAGATCAAGTGAGATGACGTTAAAATCAATCTATGAAGGCAGTTTGCAGTTATGATGAAAACCAGAATATAAGCGCAAACTGAAATACGACGTTCGTACGAAGAAGCTGATTTACGTCTAAATGCTGATTCGTAAATCACTTGATTAGTCGAGATACAGTTTAAGCAAGGATATAAAGGCAGTTTGCAGTTATGATTGAAATCAAAACGTAAACGCAAACTGAAATATGATGATCGTACGAAAAAACAGATTTACGTCTAAACGCTGATTCGGAAAGTGCAAAGCTTGAAACCCGATCGTATATGCGCAGAAAGCAGTAAGCTTTAGAAGAGGTTTGCAGTAAAGATAATATGCTCAAAGTAAATGCAAATCGAGATTTAGAGTGGTTTAGTCAATCTAGACCTACTCCACTTTTGGCTTCCTCCACCGACGAGGTAACTGACGTCAACTCAGAATTTTCACTAGGCGAAGGCCAACCACCCTTTTACAGTTTCACTCCTTTTGATGGGCTTAGGAGGTAACCCTTACAGAATTTTCACTCCTCTCTTTACAGCTCAGAACTTGGAAGAAAAGAGGAAGAAGAACTTTTGGCCTTTACAACAATTTTGAGCTCTAAAAATCACAGAACAAGATCAAGATTTCGGTGTATGTTCAGTGCTCTTTCAGTGCTGAATGGGTGGGGTATTTATAGGCCCCAACCCAGTTCAAATTTGGAGCTCAAAACTGTCAATTCTCGGAATTCCGGGATCAGGCGGTTGCACCTCCTGACTGGAGCGGTTGCACCTCCCAGTCTCGCTCGGAGACTGAGCCTAAGCGGTGCCACCGCTTGGCTGGAGCGGTAGCACCGCCTGGCTGAGCTCGAAGACTGAGCCTCTGGGCGGTGCCACCTCCTGTCAGGGGCGGTTGCACCTCCTACCAGAGCTCGAAGACCGAGCGCAAGCGGTGCAACCTATGTCACGCCCCCCTGAATTATCGCATTCAGGAAGTGTGACCCTGTCTAAAAATCAATAATATTATAATTGATCATCAATTCAATCCAGGATCCAATCTAACAATTTGAGGATACTAAGAATAATTCAAAAATCAATATTCACAATTCATAAACATGTACATTACATAAATCATAATCCACTTCACTTAGAGATTCACAAAATCCAAAGACAAGTCAACTAAACATCAACCACAACACAAATCCATAATCATAGAAGTATATACAATCACAAAAAGATAATTATTTACCATGAGTTCTTATCCTTACACATCTTAAACTTATCATTCCATACACATGAGCGGTCCTTTGACATTTTACAACACATAAGTATCAACAGATCCTTAACATTACATCAGAAGTAAAGTTTACTATACAACAAAAACCATCATCCAACAAAGATTAGCTTAAAAATCTTCTAGCCTTTCACTGCTTTAACCCAATTCTAGCTTTTCAGTGCGTGACAAGCTACCCTGAAAAATTTATATAGCAACGGGGTGAGCATAAAGAGCTCAGCAAGCGTCTAACATATCCATGGCGATAGGAGAAGTTCAAGCAAGCTTAGTATCAAGATACAAAAGTAGAAATACAAGTGTTCATTTGAAGTCATCTCTTTTGATATAAAATCACAAAGGTTTACCTCGTTCAAAAACAGGCATTAGACATAACAATAGGAGAAAGGAAATTAGAGCATTTCATTGGCAAAGGAAGCATTTAGGCATGTATCAAATGGCACATGAAGTATTTAGGTGCATATCCAAAGGTATAAGAGTGTTTGGGGGCATAATAATGACAAACGAAACACTTCAAAGTATAACAAGTGAACCGAATAATAAACACAAGCTTGTATGTCATTCTTGATGTAGCATGCATTCAATTTTTATCCAAAGCATAATATGAACTCATAAACAAAACTTTGGATATCATATCAATGAGCATAGATGGCGCTGTGGGACCACATACATAATGTGATTCATCCATTTCTGGATGACCACCAAGCATAAGTCTCCCACGTCTGGGAGCTCCATCCACCCACGTCTGAGTGAAGTCAATGGGGCCGGCAGAACAATCACGGGCTCTAAGCATAACTCCCTTTACCATTTCTGGCAAAGGTTCACAATATCCCACAAGACACCAGAGTACAAAAGGGTAGTATGAACAATAACATTGACACATATCAGAAACACATGCGGAACAACGAAGATATGCATGTGCCTTATCAAACAAGGAAATGCAAACAAAGCATTACATAATAAATTTCAGTTATACAATAATTTCAGGATGAACAATACAAGAACTTCAAAGGACTAATATAAAGCTCAATTGAAGAAGAATTTAGCAGAAATCAATTTTCCAATAGGATGAAAATTGAATAGGCAAATCCCAACAAAGTTTTCAATTATGACAGGATTTGAATGGTATAGTTTCTGAATTGTTTGAGTGACCAAATATGCTCTAAATCACTAAAAATAGGTGTCATTGGAAAGCTGTATCAATCTATTTTCCGATGAACTCAGATTTATAATTTTTTTGATTTCTTAACAGGAAGTTACACCAAATAGAGTAAAGGAAGGTCAGAAATGATCATCCCTGTTTTGCAGACTTGATAGAATCGATTTAAACAGAAGTTTCAGAAGGCAAACATACTTCAAAATTTCCAACTAGGTGTCAAAAGAAAGATACACGAATCTAGTTTCCAAAGAACTAAGTTTTTGCTTAGTTCAGAATTTTCTCTAGAGAGTTATGAGCAATTTAGTAACAGAAGGTCAGAAATTTCAGTCCCTATTTTGCAGAATATATAGGGTTAATTGAAACAGAAGTCTTAGTAGGCATTTAAACTCCGAATCATTCAATCTTAGTGTCAAAATAAAGATATTTGAGTCTACTTTCAAATGGAATAGGTTTTGTCTAAATCAGAGTTTATTACAAAATGTTATGACCGAAACATTGAATAGAGGTCAGATTACCGAAAAATTTCAGATTCATGGATTTGTATCAAAAGGAAAGAACGGTTTGGTACTAAGCTGAAATCTTTTGCATTATGAAGAATTAAAAGGAAAACAAAGATTAGGAATTCTGTAGGAAGAGGTTAGATCACTTGCCTTAAACAAATTTGATTCCCAAATGGGGGGAGTTGATGCAAAACCTCAATCAAATCTTCTTCTTCAATTCCTCTTCTTCTTCTTCTTCCCTTCTCTTCTCTTCTTAAACTCACGTTGGATGCAGCATCTGAAGGTTACATTTAGTTTCTCCTTTAATCTCTTACTTAATTACTTTTTGTTAACAAAAGAGTTGCAAAGTTTCAAGGTGGCAAGCATGCATGAAAAGTGCTAGGTGTCATCCTTAGAGCAAACTTAGGTGGCACCATTAGGCTAGCTAGTGACACATGTCCACTAATTTTTTTTTTTTTATAACTTAAATCTGAAACTTTCATAAATCATATTAAACTTCTATTATAATATTATTTAATATAAAAAAATTATTAAATAATCCTCATATTTACAAATAAGCATTTATTAAATTTTTAAAAATGGGGGATATTACACTCTCCCCTCCTTAAAAGAAAATTTAGTCCTCTAAATTTATCATACCTCATTCAGCGAAAAGATGAGGATAAGCTTTCTTCATTTCTTCCTCTAGCTCCCAGGTCGTTTCATTTGTAGAATGATGCTTCCAAATTACTTTAACCAGAGTAATGATTCTATTTCTTAAGATCTTCTCTTTTTTATCAATAATCCGAATGGGCTCTTCCTTGTAAAATAAGTCTTTCTCAATCACAATCGGCTCATACTCAATGACATGAGAGGGATCAGGTATATACTTTCTGAGCATTGACACATGAAATATATCATGAATATGACACATCGATGGTGGTAAGGCAATCTTGTAAGCGACAGAGCCAATTCTTTCAAGGATCTCAAAAGGTCCAATGAACCTTGGGTTTAACTTTCCTTTCTTTCCAAATCTTGCAACGCCTTTGGAAGGGGAGACCTTTAGGAATACAAAATCCCCTACTTGGAACTCGATATCTCGTCTTCTGTTATCAGCATAGCTCTTTTGCCGACTCTGAGCAGCCTTTAGCCTTTTTATGATAACCTGAATCTTTTCAGTAGTCTCTTGTACTTTATCTGGTGCTAACAACTTCCTATCACCAACTTCTTCCCAACATATAGGCGTTCTGCATTTTCGCCCATACAATGCCTCATAAGGAGCCATCTGAATGCTCGAATGGTAACTATTATTGTAAGTGAACTCAATAAGAGAAATATCTTTATCCCATTCACCTCTCCAATCCATAACATAGGCTCTAAGCAAATCCTCAAGTACTTGAATTGTTCTTTCAGATTGACCATCGGTCTGAGGGTGATAGGCAGTGCTAAACTTTACTTTGGTGCCCATAGAATCTTGTAATCTCCTCCACAATCTAGAAAGAAATCTGGAGTCTCTATCTGAGATAATCTCCTTCGGGACACCATGAAGTCTTACTATTTCATCAACATACAAATCTGCAAGCTTATCAAGAGAATAAGTCATATTGATTGGTAAGAAATGTGCAGATTTGGTTAACCTATCAATAATGACCCAAATAGCATCGTGCTTTCTAGAGGTTCTGGGTAGTCCTGAAACAAAGTCCATAGTAATGCATTCCCATTTCCATTCAGGAATATCTAAGGGCTGTAACAAACCTCCAGGTCTCTAGTGTTCTGCTTTGATTTGCTGACAAGTCAAACACCTTGAAACATATATTGCAATCTCCTTCTTCATGCCTTTCCACCAATAATGACTTTGGAGATCTCTGTACATTTTTGTGCTACCAGGATGCATAGTGTACTTTGAATTGTGGCCTTCGTTCAAAATTTGGTTCTTGATATCTGAGTCATTTGGAACACATATTCTATCCCCAAATCTCAATAGGCCATCATCTGAAATTTGAAAATTCAACTTCAATCCCTTTTCAACTTCATTCCTCAAGTATATTAAATGTGGATCTCGTAGTTGTCCTTCTTTAATTTGTTGAATGAGATCAGTTTGCACCTGGATAGAGGCCATCAACATTATTGAGTCTTGCCCTTTCCTTATTACATTTGAATCATAATTTCTTTCTAATAGCTTCCATTGCTTCACAACTAGACTAGCCATAAAACTTGTAGATTTTCTACTAAGTGCATCAGCTACAACATTTGCTTTACCTGGGTGATAACGGATGGTACAATCATAATCCTTCAGAAGTTCTATCCATCTTCGCTGCCTCATATTTAACTCCTTCTGTGTAAAAATATACTTTAAACTCTTGTGATCAGTGAAGATATCAAATGTCCGCCCATACAAGTAATGTCTCCAAATCTTTAGAGCAAAGATGATTGCTGCCAATTCCAAATCATGAGTCGGATAATTCAATTCATAATTCTTTAGCTGCCTTGAAGCATAAGCAATTACTTTCCCTTCTTGCATCAAAACACTTCCAAGGCCTTTTCTTGAAGCATCAGTATAAACTACAAATCCTTCATTATCACTTGGAATAGTGAGAATAGGGGCACTAGTTAATCTTCTTTTTAATTCTTGGAAACTTTGCTCACAATCACCACTCCATTCAAATTTCGCATTCTTTTGAGTCAGTTTGGTAAGGGGATGAGCAATTTGAGAAAATCCCTCCACAAATCTCCTGTAATAACCTGCCATGCCCAAGAAACTTCTAATTTCTGTTACATTTGTTGGCACTTCCCAATTAACTACTGCTTCCACCTTCTTTGGATCAACAGATATGCCCCTTCCTGAAATCACGTGGCCTAAGAAAGCAATTTCCTTCAACCAAAATTCATATTTGCTGAACTTTGCATACAGCTTCTTTTCTCTTAGTATAGATAATACATCTCTCAAGTGTTTATCATGCTCTTGATTACTTCTTGAATATACTAATATGTCATCAATGAATACAATTACACAATCATCTAAGAGTGGCTGAAATATTCTATTCATCAATTCCATAAAAGCTGTAGGAGCATTAGTCAAGCCAAAAGGCATAACTAAAAATTCGTAGTGACCATATCGAGTCCTAAAGGCTGTTTTTGGAATATCCTCCTTCTTGACCTTCAACTGATAGTAACCTGATCTTAGATCAATCTTGGAGAATACTTGTGCACCCTGCAATTGATCAAACAAGTCATCAATCCTGGGTAGGGGATACTTGTTTTTTATGGTCACTTGATTCAGCTGTCTATAATCAATACAAAGCCTCAACGTCCCATCCTTCTTCTTAACTAATAGCACTGGAGCACCCCACGGTGAGACGCTGGGTCGAATGAAACCCTTATCTAACAATTCTTGTATTTGCTTCTTCAATTCCTCGAGCTCGAGTGGTGCCATTCTGTAGGGTGGCTTAGATATTGGGGCTGTCCCAGGGACCAAATTAATAGCAAATTCTCCCTCTCTATCTGGAGGTAAACCAGGCAATTCATCTGGAAATACATCAGGGAACTCTTTGACCACTGTAATTTCATTTAGGTGAGTTTCTTGATTTGAATGCTCCTTTACACACACAATGTAACAAAAACAACCCTTCTGCATAAGACGATAAGCTTGAAGTGTTGATATCAAGCAAGGAGGCAAATCATGCCTAATACCCTCAAAGTAAAATATAGGCTGATCTGGTATGCAGAAAGCAATTATTTTTGTATAGCAATCAATACTAGCATAATAGGAAGATAGCCAATCCATGCCAAGTATAATATCAAAACCTTGGATTTCTAGGAGTATCAAATCGGCAAGGAGTTCATGTTCTCCAATAGAAATCAAACAAGATGGATAAACCAGATTTGTAGTCAAGGAATCCCCAACAGCAGTAGTTACGTGTAGCAAATAATCTAGTGGTTTAGGTTGAATGCCCAAGTAACAAGCAAAATATTGTGAAACAAAAGACAAGTTGGAGCCAGGATCAAACAAAACTTTTGCATTTCTATTAGAAACATGTAGAATACCTTCAACCACTGATTTAGAGGCTCTGGAATCTTGTTCTGTGATAGCATATACTCTAGCATGGGCTGTCGGCTTAGGGAGTAGCGGCTCTTTCTTCTTGTTTAGTGGGCAGTCTCTGACTTTATGATCTAACTTTCCACAAGCAAAACAGGCTCCAGTCACCCGAAAACACTCACTTGTTTCATGATTACGTCCACATTTTGTACACGATAGAGTTCTTTGCGATGAAGTTCCTTCCTCAAATCTAGGTACCTTTACATTCTTGTTACTTCTTTCTGCTTCATTTCCTCTCTTACTTTTACCAACAAACTTATCCTTGTTATTCTTGTCCCTGATTTCTTGGATCTCCTCCAAGTCTTTTTCAAGTATGAAAGCTCTTTCTACTACATCAGTGTATACTTGGAGTTTTAAAACTGATATCCGGCTTCTTATTGCCGGCCTTAATCCTCTTTCAAATCTTCTTGCTTTCCTATATTCATCATCAATCATATGTGTGGCAAATCTAGAGAGCTCGGTGAATTTAGACTCATATTTGGCTACTGTCAAATTTCCCTGGATGAGATTCAGGAATTCCAATTCTTTCTGCTCTCTGATACAATCTGGAAAATATTTATCATTGAACTTCTCTGTAAATACCTTCCAAGTGATTGGCTCCTGTCGAGCTTCAGAAATCCTCTTCATAGTTCGCCACCAGTGCTCAGCCTCTCCTTCTAGCATGAAGGTAGCAAGAGAAACCTTCTTATCATCTGGGCAATTTAAAACATCAAATATTTTCTCCATCCGTATCATCCATTGTTCTGCTACCATTGGATCAGGCTCACCACCAAAACTGGGAGGACTAAGCTTTTTAAACTGTTCAATTCCCAACCCAGTCTGGTTTGAATTCCCACCTTCATCATTTCTTCCCTGTCGGACTTGTTGTTGCATTACTTGTGTCATCGCCTCTAGAGTTTTCATAATTCCACTCAATTGATCAGAAGTAGATGCAATAGGAGAACCAGATGACCTTGTCATCCTTGCTTCCTAAAAATAACAAAAAAAAACTTTTGTTCAGTCTCTAAATAAAAATCACTAAACCTCAAAATTTATTACACATCTAGCATATCAAAATTCTTAGAAATCCTCAAATCATGCTCTGATACCAACTATGTCACGCCCCCCTGAATTATCGCATTCAGGAAGTGTGACCCTGTCTAAAAATCAATAATATTATAATTGATCATCAATTCAATCCAGGATCCAATCTAACAATTTGAGGATACTAAGAATCATTCAAAAATCAATATTCACAATTCATAAACATGTACATTACATAAATCATAATCCACTTCACTTAGAGATTCACAAAATCCAAAGACAAGTCAACTAAACATCAACCACAACACAAATCCATAATCATAGAAGTATATACAATCACAAAAAGATAATTATTTACCATGAGTTCTTATCCTTACACATCTTAAACTTATCATTCCATACACATGAGCGGTCCATTGACATTTTACAACACATAAGTATCAACAGATCCTTAACATTACATCAGAAGTAAAGTTTACTATACAACAAAAACCATCATCCAACAAAGATTAGCTTAAAAATCTTCTAGCCTTTCACTGCTTTAACCCAATTCTAGCTTTTCAGTGCGTGACAAGCTACCCTGAAAAATTTATATAGCAACGGGGTGAGCATAAAGAGCTCAGCAAGCGTCTAACATATCCATGGCGATAGGAGAAGTTCAAGCAAGCTTAGTATCAAGATACAAAAGTAGAAATACAAGTGTTCATTTGAAGTCATCTCTTTTGATATAAAATCACAAAGGTTTACCTCGTTCAAAAACAGGCATTAGACATAACAATAGGAGAAAGGAAATTAGAGCATTTCATTGGCAAAGGAAGCATTTAGGCATGTATCAAATGGCACATGAAGTATTTAGGTGCATATCCAAAGGTATAAGAGTGTTTGGGGGCATAATAATGACAAACGAAACACTTCAAAGTATAACAAGTGAACCGAATAATAAACACAAGCTTGTATGTCATTCTTGATGTAGCATGCATTCCATTTTTATCCAAAGCATAATATGAACTCATAAACAAAACTTTGGATATCATATCAATGAGCATAGATGGCGCTGTGGGACCACATACATAATGTGATTCATCCATTTCTGGATGACCACCAAGCATAAGTCTCCCACGTCTGGGAGCTCCATCCACCCACGTCTGAGTGAAGTCAATGGGGCCGGCAGAGCAATCGCGGGCTCTAAGCATAACTCCCTTTACCATTTATGGCAAAGGTTCACAATATCCCACAAGACACCAGAGTACAAAAGGGTAGTATGAACAATAACATTGACACATATCAGAAACACATGCGGAACAACGAAGATATGCATGTGCCTTATCAAACAAGGAAATGCAAACAAAGCATTACATAATAAATTTCAGTTATACAATAATTTCAGGATGAACAATACAAGAACTTCAAAGGACTAATATAAAGCTCAATTGAAGAAGAATTTAGCAGAAATCAATTTTCCAATAGGATGAAAATTGAATAGGCAAATCCCAACAAAGTTTTCAATTATGACAGGATTTGAATGGTATAGTTTCTGAATTGTTTGAGTGACCAAATATGCTCTAAATCACTAAAAATAGGTGTCATTGGAAAGCTGTATCAATCTATTTTCCGATGAACTCAGATTTATAATTTTTTTGATTTCTTAACAGGAAGTTACACCAAATAGAGTAAAGGAAGGTCAGAAATGATCATCCCTGTTTTGCAGACTTGATAGAATCGATTTAAACAGAAGTTTCAGAAGGCAAACATACTTCAAAATTTCCAACTAGGTGTCAAAAGAAAGATACACGAATCTAGTTTCCAAAGAACTAAGTTTTTTGCTTAGTTCAGAATTTTCTCTAGAGAGTTATGAGCAATTTAGTAACAGAAGGTCAGAAATTTCAGTCCCTATTTTGCAGAATATATAGGGTTAATTGAAACAGAAGTCTTAGTAGGCATTTAAACTCCGAATCATTCAATCTTAGTGTCAAAATAAAGATATTTGAGTCTACTTTCAAATGGAATAGGTTTTGTCTAAATCAGAGTTTATTACAAAATGTTATGACCGAAACATTGAATAGAGGTCAGATTACCGAAAAATTTCAGATTCATGGATTTGTATCAAAAGGAAAGAACGGTTTGGTACTAAGCTGAAATCTTTTGCATTATGAAGAATTAAAAGGAAAACAAAGATTAGGAATTCTGTAGGAAGAGGTTAGATCACTTGCCTTAAACAAATTTGATTCCCAAATGGGGGGAGTTGATGCAAAACCTCAATCAAATCTTCTTCTTCAATTCCTCTTCTTCTTCTTCTTCCCTTCTCTTCTCTTCTTAAACTCACGTTGGATGCAGCATCTGAAGGTTACATTTAGTTTCTCCTTTAATCTCTTACTTAATTACTTTTTGTTAACACAAGAGTTGCAAAGTTTCAAGGTGGCAAGCATGCATGAAAAGTGCTAGGTGTCATCCTTAGAGCAAACTTAGGTGGCACCATTAGGCTAGCTAGTGACACATGTCCACTAATTTTTTTTTTTTTATAACTTAAATCTGAAACTTTCATAAATCATATTAAACTTCTATTATAATATTATTTAATATAAAAAATTATTAAATAATCCTCATATTTACAAATAAGCATTTATTAAATTTTTAAAAATGGGGGATATTACAAACCTCCTGACTGAGGCGGTTGCACCGCTCAGCTAGTGCTCGGAGACCGAGCCCAGGCAGTGCCACCTCCTGTCAGGGGAGGTTGCACCGCCCAGTCTCGCTCGGAGACTGAGCCCAGGCGGTGCCACCGCTTGGCTGGAGCGGTTGCACCTCCCAGTCTCGCTCGGAGACTAAGCCTAGGCGGTGCAACCTCCTGCCTTGGGCGGTTCAACCACCTGGCAGAAATCAGGGTCCGAATGGGTTGATCCATTCGGCCCAATTTGGGTTTTTCAAGGGCCCAATTGCCCCAAGATTAAGTTAATGGGATCACCTCCCATTTCCAACTTAATCATTGTGCTAACTACGATATTTCCTATGACATTTACTGCAACTTGCTCCGGTGCGTCAATCGCTTCTTCCGGTGAACTTCCGTCGATCATCCGATGAACCCTCGGTGATGCTCCTGCGGACTTCCGGCAAACTCCTGGACTTGCGATGATCCACTTGGCGAGTTCCGACGAGCTTGTTTGGCAAGCTCATGGACTTCTCGGATTTGTTCCCGCAGAACCTCCGACGATTGTACGAACTTCCGTTGAACTCTCGAACTCCCAACGTGATCATTGTCTTGACTCCGGCGCAACTCCTGTTGCATGTCTTACTTTCATCGTAGTTAATCCTGCACACACAAAACTTCGACCGAGACAATTAATTCTAAGCAATAAACCAAGTTGTCCGGCATGTCATTGGTCCCTCGACGCTTCTTTCGATTCTTCGGCGCATCGTCCTTTCCTGCATCCTATTGCCCAATCGGCCAGTTGACTTCGCACCTCCGATATCCTTGGCAGAATACCTGCTCTTCTTGTCCCGATGCCCGAGTCCACGGCCCGAAGCCTTCTGTCGATACGTCGACCGATCCACCGGCCCGACGTCCAATCTTTTGACATGTTCCTCTGGCACAACATGATTTTCCTGCTTTAATTGTCTAATCCTGATCGAAGCATCCTACGTCACTCAAAACGAAGATTAAATCATAAACATATATCAAGTAGTTTCATCATCAAAATACGAGATTCAACAATCTCCCCCTTTTTGATGATGACAACCACTTGATGACGGAGTTAAACTTAACTCCCGGAGTTTAAACAATCTCCCCCTATCAATATGCCATATTGATAGAACCTTGAATTCAAACTGAATTCAAGTCATTGCAATATTCATCATGAATACTTGCAACTCGTCATCATGAACTTATGCATAACATCATACTTCTCCCCTTTTGTCATCATAAAAAAGGAGAAGTCCAACTATTCTTGTGTTTGGAATATTAGTTTAACTTATTGCATGAAAAATATAATATCAAGTTTTATCATCATGCAGTTTTGAAGCCAGAAAATGTAGCAAATGTTACATCATGCTTAGAACATTCAAGCTATCAAGTTTTAGATATGCAAGTTTTACAGCATACATGATAGCACTTTTAGAACATGCAAGCTAGCAATGTTACAACATTTTAGAACTTACAAGCTAGCAATTTTTACGATATACAAGTTTTACTACATACAAGCTAGCAAAAATTTTGAAAGCAAATGCAAGATAGCTTTCTTGTGTAAGCTTATGATTCTTGCTTCCTATTGCAATGTGCAAGTTGCATGTTTTGCTTCTTGAGATAGGCAAGATAGCACTTTTACAATTTTTGTTTGGCAAGCTTGTGATGTTCAAGATAACAAGCTCTTTCTTCTCTTTTGTAATTTTTGCCTTTTTCTTGAATTGTGCTAGCAATCTATCTCCCCCTTTGTCATTGTCAAAAAGAAGGGAAGACCCTTTTATCAATTTTCAGATTATGACAAAAGTAAGTATCAATTTTACTTGTACATCCTTATATATTCAAATTAAAACATACACAATTTCAGAAACCTTATTTTTCATGCACGATACCGAAAAATAAATCAATCATCATTAATGGGTATATCATACATGATACTCAAACATTAAAATTTTTAAGCATTTATCAACATGTTGATCATGATACCAAACATTCATCATTTAAAGCATTCATGATACATATCATATGCAATACATCATGTACATCATTGTCATTAGTATTACATGCATCATTTCAAATTCATGAATATTTCATCATTGCATGCATCATGTCAAATCATAAAATATACAATCATCATTAATGCATGATTCCCAATCATTATTTATTTTGCAACATGATGGTACCAAATTTGTCAAATTACATCCTACCATACATGATCGAAACTTCTTATTTGTATACATCAAAACAAATTAATGAATATTTCATGTATTCTTATCATCACATAAGGAATATCAAGAAGAATTATTAGGTGATGAGATAAACATTTCATGAATACAAGGAATTGCATAAAAATCATATCATAAGTGTTTCATGTATTCATATTATCACATGAAGCATACAAGACAACAATGCAAAGAAATCATGTCATGAAGAATATCAATGTGAAAATTCAGCAAAGATCAAATGATACAATCGCAAAGCATGATATAATTATGCGATATATCATGAGATGATAATTTATCATATCAATGAAAGATATCAATGATGATCAATTCATGAATACCAAAGATATGATTCATGGTTCATTAAAATTCTTCTTAACAAGTTCACGATCAAGATTCATATAATTCTTAATAAAGCAAATTGATGTACAATCATCACACAAGACATACAAGGAAAAGAAATCTTGTTATTTCTATATTATGAAATATATGATATCAAGGCTCATGATTCATTTGAAAAGATATAGCACAAAGAGCAACTTGAAACATTCTTATCAAGATCACATTTTAAAATATTCCAAGTATCAGGATATCAATATGACACTTCATTGGATTCTGAGAAATCAAAAGACAAGTTACACTTCATTTGAAGAATTCTTTTTTGATAAATGTAGGGAGCATAATGAACGATCTTGATTTATAAAGAACTTCATGTTATAATTATCAAGATCATGATTTTAATAATTATTTTCTTTAGCAAAGAATCACAAAAGCACTTTATTTTTGCATAAGAAATCTCATTGTATTGTTAGGATCAAGATATGTATGTGAAACAAATCTTTGCAAGTAAAAACACAATCATCCATATTTCAAGATGGAATTTATAAGCAGGAATCGTTTCATCAAATCCATTTCAGAAAAATATTTTATAATAAGTGTATGAGAAAATCCGATTGTTAGGATACCAATTGTTAAGCGAATCTGAAAATGAAATTAACACTTTCATGCATTCGGCCAAGATTTTGCTATAGATTTTCAAGTTCAATCATGAAGATAAAACATGCTCATGATCATAAAAATTTTGTATCCAAAACACATAATTTCCAACATGTTATTAAGGCATGTAATAGTGTAAAATCATCATGGCAATTAAGTGATTTGAACATTGAATCAAGAAAGTCCGAAAAATAATCTTAACAAGTTCATGTATTCGAGCACATTTTTGCCATAGTTTTTCAAATACACTCATAAAAATAACACATGCTTATCATCATGTATAGCTTAAAATCTCATGCATAAAATTGTTAATCAAAATATCATTATGCATTTCTTCAAATCAAACATGATTTGTTTTAATCAAAATTGAGAAATAACAATGGAAATCAACGTAATACACATTATTACTTCTTAACCATGATTTCATATTTTCAATCAAGATCTTTTTATTTGTTTATCACAAAATATGTAATATTATCATTTTCGAAATTACTTAGCATGATCATAATTTTTTTTTTCTTTTAAAACATGTAATTTTTAAGAAAATTAATTCTAAACTAAAAAAGAAAATACATCATAAAAGCATCAAGTAATTTCAAAATAAATTAGGGAGATTTCGATTATCTCATCATTGAAAGTGATTAAGGCGTAGTTTGCCACCTTGCCTTTCTTGATTTTCTCCTCGTCTTCGGAGGAGCTCGATTCATCCCACTTTGTGTTCTTCTTCTTTGGCCTCTTCCTTCGTTCAAGTTTATTGTTTATTATAGATTTTTGTTTAACAAACTTATTAAGATTTAGTGTTCGAAGTTCAAGTTCATCATTGTCCTCATCACTTGAGTCATCGCTCAAGTGGTATTCATTTGTCTGGAGTTCCAAATCCTTCCTGTTCTTTGGAAGGTGATTTTGTTCATCATGTTCATCATGTGCATTGTGCACCATTTCATATGTTATCAATGTACCAATTAGTTCTTCAAGTGGTAAGTTGTTTAAGTTTTTAGCCTCTTGTATTGCAGTTACTTTTGAATCCCACTTCTTAGAAAGAGAACGCAAAATCTTGTTTACGAGTTCAAAATCCGAAAAACATTTTCTAAGAGCTCTTAAACTATTGACAACAACCGTGAAACGGGTGTACTGTTAGGATCGAAGCGGCACTAAGAGGGGGGGGTGAATTAGTGCAGCGGATTAAAACTTCGATTTTAATCAAAATTTTCGTACGATAAGAACGGAACTTGAAAAGTTTAACTTGAAAGCGTATTCTTAAAGTTGCGCAGCAAGAGTAATAAGGAACTAAAGCAGTAAGAAGATTTGCAGTAATGTAAATGACAATAATGAAATGCAAACCAGAGATTACGCCGATTTAGAGTGGTTCGGTCAAATGACCTACATCCACTTGCGAGGCCCCTCTTCGATGAGGCTCCCACCTTCCACTAGCAAATCTCTTGAAAGGGAAGGGTAAATACCCCTCTTACAACTCTTTACAAGCGGTTCACTCTCTTACAAATTTTTAGCAAGAATGAAGGAGGTGAACACTAGCAAAATGAAAATAAGATTAGCTAGGACTTTTCTAATGCCTTTCTCTCAAACACTTGCTGCTCAAAAAGTTGTAACCTCAGCTGAGATTTGAGGGGTATTTATAGGCCTCAAGAGGATTCAAATTTTGGGCTCCAAAATTTGAATTCTCTTAGGGTTCCCGGTGCTGGAGGTTCCACCGCCCAGCCAGGCGGTGCCACCGCCCAGCCAAGGAGGTGTCACCGCCTACAGTATTTTCAGCCACTAGTTGGGCTTCAATCTTGGCTCTCTAGTTCGCTGGTTTAGCTTAATTTTTAGCCTAAACCAACTCTGACTTTGGGCCCCTAACCAGGATATAGGATTATCTCTTAATCCTAATCCTAATTACAAGTGAACTACATAACAAAAACACATCCTAAGCAAGCTTTCAACCGCGAACGTCGAGTCTTGTTTCGGCGAGCTTTCCGACGAACTTCTTCCGACGGACTCCCATCAAGCTCCCGATCTTGTGATGACTTTAACGAGTAGCCGAGCCTTCTCGGTGATCTCCGCGAGCCTCCGACGATTTCTTCGGCGAACTTCCGACACGTTCCCGATTTCTTCTCGGATGGTTCCGGCAGCATCTCCGATGATTCTTCGGTCTCTTAAACGTCCATCGAGCTCGACTCCGGTATCCTTGCTTTATGTCTTTGTCGTTATCGTAGTTAATCCTGCACACACAAGCAAACACTCTACTCCGATCTAGACAATTATTATAACGCAAATTGACATTCTGTTGCCCGGCACGTCATTGGTTGGCGCTTCATCCGATTCTTCGGTGCATCGTCCTCTCTTGCAGCTTGTTGTCCAATCGGCGGTTGACCTCCGCAACCCCGATATCCTTGGTGCAATTTCGCTCTCCTTGGCCCGATGCCCGACGCCCGAAGCCTTCTGCCATCCAATATCCTAACGTGATCTCCTCCGACGCAACGTCAATTCCTCCTGCGTTAATTGTCTAATCCTGATCGAGTAGACCTATATCACTCAAAATGTAGTCAAACATTTAAACACAATCAATTAGTTTCATCATCAAAATCCGAGATTCAACAATCTCCCCCTTTTTGATGATGACAACTAATTGATGACTAACGGAGTTAACCTTAACCTTAACTCCCCGGAGTTTAACTAAACTCCCCCTATCAATATGCCATTGATAGAACACTTGGATTATCCCAAATCCAAGTAACATTCATCACATGTTATGAAAAACATTTAAACTATCATGCAAATATATAAAATATTTAATTCAATGCATGAAGTCATCAATATACTTCTCCCCCTATGTCATCAACAAAAAGGAGAAGTAGCTCTAGCTATTTTAAAAGATATGCAAGTTTTTGCAACATAAAGCTAGATTTTCATCACAACATATAAGCACAAAAGTATAGCAAGATTCTTAAGTTCAATCATGGCAATTCAACACTTGCTTCTTGTGCACGATTGCACTTTGCTTTTCTTTGCAATGTGCATGATAGTATTTCTTTGTAATATTCAAAATAGCAAATTGTACATCATGCTAGCTAGCATATTAAAGATGTTCAAGACAGTAAGTTTTTATTCTCTTTTGAAAAGTGTTATTTTTGCTTCCTTTACAAAGTGCAAGCTAGCAAAGTATTTGAAAAAGTGAGCAAGTTTTGTAACATACAAGCTAGTAAAAATTTCAAAAGCAAATACAAGATAGCTTTCTTGTTGAAGTATGTAAGCTATCGATTCTTACTTCCTATTGCAATGTGCAGGTTGCAAGTCTTGCTTCTTGAGATGGGCAAGATAATGATGTTCAAGAAGACAACTTTTGCTTCTTGAAATAAGCAAGTTAGCAATCTTTGCTACTTAAGATAGGCAAGCAAGCAATCAAGTTTTTTTGCATCTTCTTGACTTGCGCAAGCAAGCTATCTCCCCCTTTGTCATTGTCAAAAAGAAGGGAAGACCCAATACATCAATTATGACAAAGGTAAGTATCAATCTTAATTGTGCATCATCATATTTTCAAATTAGAATATGCACATTTTCAAAAACCTTATATTCATTCATGCATGATATTGAATAAATCGATCAACATTATAAGGATATCACACATGATACTAAAATTTTTAACTATTTGTCAACATTTTGATCATGATACCAAATATTCATCATTTAGAGTATTCATGATACAAAACATTAAATCAATATTTATAATACATCATTTTAGCGACAACTCATAGTATTTTAAATCATGATTTACATCATATGTAATACATCACATCATAATTAGAAAGCACAAGTATCGCATATATCATTGCAAATCATAAATGTTTCATATCATGATGGTATCAATTTGTCAAATTATATCCTACCAAAAACTTATCCCCATTTGTATTTCATGCATAATTTCACTTCATCACATTAGGAGTATCAAGAGGAATTAATTGGGTGATGAGATTAATATTTCACGAATACATGGAATTGTATAAAAAGTCATATCATAAGTGTTTCATACATTCATATCATCACATGAAGGAATATAAACAAAAATTAGTGATGAGATCTTACTTCATGAATACAATAAAATTCATATAGCATATCATGGTTTATTAGAATTAGTCTTCCTTTTGGTGAATAGCAAAAAGAGTGGTAGGAGAGCAAGATCTCAATTCATGCATATCAAATATTCAATCATCAAAATCATGAACCATCTAGAAAATTCTCCTCTTTAAATATTCAAAGAGAGAATCATGATGAACATTCTTGGTTTACATAAAGTTTTAAAACATAATTGTCAAGATTATGAATACTAAAAGACTAAGAAACATTTCGACAAATCTCCTTTTAAATAGAAAAGAAAATGTTGATTCATAAAGGATTTCATGTTATGAATTTCAAGAGATCAAGATCATGATTTCAATAAAAAATTATTCAAATTTAAATCATCAAAATCATTATCAAAATCCAAGAGATTCACAAAGATGATACAAATGGATTCATCAAAATCAATAAGATTGAGCAAAATAATTTTCAAGAATGTTATCCTCTTTTCGATTATTTCAAAACATATGATTTTATTTCATTTATACCAAATAAAAACATTTATCATGTTTAAAACCGAAAGAGTAAGATTTATTACAACAAAAATCAATAAGGTACTTTCATTATGGTAAAAATCAATGATCCATAAATCGTAAAAGATTCATCATCCATAATTTCGAAATTTATTAAGCATGATCATTAAGCATAACACTAAAACATGGTTTCAAAATGTTTAATATTTTCATGCATATCAAATATTTTCAAATTCGAACATGCAAAATTTAAAAACTATATCTTCCATTTTTCATACATAACTCAATCATCATTATGAGCATATTGTACATGATATTCAAGTCATAAATTATCAAGATGTCAAGTAGAGTAGGTTAATTTGAATGTATCATTTTTAGTGAATACCAAGAAGAATCACTTCATGAAAGAATTTTGATTCATGGAAAAATTTCATGTATCGAATATCGAGAAATCAAGATGAAAATATATATGTAAAAATATTACAAGTTGTATTCAAGAGAAAAACCATCATTTGTTTTCAACTCATTCAATTTTGTCAAATCAATATCATGATTTTGATATAACTCATTTCTAATTCAAATCATCAAACCAAAATTATTTTCAAGGGATTCATATAAATCAACAAGATAGAGAAAAATAATTTTCAAGAACAATGCTTTTCTCTTTTTAGTTATTTAAATTCATGTCATTTATGCTAGATATAAATGTGCATCAACATTTAGGATCGAAAAATGAATTTTATCATAAAAACCATCAAGACCAATAAATCATAAAAATCATCATGTATATAACTTTACAATTTCAAGCATAAAATCATCAAATCATAGCATCAAAACTTTCAATGGTTTCATTACAACATCAAGTAAGGTTTTATTGAACATAATTTTGAATGATTCTTATAGATATTTAAAATTTCTTTAGTTTTACTTTATATGATTGACTTTATATTAGCATGCTTCAAATTTTTGTTCTTATGTCAAAACTATACATCATGTTTGAAAACCAAAGATAAGGTTCATAAAAAATCATCAAGCCTTCCATTCAAAAGTCATGCATCGTCATTGAAAATCAATATGGAAATCGTCAAAATACAAATTCTTGCTTCTCAAGCACATATATAAGATTAATCTTACTAGGTGTATAAGCATTAGATTTATATTTAACATTTTACTGCATTAACATAACACATGAAATTTTCAAGAAAATTAATCCTAAACTAAATTAAAAATAACTCAACAAAGTATTATGTAATTTCTAAATAAATTAGTGGGATTTTGATTACCTCATTGTTGTAAGAGGGTGAGGCATAGTTTGCCACCTCGCCTTTCTTGATTTTCTCCTCGTCTTCGGAAGAGCTCAATTCATCCCAACTTTTGTTCTTCTTGCGTTCAAAGCAAGTAGTTCCATTCTTTTTGCTTTTTAATTTTTGTTTCATTTGTAGTTTAAGTTCACCATCACTTGAGCTTATGCTCGAGTGATCTTCATGTGTTCTATGTCCCAAATCCTTCCTATCATTTGGAAGGTTGTTCTCGAGTTTCTTTTTTGTCACATTATTCATTTCGTAGGTCATTAGAGACCCAATAAGTTCTTCGAGAGGGAATGTTTTAAGGTCCTTGGCCTCTTGAATGGCCGTAACTTTTGGATCCCAACTTTTTGGAAGGGATCTTAAGATTTTAGTGACTAGTTCAAAATTAGAAAAACTTTTACCAAGAGCTTTGAGTCCATTGATGACATCCGTGAACCGGGTGTACATGTCTCCGATGGACTCACTTGGTTTTATCCGGAAAAGTTCGTAAGAATGCACAAGAATATTGATTTTGGACTCTTTCACTCGGCTAGTGCCTTCATGAGTGACCTCTAGAGTTCTCCAAATATCAAAAGCCGAGTCACACATCGAAATGCGATTAAATTCATTTTTGTCAAGTGCACAATATAAGGCATTCATAGCCTTTGCATTTAGAGAAAACATCTTCTTCTCCAAATCATTCCAATGGTTCATTGGAAGAGAAGAAATTTCAAATCCATTTTCGACTATGTGCCATAAATTCAAATCCAAAGAAAGTAAGAAAACTCTCATTCGAGTTTTCCAATAAGTGTAGTCCGTCCCATTGAAAAAGGGAGGACAAATGAGAGAGTGACCCTCTTGAAAGCCGTAAAGAGCCATTTCTATTTGGGTGTTAGACCAAGGTAGAAAAACGTGGCTCTGATACCAATTGTTAGGATCGAAGCGACACTAAGAGGGGGGGGTGAATTAGTGCAGCGGATTAAAACTTCGATTTTAATCAAATTTTTCGTACGATAAGAACAGAACTTGAAAAGTTTAACTTGAAAGCGTATTCTTAAAGTTGCGCAGCAAGAGTAATAAGGAACTAAAGCAGTAAGAAGATTTGCAGTAATGTAAATGACAATAATGAAATGCAAACCAGAGATTACGCCGATTTAGAGTGGTTCGGTCAAATGACCTACATCCACTTGCGAGGCCCCTCTTCGATGAGGCTCCCACCTTCCACTAGCAAATCTCTTGAAAGGGAAGGGTAAATACCCCTCTTACAACTCTTTACAAGCGGTTCACTCTCTTACAAATTTTTAGCAAGAATGAAGGAGGTGAACACTAGCAAAATGAAAACAAGATTAGCTAGGACTTTTCTAATGCCTTTCTCTCAAACACTTGCTGCTCAAAAAGTTGTAACCTCAGCTGAGATTTGAGGGGTATTTATAGGCCTCAAGAGGATTCAAATTTTGGGCTCCAAAATTTGAATTCTCTTAGGGTTCCCGGTGCTGGAGGTTCCACCGCCCAGCCAGGCGGTGCCACCGCCCAGCGCTCGGGTGCTGGACGGTGCAACCGCCCAGCCAAGGAGGTGTCACCGCCCAGCACTCGGGTGCTGGGCGGTGCCACCGCCTACAGTATTTTCAGCCACTAGTTGGGCTTCAATCTTGGCTCTCTAGTTCGCTGGTTTAGCTTAATTTTTAGCCTAAACCAACTCTGACTTTGGGCCCCTAACCAAGATATAGGATTATCTCTTAATCCTAATCCTAATTACAAGTGAACTACATAACAAAAACACATCCTAAGCAAGCTTTCAACCGCGAACGTCGAGTCTTGTTTCGGCGAGCTTTCCGACGAACTTCTTCCGACGGACTCCCATCAAGCTCCCGATCTTGTGATGACTTTAACGAGTAGCCGAGCCTTCTCGGTTATCTCCGCGAGCCTTCGACGATTTCTTCGGCGAACTTCCGACAGGTTCCCGATTTCTTCTCGGTTGGTTCTTGCAGCATCTCCGACGATTCTTCGGACTCTTAAACGTCCATCGAACTTGACTCCGGTATTCTCGCTTTGTGTTTTCTGGTTATCGTAGTTAATCCTACACACTTAACTCAATAATATGGATTAGATCAAATAACCCATCAATTGATTTTATCATCAAAATCCGAGATTCAACAATCTCCCCCTTTTTGATGATGACAATCAATTGATGACGGAGTTAAACGTAACTCCTCCTATCTATATGCCATATTATGAGAAGATAAAACACTTGAATTTCATCATTGAATTCAAGTATAAACCGATAAGCTCTAACCGTAGAACTTATCGTTATTCTCATTAAGCATAATGTAAATGCGAAACTTTGATGAAAATCTTTTTCAAGTCGAAAGATAAGAGACAAATTTTACTATGACAAGAGATAAAGATTTTCAACTTGAATTGCATGATTATACATTTTAGACATGCATTCCATATGATCAATCAATCTTACGATATTTTCAAGGATTTTGCAAGGCATATAAGATAATCATCGATCGATCACTTTTCTCAAGGATTTTGCAATTCATATTTTGTCATGCTATTAAGAATGATATAAGTCATCACTTTTCTCCCCCTTTGTCATCAACAAAAAGGAAAATGAGACTTGAAGCACATATTTTGTCATACAACGATTTTATCATTGAAAATCAAGTATGCAAAAATATTTACGCAGAGTTCATTTTAGAGGAAAATTCAGCATGCATTCATATTATCTAATCTCTTCTTTCTATGAATAATAGAAATTGTAGATGTATAAGAGAGAGATTGGGATAAAAAATTCAAGTAGTAATTTCACGAAGTCAAGATCATAATTCGAATACAAACTCATTCAAATCGTCAAATTCATGAAAATCTCAACATTACTTTTTAATCATCACATAAGGCATTTAAAGAATTTTTGAAACATAGGAGAATGATGAATTTAAGCATACAATGTTTCAATCAAATTCAAGTCATGAATGCCAATACTTTCATATTTGTAAGTATCAATTCATGAATGCCAAAAGATATTATTTATGATTCCAATTTTG
Organism: Musa acuminata AAA Group; assembly: GCF_036884655.1. NCBI lineage: Eukaryota > Viridiplantae > Streptophyta > Magnoliopsida > Zingiberales > Musaceae > Musa > Musa acuminata. The sequence goes on along the minus strand of NC_088328.1, from coordinate 8,114,492 downwards.
CAAGATCAAGATTATGATTTAGATAAAACTTATTTAAATCAAATTGCTAACTTGAAATTCATAATCAAGTCATCAAAGTCGATTTTGAGATTTCACAACATGTCATATGGAATTTGAAGGAGAATGAGAGATGGAAAGAAGATGAAAAACTTTACGGAAAATCCAATCAAACAAGTTTATTGTTTAGGGACAATTTAACATACCTAATTCCCTTCTAATGAATTCAAATTGGTCTTCATTCAAGGCTTTTGTGAATATATCTGCTAATTGATGCTTTGTGTCAATGAATTCTAGAACAACATCATTGTTAAGGACATGATCGCGTATGAAATGATGCCTAACGTCGATGTGCTTAGTTCTAAAGTGCTGAATTGGATTTTTAGTAAGACATATGGCACTAGTATTATCACATTTTATGGGAATGTTTTTAAAGTGAATTCCATAGTCTTCTAATGTATTTTTCATCCAAATGACTTGTGCACAACATGCACTTGCAGCAATGTATTCGGCTTCCGCCGTAGATAGTGCAACTGAATTTTGTTTCTTGGAAGTCCAAGAAACAAGTGCATGTCCTAAAAATTGGCATGTTCCGGATGTACTTTTTCTATCTATCCTACATCAGCCAAAATCGGCATCTGCATAAGCTATTAGATCAAAATTTTCAGATTTTGGATACCACAATCCTAAATTTGGAGTTCCTTTAAGATACCTAAATATTCTTTTAACACTCTTAAGATGAGATAATTTAGGATTAGATTGAAACCTAGCGCAAAGTCCTACACTAAACATAATATCCGGTCTAGTCGCAGTGAGGTAGAGTAGACTACCTATCATTCCCCTATATGTTTTTTGATCGAAACTTTCACCATTTTCATCCATATCTAACTTAGTCGCAGTACTCATAGGGGTGTTTATTGCTTTTGAATTATCCATGTTAAATCGTTTTAACAATTCTAATGTATATTTGGATTGGTTAAGAAATATACCATCACTAAGTTGTTTGATTTGTAATCCCAAAAAGAAAGTTAATTCACCCATTAAACTCATTTCAAATTCAAGACTCATACATTTGGCAAATGATTCACATAGTGATTCATCCGAAGAGCCAAACACAATATCGTCAACATAAATTTGCACAATAAGAAAATTATTTTCAAAATGTTTAATAAACAATGTAGTATCAACCTTGCCTTTGGTAAAATTATTTAAAATAAGAAAGGAGCTAAGCCTTTCATACCAAGCTCTAGGAGCTTGTTTTAAGCCATAGAGAGCTTTAGTCAATTTGAATACATGATTAGGAAGAAGAGAATTTTCAAATCCGGGAGGTTGTTCGACAAATACTTCTTCGGAAATAAAACCATTCAAGAAAGCACTTTTAACATCCATTTGAAATAGTTTAAAATTATTACTACTAGCATAGGCAAGGAGCATCCTTATGGCTTCTAATCGAGCCACGGGAGCGAAGGTTTCTTCGTAATCGATACCTTCTTCTTGGTTGAAACCTTTGGCCACTAATCTAGCCTTGTTTCTAACCACGATACCATTTTCGTCTTGCTTGTTTCTAAAGACCCACTTAGTACCTATGACTAAGTGGTCACTTGGTCTAGGAACAAGCTTCCATACCTCATTCCTCTCAAATTGGTTCAATTCTTCTTGCATTTCAATGATCCAAAAATCATCTTTTAAGGCTTCGTCAATGCATTTAGGTTCAATTTGAGAAAGGAAAGCGACGTTAGCACAGAAATTTTTGAAAGAAGAACGAGTTTGAACCCCTTTTGATGTATCTCCTATAATTTGCTCTTTTGGATGAGCATCTACATACTTCCATTCTTTTGGTAAAGAAATTTCGGAAGAAGATGCATTCAAATGGCTATTTTGAGGAGAGGGTTCATTTAAATTCAAATTATCAAAACCAAGATCATCATCAAAATCATTTTTCTTTAAATAGGAAATTTCATTAAAAACTACATGAATAGACTCTTCAATTACTAAAGTTCTTTTATTAAAAACCCGAAAAGCTTTAGAAATGGAAGAGTAACCAAGAAAGATGCCTTCATCGGATTTAGCATCAAATTTTCCTAAAGCATCCCTTTCATTTAAAATAAAGCATTTACAACCAAAAATTTTAAAATAGGAGATGTTTGGTTTTTTGTTATTCCATAATTCATAGGGAGTTTTGGATAAGGATGGTCTTATTAGGACTCTATTCATGATGTAGCAAGCCGTATTTACGGCTTCGGCCCAAAAGTACTTAGGTAAACTATGTTCATTCAACATAGTTATTGCCATTTCTTGTAGGTTTCTATTTTTCCTTTCAACTACTCCATTTTGTTGAGGATTTCTTGGAGTTGAGAAGTTGTGATTGTACCCATTACTTTCGCAAAAATTTTGAAAGTCACGGTTTTGGAATTCACCACCGTGATCACTCCGAATTGATGAAATCATGAAGCCTTTTTCGTTTTGAGTGAGTTTACAAAATTTAGAGAAACACTTGAAGCAATCACTTTTGTGAGCTAAGAAATAGGTCCAAGTGTATCTAGAGTAGTCATCCAAAATCACAAAAGCATATTTGCTTCCACCTAGACTTGTTGTATCAATTGGTCCAAATAGGTCCAAATGGATCAATTGTAATGGTCTAGTAGTGCTAATTTGATTTTTTGGTTTGAAGCTTGTTTTTATTTGTTTGCCTAGTTGACATGCATCGCATACTTTGTCCTTAATAAACTTTATATTTGGAATTCCTCGTACTAATTCTTGAGATGAGATCTTAGATATTGTTTTCATGCTTGCATGGCCTAATCTCCTATGCCAAAGCCAAGCATCATTATTTACGGCGGAGAAGCACATTTCATTACTTAGTTCATCAAGATTGATGGTATAGACATTATTTTGTTTTAAAGCAATCATAGTCATGTTATGATTTGGTTTTTCAATAATGCACATATTTGATTCAAATCTAACGATGTAACCTTTATCGCATAGTTGACAAATACTCAAGAGATTATGTTTCAATCCATCAACTAGTAAGACATCATCAATGGAAAAATTAAATTTGTTACCAATAGTTCCCTTGCCAATGATTTTGCCCTTGTTGTTGTCTCCGAAGGTAACGTACCCTTCTTCTTTGCTAGTGAGCATAGAGAAATGAGATGGATCTCCAGTCATATGTCTTGAGCATCCACTATCGAGATACCATCTCTTGCTCCTAGCTTGTGGGTTTGTCTACAAAAGAGGGTGATTTTTAGGTACCCATTTGATTTTGGGTGCCTCAAAAATTGACCCACTAACTTTGTTATTTATTATTGAATTCTTTATAGTTCCTTTAGGAACCCATATTAATTTTTGTGAACTAATTTTCCTAAATGGGCATTTGTAGGCAATATGTCCGGATTTGCAACAAAAGTTGCATTTCATATAAGAGGAAACATGTAATGTAGGTCCTTTTATGAAAGTGGTAGGATTTTGATGTTATCCTTTTACAAATCCAATTCCATTTCTATTTGCGATGTGACCCTTGTGTGCAAGGATCATATCTAATCCTTTGCTACCAACCTTAAACTTGTTTAAGGTTTCCTTAAGAAGCAAATTTTCATTTTATATTGCTTCTAAGTGCTCACACTTAGAGCATGGAGGAGTTTGAAAACTATCAAACTTATCTTGTAGCAAAGCATGCTCTTTCTTTAAGATACTTAACTTCTTGCTAACAGCTCTACATTCATCAAATAATTCATGAAAAGCGATAGATAGTTCTTCAAAAGATAACTCTTCATTAAATAAATCACATACCTCTTCTCCTAACGCCATTAGCGCGTAATGAGCAACTTGCTCGGTGTTGGACTCCTCTTCTTCGGATGCGCTTGAATCATCCCACGTTGCCTTGAACGCCTTCTTCTTCGATGTTCTCTTTTTGGCTTGAGGACAATCGTTCTTGTAGTGTCCCGGTTTTTTGCATTCATAGCAAATCACTTGGTCCTTCTTTTGTTCAAATTTGTTTTTAAATTTGTTCTTTCTTAAGTATTTCTTAAATTTTTGAGTCAAAAGTGCAATGTCATTATCACTGTCCTCATCACTTGATGTTCCTTTCAAGTGGTCTTCTTGTGATTTGAGTGCCATATCCTTCCTGTTCTTTGGAAGGGGGTTCTCGAGCTCGTCATGAGCTTGACATGTCATTTCGTAGGTCATTAGAGACCCAATGAGTTCTTCAAGAGGGAATGCTTTAAGGTCTTTGGCCTCTTGAATGGCTGTAACTTTTGGATCCCAACTTTTAGGGAGGGATCTTAAGATTTTAGTTACTAGTTCAAAGTTAGTAAAATCTTTACCAAGAGCTTTGAGTCCATTGATGACATCCGTAAACCGGGTGTACATGTCTCCGATGGACTCACTTGGTTTCATTCGGAAAAGTTCGTAAGAGTACACAAGGATGTTGATTTTGGACTCTTTCACTCGGCTAGTGCCTTCATGAGTGACCTCAAGAGTTCTCCAAATATCAAAAGCCGAATCACACATTGAAACACGATTAAATTCGTTTTTGTCTAGTGCACAAAACAAGGCATTCATAGCCTTTGCATTTAAAGCAAAAACCTTCTTCTCCGATTCATCCCATTCGCTCATCGGAAGAGAAGATTTTTGAAATCCATTCTCGACAATAGACCAAAGCTCAAAGTCCATAGAAATGAGGAAGATTCTCATGCGAGTCTTCCAATATGTGTAATCCGACCCATTAAACAAAGGTGGTCGTGCAATAGAATGGCCCTCTTGCATGCCGGAGTAAGCCATCTCTCTTGGGTATTAAACCAAATATGAGAGATAACCTTGCTCTGATACCACTTGTTAGGATCGGAGCGGCACTAAGAGGGGGGGGTGAATTAGTGCAGCGGATTAAAACTTCGATTTTAATCAAAATCTTTCGTACGTTAAGAACGAAACTTGAGAAATTTAACTTGAAGGCGTATTCTTGAAGTTGCGCAGCAAGAGTAATAAGGAACTAAAGCAGTAAGAAGATTTGCAGTAATGTAAATGACAATAATAAAGAGCAAACCAGAGATTACGCCGATTTTTAGAGTGGTTCGGTCAAATGACCTACTCCACTTGCGAGGCCCCTCTTCGATGAGGCTCCCACCTTCCACTAGCAAGTCTCTTGAAATGGAAGGGTAAACACCCCTCTTACAACCTTTTACAAGCAGCTCAACCTCTTACAAATTTTCAATAAGAAAGAAGGAGGAGAACTCTCTAGCAAATTGAAAATAAGACTTGCTAAGACTTTCTAAGACTTTTCTCTCAATCAAAATGCTTCTCAAAAGTTGTAACCTCAGCTGAGATTTGAGGGGTATTTATAGGCCTCAAGAGGATACAAATTTTGGGCTCCAAAATTTGAATTTTCTTAGGGTTTCCGGTGCTGGAGGTGCCACCGCCCAGCTAGGCGGTGCCACCGCCCAGCGCTCGGGTGCTGGACGGTGCAACCGCCCAGCCAAGGAGGTGTCACCGCCCAGCTCTCGGGTGCTGGGCGGTGCCACCGCCCAGCTAGGCGGTGCCACCGCCTATAGTGTTTTCAGCCCGACTACAGTGTTTTCAGCCACTAGTTGGGCTTCAATCTTGGCTCTCTAGTTCGCTGGTTTAGCTTAATTTTTAGCCTAAACCAACTCTGACTTTGGGCCCAGTTGGCCCCTAACCAGGATATAGGATTATCTCTTAATCCTAATCCTAATTACAAGTGAACTACATAACAAAAACACATCCTAAGCAAGCTTTCAACCGCGAACGTCGAGTCTTGTTTCGGCGAGCTTTCCGACGAACTTCTTCCGACAGACTCCCATCAAGCTCCCGATCTTGTGATGACTTTAACGAGTAGCCGAGCCTTCTCGGTGATCTCCGCGAGCCTCCGACGATTTCTTCGGCGAACTTCCGACACGTTCCCGATTTCTTCTCGGATGGTTCCGGCAGCATCTCCGATGATTCTTCGGTCTCTTAAACGTCCATCGAGCTCGACTCCGGTATCCTTGCTTTATGTCTTTGTCGTTATTGTAGTTAATCCTGCACACTTAACTCAATAATATGGATTAGATCAAATAACCCATCAATTGATTTTATCATCAAAATCCAAGATTCAACAGGTGCTTCCTCCAATTTTTTTATAATATTATTAGTATCTGAATCTTCCTGCCATTTCATCTTAATATCCTCAAGGAAGTCGCTGGTTGGAAGTAAAACGACCAAAAATTCAGCTTGCTCAAGTAGTTGCGAAAACGCATCTGCAATAACATTCTCTTTCCACCTTTTGTAAGTTATTTCATAATCAAATCCAAGAAGTTTTGTTACCCATTTTTGTTGCTCGGGGGAAGATATCTTCTACTTCAAGAGATATTTTATGCTTTTATGGTCGGTCTTGATTTGAAAGTATCGCCTGATCAAGTACGATCTCCACCTCATTGCTGCGTGCACAATGGCGAGCATCTCCTTATCATATGTTAACATGTTTTGATAGGGGGGAGACAATGTCTTGCTAATGTATGTGAGTGGTCGACCATCTTGCATGAGAACATCTCCCATTCTGTCTCCAGATGCATTGGCCTTAATGATGAAGGGTCGATTGAAATCTGGTAGCACTAGCACCGGCGTCGTCGTTATGGCTGCCTTAAGTTTGTCGAAGGCAGGAGGCTCTGTCCGACCATTGGAAGACATCTTTTTCCAGTAAGGAAGTAAGTGGTGCACTGATCTTTCCATAGTTTTTCACGAACTTACGGTAGTAGCCTGTTAAACCCAAAAAGCCATGTAGCAATTTTATGTTCCTCGGGGTAGGCCAGTTTTGCATTGCTTCAATTTTGAAGGGGTCCACCGTCACACCTTCCTCTAATATGATATGCCCAAGATATTTCACCTTTTGTTGAAGAAAGTAAAAATTCGTAGTGGCCGTTGTGTGTTCGAAAGGCGGTTTTCGGTATGACTTCTTCATACACTCGTATTTGATAATACCCGGATCGAAGGTCCAGCTTTGTGAAGATTTGTGCTCCCTTTCATCTAGCAATTCATCTGCTATTGGAATAAGGTATTTGTTCTTGATGGTTATGCCATTGAGAGCTCGGTAATCAACGCATATTCGCCATGTTCCGTCCTTCTTGTGTACAAGTAGCACCGGTGAAAAGTAGAGGTTGCAACTTGGCCGAATAACTCCTGTTTCAAGCATCTCTTTTAAAATCCTTTTGTTAGGACTCTAGTTTGGAGAGTCCTAATTGAGAGGGACATTCATGTAAAAATGTTAGGACTCTAGCTAGGAGAGTCCTAATGGAGAGGGACATTCTGTTAGGACTCTAGCTAGGAGAGTCCTAATTGTGAGGGGCATTCATGTAGGAGGTTTTTTCTTAGAGAAGAATTAGGAGTTGTAAGGGAATAGGAGTCTTGAGTAGGAGTCCTATTAGGAGTTGGTTAGAAGTAAGAGTCTTAAGTAGGAGTCCTATTAGGAGTTAGGGTTTAGAAGCCCTATAAATAGCCATGTATTCTTTCTCTTTTCATAAGCAATAGATGAATCTTTTATGCAGCCTTTGAGCAGCAACTTGGAGGGAGGAACCCCTATAGTGTTCCAAGGAGACCGATCCCCTAAAGAGATCAACCCCAAGTTTAGAATCTGCAAGGGTTCTAACACCTGGTATCAGAGCAGCGTTCTTGGCGTCTCGCTGCCCTTCCACAGCCATCCATCAACCCTCCACAACCACCCAAAGCAATTCCCACAATTGCTTAAAAGATCGTCGCCGAATTCCGCCATCATCTCCACCACCACGGATCATCCTTTGATCTCCCTGTGAATTGCAACAGGTTCTGGTTTCCTACCTTACTGCTGCTGCAATTTAGTTATCCTTATTCGAAAATCCAAAAAAAAAAAAAAATCGTTCCTATATTGCTGCATAAACTTTTCGTCACAAAGTTTTCATCTCTACGACGAAAGATACATTGCAGAATTCCAACCGCATAGCACCATCTGTTTGATCTTGCTACTGTGCTTTTTCTATCCAAATTTCTATGAAATTTTTATGACATCTTTGACACTTCTTAACAGTGGATTTCCCTTTGGTTTCATCAAAAAATTCTCAATATAAACTACTAATCTTTTATGTCCAATCTGCTGCACTTGAATTGCAGAATTCAAGCCGCATAGCACCATCTGTTTGATCTTGCTACTGTGCTTTTTCTATCCAAATTTCTACGAAATTTTTATGACATCTTTGACACTTCCTAACAGTAGATTTCCCTTTGGTTTCATCGAAAAATTCTCAATATAAACTACTGATCTTTTATGTCTAATCTGCTGCACTTGAAAATCTATGCTGCAGAAAATTTCAGCTGCATATCATTGCCTTAATCCATCTATTTGCAATATTTTTTGATTGAAATTTCTTATACACTTCATAGATCATCTTGGCTTCCATCTAAGATTGATCTATTAAGAAATTCATCTCTAAAAACGATTTTATGTTGCTGCAAATTTTCATCGTAGCCCGCTGAAATTTTTCGACGATAATTCTGCAATTGCAACTTGCACCAATTTCCTTGCTGTTATACTACCGAAATTTTCTTAATTAAATTAGATATCCTTGCTGTCATATAAACTGTGATTTTGCTATCAATTCCCTCCTCAATTATCTTAAGTTTTTGGTGAAAATTACGTCGAGAAACCGTTGTTTCTTCGACGACAATTCTACTCTTACAAGACAGCACATACGTGCTGCAACTTCCACGGATTTCTGTCAAACCTTTGCTACCATCTACCATAGATCCAAAACTTTCAACCACAGCCCTAAAACTCTACAAAACCACACCCTCAAACTGCACCCAAAACTGCCACAAAACAAGCCTACATCCACCAATCCGCCAACCCTTTTGACATCACTTCTCTCAACCTATACATGCCTTTAACCTAACAACAAAAGAGAGATCTTAACATCATAGATTTGGAGGCATATATTATGGCATCTAAGGAGGTAATCAATGCTAAATTCGAAGCCTTGGAGGCGCGAATGGAGGATAAGATTCGGATGCTCTTTACCGAACTCAGATTGGGCCGACCACTAAGCCCGAAGAAATCACATCAAGGAGAGAGCTTTGCCCAATCACACCAACCCCAAAGATATGACTTCCAAGAGAGGGGAAGCTCTATGACCAACCTCAACTATCCATGCATGAGAGTGGACTTCCCTAGATGGGAAGAAGGAGACCCGATTGGTTGGATCTCGTGCGCGGAGCGATATTTTCGGTACCACAAAACCGCGGATGTATCTATGGTGAAAATTGCAGCTATACATCTTGAAGGGGATGCTATACAGTGGTTTGACTGGTTTGAACATACTTATGGATTCCTTTCATGGCGACAATTCAAAGAAGGACTGCTGATTCGTTTTAGACCAACCGATTACGAGAATATTGACGAACAACTAGCAAAGATCCAACAAACCTCCACCATTCAGGAGTACCAAACCAGGTTTGAAAGGTTATCTAATCAAACTCATGATTGGTCTCAAAAACAGCTATTGTGGACCTTCATTGAGGGCTTGAAGCCGGAGATCCGAGGAGAAGTTAAAGCGCGACAACCGTATACGCTTATGGCAGCCATCTCTTTCGCACGACATCAAGAGGAGCAATTGAACCATGAAGCTCGGAGGACTAGGGTCTCTCCTCAACCAGTAATATTGAAGCCCTTAGCCCCCCCTACTGTCGACCAAGTCCCTACACTAAAGAGGTTAACAAGAGAAGAGCTTCGGGAGCGATATGCGAAGGGGTTATGTTGGCATTGTGACGAGCCGTGGAGCCATGAGCATCGCTGTAGTAAAGGGGGACTTCTTATGATTGAACCGATAGAAGAAGAGGTCATTGAACATCCAAAAGAGAGCCTTGAACATGAAGAAGAAGATGCAGAAGAAGAGCCACAACCGACCGAAGTTACGGTACATACATTGGCTAGCTACTCAAACCCGCAAACGATGAAAATTGGAGGCCTTCTCAAACAACAACCAATCACTGTTCTCATCGACACGGGCAGTACTACTAACTTCCTAAATAGTAAGCTTGCTGTTCGGATATCATTACATATCGAGAATCGCTGCAGGTTTGATGTTAAGGTCACCGACGGACGGATTTTGAATTGTGATCATAGGCGCTTGCAGGAGAAACTATTGCTGCAGGACCAAGAGATAATTGCATATTTCTTCCTTCTCCCTCTTAACAATCATGAGGCCATGCTCAGAATTAAATGGTTGACGACATTAGGTGATATTTCTTGGAATTTTATGAAACTAATTATGAAATTTTACAGTAAGGAGAAACAGGTGACATTGCACGGGAAACGTGGGGGCGACATAACAACGATTTACACACAACAAATGGAGAATGTTTTGCATAAAGCATGCAGCGGCTTTTTGGTACAACTTGAGCAGCAAACTAAGGGAGAGCCAACAGAATTTGAAGATTCAAATCTACTTCCTTTGCTTGCTGAATTTTCAAATATATTTGACGAACCGCGCAACCTACCTCTTACCTGTCGGCATGATCATTGTATAATGATTCTTCCAGGCAAATCTTCAGCAAATGCTTAGCCATATCAGTATCCACATCTCCAGAAGGATGAAATAGAAAGGATTATAAAAGAGATACTCGAAACAGGAGTTATTCGGCCAAGTTGCAACCTCTACTCTTCGCCGGTGCTACTTGTACGCAAGAAGGACGGAACAAGGCGAATATGTGTTGATTACCGAGCTCTCAATGGCATAATCATCAAGGACAAATACTTTATTCCAATAGTAGATGAATTGCTAGATGAAAGGGAGCACAAATCTTTACAAAGCTGGACCTTTGATCCGGGTATCATCAAATACGAGCATGCGAAGAAGACATACGGAAAACCACCTTTTGAACACACAACAACCACGAATTTTTGCTTTCTTCAACAAAAGGTGGAATATCTTGGGCATATCATATCAGAGGAAGGTGTGGCAGTGGACCCCTTCAAAATTGGAGCAATGCAAAACTGGCCGACCTCGAGAAACATAAAATTGCTACATGGCTTTCTGGGTTTAACAGGCTACTACCGCAAGTTCGTGAAAAACTATGGAAAGATCAGTGCATCACTTACTTCCTTACTAGAAAAAGATGTCTTCCAATGGTTGGACAGAGCCTCCGTTGCCTTCGACAAACTTAAGGCAGCCATGACGACGACGCCGGTGCTAACACTACCAGATTTCAACCGACCCTTCATTATTGAGGCCGACACATCTGGAGTCAGAATTGGAGCCATTCTCATGCAAGATGGTCGACCACTCGCATACACTAGCAAGACATTATCTCCCTCCGATCAAAATATGTCAACATATGATAAGGAGATGCTCGCCATTGTGCGCGCAGCAACAAGGTGGAGATTGTACTTGATCAGGTGATACTTTCAAATCAAGACCGACCATAAAAGCCTAAAATATCTCTTGGAGCAGAAGATATCTTCCCCCGAGCAGCAAAAATGGGTAACAAAACTTCTTGGATTTGATTTTGAAATAACTTACAAAAAGGGGAAAGAGAATGTTCTTGCAGATGCGCTTTCGCAGCTACCCGAGCAAGTTGAAGTTTCGACCGTTTCACTTCCGACCAGCGACTTCCTTGAGGATATTAAGATGGAATGGCAGGAAGATTCAGATACTAGTAAGATTATAAAAAAATTGGAGGAAGCACCAAGCCCCATGGCTCATTACAATTGGGACTCAAAAGAATTACACTATAAGGGACGCATTGTGCTTGTGACAAATTCTACTTGCATCTTCAATAGCAGATTTTGGACAAAGTTATTCTATATGCAGGGTACTAAATTGAAAAGGAGTACGACATATCACCCACAAACCAACAGCCAACCGAAAGTTTTAAACAGGTGCTTGGAGACAGCCCAAAGCCACCCACCAAATATGACTACCCAAAGAGAACTCCAGACCCAGCCAAGTGCCATTATTGATCGACGGATCGTGACTCGACGACGACGACCCACTAATGAAGTGCTAATACAGTGGGCGAACCTACCAAAAGAAGATGCCACTTGGGAGAACTATGACGACTTGAAGATCAAATTCCCAGAATTCATGAATCATCAGCCTCGAGGACAAGGCTGATTTGAAGAGGGCGGGTCTGTTAGGACTCTAGCTTGGAGAGTCCTAATTGAGAGGGACATTCATGTAAAAATGTTAGGACTCTAGCTAGGAGAGTCCTAATTGAGAGGGACATTCTGTTAGGACTCTAGCTAGGAGAGTCCTAATTGTGAGGGGCATTCATGTAGGAGGTTTTTTCTTAGAGAAGAATTAGGAGTTGTAAGGGAATAGGAGTCTTGAGTAGGAGTCCTATTAGGAGTTGGTTAGAAGTAAGAGTCTTAAGTAGGAGTCCTATTAGGAGTTAGGGTTTAGAAGCCCTATAAATAGCCATGTATTCCTTCTCTTTTCATAAGCAATAGATGAATCTTTTCTGCAGCCTTTGAGCAGCAACTTGGAGGGAGCAACCCCTATAGAGTTCCAAGGAGGCCGATCCCCTAAAGAGATCAACCCCAAGTTTAGAATCTGCAAGGGTTCTAACACCTTTCTATTTCATCATTCTGGAGATGTGGATACCGATATGGCTGAGTATTTGCTAGAGATTTGACTGGAAAAATTATTATACAATGATCATGCCGACGAGTAAGAGGTAGGTTGTGCGGCTCGTCAAATATATCTGAAAATTCAGCAAGCAAAGGAAATAGGTTTGGAACTTCAAATTCTATTGGCTCTCCTTTAATTTTCTGCTCAAGTTGTACCAAAAAGCCCCTGCATGCTTTATGCAAAACCTTCTCCATTTGTTGTGTGCAAATCATCGTTACGTCGCCCTCACGTTTCCCATGCAGTATCACCTGTTTCTCCTTACTGTAACATTTTATAAATAGTTGCATTAAATTCCAAGAAATATCACCTAATGTCATCAACCATTTAATTCGGAGTATGGCCTCATGATCATCAAGAGGGAGGAGGAAGAAATCTGTAATTATCTCTTGGTCCAACAGCAACAGTTTCACCTGCGGGCACCTATGATCACACTTCAAAATCCATCCGTTGGCGACCTTAACGACAAACCTGGTACAATTCTCAATAGGTAAGTTCATATAGACATCAACCTTCCTGTTTAGGAAGTTATTAGTGCTGCTCGTGTCGATGAGAACAGTGATCGGTTGTTGTTTGAGAAGGCCTCCAACTTTCATCGTTTCCGGGTTTGAGTAGCCGGCTAGTGCATGTACCGTAACTTCAGTCGGTTGTGGCTCTTCTTCTGCATCTTCTTCTTCATGTTCAAGGCTCTCTTCTGGATGTTCAATGACCTCTTCTTCTATCGGTTCAATCATAAGAAGTCCTCCTTTACTACAGCGATGCTCACGGCTCCACGGCTCATCACAATGCCAACATAACCCCTTCGCATATCACTCCCGAAGCTCTTCTCTTGTTAACCTCTTTGGTGTAGGGACTTGGTCGATAGTAGGGGGGGCTGAGGGCTTCAATATTATTGGTTGAGGAGCGACCCTAGTCCTCCGAGCTTCATGGTTCAATTGCTCCTCTTGATGTCGTGCGAAAGAGATGGCTGCCATCAGCGTATACAGTTGTCGCGCTTTAACTTCTCCTCGGATCTCCGGCTTCAAGCCCTCAATGAAGGTCCACAATAGCTGTTTTTTAGACTAATCATGAGTTTGATTAGATAACCTTTCAAACCTAGTTTGGTACTCCTGAATGGTGGAAGTTTGTCGGATCTTTGCTAGTTGTCCATCAATATTCTCGTAATCGGTTAGTCTAAAGCGGATCAACAGTCCTTCTTTGAATTGTTGCCATGAAAGGACTCCATAAGTATGTTCAAACCAGTAAAACCATTGTATAGTATCCCCTTCAAGATGTATAGCTGTAATTTTCACCATAAATGCATCCCCGGTTTTGTGGTACTGAAAATATCGCTCCGCGCGCGAGATCCAACCAATCGGGTCTCCTTCTTCCCATCTAGGAAAGTCCACTCTCATGCATGGATAGTTGGGTTCAGTCATAGAGCCTCCCCTCCCTTAGAACTCATCTCTTCGAGCCTAGTGCGATTGGGCAAAGCTCTCTCCGTGATATGATTTTTTCGGGCTTAATGGTCGGCCTAATCTGAGTTCGGTAAAGAGCGTCCGAATCTTATCCTCTATTCGCACCTCCAAAGCTTCGAATTTAGCATTGATTGCCTCCTTAGATGCCATAGTATATGCCTCCAAATCTATGATGTTAAGATCTCTCTTTTGTTGTCGGGTTAAAGGCATGTATTGGTTGAGAGAGGTGTTGGTCGAAAGGATTGGTAGATCAGTGGATGTAGGCTACGGTTTAGGCTTGTTTTGTGGCTATTTTGGGTGCAGTTTGAGGGTGTGGTTTGGTGGAGTTTTAGGGCTGTAGATGAAAGTTTTGGATCTGTGGTAGATGATAGCAAAGGTTTGATAGAAATAAGTGGAAGTTGCAGCAAGAATGTGCTGTCTTGTAAGAGTAGAATTGTTATCGAAGAAACAACGGTTTCTCGACGTAATTTCCACCAAAAACTTGAGAGAATTGAGGAGGGAATTGATAGCAAAATCACAGTTTATATGACAGCAAGGATGGGTGGGGTATTTATAGGCCCCAACCCAGTTCTGAATGGGTGGGGTATTTATAGGCCCCAACCCAGTTCAAATTTAGAGCTAAAAACTGTCAATTCCCGAAATTCCGGGATCAGGCGGTTGCACCTCCTGACTGGAGCGGTTGCACCTCCCAGTCTCGCTCGGAGACTAAGCCTAGGCGGTGCCACCGCTTGGCTAGAGCGGTTGCACCGCCTGGCAAAGCTCGAAGACTGAGCCTCTGGGTGCTGCCACCGCTTGTCAGGGGCGGTTGCACCTCCTACCAGAGCTCGAAGAACGAGCTCAGGCGGTGCAACCTCCTAACTGAGGCGGTTGCACCGCTCAGCCAGTGCTCGGAGACTGAGCTCAGGCGGTGCCACCTCTTGTCAGGGGAGGTTGCACCACCCAGTCTCGCTCGGAGACTGAGCCCAGGCGGTGCCACCGCCTGGCTGGAGCGGTTGCACCTCCCAGTCTCGCTCGGAGACTGAGACCAGGCGTTGCAACCTCCTGCCTTGGGCAGTTCAATCGCTTGGCAGAAATCAGGGTCCGAATGGGTTGATCCATTCGGCCCAATTTGGGTTTTTCAAGGGCCCAATTGCCCCAAGATTAAGTTAATGGGATCACCTCCCATTTCCAACTTAATCATTGTGCTAACTACGATATTTCCTAAGACATTTACTACAACTTTGTCACGCCCCTCAAAATATCCATGATATTTAAAATTTTCATCACAACTAATCCAGGATCCAAACACACATTTGAGGTCACTAAGAAAACATTCAGATCAAAATTTCACCTCTATAGTCTACAAATTTATAACCCTGTGTAGTTCATAAACATACCACACATCACTCGATAATTCATACAATCTGAACTCAACTCATCAAAATAATAACCACAACATAAATTCACAAGTGGGGAAGTCTATGCAGTCACCAAACCAACGATTACCATAAGTTCATATCATTACATGAATTTAACTTAACATTCCAAAATCCTAAACATGAGGGATCCTTTAACTTACACAAAATCCACAGGTTTAGATTCATCGTCAACATTTCATTAGATACAGAGTGGCTTATACAACAAATACATATATGCTAATAAAGGTCTGCCCAAAATCTTCTAACTTTCCACTACCTCAGCCCAATCTTAACATTTAAGCAAGCGATACGCTATCCTGAAAAATTTATCAACAAACGGGGTGAGCATATAGAGCTCAGCAAGTGACTAACATATCCATATCAAAATAGGGCAATTTCCAAAGAGATAAAGTTTCACAATACAAGGCAGGATATAAGAACTCATAGACATAATATCATTAGGTGCAGAATCACAAGGTCATTTCAATCAGACATACTTGGTTCATAACAGATGGGGCATAGAGTAATTGGAGCATATCAGTAATAAATGAGACATTTCTGAGTTTATCAATGGCGTATGAAATGTTCCAGAGCATATCAACGGCATATGGAACATTTCGAAGCATATCAACAGTGAATGAAATATCTCAGAGCATATCAATAACAAATACCGTACAGAAGCTCAAACGTCGTCTTTGACGTTGCAATCATATCATTCTTATCCAAAGCATGTACAGAAACACATAACCAAAGCTCTGGATATCATATCAAACATACAGAATGTGTAGTGGGACCTCAAACAGAACGTGATTCATCCATTTCTGAATGACCACCAGACAGAAGTCTCCCACGTCTGGGAGCTCCATCCACCCACGTCTAAGTGAAGCCAGAGGGGGCCGGCAGAGCATCGCAGGCTCTAAACACATACCCTTTACCATTTCTGGCAAAGGTCCAGACAATCCCACAAACACCAGAGTACAAGGGTGCTGTGTTAACAATAAGTAGCATATATCGGAAGCACATGCGGAACAACAAAACGTACATGTGCCTTTTCGAGACAATACGATGCAAGGAACAAATCTCTCACAAATGTATTCAAATTTGGAATGAAATGAAAGCAAGAGTATACAGGGTTTCCAAGCTATCATATTTAGCTCAATTCAAATAAGAAGGTTAGATGAATTCAATATCCAAAGGAATGGAACAGAATACGCGAAATCGACCAAAGCTGGATTTCGGACAGAATTCAAGTGGCACACCGAACAAATACTTCAGAATATCAATTATGCTCCAATACCCCCAAGAAAGCTATGGTCGAACAATATATCAATCTATATTCTGATGGAACAAATTTCATATGAAACAGGGTTTCCAACACGGAGTTACCATGGATTTAGTAATCAAAGGTCAAAGACTAAATCACTGTTTTGCAGAATCTATAGGGCGGAATCAACGGATAGCAGAATAGGCATTTGAATTCCAAATTTTTAAATCTATATATCAAAAGAAATATTTTCAAGTCTAGTTTCAAATAAAATCAGTTTGGTACAAATCAGAATTTCCAACAGGGAGTTATAGGCATTTTAGTATCGAAAGGTCAGAAATCATGATCCCTGTTTTGCAGCATCCATAGGCTCATTTGAAACAGACATTTGGGTAAGTATTCGGAGTCCAAATTTTTCAAAATCAGTGTCAAAAGGAAGGTATAAGAGTCTAATTTCAAATAAACAAGGTTCTGCCTAAATCCATGTTCGGTACTGAAAACTATGGCTGGAACAATGTATAGGGGTCAGTTTACCGAAAAATTTCAGATCCATGATTTTTGTATCTAACAAGAGAAATATCCGGTTCTAGGCTGAAATCTTTCGAATAATTCAGAACAAATATGAGATTAAAGGCTAATAATTCTGTAGGATGGGGTTAGAATACTTGCCTTTGAGAATTTTGACCCTAAGTGAAGAGATTTGAGCAAGAAACCTTAAAGCCCCAATTTTTTTTTCTTCTTCTTTTCTTCTTCTTCTTCTTCTTCTTTTCTTTCTTTCCCTGATCATCCACGCAGCTGCCTTCTCTGCTTCCTTAAGAACGAAGGCAGAGAGGCTTAAATGGTGGGATTTGTCATTTTGTATATTTTGTAATTTAGTCCTTGTATTTATTATATTTTCGATTAGGTCCTCAGGGTTTACATATAGGTCCTCAGATTTTTCTTTAACAAATCCTCCAACTCTTATGAATAAGTTCTCAGATTCATACTTTGAAATTTTATCAAAACGTAAAATAGATACTTACATTACAATTAATAACTTATACGAAAATTCAGAAATGAGGGATGTTACAAACTTGCTCTGGTGCGTCAATCGCTTCTTCCGGCGAGCTTCCGGTGAACTTCCGTCGATCATCCGATGAACCCTCGGTGATGCTCCTGCAGACTTCCAGCAAACTCCTAGACTTGCGATGATCCACTTAGCGAGTTCCGACGAGCTTCTTTGGCAAGCTCATGGACTTCTCGGATTTGTTCCCGCAGAACCTCCGACGATTGTCCGAAATTTCGTCTAACTCTCGAACTCCCAACGTGATCATTGTCTTGACTCCGACGCAACTCCTGGTGCATGTCTTATTTTCATCGTAGTTAATCCTACACACACAAAACTTCGATTGAGACAATTAATCCTAAGCAATAAACCAAGTTGTCCGGCATGTCATTGGTCCCTCGACACTTCTTCTGATTCTTCGGCGCATTGTCCTTTCCTGTAGCCTATTGCCCAATCGGTCAGTTGACCCCGCAACTCCGATATCCTTGGCACAATACCCGCTCTTCTTGGCCCGATGCCCTAGTCCACGGCCGGAAGCCTTCTATCAATACGTCGACCGATCCATCGGCTCGACGTCCAATCTTCTGACATGTTCCTCCGGCACAACATGATTTTCCTGCTTTAATTGTCTCATCCTGATCCAAGCATCCTACATCACTCAAAATGTAGATTAAATCATAAACATATATCAAGTAGTTTCATCATCAAAATACGAGATTCAATAATATCAAGCGCATCCAGGCTTGGAGCACTAGAAACTAGTAAAGTGTATCTTGAAGTACTTGAGAAGGACTAATGATCTTTTACTGGTATATGGAGATAGTAGTCTCAGGGTTGACGACTACACAGACTCGAGTTTTCAGTCCGATGTCGATGATAGCAAGTCAAATTTGGGGTATGTATACACCCTGAATGGAGGAGCAGTATGTTGGAAGAGTTCCAAGCATGATACTACTGCTGACTTGACCATAAAGGTGGAGTACATTGGTGCAGTAGAGGTAACAAAGGAGGGAGTTTGGATGAAGAAGTTCATCACATATTTGGGAGTCGTGCCGGGCAGCGAGGAGTCGATTCCCTTATATTGCAACAACAATGGGGCAATTACTCAAATACCGGAACCCAGGTCTTATCAAAAGTATTCTGAGGAGGTTCTAGCTTATTAGAGAGATCATGGCCTGAGGAGATGTTACAATGGAAAGAGTTCCATCCAAAGATAACATTATAGATCCACTGACAAAGTCGTTGTCTCAGATTGTCTTTGAGCATCACAGGAGTCTGATTGGGATCGGACACATAGGTGATTGGCTTTAGGTCAAGTGGGAGATTGCTAGTCATAGGTGATAGCACGTTGGACTTGACATGCAGTCTTTTTATTTATTACATTTTGGCATTTATCACTTTATATTGCTTGTTGCATATATGCATATATATACATTGTGATGTCCTTAGATCTATGCAATGAGAATCAGATCGTGATGAGATCACGATAATGAGACCGATTCGCCTTTAAACACAAATCCTAAATAATCCCGATCATAGGTGTTGGGAAATCTAGGGGGCGATATTATTGAATCTCGGATTTTGATGATAAAATCAATTGATGGGTTAATTGATCTAATCCATATTATTGAGCTAAGTGTGCAGGATTAACTACGATAACCAGAAAACACAAAGCAAGAATACCGGAGTCAAGTTCGATGGTTGTTTAAGAGTCCGAAGAATCGTCGAAGATGCTGCCTGAACCAATCGAGAAGAAATCGGGAACTTGTCAGAATTTTCGGAAGTTCGCCAAAGAGATCGTCAGAGGTTCACGGAGATCACCGAGAAGGCTTTGCTACTCGTTAAAATCATCACAAGTTCGGGAGCTTGCTGGGAATCCGTCGGAAGAAGTTCGTCGGAAAGCTCGCCGAAACAAGACTCGACGTTCGCGGTTGAAAACTTGCTTAGGATGTTTTTTTTGTGTTATGTAGTTCACTTGTAATTAGGATTAGGATTAAGAGATAATCCTATATCCTGGTTAGGGGCCAACTGGGCCCAAAATTAGACTTGGTTTGGGCTAAATTTAAAGCCCAACCAGTGAACCGAAGGGTCTGGCGGTGGCACCGCTTGGCTGGGCGGTGGCACCGCCAATCCACTGTCAGTGTCAAACACTGACAGGCGGTGGCACCGCCAATATCGAGAACCAAAGAGAATTCAAATTTTGGAGCCCAAATTTGAATCCTCTTGAGGCCTATAAATACCCATCAATTCTCAGCTGAGTATACAACTTTTTGAGAATCAATTGATTGAGAGAAATGTCTTAGAAAAGTCTTAGCTAATCTTGTTTTCAATTTGCTAGTGTTCACCTCCTTCTTTCTTGCTGAAAATCTGTAAGAGAGTGAAGCACTTGTAAAAAGTTGTAAGAGGGGTATTTACCCTTCTCCTTTAAGAGATTTGCTAGTGGAAGGTGGGAGCCTCATCGAAGAGGGGCCTCGCAAGTGGATGTAGGTCATTTGACCGAACCACTTTAAAATCGGCGTAATCTCTGGTTTGCATTTCATTACTGCTATTTACATTACTGCAAACCTTCTTACTTGCTTTATTTCCTCATTACCTTTGCTGCACAACTTTGCGAATACGCTTTCAAGTTAAGCACTTCCGAGTTCGATTTTTATCGTACGAAAGATTTGTCAAAACTGATGTTTTAATCCACTGCACTAATTCACCCCCCCCCCCCCCCCCCTCTTAGTGTCACTCCGATCCTAACATTTGGTATCAGAGCTAGGCTCACTCTCATATTTGGTTTGATACCCAAGAGAGATGGCTTACTCCGGCATACATGAGGGTCATTCTATCACACATCCACCCTTGTTTAATGGGTCAGATTATACTTATTGGAAGACTCGTATGAGGATCTTCCTCATTTCCATGGATTTCGAGCTTTGGACTATTGTTGAAAATGGATTTCAAAAATCTTCTCTTCCGATGAGCAAATGGAATGAATCGGAGAAGAAGGTTTTTGCTTTAAACGCAAAGGCTATGAATGCCTTGTTTTGTGCACTAGACAAAAATGAATTTAATCGTGTTTCAATTTGTGATTCAGATTTTGATATTTGGAGAACTCTTGAGGTCACTTATGAAGGCACTAGCCAAGTGAAAGAGTCCAAAATCAACATCCTTGTGCACTCTTACGAACTTTTCCGAATGAAACCAAGTGAGTCCATCGGAGACATATACACCCGGTTCACGGATGTCATCAATGGACTCAAAGCTCTTGGTAAAGATTTTACTAACTTTAAACTAGTAACTAAAATCTTAAGATCCCTCCCTAAAAGTTGGGATCCAAAAGTTACGGCCATTCAAGAGGCCAAAGACCTTAAAACATTTCCTCTTGAAGAACTCATTGGGTCTCTAATGACCTACGAAATGACATGTCAAGCTCATGACGAGCTCGAGAACCCCCTTCCAAAGAACAGGAAGGATATGGCACTCAAATCACAAGAAGACCACTTGAAAGGAACATCAAGTGATGAGGACAGTGACAATGACATTGCACTTTTGACTCAAAAATTTTAAAAATATTTAAGAAAGAATAAATTTAAAAATAATACAAAAAATAAATTCGAACAAAAGAAGGACCAAGTGATTTGCTATGAATGCAAAAAACTGGGACACTACAAGAACGATTGTCCTCAAGCCAAAAAGAGAACATCAAAGAAGAAGGCGCTCAAGGCAACGTGGGATGATTCAAGCGCGTCCGAAGAAGAGGAGTCCAACACCGAGCAAGTTGCTCATTACGCCCTAATGGCCATCGGAGAAGAGGTAATGGATTTAATTAATGCAGATTTACCTTATCATGAATTATTAAATATTTTCCATGAGTTATTTGATGAATGTAAGACAATTAGTAGAAAATACAAATTGCTAAAAAAGGAGCATGATAGTCTCGCTTGTGATATCGATAAATTAAAAACTGAATATTATGATAGTTTAGCTCCATGTATAAAATGTCATGATCTAGAATCTCTCCAAAAGGAGAACTTGCTACTTAAGGACACCTTGAAGAAATTCGAGGTTGGTAGCAAATCCTTGAACATGATCCTTACAAATAAGGGTCACGTTCCTAAAAGAAGTGGAATCGGATTTGGGAGAAGTCCTCACCAAAATCCAACCACTTTCATTAAAGGCCCCGTCTTACATGTTCGGCACCAAAGCAATTGCAACTTTTGTTGCAAATATGGACATAAAACTTATAAATGTTCATTCAAGAAAATTAGTCCGAACAAACTAATTTGGGTTCCTTAAGGAACCATGATCAATTCTATGCAATATGATGAACAAGTTTTTAAGGCACCCAAGAGAAAATGGGTACCTAAAAATAATCCCTTCTTGTAGAAACATACACCATCATAAGCTAGGAGCAAGAGATGGTATCTAGATAGTGGATGCTCAAGATATATGACTGGAGATCCATCTCATTTCTCTATGCTCACTAGCAAAGAAGAAGGGTACGTCACCTTCGGAGACAACAACCAAGGCAAAATCATTGGCAAGGGAACCATAGGTAACAAATTAAAATTTTCTATTGATGATGTCTTACTAGTTGATGGATTGAAACATAATCTCTTGAGTGTTAGTCAATTATGCGAAAAAGATTATATCGTTAGATTTGAATCAAATGTGTGTATTATTGAAAAACCAAATCATAACATAACTATGATTGTATTAAAACAAAATAATGTCTACACCATCAACCTTGATGAACTAAGTAATGAAATGTGCTTCTCCGCTCTAAATGATGATGCTTGGCTTTGGCATAGGAGACTAGGCCATGCAAGCCTGAAACTAATATCTAAGATCTCATCTAGAGAATTAGTACGAGGAATTCCAAATATAAAGTTTATTAAGGACAAAGTATGCGATACATGTCAACTAGGTAAACAAATAAAAACTAGTTTCAAACCAAAAACTCAAATTAGCACCACTAGACCATTACAATTGATTCATTTGGACTTATTTGGACCAATTGACACGACAAGTCTAGGAGGAAGCAAATATGCGTTTGTAATTGTGGATGATTATACTAGATACACTTGGACCTATTTATTAGCTCACAAAAGTGATTGCTTCAAGTGTTTCTCTAAATTTTGTAAACTCACTCAAAACGAAAAAGGTTTCATGATTTCATCAATTCGGAGTGATCACGGTGGCGAATTTCAAAACCGTGACTTTCAAAATTTTTGTGAAGTTAATGGATAAAATCACAACTTCTCCACTCCGAGGAATCCCCAACAAAATGGAGTAGTTGAAAGAAAAAATAGAAACCTATAAGAAATGGCAAGAACAATGTTAAATGAACATAGTCTACACAAGTACTTTTGGGCCGAAGCCGTAAATACGGCTTGCTACATTATGAATAGGGTCCTAATAAGACCATCCCTATCAAAAACTCCCTATGAATTATGGAATAACAAAAAACCAAATATTTCCTATTTTAAAGTTTTCGGTTGTAAATGCTTTATTTTGAATGAAAGGGATGCCTTAGGGAAATTTGTTGCTAAATCCGATGAAGGCATCTTTCTTGGTTACTCTTCCGTTTCTAAAGCTTTTCGGGTTTTTAACAAAAGAACCTTAGTAATAGAAGAGTCTATTCATGTAGTTTTTAATGAAATTTCTAATTTAAAGAAAAATAATTTTGATGATGAACTTGGTTTTGATAATTTGAATTTAAATGAACCTCCTCCTCAAAATAGCAACTTGGATGCACCTTCTTCCAAAATTTCCTTACCTAAGGAATGGAAGTATATAGATGCTCATCCAAAGGAGCTAATTATAGGAGATACATCAAAGGGGTTCAAACTCGTTCCTCTTTCAAGAATTTTTGTGCTAACGCCGCCTTCCTTTCTCAAATTGAACCTAAATTCATTGACGAGGCCATAAAAGATGATTTTTGGGTTATTGCAATGCAAGAGGAATTAAATCAATTTGAGAGGAATAAGGTATGGAAGCTTGTTCCTAGACCTTGTGACCATTTAGTCATTGGTACTAAATGGGTCTTTAGAAACAAGCAAGACGAAAATGGTATCGTGGTTAGAAACAAGGCTAGATTAGTGGCCAAAGGTTTCAACCAAGAAGAAGGTATCGATTACGAAGAAACCTTCGCTCCCGTGGCTCGATTAGAAGCCATAAGGATGCTCCTTGCCTATGCTAGTAGTAATAACTTTAAACTGTTTCAAATGGATGTCAAAAGTGCTTTCTTGAATGGTTTTATTTCCGAAGAAGTATATGTCGAACAACCTCCCGGATTTGAAAATTCTCTTCTTCCTAATCATGTATTCAAATTGACTAAGGCTCTCTATGGCTTGAAACAAGCACCTAGAGCTTGGTATGAAAGGCTTAGTTCCTTTCTTATTTTAAATAATTTTACCAAAAACAAGGTTGATACTACATTGTTTATCAAACATTTTGAAAATAATTTTCTTATTGTGCAAATTTATGTTGACAATATTATTTTTGGCTCTTCGGATGAATCACTATGTGAATCATTTGCCAAATGTATGAGTCATGAATTTGAAATGAGTTTAATGGGTGAATTAACTTTCGTTTTTGGGATTACAAATCAAACAACTTAGTGATGGTATATTTCTTAACCAATCTAAATATACATTAGAGTTGTTAAAATGATTTAACATGGATAATTCAAAAGCAATAAACACCCCTATGAGTACTGCGACTAAGTTAGATATGGATGAAAATAGTAAAAATTTCGATCAAAAAACATATAGGGGAATGATAGGTAGTCTACTCTACCTCACCGCGACTAGACCGGATATTATGTTTAGTGTAGGACTTTGCGCTAGGTTTCAATCAAATCCTAAATTATCTCATCTTAAAAATATTAAAAGAATATTTAGGTATCTTAAAGGAACTCCAAATCTAGGACTGTGGTATCCAAAATCTGATGAATTCGATTTAATAGCTTATGCAGATGCCGATTTTGGCGAATGCAGGATAGATAGAAAAAGTACATCTGGAACATGCCAATTTTTAGGACATGCACTTGTTTCTTGGACTTCCAAGAAACAAAATTCAGTTGCACTATCTACGGCGGAAGCCGAGTATATTGCTGCAAGTCCATGCTATGCACAAGTTGTTTGGATGAAAAATACATTAGAAGACTATGGAATTCACTTTAAAAATATTCCCATAAAATATGATAATACTAGTGCCATATGTCTTACTAAAAATCCAATTCAGCACTCTAGAACTAAGCACATCGACGTTAGGCATCATTTCATACGCGATCATGTCCTTAACAATGATGTTGTTCTAGAATTCATTGACACAAAGCATCAATTAGCAGATATATTTACAAAAGCTTTGAATGAAGATCAATTTAAATTCATTAGAAGGGAATTAGGTATGATAAATTGTCCCTAAGAATAAACTTGTTTGAATGGATTTTCCGTAAAGTTTTTCATCCTCTCTCCGTTCCTCAGTGAATCTAATCCTTCTCTTTTGATTCTAAATGACATGTTAAATTATCTTATCCTATCTTGAGTCATACACCGCTTCCATCTGATTAAGATTAATGATTTTATGATATTTTGTGAATCTCGAAATTGATTTTGATGGATTAATTATGAGTTTCAAGTTGACAATTTGAATTTGAATGAGTTTGTATTTGAATTAAGATCTTACTACTTGAATTTTTTTTAATCACAATCTCTTCCTTGTACACCTACAATTTTTGTTATTTATAGAAAGAAGAGATTTGATAAAATGGTTGAATGTTGAATTTTCCTTTATGATGAACTCTGCGTAAATATTTTAGCATACTTTTGGATGATAAAATTTTTGTATGATCAATGTTATAATCACAAATTATATGCTTCAAGTCTCATTCCCTTTTTTGTTGATGACAAAGGGGGAGAAAAGTGATGACTTGTACTATTTTGATAGCATGACTTATATGAATTGCGAAAGCTTGTATGAATGTCTTATATGCCTTGCAAATCCTTGAGAATATCACAATATTGATTGATCATATTGAAAGCATGCCTTACATCTATATCATGAAATTCATGTTGAAAATATTTATCTCCTGTCATAGTAAAAATCGTCCCATATCATTTGACTTATGATTTTCATCGAAGTTTCGCATTTACTATTGCTTAATGAGAATAACGATAAGTTCTACGGTTAGAACTTATCGGTTTATGCTTGAATTCAATGAATGAAATTCAAGTGTTTTCATCTTCTCATAATATGGCATATAGATAGGGGGAGTTATGTTTAACTCCGTCATCAATTGATTGTCATCATAAAAAAGGGGGAGATTATTGAATCTCGTCAGAGATGCTACCGGAACCAATCGAGAAGAAATCGGGAACCTGTCGGAATTTTCGAAAGTTCGCAGAAGAGATCGTCGGAGGTTCACGGAGATCACCGAGAAGGCTTGCTGGGAGTCCGTCGGAAGAAGTTCGTCGGAAAGCTCGCCGAAACAAGACTCGACGTTCGCGGTTGAAAACTTGCTTAGGATTTTTTTTTGTGTTATGTAGTTCACTTGTAATTAGGATTAGGATTAAGAGATAATCCTATATCCTGGTTAGGGGCCAACTGGGCCCAAAATTAGACTTGGTTTGGGCTAAATTTGAAGCCCAACAAGTGAACCAAAGGGTCTGGCGGTGGCACCGCCAGACTGGACGGTTGCACCGCCCAGCACCCGAGAGCTGGGCGGTGGCACCGCCCAGCACTATCAATGTCTGATAGTGACAGGTGGTGGCACCGCCACTGACAGGCGGTGGCACCGCCAGCATCGGGAACCCAAAGAGAATTCAAATTTTGTAGCCCAAATTTGAATCCTCTTGAGGCCTATAAATACCCCTCAAATCTCAGCTGAGATTACAACTTTTTAAAAAGCAATTGATTGAAAGAAAGGTCTTAGAAAGTGATAGCAAGTCTTGTTTTTCAATTTGCTAGAGAGTTCACCTCCTTCTTTCTTACTGAAAATTTGTAAGAGGTAGATTGCTTGTAAAATGTTGTAAGAGGGGTATTTGCCCTTCCATTTCAAGAGATTTGCTAGTGGAAGGTGGGAGCCTCATCAAAGAGGGGCCTCGCAAGTGGATGTAGGTCATTTGACCGAACCACTGTAAAATCGACGTAATCTCTGGTTTGCACTTTCTTATCGCTGCTTACATTACTGCAAACCTTCTTACGTGCTTTATTTCCTCATTACCTTTGCTGCACACGTTCAATTTAAGTTTTTCAAGTTTCGTTTTTATCGTACCAAAGATTTGTCGAAACGAAAGTTTTAATCCGCTGCACTAATTCACCCCCCCCCTCTTAGTGCCGCTCCGATCCTAACATATATCACATGTGCAGTGGAAGAACAAGAAAAACAAAATCCCCTATTCCCAAAGAGATGTTTGTTGTGGTGCAAAGATTGGTGCGCAAAATCCACGAAACTTAAAACTGCGTATAGAGTAGATTGTGTTACCTAGGGAGATCGTATATCCCTATTTCCTTGCAGATCTTTAAGAGAGGGTGAAGGAGGTCAAGCGTCCTCTTCTCGAGCGGTGATCCACACAACAGGGTTACGACGACGCTCCTTAAAACTCCAGGCCTGCTCTAAGGTAGAGAGGGGGAGGAGAATAGGAGAGGCAAGCAAAGGCTCTAGCCTATGAGGCTCTGAATCCTTTCTATTTATAGAAACCTAATGGATCCTCCCCTAGTGGGTATTGGATCTACACCCAATTACCTAAGCCTTTTAGATTAGTGGATCTTTATCCAATAATATCTCATCGGCTCTTATTTGATCTCGTCCATGGGATTCAATAATTTATGGGCTTATTGGATATCCAATAAGACAAGGGCTCCGACGGATATCTCATATCCAAACCTCTACTCATCGTAATGCCTACTATATGTGTGTGACCCTCTTGGCCCAATATTGAGCTAACCATTAGTCATACCTGTCAGAACTCCTTCTAACTTAGTGAATTATTATCTCTGTAATAATTCACTCGACTCATCGACTATGGACGTACTAGGCCACTATGCCATAGTACCCAGACGATGCGGGGGAATCCAATCCATTGGACCTATCTATCCTCAGTTACCGTGTACCTGTAGTCCCTCATCTATCTAATATCCTAGAGACCATATATCGAGTATAGTGCTGTCAGACCCATACGGTTTCTACTCGTGTCTCACTCTAATCAGATTCTCCCGGAGAACTCTTTCTCTCTCAACCCGAATGACCCTGGCTAGGGATTTGTCTGAGCAAGAATACATGGGATATTACTCTCATGATGCTGAGAGTGGATGATCCTCTATCGACACTTAATAGCCCTCGTAAGGTCGACTGCCACTCCCAATGACCAACTGTACTAGATCTGGGACATCCAAACCTATAAGTCTGGTATCAAAGAGTGGAGCACTCATATAGGACATCCTTAGTGTCTCAAGTCTAAGGACCAAATACACCACTAGGACTATGGAATCACTATCTGACAATAAGGTATCATCAACCATCCAGCATTCCAAAAGTGGATCAATTAGTGAACTCATTCTCCAATGAGCACCTGTACTGTATCCCTAGTTTCCCCACACGAGCAGCTATGAGACCAGCTGCATCCATCATATGGACGGGTATACAGCACACCAGTCTGTCCGGTTATCATGATGTCCCTCTCGAGTAACCTATAACTGGGATTATTTAGGATCTGTGTTTAAAGGTGAATCGGTCTCATTATTGTGATCTCATCACGATCCGATTCCCATTGCACGGATCCAAGGATATCATAATATATATATACATATATGTAATAATCAATATAAAGTGATAAATATCAAAATACAATAAGCAAAAAGATTCCGTGTCAAGTCACACGTGCCATCACTCACGTGATTGGCTTGCTGGGCACCTATGATTAGCAATAGGTTACTCAAGAGAGACATCGAGTTAACTTGACAAACTGGTGTGTTGTATACTTATCCATATGATGGATGCAACTAGTCTCACAACTGCTCGTGTGGGGATACTAGGGATACAGTACAGGTGTTCATTGGAGAATGAGTTCATTGATTGATCCACTTACGGAATGCTAAATGGTTGATGATGCCTTATTTTCAGACAGCGATTCCGTAATCCCAATGGTGTATATGGTCTTTAGACTTGAGACACCAAGTATGTCCTGTATGAGTGCTCTACTCTTTCATTAACTTACCTTTGAAGTTCTTCATGCTCCTTGGGACTCATTATGTACATTGCCTTATTAGTTAGAACAACCCCCGGAATAAGATCAATATGATGTTGAATGTCTCTCAAAGGTGGAAGGCCATGTGGAATCTCTTTCGGTATAACATCTTGAAATTCCTCTAGGATTAGTTGCATGATTTCCGGTGTCTCATTTTGTTGTTTATTCTCCTCTACTACCATTAGGGCCAAACCATGACCACCCTTGTCTAATTCACATTTGCATTCACCATAAGACATAAAAGCACTAACTTACTTCTTTGGTGCACTAATTTCGGAAATGTTATAATGGAGCTAAGATAATCTTCTTTTCATTCATCTTAAAAGAATAAATATGTTTATAACCATCATACAACACCCTTCTATCATAATGCCAAGGTCTTCCTAAGAGCAAATGAGAGGCATCCATATGAGCAACATCATACCACACTTCGTCTTTATAATACTTGCCAATAGAAAATGAAACTAAACATCTTTTAGTTAACTTAATGTCATTTCCTTTTTGCAACCAACATAATTGGTATGGATGTGGATGAGAGATTGTGTCCAACTTCAGTTTTTGCACCATCTCCAAAGAAACCATGTTCTCAAAACTACCGCTATCGATGATCACCAAGCACACCTTGCCAAGAGAAGTCCATTTACTGTGAAACATATTTTTTCACACCCAACTTTCATCATTGGGGAAAACTCATAAGGGGAAAACTCCAAGGTGGTGACGGTACTATAGCAAAACCTAGGGCGACGCTACTATAATGGCGATCTGATCTTCCTAGGACGACAGTACTGTAGCGACGATCAGATCTACTGCAACGTCGACTTTTTCCCAAGGGCGACGGTATTGTAGTGGTGATCAGATCTCCCTAGGACTATCTGACTCCCGCAGTGTCAACTTTCTCCCACGGGCGACGGCACTGCAGCGGCGATCTGATCTTCCTAGGGGGACGATACTATAGCGATGATCTGATCTCCTATAGCGTCGGCTTTTTCCTAAGGGTGTCGTACTGTAGCGGCGACGGTACTGTAGCGACGATCAGATCTCCCTAGGGCGGTGGTACTATAGCGACGATCTGATCTCCCTAGGGCGATCTGACTCCAGCAACGTCAGCTTTCTCCCACAAGCGACAGTACTGTAGTGACAATTTGATCTCCTGCAGCATCAGCTTCTTCCCAAGGGCGATGGAACTGTAGCAGTGATCAGATCTCCCTAGGGCGATCTGACTCCTATAGCGTTGGCTTTCTCCCAAGGGCGACAGTACTGTAGCAGCGATCTGATCTCCCTAGGGCGATGGTGCTTCGCTCAGACTCCTGCAACGTCAACTTTTCCCAAGGGCGATAGTACTATAGTGGCAATCAAATCTCCCTAGGGCGATAGTACTACATCGGTGATCAGAGGAGGGATCAAACTACTATTGTGGTGGCTTCTTCGGCGACGATACTGTAGCGGTGACTAGAGGAGAGATCAAACATGGCAGCGATGGCCACTGGGGCTGGCGATGATAGTAGGAGGGTAGATACGATGGCAAGACTCCCTACCCTCCTTACCTCTCAAGTTGCTCCTCCATCATATCCTCTCCAAAGAGAAACTCCTTCGATGAAGCAGAATCGAAGTAGGTCACGCTCTAGATCACGGCAGCTGCTCTCATTTCTAGTGACCCTCGGCCTTGGACTAGCCTCTTCAAGGCTCCGGTTGGAAGCCTGAATCTAAGCTTGGAATTCTTTACTCCAGAAGTTCAGGCTGATAAGAAGATTACTGTATATGAGACTACTAATTCAGCAGAGCTGATTGAGACATGGTCTATGGCAATTATTGGCTATGTGGTAGGTCTAAAAACATCTTATTTTTCACTATCCTCATTTATCAAAACTCGATGGGGAATATCGTCATTTGATCTTCATATGCTGGAGAATGGATTCTTTGTTTGCAAGCTATACTCTGAAGAAGATTTGCAATGGGTCCTCGAAGGATTCTGGACTGTTCACGGCCATCCAATGATTCTATGACGCTAGTCTCCTGATGCCCATTTGGAGTTAGATAGCCTACAGTCTATTCCATTATGGGTATCCTTTCAAGGTCTTCCTCTACATCTTTGGAGTTGATGTTTTATTGCAAAGTTATGCAGCACTTTGGGACAGCCACTCTACATCAACAAAGCAATATCAGCTAAGATGAGATTAGTATATCCATGAGCATGTGTACTGGTTTCTTCCGATAAAGATCTTCCTAATGAGGTTTTCTATCACGATCTTGATGGGAACACATAGAAGGTACATGTCTCATATTCCTAGAAGCCACAACGATGTCAGAGTTGCTTATCTTTTGGCCATGCAAATGGAGCTTGCAAGCAAACTCTGAAACCAATTAATAAGATCTACCGGTCACGCCATGTCACGGACTTAGCTGGTTTTGCCTAAGTTGTGCGGCACCCTTGCGTGTCCGTCCACAAAGGTCAGCCTCCCCGAAGCCTCCCATGTCCCTTAGGACCCACAAAAGAGAGAACGGGTTAGAGAAAACACCTCATTCGGAATCCACAAACAAATATTTTCGAAAACACTTCATAGACAATGCAAATTACAAACCGACTTTACAAGCTCTGAACAGTTGCACAACAAAGGGTAAAATGATCCACTATAGACCGAAAATCTCTCACACGTGTTCATATGACACAACCTTTTATTTATAAGCCTAAAGCGGCCACCAACCTAACTAAAATGAGGCTATTAAGCCTTCGGCTATCCCTCTACATGTTAGGCAAAGTATGAACATACCAAAAGACATGGACATACATAAGCATTACATCAAACATCTTGTTTAGAAGTTTGTCCGTGACATTCCCCCCTACTTATTCCTTCGACGTTCTCGTCGAAGCCTTTGCCAACACTACACCTCCTCGCCTTTGCTGAGTTTTCAATCTTTTGCTCCAACTGCAATGCGCCTCCTGGATCCCAACTGCTCTCCGCTATTGTTTTTGTGTAGTCGAACCTTTGATCCGCCATGTTGCTTCAACTCACCAATGACTCTAACTCTGGTCTGGGGTTGGCTGAGTTGTGTTGATCCATGTTGATTCCTACGGATCCTTTAGATGAAGGAAAAGATCATCCTTACTATGCGCTAGTCTCTCATATGCTCATGCTGCTTGAATTGGGTGGATGCTTGCTGGAGCTTTAACGAGCATCGTCTCGTAAACTTCTGAATTTTTGGGTCCTTCCTCCACAATATTCACCCATTGACTCTTCTTTCACTTAGTTGTCACTTCCAAGTAGGTTCGCATCACTTCCGCTTTCGATTAGCAGTTCATTGGGAAATGAAGCGGACAATCTACTCTCAATAGCACTAATCACCGTTGGTGAGAATTTGATAACTATTGTCTTCCATTTTCTTCGAAGGGTCTAAGAACATGTGCAAAGCTCTTATGCTGGATAGATAAGAGAATTGGGGTACTCAGTTTCGCCCATTCTCTTAAGAGTTGAGAAGGCAAAGGTTACTTGATTTCGCCCGCCTCCTCGAGGTTGTACTCTATGCATCGAGCTGGTTACTGGCCTTCGCCTGCTCTTTGCTCACACTTCTGAAGCACTTGAAGTGTTTGCACCCCTTGCATTGAGTTAGTTACTATGATTCACCTTCTCAATGCCATCGAACTTCTGGAATGCAAGAAGTTTTCACCCCAACTTGAAGTGATTCTCTCATAGGTTTGGTCGCCTCTGGGATTGTACCGTCTTCTCCATCAACCCTGCCGCCTACTCCACTGAGTAGCAAAGGTACAACACCGTGTATTGTCTACTTCGTTCCTTGGTCATGCACTCTTGCCTAACCCGAAGTCCTTCACTTTTGGCTATCTTGATGAGAAGTTCGTTGACACCGGTCTTACGAAGTTCTTTGGCCTCTACCCTTCAGCCTTGTCTCGGTACTTGGAGTTTGCCTCTGCATGCTCCACCTCCTCGGCTCCTTTCATGACCAAGCGCTCTCCCTCCATTAGAGCAAGGGATCAATGATTTTCACGGAAGTCTCGCCTCTGCGGTACCATGGTGCTACAATGCCCATGGCACTACTATTCGTCGCCTCGTATCTGCATCCCTTTTCTTCACAATCAGTAGATATTGCTAGTCATAGGTGCCCAGCAAGCCAATCACGTGAGTGATGGCACATGTGACTTGATACATAATCTTTTTGCTTATTATATTTTGGCGTATATCACTTTATAACTATTGCATAAATGCATATATATATTGTGATGTCCTTGGATTTGTGCAATGGGAATTGGATCGTGATGAGATCACGATAATGAGATCGATTCACCTTTAAACACATATCCTAAATAATCCCAGTCATAGGTTACTCGAGAGGGACATCGTTATAACCGGACAGACGGGTGTGCTGTATACCCATCCATATGATGGATGCAGCTGGTCTCATAGTTGCTCATGTAGGGACACTAGGGATACAGTATAGGTGCTCATTGGAGAATGATTTCACTAATTGATCCGCTTATGGAATGCTGGATGGTTGATGATGCCTTATTGTCATACAACGTTCCGTAGTCCTAGTGGTGTATCTGGTCCTTATTCTTGAGACACCAAGGATGTCCTGTATGAGTGCTCCACTCTTTGATACCAGACTTATAGGTTTGACTGTCCCGGATCTAGTACAGCTGGTCATTGGGAGTGGTAGTCGACCTTACGAGGGCTATTGAGTGTCAATAGAGGATCATCCACTCTCGACATCATGAGAGGAATATCCCATGTGTTCTCGCTCAAACAAATCCCTGGCCAGGGTCATTCGAGTTGAGAGAGAAAGAGTTCTCCGGGAGAATCCGATTAGAGCGAGACTCGAGTAGAAACCGTATGGGTCTGACAGCAACATGCTCGATATACGATCTCTGGGATATTAGAGGGATGAGGGACTATAGGTACACGGTAACTGAGGACAAACAGGTCCAATGGATTGGATTCCCTTGTATCGTCTGGGAACTCGGCGTAGTGGCCTAGTACGTCCGTAGTCGATGAGTCAAGTGAATTATTACAGAGATAATAATTCACTGAGTTAGAAGGAGTTCTGACAAGTATGACTCACGGCCAGCTCGATATTGGGCCTAGAGGGTCACATACATATGGTAGGCATTGCAATGAGTAGAGGTTCGGATATGAGATATCCGACGGAGCCCTTGTCTTATTGGATGCAGATCCAATACCCACTAGGGGAGGACCCATTAGGGTTTGATAGGGGACCTCTATAAATAGGAGGGATTCAGAGCCTCATAGGCGAGAGCCTTTGCTTGCCTTTCCTATTCTCCTCTCCCTCTCCACCTCAGAACAGGCCTGGAGTTTTGAGGAGCGTCGTCGCTGGCCTATTGTGTGGATCACCGCTAGAGAGGAGGACGCTTGACCTCCTTCATCCTCTCCTAAGGATCTGCAAGGAAATAGGGATATACGATCTCCCTAGGTAACACAATCTACTCTATATACAGTTTTAAGTTTCGCGAATTTTGCGCACCAATCTTCACACGACGAAGAACATCTCTTTGGGAATCGGGGATTTTGTTTTCTTGTTCTTCCGCTGCGCATGTGATGTCGCCCCCAAGATTTCCCAACAGTAGTATCAGAGCCAGGTTGTTCGTGTGATTGATTGGTTTTGAACTACGTGTGTTATGTTTAGGAAGAATTATGACGTCAAAATCGTTGACGCAAAAACAAGGAAGGGCAGCAACTGTTGCTGCCCTCGATCTACGTGCGTGTAGCGCAGCCGAAGGCGGGCAGCACAGGGGCTGCGTCTGCAGCAACCGGCCGGCGGCTTGCTTGCAGCTGGCTTGCGTCTGGCGGGGCAGGCAGCCCACGGGCAGAGGCGCCTACGGCCACTTCTCCCGCGGGGTGAGGCGCCACAGGGCAGTGACGCCTGCCGCCGCTGCTCCCGGGGGCGAAACCCCCCCCCCCCCCCCCCCCACAGGGCCGGCCGCCCGGCAGGACAGCACATGCTGGCGTTGCCCCACCGGCAGAACCGCCCGCGGAGGCGGCGGCGCCTGCGGGGGCGCCCACCTGCAGCGGGAGCGCCGGTAGCGAGCATGCCACATGTTGCCCTCGCCTCACCGCACAGGCCGCCGCCAGCAAGGTGGCGGCGGCGCGCAGCAGTAAGAGGGAATTAGGGTTTTAGGCAAAAAGATAGTTTTGCCCCTGTGAATTTGAGAAATTCTAGTTTCTATCTTTTGTTCAAATTATGAAAATACCCTTAGGAATTTAAAAATTCCCTACATGTCTATGATTTTAGAAAATATTAGTTAATTAAAAGGTTTAGTTGATTATTATTTTTTATTATTATCTAGTAGTCCTACATGATGATGATTATTTATACATGTGATGTATGATGTGTGGATGGATGATCATGGACCGTGTGATGTGTGTACTTGTGATTAATATTATTAAGGTCTGCGAGCCTCCATTATATTTCTTGTTTATTGTCGGGCCTACGTGCCTATGATTAAGTTGTAATCACATGAGGAGGCGTAGCGGGAGCGTGGATGCGATAGCGGGACCCACGAGACGGACGATCGCGATGCATCAAGATGTCAATGGAACCAACGAGGACGAGATGGACGATCACAGGGCATGGAGATGCACCGTTGCACACATAGATCTTGATATGAGTGATTAGGCCTACTGGCTCGGGCCTAATCACATTAGGTTGTGGTCCATGATCATTTGGTGTGATTACTTCTACACATACTAGATATGTATATATATTTGCATGCGATGTAGATAGATATTAAATATGTATATATGTAACATATCATATTAGGAGACCAAATCATAGAAACATCTCTCGATAATATTAATTCGGTAAACGTGAGGCAATTAGATTGACCCATGTGGCCTTCCATTGTTATAAGTAGGAACCGATTCCCGGTGTAGGTTGAGTTGGTCGAGTCCCTCGAGACTCACCTATATCATGATTCGCTATCATGCTTACGACATAGAGATGTCACCGGTGACCTGAGGGCATGGTATGCTTGGTCGAGTCCCTCGAGGGTATATCATCAAATAAGACTCATCTTGTAACGAAGGTGTTGACTTAACCGAGCATCATGGTTGGTCGAGTCCCTCGATACCATAGTGATTCGGAGGCTGAACAGGATGGGAATCACAAGGAGTTGTGATCGGCAAGAGTTGCCTACCTTTTAGGCTTAGTGTGATTGGTCGAGTCCCTCGAGGTTACACTAAGACGCTGATTGGACCCTGATCCCCACTAGAAGTCTACCGGAGACTTCCGTTTCATGTGTTGAGGGTGTCGCGTGACTCGTTAGTAAAATAGTGGGAGCATATTAAGATAGAAGTCCATATCTTGATAGTTTATTTCTTGCAAAATCTGCATATTATTCATTTCTGTTGCATCTTTATTTTCAGAAAATGTCGCTTTCAAATCCCTTGTGTGGCATATTTGATGTCAACCGCCTCACTGGTCCAAATTATACGAATTGGCTCCGTAACTTGAGAATTGTTCTCACGGCGAAGAAAATCATGTACGTCCTTGATACAGTGATGCCCGCGCCCGAAGAAGGGGCAAGCGAGGATGAGATCGCTCGCTACGTGAAGTATATTGATGACTCCACTCTTGCTCAGTGCTATATGTTGGGCTCTATGACTCCTGAGTTACAGAGACAATATGAAAAGATGGATGCCAGATCCATTCTCCTACATGTCCGCAAATTGTTTGAGGAACAGGGAAGGACTCAGCGATATGAGATATCCAAGAGCCTCTTCCGCGCTAGGATGACTAAGGGGACACCGGTTCAGAACCATGTCCTAAAGATGATTGAGCGGATAGAGAAACTCACAGGTCTAGGAATGGTCCTAGAGGATAACTTGTGTGTAGACATTATGCTTTAGTCCCTACCAGATTCCTTTTCACAGTTCATAATGAATTTTAATATAAACAAGCTTGAGGTGACTCTCCTAGAGCTCCTCAATATGTTGAGGGAGGCTGAGAGTACTATTAAGAAAGATAAGCCAGTTCTCTACACTAGTGAGACCAGAAAGAAAAGGAAAGCAGAAAGGTCCCTTAAGAAGGGAAAGGGCAAGGACATACTAGGTAAAGCAAAGGTTGCTAAGAAAGACCCAACAAAGAACAAAGGTCAGCGCTTCTACTGTGGTAAAGATGGGCACTGGAAGAGGAACTGCAAAGAGTACCTTGCAGAAAGGGCGAAATAGAAGCTTGGAGAAGCTTCAGGTACATTCATGATCAATCTCCAATTGTTAGATTTTTGTGATAGTGCATTGGTATTGGATACCAGTATTGCTTATCACATCTACAATTTATTGTAAATTCTAGCAAAACCGAGGGGAGATTGACGAGAGGAATATTGCATAAAGGTTTGTTTATGTAAGACACTACTCCACATACCATGAATGTAAGTGTCTAAGAGGAAACGAGATAAGGTGAACAGTGCATACCTATGGCATTATAGGCTAGGTCATATCCATGAGGGAATGATTCAAAAGTTGCTAAATGATGGATATCTAGATCTATTTGACTATGTGTCATATGCAACTTGCGAGCCTTGCCTACGTGGAAAACTGACCAACTCTCCATTTAGTGGAACTGGAGAGAGAGCCACTGAGCTGTTGGAAATCATATATAGTGATGTATGTGGACCCATGTCAACTCATGCCATTAGTGGTTACTCCTACTTCATTACCTTTACTGATGATTTCTCAAGGTATGGATATGTGTACTTAATGAAGTACAAGTCCGAGGTCTTTGAGAAATTCAGAGAGTATAAGAATGAGGTGGAGAACCAGACTGGAAAGAGTATAAAAAATCTTCGATCAGATCGAGGAGGTGAGTACTTAAGTACATCGTATACTCAGTTCCTCAAGGACCATGGGATATTATCCCAATGGACACCTCCTTATACACCTCAACTCAATGGTGTCTCTGGAAGGAGGAATCGTACGCTATTAGACATGGTACGGTCCATGATGAGTTTCGCTGACCTACCTATTTTATTCTAGGGATATGCCCTAGAGATCGCAGCTTACCTTCTGAACAGAGTTCCAACTAAGTTGGTAGTGTCTACACCATATGAGATATGGAAAGGAAAGAAGCTTGATCTTAAGGTTGTTAAGATTTGGGGCTGCCCTGCCCACGTTAAAAGACACAACCCCGATAAGTTAGAATCAAGGACAGAGTGATGCAAATTTGTGGGATACCCCAAGGAAACATGTGGGTATTATTTCTATCATCTCGAGGACCAAAAGGTCTTTGTAGCTAAGAGAGTAGTGTTCCTTGAGAAGGAACACATTCTTGGTGGAGACAGTGGGAGAATGATAGAGTTGAGCGAGGTTGGAGAACCAAGCTCAAGCACCACTCTACAACCCAAGTATGTTCAAGTACCTAATACACAAGTTTCAACTTTACATAGGTCTGGTAGAGTATCTCATCCTCCTAAGAGATATGTGGGACATATTAGAGGAGAGGATGTTGAGGATATTGATCCTCAGACCTACGAGGAGGCTATTATGAGTATAGACTCCGGGAAGTGGCAAGAAGCCATGAATTCTGAGATGGATTCTATGTATTCCAATAAGGTTTGGAACCTAGTTGATGCGCCCGAAGGTATTATACCCATCGGTTGCAAGTGGATCTTTAAGAAAAAGATCAGAGTAGATGGAAAGGTAGAGACCTATAAAGCAAGGCTAGTGGCTAAGGGGTATCGTCAAAGGCAAGGTGTTGACTACGACGAAACGGTATCGTCAAAGGCAAGGTGTTGACTACGACGAAACCTTCTCACCCGTAGCAATGCTAAAATTCATCAGAATTCTATTGGCTATAGCAGCACACTATAATTATGAGATCTGGCAGATGGATGTGAAAACCGCATTCCTCAATGGGAATCTCGAGGAGAAGGTGTATATGATGCAACATGAGGGATTCGTGTCCAAGAATTGCCCAGATAAGGTGTGTAGGTTGCTTAGATCCATTTATGGACTAAATCAAGCTTCTTGAAGTTGGAACATAAGATTTGATGAGGCAATCAGATCTTATGACTTCGTTAAGAACGAAGATGAGCCTTATGTGTACAGGAAGGTAAGTGAGAGTGTTATCACCTTTTTGGTGTTATATGTGGATGACATCCTGATCATTGGGAATGACGTAGGAATGCTATCCACAGTAAAGGCTTGGTTATCTAGACATTTGTCCATGAAGGACTTAGGGGAAGCATCCTATATCTTGGGGATTAGAATCTATAGAGAGAGATCTAAGAGGATGCTTGGCTTGTCCCAGTCCAGGTACATAGAAACCATTGTCAAATGGTTTGGCATGGAAAATTCTAAGAGAGGTCTCATACCGATGAGACATGGGATATCGCTTTCTACGAGTATGTCCCCAAAGACTCCAGAAGAAAGGGCGAACATGAATATGATACCTTATGCCTCAGTAATAGGGTCTATCATGTATGTCATGCTATGTACTAGGCCTGATATAGTACATGCTCTGAGTGTCACGAGCAGGTATCAAGCAGATCCAGGCTTGGAGCACTGGAAAGTAGTAAAGTGTATCCTTAAGTACTTGAGAAGGACTAAGGATCTTTTACTATGAAGGTAATAGCCTTAAGGTTGAAGGCTACACAGACTCAAGTTTTCAGTCTGATGTCGATGATAGCAAGTCGAATTCAGGGTATGTGTACACCTTGAATGGAGGAGTAGTGTGCTGGAAGAGTTCTAAGCAAGATACTATTGCTGAGTCGACCACAGAGGCGGAGTACATTGCTGCATCAGATGTAGAAAAGGAGGGAGTTTGGGTGACGAAGTTCATCACAGATTTGGGAGTCATGCCGAGTAGCGAGGAGCCGACTTCCTTATATTGCAACAATTATGGGGCGATTACTCAAATAAGGGAACCCGGGTCTCATCAGAAGTGTTTCGAGGAGGTTCCAACTTATCAGAGAAATCGTAACTCGAGGAGATGTAGTAGTGGAAAGAGTTCCATCCGAAGGTAACATTACAAATCCACTAACAAAGCCATTGTCTCAGATTGTCTTTGAGCATCACAGGGGTCTGATGGGGATCAGACACATAGGTGATTGGCTTTAGGTCAAGTGGGAGATTGCTAGTTATAGGTGCCCAGCAAGCCAATCACGTGAGTGATGGCACGTGTGACTTGATACAGAATCTTTTTACTTATTATATTTTGGCGTATATCACTTTATAACTATTGCATAAATGCATATATATATTGTGATGTCCTTGGATTTGTGCAGTAGGAATCGGATCGTGATGAGATCACAATAATGAGATCGATTCACCTTTAAACACATATCCTAAATAATCCCGGTCATAGGTTACTCGAGAGGGATATCATGATAACTGGACAGACTGGTGTGCTATATACCCGTCCATATAATGGATACAGTTGGTCTCATAGCTGTTCGTGTAGGGATACTAGGGATACAGTACAGGTGCTCATTAGAGAATGAGTTCACTGATTGATCCGCTTACGGAATGCTGGATGGTTGATGATGCCTTATTGTCAGACAGCGATTTCGTAGTCCTAGTGGTGTATCTGGTCCTTAGACTTGAGACACCAAGGATGTCCTGTATGAGTGCTCCACTCTTTGATATTAGACTTATAGGTTTGGCTCTCCCAGATCTAGTACAACTGGTCATTGGGAGTGGTAGTCGACCTTACGAGGGCTATTGAGTGTCGATAGAGGATCATCCACCCTCGGCGTCATGAGAGGAATATCCAATGTGTTCTCGCTCAGATAAATCCCTGGCCAGGGTCATTCGAGTTGAGAGAGAAAGAGTTCTCCTAGAGAATCCGATTAGAGTAAGACTCGAGTAGAAATCGTATGGGTCTGACAACACCATGCTCGATATACGGTCTCTGGGATATTAGAGGGATGAGGGACTATAGGTACACGGTAACTGAGGACAGACAGGTCTAATGGATTGGATTCCCCTGTATCGTCTGGGGACTACGGCGTAGTGGCCTAGTACGTTCGTAGTCGATGAGTCATTTGAATTATTACAGAGATAATAATTCACTGAGTTAGAAGGAGTTCTGATAGGTATGACTCATGGCCAGCTTGATATTGGGCCTAAAAGGTCACACACATATCGTAGGCATTGCGATGAGTAGAAGTTCGGATATGAGATATCCGACGGAGCCCTTATCTTATTGGATGCAGATCCAATACCCACTAGGGGAGGACCCATTAGGGTTTGACAGGGGACCTCTATAAATAGGAGGGATTCAGAGCCTCATAGGCGAGAGCCTTTGCTTGCCTTTCCTATTCTCCTCTCCCTCTCCACCTCAGAGCAGGCCTGGAGTTTTGAGGAGCGTCGTCGTAGCCCTACTGTGTGGATCACCGCTAGAGAGGAGGTTGCTTGACCTCCTTCACCCTCTCCTAAGGATCTGCAAGGAAACAGGGATATACGATCTCCCTAGGTAACACAATCTACTCTATACACAGTTTTAAGTTTCGCGGATTTTGCGCACCAATCTTCGCATGGCGACGAACATCTCTTTGGGAATCAGGGATTTTGTTTTCTTGTTCTTCCGCTATGCATGCGATGTCTGCTGAATCTCGAATTTTGATGATGAAGTCAATTGTCATTTGTTGTCCAATCTATATGTTGAGATAAGTGTGCAGGATTAACTACGATGAAAGATAGACAAGCAGCAGGAGTTGCACCGGAGTCAAGTTCATGATCACGTTAGGAGTTCGAGAGTTCGACGGAAGTTCGGACGGTCGTCGGAGGTTCTACGAGAATAGATCCGAGAAGTCCAGAAGCTTGCCAAGCGAAGCTCGTCGGAACTTGCCAAGTGGATCGTCGCAAAGTCCAGGAGTTTGCCGGAAGTCCGCAGGAGCATCACCGAGGGTTCATCGGATGATCGACGGAAGTTCGCCGGAAACTCGCCGGAACGAGCAATTGACGCACCGAAGAAAGCTGCAGAAGTTGTCTTAGATTTAATCGTAGTTAACACGTTGATTAAGTTGGAAAATGGGAGGTGATCCCATTGGCTTAATCTTGGGGCAATTGGGCCCCTGAAAGACTGAAATTGGGCCGAATGGAATGAACCATTCGGACCCTGATTGCACCAGGAGGTGCAACCGCCCAGGCCAGGAGGTGGCACCGCCTGGGCTAGGCCTCCCAGCGAGACTGGGTGGTGCAACCTCTCCAGCAGAGAGGTGGCACCGCCTGAGCTCAGTCTTCGAGCTAGACTGGGCGGTGCAACCTCCCTGACAGAGAGGTGGCACCGCCTGAGCTCAGTCTTCGAGCAAGACTGGGCGGTGCAACCTCCCTGGCAGAGAGGTGGCACCGCCTGAGCTCGGTCTTCGAGCTCTGCCAAGCGGTGCAACCTCTCCAGTCAAGAGGTGCAACCGCCTGATCCCAGAATTCCGGGATTTGATTGTTTTGAGCTCCAAATTTGAATTGGGTTGGGGCCTATAAATTCCCCACCCATTCAGCACTGAAAAGATACAGACCTACACCGAAATCTTGATCTGTAAAGGTTGTCTCCTGAGCCTGTCAAAAGGAGAGAAACTGTAAAAGGGCAGTTTGGCCTTCGCCTATTGAAGGAAGGCCCCTAGTTGACGTCGGCGACCTCGTCGGTGGAGGAAGCCAAAAGTGGAGTAGGTCAAGGCTGACCGAACCACTCTAAATCTCTGGTTTGCGTTTATTTTTTAGCACTTTATCATTACTGCAAACCTCCTTCATTACTACTGCTCTCTGCGCTTTCACGAACAAGTTCTAAGTGCTGTTCTTCCGAATCTGCATTCAGACGTAAATTCGTATTTTCGTACATTACAGTTTACGTTTACGTTTGATTCTGCAGAACTGTCTTCCGTGCTTTTACGAACGAGTTTCTTTGCAGTTTACACTTACATTTTGATCCTATTGATAACTGCAAACTGTCTTCTACAATTTTACGAACGAGTTTCAACATTTAGACGTAAAACTGCATTTAGACGTAAATCGGCTTTCCTCGCACAATCATTAGATCTCAGTTCACGTTTACGTCTTGATTTCAACTGCATACTGCCTTCTGCGAGTATACAAACGAGTTTCAAAGTTCAGACGTAAATCTGCGTTTAAGACGTAAATCTGCGTTTAGACGTAAATCTGCATCAAGACGT
The DNA here is from genome assembly GCF_036884655.1 of Musa acuminata AAA Group. Taxonomy (NCBI): domain Eukaryota; kingdom Viridiplantae; phylum Streptophyta; class Magnoliopsida; order Zingiberales; family Musaceae; genus Musa; species Musa acuminata. The sequence goes on along the minus strand of NC_088328.1, from coordinate 8,071,317 downwards.
AAATCTGTGTTTAGACGTAAATCTGTTTTTTGCAGATTACTTTTTGAGCTGTACAACAGCAGCACATTGTCTTTATACTTCTGCTTAAACTGCTCCTAGACGCAAACTGTGTTTAGACGCAATATGTGCTTAGACGCAATCTGCGTTTAGACGCAATCTGCACTTAGACGCAATCTGCGCTAAGACGCAAACTGCGCTTAGACGCAATCTGAGTTTAGACGCAATCTGCATTTAGACGCAAACTGCGTTTAGACGCTAACTGTGTTTAAACGTAAACTGCACTTAATCATAAGTAATCTTAGAATCGACTTTTGCATCAAAATAGTCTTTATCGAAAGAACGCAGCTTTCATTTTTTAATCGCTGAAAAATATCCGCTGCACTAATTCACCCCCCCCCCTCTTAGTGCTCTCGATCCTAACATTTGGTATCAGAGCCCGGTTAACTCTCAAAAGGATTAAAACCCAAGAGAGATGGCTTACGCCGGAAACCAAGAGGGCCATTCCATTACACGTCCACCCATGTTTAATGGGACGGACTACACCTATTGGAAGACCCGAATGAGAATCTTTCTTATTTCTATGGACATTGATCTTTGGAATCTTGTCGAGAATGGTTTTTCAAAGTCTTCTCTTCCAATGATCAATTGGAATGATTTGGAGAAGAAGGCTTTCGCTCTTAATGCAAAGGCTATGAATGCCTTATTTTGTGCACTTGATAAAAACGAGTTTAACCGTGTTTCAACTTGTGAAACTGCGTTTGATATTTGGCACACGCTCGAAGTGACCCATGAGGGCACAAGTAGAGTAAAAGAGTCAAAAATCAATTTGCTGTTACATTCTTTCGAACTTTTTCGGATGAAACCGAGTGAAACCTTTGGCGACATGTTTACCCGTTTCACGGATGTCGTCAACGGTCTAAAAGGACTCGGAAAGAGCTTTTCGGATTTTGAGCTTGTTAATAAGATACTAAGATCCCTTCCTAAGAGTTGGGATCCTAAAGTCACCGCTATTCAAGAGGCAAAAGATCTGCGAAATTTCCCTCTTGAAGAACTAATCGGATCATTAATGACCTACGAAATGACTTGTAAAGCTCATGAAGAGCAAGAAGACATCCTTCCAAAGAACAGGAAGGATATGACACTCAAAACTTCAGAATGCCACTTGAGAGAAAACTCAAGTGATGAGGACTGTGATGATGACTTGGCACTTCTAACAAGAAAGTTTAAAAAGTTCTTTAAAAGAAACAAGTTTAAGAATGATGCAAAAAATAAACTTGAACCCAAAAAGGACCAAGTAATCTGCTATGAATGCAAAAAGCCGGGACACTACAAGAGTGATTGTCCCCAAGTCAAGAAAAGAACAACAAAGAAGAAGGCGCTCCAAGCAACATGGGATGATTCGAGCGCATCTGAGGAAGAGGAGTCCAACACCGAGCAAGTTGCTCATTACGCCTTAATGGCCATCGAAGATGAGGTAACAAATTCAATAGATGCTGATTTATCTTTCGATGAATTATTAAATGCTTTCAATGACTTATTTGACGAATGCAAGAGTATAAGTAGAAAATATAAATTGCTGAAAAAGATGCATGATAGTCTTACTTGTGAGTTTGATAAGTTAAAAGTCGAACATCATGATAGTTTAAATTCATGTATCAAATGTCATGATTTAGAAACTTTGCAAAAAGAAAACCTGCTACTCAAGGACACCTTGAAGAAATTCGAGGTTGGTAGCAAGTCATTAAACATGATCCTTGCAAACAAGGGTCACATTCCAAAAAGGAGCGGAATTGGATTTGTGAGAAGTCCTCACCAAAATCCAACCACCTTCATAAAAGGCTCCATCTTACATGTTCAACACCAAACCAAGTGTAACTTTTGTTGCAAATCTGGACACAAGACACATTGTTGTCCATTCAAGAAAATAAGTCCAAACAAACTAATCTGGGTTCCTAAAGGAACCATGACAAATTCTATGCAACATGATAAGAAATGTAGATCTATTTATGAGGCACCCAAAAGCAAATGGGTTCCTAAAGATCATCCCTTCCTATAAAAACATTAAAATTTTAGGCCGGAGCAAGAAATAATATTCTGCTCCTTGACTCTTGATTGTCAGAAACCAAGAATCAAAAAGGAACTCGCAACGCTTAAGTAACAAGTGGAAGTTATGAAATCACAAATACGATTTGGATACAACCTTATTAGAAACATATGATATCCAAATTCACATACCCCCTTGATATTCAAAACCCGTTAACACTATTATCTATGAATTAATTCTTGTATCATGAAGAAACTAAATATGTCATGATCTAAAAAGGGATACCAAACAAACTATCAACATACGTATGCACGTTAAAAGATCTATCTTGATCATACAAGAGCTTCTTCCTTAAATAAAAACTCATACGAAATCATGTAACAAACATTAATTGCTCTGAAACTCTCCTCAAGGCAAAGGCTCCCTGATCAAATCATGTTAGGTGCTCACTGGCTGCAGGCGGTGGCACCTCCAGCTATCACGGGTTGCCAGAGGTTGCACCGCTCCAGCCAGAGGTGCAACCGCCCGCAACTCTGCCTTTTTAAACCCACACTAGGGCCGGCTATGGAACCGACCCCAACTCACTCCTATTTCCTCCTCTACTCTTCCAAGTCTCCTCCATTCCCATTTCACTCCTCTAAGCCTTCCAAATACCTCCCATTTCGGAGCAAAACATCAAGAATCCTTCCTTCTCTTGAAGATCTCACAAAGGTACTCTCTAAGAAGCTCTTAAATTCTGTTTTGTTCTTCATTTACTCTAGCTCATCATCATCCCTCTAAACAGCAGTAGTTATGGGATCTAGAAGATCCTCAAGGGACAAGGGAAAGAGGAGATTAGTAGAAGAGTTTGATTTCACTCTTTTCGATTCGAAATACCATGCTGAAAAATTTCCCTCTTTCGAACTTAGATGTATCAGTAAGGGAAAATACGTAGATCTAAATGAACTAAGAGACTTAGAGACCATCCAATGGTTTGCAAACCTAGGTCTACTTCCAATTTTGCAGATTAACGAACCCATCTATCCTAGGCTTGTTAGATTATTTTACAATAACATACAAATAGATGATGAAGGAAGGATGTCCACCTATCTTTTGGGACAACACATCTCAATCACTGATAGGTTCATTTGTGATATGATAGGCATTCCCATAAAAAGCATAGGACTCTACTTTAGAGGATCATGGGATGATGAAAGTATTGAAACATCCTATGTTGAAGCCTTAGGAACAATCTTTGCCAATCCTAACATAGCATTGGTTCCCAAAAGTTGTGAACATCTATTGCCTTTGAACACTAAGATACTTCATTATATCATGACTAGTATAATTCTTCCTAAACAATACCATCATGATGAAATAAGTCAACTAGAATTAGGAACTATGTACTCAATCATGAAGGGACATGACATCTGTCTTGGCTATCTTATTCAACAAAATATGTTAGAATTATCTAAGAAAGATATGATGCTCCCATATGGTGGTATAATCATTAGAATAATAAAAGCTTACGACATTCTAATATCACCAGAAGAAGAAGTAATGAAAGTAGATCGATTCAGCATAATAAACAAAAATCTACTTCACCGACTAAGATGTTACTATAGAAACGGTAACTGGGTTAGACTCCCTAGAAGGACTGATCACCCTCAATCTGAACCAGAACCGGAAACACCAGTATTTAGGGGTACTCAATCTCCTCCGACCCTTCCCTTTGAGGAAACACATCTAGTTGAGCAAACTCATACATCCATCGAAGAAATTGGGATTCGTATGGATCGATTCGAACAGAGACAAGAACGGATTGAACAAAGACAAGATCAAATCCTATCTGAGCTGCAGCAAATTCATAGTCAATTTGACTCCTTGTTTAGGCACTTTAATTTTCCACCGCATCAATGAACTTATTGAACACCTGTTGTTGTTGTGATACTCACTTCTGATGTACTGGCTGTAAACATCTATTGTGGTAAAAGTTATCTCAGATTTTTATGGTATCATTACTGTTTGGTATGTGATGTGTCCAAATTAAGAATGTTGTGCTTTGAAACTAAAAGTTTTGAAAATCTTGTGTTTTAATTTCATTCGAAGAAAACTAGGAATGTTGATGTGTCCGAACAGATAAATTTGTTAAAATAATTTTTTTTTCGGACTATATTGTATGATCAAATCACTTGATTTCCATGATTATATGTGAAAATCTGCAACAAAATCTTGTCCGAATGCATCTTATTTATGAAACAGATTTTCTCGTACACCTTCATGAAAATTGAGTTTCTGAAATAGATTTGATGAAGTGATTCATGTGTATGTATTCCATCCTGCAAAATCTTTACAATGGATTATAACACAAAGGGGAAGAAGTATTTAAAGCAATCTATGTAAAATTCCTCTATAAGCTTGCTATTATTATTTTCTGGTTACTATGCTTTTTGTTGATGACAAAGGGGGAGATATATATGAATTGATAAACACTGCCATGATTAGAAATACTATGAATGATGCTATAAACACTGCTATGATTATGCCATCTTTGCATCACCAAGAGATATATGAACATGTGCTAAAGTTTGCATTATGCCCTGAGTTGATATCTTATCATGTGAAGAAAATGCAAAACTTGCTAGAATATTTCAAATGTGTGCATCATGTAATAAGTTTCACAGCTTTATATGATAATGTTCAAACTACATGATGAATAGTTACAAACACAATCATACAAACTTATTGATGTATGTCAAACCTTGACATCATCCTTGAAGAGATACATCATGATGAGTATCATGATGGGAGTATTGATAAGTTTAACTGATCTAAGTTATCAATACGTCACTTGAATTCTTAGGTCTTGAATTCAAGGTTAACTTATCTCAACTATGGCATATAGACAAGGGGAGTTAAGGATAACTCCATTATCAATTGATTGTCATCATCAAAAAGGGGGAGATTGTTGAATCTCGGATTTTGATGATGAAGTCAATTGTCATTTGTTGTCTAATCTATGTGTTGAGATAAGTGTGCAGGATTAACTACGATGAAAGATAGACAAGCAACAGGAGTTGCGCCGGAGTCAAGTTCATGATCACGTTGGGAGTTCGAGAGTTCGATGGAAGTTCGGACGGTCGTCGGAGGTTCTGCGAGAACAGATCCGAGAAGTCCAGAAGCTTGCCAAGCGAAGCTCGACGGAACTTGCCAAGTGGATCGTCGCAAAGTCCAGGAGTTTGCCGGAAGTCCGCAGGAGCATCACCGAGGGTTCATCGGATGATCGACGGAAGTTCGCCGGAAACTCGCCGGAAGGAGCGATTGACGCACCGAAGCAAAGCTGCAGAAGTTGTCTTAGATTTAATCGTAGTTAGCACGTTGATTAAGTTGGAAAATGGGAGGTGATCCCATTGGCTTAATCTTGGGGCAATTGGGCCCCTGAAAGACTGAAATTGGGCCGAATGGAATGAACCATTCGGACCCTGATTGCACCAGACACAAATGAGTTTCAAAGTTCAGACGTAAATCTGCGTTTAAGACGTAAATCTGCGTTTAGACGTAAATCTGCGTCTAGACGTAAATCTGCGTTTAGACGTAAATCTGTTTTTTGCAGATTACTTTTTGAGCTGTACAACAGCAGCACATTGTCTTTATACTTCTGCTTAAACTGCTCCTAGACGCAAACTGTGTTTAGACGCAATCTGCGCTTAGACGCAATCTGCGTTTCGACGCAATCTGCGCTTAGACGCAATCTGCGCTAAGACGCAAGCTGCGCTTAGACGCAATCTGAGTTTAGACGCAATCTGCATTTAGACGCAAACTGCGTTTAGACGCTAACTGTGTTTAAACGTAAACTGCACTTAATCATAAGTAATCTTAGAATCGGCTTTTGCATCAAAATAGTCTTTATCGAACGAACGCAGCTTTCGTTTTTTAATCGCTGAAAAATATCCGCTGCACTAATTCACCCCCCCCCCTCTTAGTGCTCTCGATCCTAACAATGTCGCCCCCAAGATTTCCCAACAAATATGCCTCTCTGGCACTCCTCCGAGTCCACCTCCATTCTAATTGATGCTTGATTTTGGGTAGCTAAGTCCCTCTGGACTCGTCATCGCTTCCTCGCTCCTTTCGACCCCCTGCTTCAACACCTCTGTGTTCTCCAAGCAGCTCCCTTTGGTCGATGGAAAGATAGATTGCAACTCCCATGCATTGCCTCTACCATCGCATTATAGGGTTTGCACCGATTCCATTCTCCTTAGCTTCCTTGGTAGCAACGTTCGCTTACTCGACCTTGTCCTCTGACTTGTCGGGCTCCCTTAAGCGAATATGAGCTCTGGAGCAGTCCCACTCTCCAGCTGCTTCGATCATACCTCTGCATGATCAAGTCCCTCCCATAGGACTCACTGGTACTTGCATTCCAACTTTTCCCTTAGTGGAACACAGCCCCCATATGCTGATGACCAAGGCTTTCATCCGATGCAAAATTTGATGCACGCACGGAAGACCCGCCTCTGCGGTACCATGGCCTTCAATCCTTGAATCCATAGCCCTTCTTGTTGTCGTGTTGTTCACCGAAGTGGAGCTTCTAGTAGCTCCCGATCATACCTCCGTATGATCTAGTCCCTCATGGGACTAGGTCGTGTGTATCACATTTGCCACGAATTGTTCCACCACGATCTGCTGCACCATGTCACCTCCTGGTGACATCTCCATTACATTTTGATCCTTGTGGGATGAACTCGAATTGTGATCCCTCCATGTGTGGCCTCTGTCAATACATCGCAGGGTCTCTTCCACCTTCGATTTTGTTCGCTCCTTTGGCTATCGACCTTCATCCACCCACTCTTGGGTCACACCTAGATGAAGCACCACTCTAGGACAGTCCGTCGCCTAGTAGCTCCCGAAGTCCACCAACTTTGCTATAATTAGTGCACCATTGTCTGGATCCTAAGCCTCTGCCCCTACTAGCACAATCTCCGCTGCGTACCACTTCCTGCCTGGCAACTTGAATGGCAACACTATGGCATATTCTTCAAGAGTATCCACCTCCGCGTCCTCTTGCCCTGTGCCAAGGCCTTCTAAACCCAACTTCGCCTCCGCAAATTGAGTCGCTTTAGTTCCTCCATCAAATGCTTTTCCGAGATAAGGTAGATGTGCCCAGAAGCTGCCTTCGTCTTTGGCACCATGCAAGATGAGTCCGCTCTATCAGAATGAAGGACCCATGGAACAACATGATCCTGCTCTTACCTCTATAAGAGTTCATGTCTTTGACCTCTGTCCAAGGAAAGCACTGTGCCTCCGCTCCATGTTCCAACTTCTATGCTGGCTCCCTTTATGTGGCTTGGGTACTTCGTCAAGTCACACCCAAGTTGCTCCGCTCCTCGTTTTTGCATTGAGTTGATGGTGGCGCTCGCGCCCACCATTCCACGGGTCAGCCCTCCCTTGAGTTCGATCTCCATATCGACTCCAAGTGTGCCATCATTTATGTTGCTTTGGGTCGCTCCCCCACTTGATCTCGCAATGCATCCACCAATGCATTCTCTCGAGCGAGATCATGCGACGACTCCTCGCCGCTTGCTCAGTCCAATGAGCTTCGTGGAGTTGTTATTTGTTGAGGTACTCCTCCTCAACATGTGAAGTCCGTCCCACATGATTCTCCCTCTAGAGAGCCGGGACTTATCCCTACTGGATAGTTGTCCCGTTGGAGCAACATCTCTCTTCGTTTCGGAGACCACCATCCCCTTGGACTACTCCGATCTGCTGAACAAATTATGCATTGTTCTGCCTCCTACAAATGCACTTGCTAGATTGCGACTCCACGTCAATACAGCCCCCGCTACACCACTCAAGGCCTAGCAACATGTTGAACTCGTTGCACACTTTAGCCTCCTACGAACGTATCCTTAACATGCCGAAAAGAAAGTTTCAATGCTCCATGGCGCCGAGTTTCGGTCGCCTTGAGATGGCCACGAACATTCCATCGTCTACATACAAGCCCATGCATGAGTACCAAATTCTTCGAGCTAGCAATTCCCCTCACCTCTATGAGCTTTGCATAACTCTTTCGATCGTTGAGTAACTCATTCTACCTTACATGGTCTCATCCTTTACCAAGCGCCTCGCTTGCCTTGAGCACCATCAAGTATAGTTGTCAACGTTGAGCCGTAGCTCAAACTCAGCCATCCCAACCTTTGTGCGCTCCGAATTCTTCCAAGCTTGCCTGTTCTCGTGGTGCCTCTTGCGCGAAGGGTTGGCCATTCCTCTGAATGCCAATGTCAGATGCTCGCTCCTCCGAGCGACTCCTTTTCCCTACATCTCCATACCTGTTTTCCCCCAAACGGTCGTGCGTGTGCTGACTGCACTTAACGCAGCCCCGCTAGGTCCCCCACGTTTGCATGCTAAGTGTTTCTATGAGTGCTTGTCCCACTCTGATACCATTTGTCACGAACTTAGCTGGTTTTGCCTAAGTCGTGCGGCACCCTTGCGCGTCCGTCCGCAAAGGTCAGTCTCCCCGAAGCCTCCCATGTCCCTGAAGACCCACAAAAGAGAGAACGGGTTAAAGAAAATGCCTCATTCGGGATGCACAAGCAAACATTTTCGAAAACACTTCATAGACAATGCAAATTACAAACATACTTTACAAGCTCTGAACAGTTGCATAACAAAGGGTAAAATGGTCCACTATGGACTGAAAATCTCTCACACGTGTCCACATGACATAACCTTTTATTTACAAGCCTAAAGTGGCCACCAACCAAACTAAAATGGAGCTATTAAGCCTTGGGCTATCCCTCTACATGTTAGGCAAAGTATGAACATACCAAAAGACACGGACATACATAAGCATTACATCAAACATCATGTTTAGAAGTTTATCCGTGATAGTCAGGCACCTAAGCAACAAGCTAAGCCTCCTCCACTAGTAGTAGAACCGGTGGTGATGAAGGCTATTGAGCATTCTGACTCGCAAGGACAACATCGCGAACAAAAGGACAAATCCAGAACTTTATCTCTTCCTATTATGTCGGAGCCTTCCATAACAAAAGTTTCCCATGGTACTAGTGGACAGCAGAAGCATAAGTTAGGAACTTCATCTCTTCCAATATCATCGGATTCGTCCACAATAGGAATTCCAATATCCACTCATTATACCAATCAGGACTTTGTGTCTCAACGAAATCAGACCCAAACAAACCTCACCAGCAAGGATATTCTTCCTCAACAAACTCAGGCTGCAACAAACATCGCCAACAAGGATATTCTGCCTCAACAAACTAATACCCCAACAAACCTCTCTAGCCAGGTTGCCCCAACAAGTACTAAGCAGGATATTGTGTCGTAGCAATCGTATCACACTTTAACAAACCCTGCCAACCAAGACCACATGACTCAAGGTATTTTAAAGTTTAAACATCTGCTAGCTATAGATGAAGTGGATAAATATAGGAATAAAGCCATAAAAGGTAAGGATATTATGTAGGAGGAAAATGCAAAATCGAAGGATAAGAAAAAGGATGGTACAGTCCATCCAAAGTCGTAGGATGAATACCTTACTACTTTTTTCATTTGTTTATTACTGATGAAGATAACATGTTGGAATGTTCGTGGACTTAATAAGCCCGAGAAATGCCGAGAGCTCAACAGAATAATCAAGTCTGCCGCATGTGATATTGTTATTCTAGTGGAAACAAAAATTAAACAATCGTGCGTTCAAGCTCAAAAGAATTTAATATGGCCGGACGCAGAACTATTTACCAATGACTCTAATGAAACTTTTGGTAGAATATGGGTCTTCTGACATCCTAACTCTATTAATGCCTAGTTTATTTCTGCTACTGATCAATTCATCCATCTTAAGGTGGAAGACAAAAAGAATGGTTCTCAATTAAATTTCACTGGTATATATGCTTTAAACAGTATGCAAGAAAGAAATACTCTTTGGTCTGATCTAACTAATATTGCAAATGGCTGTCCCAATGTACCTTGGATTATTCTTGGAGACTTTAATATTGTTCGGTACACAAATGAAAAAGTGGGGGTAGACAACTTTCAGAAAGCCAACTTCAAAGTTTTAATGATTACATAGATATTGCTGCATTGATTGATATGAAATCTGTGGGTAATTGGCTCTCCTGGAGTAATCAAGGTGCTACTAACAGAAAAATAATGGCTCAACTTGATAGGTGTTTGATTAATTTGGAATGGTTAACAGTTTACCCAGATTCACTTCTTGAGTATGGTGCTCCATTGTTTTCTGACCATTCTTTAATGTACATATACGCAGACAAAGCGACACTAAGAGGCAAGAAACCGTTTAGATTCTTTAACATGTGGAGTACTCATCCTCAGTTCCTTGATGTTATCAGATCTACTTGGAATATTAATGTGTATGGATCCCCCCCTTACATCTTATGTCAAAAGCTCAAAGCCTGTAAAGCAGCATTTAAGAAGTGGAATACAAACACCTTTGGCAATATTACCACCAGAGTTCAATTTTACAGAAAAGAACTAATGTCATTGCAACATGAGCTGCAACTTCAGCCCCATGATGAGAATATTATCTACAAAGAGATAGAAGCCAGAAATAACTTCATACAAGCCTTGAAACAGGAGGAAAGTTTTGCAAAGCAGAAGTCTCGACAGCATTGGCTTACACTAGGGGATTCCAATACTAAATTTTTCTATGCTTCTATTGCTACTCAAAGGGCAATTAACCATATCAGGAAATACAGAGATAAAGATGATAATCTTATTGAGAATTTAGATGAGGTTAAAGCACACACTGAGTAATTTTTTTTATTAATTACTCAATCAAGCTGGGAAACCTAATAACATTCATGTGGAGCCAACTAGAAAACTTGATTCGGATGTCATTTCAATCCTCAATGCCCCAATTACAGATGACGAAATTGTACGAGTTGTCTTTAAGTCACCAAAGCACAAAAGCCCTGGTCCAAATGGATTTCCAACTGAATTTTATGAAATTGCTTGGTCTATTATTGGAAATGATGTGATTAAGGCTTACCAACATTTTTTCTCTTCAGGTCATATTCTTAGAGAGATGAATTACACTTTTATTTCTTTAATTCCGAAGAGTGCAGGGGTTGATTCACTAGAGAACTATCGACCCATTTCATTATGCAACTTTATTTACAAGATCATCTCCAAAGTGTTGGCAGATAGAATGCAAAAGGTAATACATAAGATCATTAGCCCTAATCAAGCTGCTTTCATTAAAGGGAGAAGTATACATCATAACATTCTGCTTGCTAATAACTTGGTCAAAGATCTACACTCAAAAGCAAGAGGGACGAAAATATGTTTTAAAGCTAATTTACGGAAAGCCTTTGATTCAATTAATAGGAAATTTATCTATAAGATGCTCCTCGATATGAACTTCCCACAGCAATGGGTTAATTAGATTAAATGTTGCTTGGAAACTCCAAATTTTTTGATACTCTTTAATGGCTCACCTATTGGTTTTTTTGGGAGTATGAATGACATCCGACAAGGTGATCCACTCTCTCCGTATCTCTTTACTTTTGCGATGGAAGGACTTAGCTGTATATTGGAACACACAGTCTCGAATGGTAGTATTAAAGTACCCAATGCTGGCTCAATTCATATATTACACATAACTTTTGCAGATGATATACTTATCTTTCTCCAAAATGATCTAACTTCAGTAAGGAACTTGACTACTATTATGAACAACTTTGGTACAGTTTTCAGACTTCAGTTAAATGATGTGAAAAGTAAAGTATATATGAGTCCTTACATTGAGGATAAAGATTTTATTGCACACACTCTGGGGGTTAGTGAGGGAAGCCTGCCAGTTCCTTATCTGGGTCTCCCACTCATATCCACTAGCATTCACAAAACCTACTGTCAGCCTATCCTACAAAAAATAAAGAATAGAGTTTCTTCTTGGAAAAATAGGCATCTATCAAAAGCAAGACGACTTGAACTCATCTGTTCGGTATTATACTCTTACTCTATATATTTGTGTAATATATTTCTTCTGCCTGTTGGACTTCGCCAAGATATTGAACGGTTATTAATGAACTTCTTCTGGAATGACACAAATGATAAGGCAATGCATATGGTAAATTGGGACAGTATCTGCAATTCGAAAGATGAAGGGGGGCTAAACTTGAGAAATATTAGAGATTGGAATAAAGCATGTTTGGTATAGCAATTATGGGATCTTTTGTGAAATAAATATTCCTTATGGTCATATTGTGTTTCTGCTAGGTATCTTTCAAAAGAATCAATCAGGAAAATTTCAACAAGAACATACCCCTCTACAGCTTTGAAAGGAATTTTAAAAATAAGTAATTGGCTAATCAAACACATTTCTTATGTAATCTCTTCTGGAACTAGTACTAATATGTGGTACGATCCTTGGGTGAATGGGAAGAGTATATTTCAATTATATGATGACAGAATACGAAAAGACCTTGGGGCTCCCAAAAATTGTAAGGTTTCTGAGTTCATTGCTAATGGTACCTAGTGTCTCCCTAATCCTATTTCTCCCGAAATGTTATCACTTTGGCCGACTATCACAGCTATTCCAATCAGGAACAACTCTTCAGATATACTTATTTGGCCTCATGACAATGGCAAATTTAGTGCCACATCCGCATGAAAACAAATTAGGCAAAGAAATAACAAGTGGATCCCAAGCAGTTGGACATCAGATCGACCAAGATCACAAAGACATTCCTTATGTATATGGTAGGCCCTTCTCAATAAACTACCTACAATAGATAATATGAAGAGAAGAGGTATCTATCATGTTAACCGATGCTCCCTTTGTATGCAACAAGAAGAAACTGTTGACCACCTCTATTTTGCTTATGACTATACTAAATGGATATGGAAGGAGATTCTCCAGCGATTTGAACTCAATAGACTACCGCAACCAAACTTAAGGGCCTCTCACACAACTGGCAAAGGTTACTTTCAAATGCGCTATTTGGTGGATTTGGAAGGAGAGATGTAACAGAATCTTTGAATGTCAACACACAAATAATGCTCAACTCTTGAAAGGGATTATTAGAGATCAAGATCCTGTATGGAGCACGATATCAAAATGGAGTACTTTACCCGAAGAGAAAAAGATATATTTATCAAATTTAATTTTTCTATTAGCTAAAGATCTTGGAATGATGTTAAATACTGTACCCACACATAGTCTTGACATATCTAGATATAGTCTACAGCATGTGCAGTCATAACTACCACATTTGCACTCTATGAGTTACTTGGCTTTATCTATGACTTGTATAGATAAAGCAATTTGTAGAAACTTTACAAATAATGAATTTACTTTTACTTACCAAAAAATCTTTCATCATTGGCCACATAAAACACTTGTAAGCTACGTTGCAATACAATAGATAAACCTTGATCTGCATAATTAATCTCTTCCTCATCATCCTCGTATTTTGGTTCATTGTTAGCTTCATCTTCTCCTCTATCACTATGATCTTCAACCAAAGTTACAATCCTCCTATTTGGACAATCTGAAACAATATGCCCAAAACTATGACATTTGAAGCATTTTCGGCCACTTGGGTAGAAGAATTAGGTGTTTTTTACTGCCAGCAGATTCTTTACCCTTTTCTTGCACCTTCGATATCACCTTGCTTTGGACAGGAGGCTTGGAAGTTCCTCTTTTTTTATAGCCTTCTTTTGAGCTATACCGAGAACTCTTTTCAAACTTCTGTTGCTTTTCAACTTCTAATGCCAACTTGCTCACATCATTTAAAGACCAATATGGTTGTAGTTGAACAACTTTAGCAATCTGATACTTCATACCTCCTAAGAATCTTACAATCGTTTGCTCTTCTAATTCCACAAGCTCTCCTTTTAACACTAGGTTATCGAATTCTGCAATGTACTCTTCCACACTAAGATCTTTTTGTTTAAAATCATGGATTTTGAGAAAGATCTCTTGCCGATAATTGTCAAGTAAATATTTTCTCTTCAGCTCCCTTTTCATTTTTTCCCATGTCATGATTTTACTCTTCCCCTCACGTTCTCTTTATTTCTTCAGATTTTTCCACCAAAAAGATGCATTCCGTCAAAGTTTGACCTTCTTTTGTTCTGGTGGTTCATGAAAATTAAAAATTCTTTCTACTATATTAAGTCAATTGATAAAGTCATCAACATTTATTTTACCTTCAAACTTTGGAATCTCCAATTTTGGGTTATATTTATTCTGCCATTCGTCTTGGACTCATGCCTTATCCGACATCTTCTCGTCTCCCTTTGAAGAGGTGTATCTTTATCAGAAGTAAACTCACGGATATCATTTTCATACTAGTTGTTTCTACTTCGAAGTTCTTCAATTATTTCATTTTTTTCTTATAGACTACGTCATCTTCTTGGTCGCTAACTTCACCAACTACATCTTTTCCATTCCGCCTTGCTATGATCTGTAGCTTTTAGCTCTGATACCAAACTGATACCGGCGAGGGTAAAATGTAAAATAGATTTCGAAATAACACCAATGGAATAGTTTTTCAGATAGAAAATGAATGAACTCACAAGAAAAGTCGACAATACAATCGTAATTGTTGGAATGAGTTTTCCAAACAAAAAAAAGGAGCGAACTCATGAAGCAACTTTGGTAAAAATGAAAAACAGCTCACCACCAAGTTTAAAATAAAAAGGGATACAGAAAGATCACCATCCTAAGGATAATAAACAAGGATACAAAACTGAAAGCAAAAGACTCACCACTCAAGAACGCATCCAAGAGATACAGAGTTTAAGAGAGTACTCTAAGAGAGCTTCTTCCAATATCCTTAGTTTCTAAAATTCTTTCTAAGTCCTAAACACCAAAATAAATACTAGTGCATGAAACAACCCTTCATGCATAGGGAATTTCAAAATTAAGTGTTTACAGTTGCTAACCAACTCCTTTAATGCATTCCTTAGAATTGAAGAAATATTCATAGCTATTAACCAACTCCTTTAATGCATTCCTTTGTCATGAAGAAAAGCACATTGAAACAACTTTAACTTTATGGAGGGAATATGCTGATGAGCTGTCATATTTGAGTGGGCTGAGTTGAAGATTATGAGGCATCATTATTGGCTGAAAAAAATACCATATCATAATCAAGATTCATATGATCAGATTATAGTAAATTAGACACTCCCGTGTCACGCAATCTCCTACAGATTTCATATCAATCAAAGTAACAATATCTATGTAATTATTAAAACTTTGAAGCTGACTTTCTAAATACAAACATCTTTGGCAATATTACCACCTGGGTCCAGTTATGCAAAACAGAGCTCATGGTGTTGCAACATGAGCTACATCCTCAGCCACTTGATGAGAATCTTATCTGCATTGAGGCAGAAGCCAGAAATAACTTCATGAAAGCCTTACAGCAAGACAAAAGTTTTGTACAACAAAAGTCTCGACCGCATTGGCTTACTCTAAGAGATTCCAAAACTAAGTTTCTACAATGAGGCTTGGATTCACGAAAAAAATATGACAGTCATAAAGTTTCTGCAAAGTTGAGGTTCGATTGGTTTTTTGTGCACCATCTCAAAAATTTAAAATATTGACCATTACCAACATATTAGCCCAAGGGAAGTTGTATAAGCTTAGTTTCATAAAAAAACAAGAGGGTCATAATATTCAAACAAAGCCGAGGTTCGATCGGTTTCTTGAGGACACACTCAAAATTTATAATATTGACAATTCCCAATATATTATCCTTTGAGAAGTTGTACAATTGGTTTCGCAAACAAACATGGTAGTCATAAAATTTACACAAAGTCAACATTTGATTGGTTTTTTGCATACCAACTAAAAAAATTTAGAAAACTGATCATTTCCAACTTATTTGCCCTAGGGAATCTATATGTGCATGGTTTCACAAAAAAACAAGTCAGTCATAAAGCTTGCGTAAAGTCGAGGTTCAATTGATTTTTTACGCACCATCTCAAAAATTCAAAATATTCACTATTCCCAACATATCAGCATTAGGGAACTTGTATAAGCCTAGTTTCGCAAAAAAACATGATGGTCATAATGTTTGCATAAATTCAAGGTTCATTCGGTTTTTTTGGTTTTTTGAGCACCATCTCAAAAATTCAAAATATTGCTATTGTCTAACATATTATTGTTAGGATCAAGAGCACTAAGAGGGGGGGGTGAATTAGTGCAGTGAAAAACTTTCGACTATTAAAACTGCGTTCGTACGTTAAAATCTGATTCCGACGTAAAAGTCGTTTCGTGCAAATAATAACTTTGAAAGCTTACGGAAATGTATTTGAAGTAAAGTAAGGCAGGAAGTTTGCAGTTAAGATATAAATCGTAATGTAAGCGCAAACCGAAATATGATGTTCGTACGATAAAATCGATTTCCGACGTAAAACCATTTTCAGAAACTTAACTTGAAAGTGAGTTCATAAAAGAGCAGAAGGCAGTAAGCTATTAAGGAGGTTTACAGTAAAGATAAAATGCTCAAAGTAAATGCAAATCGAGATTTAGAGTGGTTCGGTCAATCTTGACCTACATCCACTTTTGGCTTCCTCCACCAACGAGGTCATCGACGTCCACTAGAGGTCTTCCTTCAATAGGTGAAGGCCAACCACCCTTTTAAAGTTTCACTCCTTTTGACGGGCTTAGGAGACAACCCTTACAAACTTTTCTCTCCTCTCTTGAAAGATCAAAATTTGGAAAAAGAGGGATAACTTCTAGCCTTTACAACACTTTTGAGCTCTAAATATTACGGAGTAAGATTGGATTTTCGGTGCCCTTTCATGCAGGAAAGGGTGGGGTATATATAGGTTCCAAACTATTTTGAATTTCGAGCTCAAAAATATCTTTTCCCGGATTTCCAGGGTCCTGGTGGTACCACCTCCTTATTGGGGTGGTACAACCTCTTGGCAGCTCGAAGACTGAGCTTCTGGGTGGTGCCACCGCTTGACAAGGGTAGTTGCACCGCCTAGTCTCGCTTAGAGACTGAGCCCTGGCGGTGCCACCGCTTGTCAAGGGCGGTTGCACCGCCCAGCTTTCCTGGGAGACCCTCTCCTGGGCGGTGCCACCGCCTAGTAGGAATTCTGGTCCAAATGGGTTGATCCATTCGGCCCAATTTGGGTCTGTCAAGGGCTCAATTGCCCCCAGATTAAGTTAATGGGATCACCTCCCATTCCTAACTTAATCTACATGCCAATTACGACAATTCTTAAGGCATTTACTATAGCTTGCTCCGGTGCGTCAATCGCTTCTTCCGGCGAGCTTCCGGCGAACATCCGACGAACCTCCGACGATGCTCCGATGGACTTTCGGCAAACTCCTGGACTTGCGATGATCCACTTGGCGAGTTCCGACGAGCTTCTTTTGGCAAGATCCTGGACTTCTCGGATTTGTTCCGACAAAACCTCCGACGACCGTCCAAACTTCCGTCGAGCTCTCGAACTCCCAACGTGATCATAGTCTTTGACTCCGGCTCAACTCCTACTGCATGTCTTACTCTCATCGTAGTTAATCCTGCACACTTATCTCAACATATGGATTAGATAAAAAATGACAATTGACTTCATAATCAAAATCTGAGATACAACAATCTCCCCCTTTTTGATGATGACAATCAATTGATAACGGAGTTAACCTTAACTCCCTCTATCTATATGCTATACTTGAGATAGGTCATTCTTGAATTCAAGGCCTTTGAAATCAATAGACTTATTGATAAGTTAAGAACTCTTAACCTTATCAATTACTCCCATCATGATTCCTATCATGATGTATCTTACTGAAAATGATGTCAAGACTTGACATCCATTCTCAAGTTTTACATTTCAAATATGAATGATTGTAGCAGTTCAACATAAGATATCAACATGTAAAATTATGATGCAAGTTCTTGATATCTTAATATGATGCAAACATGACATAATGCAAATATGACAATCATAGTTATCATCGATTCATATATTTTCGATACTACAAGCATGGTATAATCATAGCATCAATTCATATATCTCTCCCCCTTTGTCATCAACAAAAGGGAAAACGATATAAACAATTTTTAAGCACAAGTGCGGTTTTATTCATGCCATAACTAGGTTCATGTCATTTTCCAATAGTGAGTGATAGGATACCAATTATGTAAACATCTCAAGGAAAACATGACATGGAGATAGCTTTTAATACTTCTTCCTTTTCATTTATTATTATCTTTTTGCATGAAGGAGGAAGGCTATTTGTGATACCAGCTATTTGTTAGTTTACTTTGAATGAAGTTAAAATCGATGAAAGATTAAATCATATTTCATTTTTACGAGGATCAAGATATGTATGTGAAACAAATCCTTGCAAGTAAAAATACTATCATCCATATTTCAAAAAGGAATTAAGTCACATGAATCATTTTATCAAATTCATTTCTGAAAAAATATTTTTCACATGATAAGTGTATGAGAGATGTTTTTGCTAGTTGATTCTATATGTCAAAAATCAATGATGAGAATCAAACTCGATATACATATGCTTATTATGTTTGGAAAAGGATAATGTATCAAGAAAATCCGATTATTAGGATACCACTAGTTAAGAGAATCCGAAAATGAAATTAACACTTTCATGCATTCGGACAAGACTATACTATAGATTTTCAAATACAATCATGAAGACAAAACATGCTTATTGTTATGAAAATTTTTGTATCCAAAAAACATAATTTCCAACATGTAATTTTAGCCATGTAATGGCAATCAAGTGATTTGATCATTCAATCAATAAAGTTCGAAAAATGATTTTAACAAGTTTATGCATTCGGACAAGACTATACTATAGATTTTCAAATACAATCATGAAGACAAAACATGCTCATTGTTATGAAAATTTTTGTCTCCAAAAAACATAATTTTCAACATGTAATTTTAGGCATGTAATGGCAATCAAGTGATTTGATTATCCAATCAATAAAGTCCGAAAAATGATTTTAACAAGTTTATGCATTCGGACACATTAACATTCCTAATTCTCTTATAATGAAATCAAATTGTTTTTCCTTAGAGTTTTTGTAAAAATATCAGCTAGTGGATGTTTAGTATTATGGCAATACATCAACATTATGGTAATATTATGTCACATTAACATCATGGAAATGACACATCAATTTCATGGCTATATTACTTTCTCAAATCACATTTATCATGGAAACCAAGACACAAGGTTTTCAAAGTAGGCATTATAGAAACATTTAATTTCAACATGAAATCCGACAATGAGTAACGAGATTGAGCAACGTAACCCTGGATATTCTCACCAATTAATACATCAAGTAACCATATCAACGATTAGTAGTCATCAAGGCATTGTGATCAAGGTGAGTAATATAAAGAGTTTACAACAACGTAATTGTTACAACAAGAGGTGATTGTGTCCACATATACAAGCTTATTTAGGAGGTGAAAAATTAAATTACCTAAATAAAGAGTCAAATTATCGATGAATTTGTTGTAGTTCAGATGGGATTTGATCTTGTTGATGTTCAAGCTGATCTTGTCTTTGTTCAAATCGGTCCATCCGAATTCCAATGTCTTCGATAGATGATGCAGGAGCTTGCTCAAATGGATGTGTTTCCTCAAAAGGATAGATCGGAGGGAATTGAGTACCCCTAAAGATTGGTGTTTCAGGTTCTAGTTCAGGTTGAGGGGGATCGGTTCTTCTAAGCATTCTAACCCAATTACCGTTTCTATAAAAACATCTCAATGGTGAAAGAGATTTTTATTTATTATGCTAAACCTGTCTATTTTCATCACTTCTTCGTCGGGTGGTATTGAAATATCGTAGGCTTTAAGTATTCTAGTTATTATACAACCATATAGAAGCATTATGTCTTTCTTAGATAGTTCTATCATGTTTTGTTGGATAAGGTAACTAAAACAGATGTTATGTCCTTTCATGATCCAATACATGGTTCCTAATTCCATTTGACTTACTTCATCATGATGGTATTGTTTATGGAGAATGATAATAGTTATGATATGATGAAGTACCTTAGTGTTTAGTGGTAGTAGATGTTCACAGCTTTTAGGAACTATCACTAAGTTGGGATTACCGAAAATTATTCCTAAGGCTTCAACATATATTGTCTCAAATGTTTCATTATCCCACGATCCTCTAAAATAAATACCTCTATTTTTTACGGGAATGCCTATCATGTCGCAAATGAATCTATCCGTAATGGAGATGTGTTGTCCTAGGAGATAGGTAGACATTCTTTCTTCTTCATCTACTTGTAGATTATTGTAAAACAATCTAACAAGTCTTAGATAAATGGGTTCACTAATTTGTAAATAGATGGGTTCACTAATTTGTAAAATTGGGAGTAGATCTAAGTTTGCAAACCATTGGATTGTCTCTAAGTCTCTTAGTTCATCTAGATCTACATGTTTTCCCTTATTGACACTTCTAAATTCGAAGGAAGAAAATTTTTCAGCATGATATTTTGAATCGAAAAGGGTAAGATCAAAGTCTTCTTCTAATCTCCTCTTCCCTTTGTCCCTAGAGGATCTTCTAGAGCCCATAACTACTGCTATTTAAGAAGATAGTAATGAGCAAGAGTAAATGACTCAAAAATAGAATTTAAAGAGTTCTTAGAGAATACCTTAAGTGAGATCCTTAAGAGAAAGAGAGATTGTTGATCTTTTGCATTGAAATGAGGAGTATTTGGGAGAAATGAAGGTGGAGAAGCTTTGGTGGTGTAAAGAGGGGAAGGAAGTAAGTTGGGGTCAGTTCCACCGCCGGCCCTAGCTCGGTTTAAAACAGGCAAGATTGCGGGCGGTTGCACAGCTGGCTGGGGCGGTGCAACCGCTTGCAACCCGTGACAGCTGGCAGTCCTACCGCCAGCTGGGCGGTGCCATCGCCTACAGGCGGCAAGCACTTATTTGGGGGCTGTATGGACTGATTTGGATGTTTTCAACTTGAGGAGAGGTTTCATTTATGGAGCAATCAACTTTACTTTCGTAATTACATAAGAGTTTCCATTTCAAGATGAGAAATTTCATACGTTCAAAATAGATCTTGTGATGCGCATATTCTACTTTAAATATCATACACAATTTTAGATATGTTCATGACTTATTATCCAAGTTGGTAAGCTTTGCAAGTTTATGACAAACTTTGCTTGTAAGACGTAAGTTAATGATATAATTGGATCCGAAGAAGAAATCAATTTGATGAGTTCAGAAATCCGGAGGGTATGTGAAGGGAGAATTATGAGTTTCAAAATCTGAGGAATTAAACAGGATTGTATTAGTATCACTCTGTAATATTAATTTTCTAATCCTCTTTTTACTATTTAGGCTAGAGAGCATTACGTGTTCTTTTGGATCTCGAGTCATGAATATCGAGTACCCAAAAAGCAAGATATTATCTCTTGCTCCTAGCTTTTGATGGTGTATTTTCTACAAGAAGGGGTGATTTTTAGGTACCCATTTACTTTTGGGTACCTCAAAAACTGATCTACATTGTTTATTATGTTGCATAGAGTTTATTATGGTTCCTTTAGGAACCCAAATCAGTTTGTTCGGACTAATTTTCTTGAATGGACAATGATACGTTTTATGTCCATGTTTGCAACAAAAGTTACATTTGCTTTGGTGTTGAACATATAAGATAGTGCCTTTTATGAAGGTGGTTGGATTTTGGTGAGGACTTCTCACAAATCCGATTCCACTTCTTTTGGGAACGTGACCCTTGTTTTCAAAGATCATGTTCAAAGACTTGCTACCAACCTCGAATTTCTTCGAGGTGTCCTTAAGTAGCAAGTTTTCCTTTTGGAGAGTTTCTAGATTATGACATTTTTCACATTGAGCTAAACTATCGTGATATTCAGTTTTTAATTTATCAAAATTACAAACAAGACTATCATGCTAATTTTTCAGCAATTTATATTTTCTATTAATTGTTTTGCATTCATCAAATATGTCATGGAAGGCATTTAATAATTCATCAAATGATAAATCTGCATCAATTAAATTTGTTACCTCTTCTCTGATGGCCATTAAGGCGTAATGAGCAACTTGCTCAGTGTTGGACTCCTCTTCTTCGGATGCGCTCGAGTCATCCCACGTTGGACCTTTTGCAAAACAAATGTTCCTTATGGTCACAATGGGTTTCTGCTAGGTATCTTTCAAAGGAATCAATTTGGAAAATTTCAACAAGAACATACCACTCTGCAGCTTGGAAAGGAATTTTAAAGGCAAGGAATTGGCTAATCAAACACATTTCTTATGCAATCTCTACTGGAACTAATACTAATATATGGTACAATCCTTGGGTGAATGGGAAAAGTATATTTCAATTATATGGTGACAGAATACGAAAAGACCTTGGGGCTCCGAAAGATTTGAAGGTTTCCAAGTTCATTGCTAATGGTACTTGGTGTCTCCCTACTCCTATTTCTCTTGAAATGTTATCACTTTGGCCGACTATCACAATTATTCCAATCAGGAACAACCCTTCAGATGTACTTATTTGGCTTTATGACAATGGTAAATTTAGTGCCACATCCGCATGGAATCAAATTAGGCAAAGAAATAACAAGTGGCTCCCAAGCAGTTGGACATGGGATCGACCGGGATCACAGAGACATTCCTTATGTACATGGCAGGCCCTTCTGAATAAACTACCTACAATAGACAATATGAAAAGAAAATGTATCCATCATGTTAACCGATGCTCCCTTTGCATTCAACAAGAAGAAACTGTTGACCATCTCTATTTTGCTTGTGACTATACTAAATGGATATGGAAGGAGATTCTCCAGTGATTCGAACTCAATAGAATGCCGCAACCAAACTTGCATCAAGAATTAGGTGACCTCATGCAATGTTTTTCAAGAAAAGGGCCTTTTACACAATTGATAAAGATTATATTCAGATGCGCTATTTGGTGGATGTGGAAGGAAAGATGTAGCAGAATCTTTGAGTGTCAAAACACAAATAATGCTCAGCTCTTGACAGAGATTATTAGAGACTCAAGATCATGTATGGAGAACGATCTCAAAATGGAGCACCTTACACAGAGAGAAAAAGATATTTTTATCAAATTCAATTTTGCTATTAGCTAAAGATCTTGGGCATAATGTCAAAAGCTATACCCTAAGGAAATCTTGGCATATCTGGACTTTAAATTTTATTTGTTGGCCACAGTTAAGAGTTATAGTCTATAGCATGTGTAGTCATAACTACCGCATGAGTACTCTATGAGTTACCTAGCTTCGTCTATAACTTGTATAGACAAAGCTATTTGTAGAAACTTTACACAAAATCAATTTACTTTTACTTAAAAAAATCTTGCATTCATCAAATAAGTCATGGAAGGCATTTAATAATTCATCAAATGATAAATCTGCATCTATTAAATTTGTTACCTCCTCTCCGATGGCCATTAAGGCGTAATGAGCAACTTGCTCGGTGTTGGACTCCTCTTCGGACGCGCTCGAGTCATCCCATGTTGCTTTGAGCGCCTTCTTCTTTGATGTTTTCTTCTTGACTTGGGGACAATCACTCTTATAGTGTCCCGGCTTCTTGCACTCATAGCAAATAACTTGGTCCTTCTTGGGTTCAAATTTATTTTTTGTTTCATTCTTAAATTTGTTTCTTTTAATGAATTTTTTAAATTTTCTTGTTAGAAGTGCCAAGTCATCGTCACAGTCCTCATCACTTGAGTTTTCTCTCAAGTGGTCTTCTGAAATTTTAAGTATCATATCCTTCCTGTTCTTTGGAAGGATGTCTTCTTGCTCTTCATGAGCTTGGCAAGTCATCTCGTAGGTCATTAATGACCTGATTAGTTCTTCAAGAGGGAAGTTGTTTAGATCTTTCACCTCTTGAATAGCAGTGACTTTAGGATCCCAACTCTTAGGAAGGGATCATAGAATCTTATTTACGAGCTCAAAATCTGAAAAACTTTTTCTGAGTCCTTTTAGAACGTTGACGACATCCGTGAAACGGGTAAACATGTCGCCAATAGTCTCACTCGGTTTCATCCGAAAAAGTTCGAAAGAGTGTAACAAAAGGTTGATTTTTGACTCTTTCACCTTACTTGTGCCTTCGTGAGTCACTTCGAGTGTGTGCCAAATATCAAATGCGGTTTCACAAACCGAAACACGGTTGAACTCATTTTTATCAAGTGCACAAAATAAGACATTCATAGCCTTTGCATTAAGAGCGAAAGCCTTCTTCTCCAATTCATTCCAATCGAACATTGGAAGAGAAGACTTTGAAAATCCATTTTCGACAAGATTCCAAAGTTCAAAATCCATAGAAATAAGAAAGATCCTCATTCGGGTCTTCCAATAGGTGTAGTCCGTCCCATTGAACATGGGTGGACGTGTAAAAGAGTGGCCCTCTTGGTTTTCGGCGTATGCCATCTTTCTTGGGTTTTAATCCGTTTGAGAGTTAACCCCACTCTGATACTAACTGTTAGGATCAAGAGCACTAAGAGAGGGGGGGGGGGGGGGGTGAATTAGTGCAGCGGAAATCTTTCGACGATAAAAAAAAAACATTCGAACGATAAAAACGATTTCGGTGTGAAAGCCGATTCTAAGATTACTTTAACTTAAGATCAAGCGAGATGACGTTAAAGTCAATCTATGAAGGCAGTTTGCAGTTATGATGAAAACCAGAATATAAGCACAAACTGAAATATGACGTTCGTATGAAGAAACTGATTTACATCTAAATGTGTTGAATCTCGGATTTTGATGATGAAGTCAATTGTCATTTGTTGTCTAATCTATGTGTTGAGATAAGTGTGCAGGATTAACTACGATGAAAGATAGACAAGCAGCAGGAGTTGCGCCGGAGTCAAGTTCATGATCACGTTGGGAGTTCGAGAGTTCGACGGAAGTTCGGACGGTCGTCGGAGGTTCTGCGAGAACAGATCCGAGAAGTCCAGAAGCTTGCCAAGCGAAGCTCGTCGGAACTTGCCAAGTGGATCGTCGCAAAGTCCAGGAGTTTGCCGGAAGTCCGCAGGAGCATCACCGAGGGTTCATCGGATGATCGACAGAAGTTCGCCGGAAACTCGCCGGAAGGAGCGATTGACGCACCGAAGCAAAGCTGCAGAAGTTGTCTTAGATTTAATCGTAGTTAGCACGTTGATTAAGTTGGAAAATGGGAGGTGATCCCATTGGCTTAATCTTGGGGCAATTGGGCCCCTGAAAGACTGAAATTGGGCCGAATGGAATGAACCATTCGGACCCTGATTGCACTAGGAGGTGCAACCGCCCAGGCCAGGAGGTGGCACCGCTTGGGCTAGGCTTCCCAGCGAGATTGGGCGGTGCAACCTCCCCAACAGAGAGGTGGCACCGCCTGAGCTTAGTCTTCGAGCTAGACTGGGCGGTGCAACCTCCCTGACAGAGAGGTGGCACCGCCTGAGCTCAGTCTTCGAGCAAGACTGGGCGGTGCAACCTCCCTGGCAGAGAGGTGGCACCGCCTGAGCTCGGTCTTCGAGCTCTGCCAGGCGGTGCAACCTCTCCAGTCAAGAGGTGCAACCGCCTGATCCCAGAATTCCGGGATTTGATTGTTTTGAGCTCCAAATTTGAATTGGGTTGGGGCCTATAAATTCCCCACCCATTCAGCACTGAAAAGATACAGACCTACACCGAAATCTTGATCTTTTCTGTGATTCTAAGAGCTCAAAAGTGTTGTAAAGCCTTTAAGTCTCCTCCTTCTGTTCTTCAAGTTTTCAGTTGTAAAGTGAGGAGAGAAAGGTCTGTAAAGGTTGTCTCCTGAGCCTGTCAAAAGGAGAGAAACTATAAAAGGGCAGTTTGGCCTTCGCCTATTGAAGGAAGGCCCCTAGTTGACGTCGGCGACCTCGTCGGTGGAGGAAGCCAAAAGTGGAGTAGGTCAAGGCTGACCGAACCACTCTAAATCTCTGGTTTGCGTTTATTTTTTAGCACTTTATCATTACTGCAAACCTCCTTCATTACTACTGCTCTCTGCGCTTTCACGAACAAGTTCTAAGTGTTGTTCTTCCGAATCTGCATTCAGACGTAAATTCGTATTTTCGTACATTACAGTTTACGTTTATGTTTGATTCTGCAGAACTGTCTTCCGTGCTTTTACGAACGAGTTTCTTTGCAGTTTACACTTACATTTTGATCCTATTGATAACTGCAAACTGTCCTCTACAATTTTATGAACGAGTTTCAACATTTAGACGTAAAACTGCATTTAGACGTAAATCGGCTTTCCTCGCACAATCATCAGATCTCAGTTCACGTTTACGTCTTGATTTCAACTGCATACTGCCTTCTGCGAGTATACAAACGAGTTTCAAAGTTCAGACGTAAATCTGCGTTTAAGACGTAAATCTGCGTTTAGACGTAAATCTGCGTCTAGACGTAAATCTGCGTTTAGACGTAAATCTGTTTTTTGCAGATTACTTTTTGAGCTGTACAACAGCAGCACATTGTCTTTATACTTCTGCTTAAACTGCTCCTAGATGCAAACTGTGTTTAGACGCAATCTGCGCTTAGACGCAATCTGCGTTTAGACGCAATCTGCGCTTAGACGCAATCTGCGCTAAGACGCAAACTGCGCTTAGACGCAATCTGAGTTTAGACGCAATCTGCATTTAGACGCAAACTGCGTTTAGACGCTAACTGTGTTTAAACGTAAACTGCACTTAATCATAAGTAATCTTAGAATCGGCTTTTGCATCAAAATAGTCTTTATCGAACGAACGCAGCTTTCATTTTTTAATCGCTGAAAAATATCCGCTGCACTAATTCACCCCCCCCCTCTTAGTGCTCTCGATCCTAACAATTGGTATCAGAGCCCGGTTAACTCTCAAAAGGATTAAAACCCAAGAGAGATGGCTTACGCCGGAAACCAAGAGGGCCATTCCATTACACGTCCACCCATGTTTAATGGGACGGACTACACCTATTGGAAGACCCGAATGAGAATCTTTCTTATTTCTATGGACATTGATCTTTGGAATCTTGTCGAGAATGGTTTTTCAAAGTGTTCTCTTCCAATGATCGATTGGAATGATTTGGAGAAGAAGGCTTTCGCTCTTAATGCAAAGGCTATGAATGCCTTATTTTGTGCACTTGATAAAAACGAGTTTAACCGTGTTTCAACTTGTGAAACTGTGTTTGATATTTGGCACACGCTCGAAGTGACCCATGAGGGCACAAGTAGAGTAAAAGAGTCAAAAATCAATTTGCTGTTACATTCTTTCGAACTTTTTCGGATGAAACCGAGTGAAACCATTGGCGACATGTTTACCCGTTTCACGGATGTCGTCAACGGTCTAAAAGGACTCGGAAAGAGCTTTTCGGATTTTGAGCTTGTTAATAAGATACTAAGATCCCTTCCTAAGAGTTGGGATCCTAAAGTCACCGCTATTCAAGAGGCAAAAGATCTACGAAATTTCCCTCTTGAAGAACTAATCGGGTCATTAATGACCTACGAAATGACTTGTAAAGCTCATGAAGAGCAAGAAGACATCCTTCCAAAGAACAGGAAGGATATGGCACTCAAAACTTCAGAATGCCACTTGAGAGAAAACTCAAGTGATGAGGACTGTGATGATGACTTGGCACTTCTAACAAGAAAGTTTAAAAAGTTCTTTAAAAGAAACAAGTTTAAGAATGATGAAAAAAATAAACTTGAACCCAAAAAGGACCAAGTAATCTGCTATGAATGCAAAAAGCCGGGACACTACAAGAGTGATTGTCCCCAAGTCAAGAAAAGAACAACAAAGAAGAAGGCGCTCCAAGCAACATGGGATGATTCGAGCGCATCTGAGGAAGAGGAGTCCAACACCGAGCAAGTTGCTCATTACGCCTTAATGGCCATCGAAGATGAGGTAACAAATTCAATAGATGCTGATTTATCTTTCGATGAATTATTAAATGCTTTCAATGACTTATTTGACGAATGCAAGAGTATAAGTAGAAAATATAAATTGCTGAAAAAGATGCATGATAGTCTTACTTGTGAGTTTGATAAGTTAAAAGTCGAACATCATGATAGTTTAAATTCATGTAACAAATGTCATGATTTAGAAACTTTGCAAAAAGAAAACCTGCTACTCAAGGACACCTTGAAGAAATTCGAGGTTGGTAGCAAGTCATTAAACATGATCCTTGCAAACAAGGGTCACATTCCAAAAAGGAGCGGAATTGGATTTGTGAGAAGTCCTCAACAAAATCCAACCACCTTCATAAAAGGCTCCATCTTACATGTTCAACACCAAACCAAGTGCAACTTTTGTTGCAAATCTGGACACAAGACACATTGTTGTCCATTCAAGAAAATAAGTCCAAACAAACTAATCTGGGTTCCTAAAGGAACCATGACAAATTCTATGCAACATGATAAGAAATGTAGATCTATTTATGAGGCACCCAAAAGCAAATGGGTACCTAAACATCATCCTTTCTTGTAGAAAACTAAACCATCGCAAGCTAGGAGCAAGAGATGGTACCTTGATAGTGGATGCTCAAGGCATATGACCGGAGATCCATCTCAATTCTCTAAGCTCACTAGCATAGACGAAGGATATGTCACCTTCGGAGACAACAACAAGGGTAAAATCATTGGCAAAGGAACCATAAGTAACAAATCCAACTTCTCTATTGAAGATGTTTTACTAGTTGATGGTTTAAAACATAACCTCTTGAGCATTAGTCAATTATGTGATAAAGGATATACTATAAGATTTGAATCTAATTCTTACATCATTGAAAAACCACACAAAAATATATCTATGATTGCATTAAAACAAAATAACGTATACACTATTGACATCAATGACTTATGTGATGAAATGTGTTTTGCCGTTATGAATGAGGATGCTTGGCTATGGCATAGAAGATTAGGTCATGCTAGCATGAAACTAATCACTCAAGTATCATCTAGAGAACTTGTAAGAGGAATTCCTCATATCAAGTTCATCAAAGATAATGTATGTGATGCTTGCCAATTAGGTAAGCAAATTAAGGGTAGCTTCAAAGCTAAGAATCAAATAAGCACCTCTAGGCTCTTACAATTGATCCATATGGACTTGTTCGGACCAATCTCTACATCGAGTCTAGGAGGTAGCAAATACGCCTTTGTCATTGTTGATGACTATAGCAGATATACATGGACCTACTTCTTAAAACAGAAAAATGAATGCTTTAGATATTTTACCAAGTTTTGTAAACTTGTTCAAAATGAGAAGGGATCTATGATTTCGTCAATTAGAAGTGATCATGGTGGAGAATTTCAAAACCATGATTTCCAAGAATTCTGTGAACTCAACGGATACAACCATAATTTCTCTACTCCAAGAAATCCTCAACAAAATGGGGTAGTAGAAAGAAAAAATCGAAATTTACAAGAAATGGCAAGAACCATGTTGAATGAACATAGCCTACCCAAATATTTTTGGGCTGAAGCTGTAAACACTGCATGCTATATTTTAAATAGAGTCCTAGTAAGACCCTTACTCACCAAAACTCCTTATGAGTTATGGAATAACAAAAAACCCAATGTCTCATATTTTAAAGTCTTTGGGTGTAAGTGTTTTATCTTGAATGAAAAGGATAACTTAGGAAAATTCGATGCTAAATCTGATGAAGGAATCTTTCTTGGTTATTCTTCGGTTTCTAAAGCTTTTCGCATTTTCAATAAAAGAACCTTAATTATTGAAGAATCCATCCATGTTGTTTTCAATGAGATTTCAGAAATTAAGAAAAATGATCTTGATGATGATGTTAATTTTGATTCCTTGAATTTAAACGAAACCCCGTCTCCAACTAGCAACTTGGATGCATCCACTTCCGAAACATTCTTACCCAAGGATTGGAAGTATGTAGATGCTCATCCTAAGGAGCTAATCCTAGGAGACACATCAAAGGGGGTTCAAACACAATCTTCTTTTAAAAACTTTTGTGCCAACGCCGCCTTTCTCTCCCAAATTGAACCCAAATGTGTTGATGAAGCCATGAAAGATGATTCATGGATTATCGCAATGCAAGATGAATTAAATCAATTTGAGAGAAATGAGGTGTGGACGCTTGTTCCTAGGCCAAATGACCATTTAGTTATTGGTACTAAATGGGTCTTTAGAAACAAGCAAGATGAAAATGGTATCGTGGTTAGAAACAAGGCTAGATTAGTGGCCAAAGGTTTCAACCAAGAAGAAGGTATCGATTACGAAGAAACCTTCGCACCTGTGGCTCGATTGGAAGCCATAAGGATGCTCCTTGCCTATGCTAGTTGTAATAATTTTAAGTTATTTCAAATGGATGTTAAAAGCGCTTTTCTAAATGGTTTTATTTCCGAAGAAGTTTATGTTGAACAACCTCCTGGATTTGAAAATAATAGCCTCCCTAATCATGTGTTTAGATTAACTAAAGCTCTCTATGGTTTAAAACAAGCCCCAAGGGCTTGGTATGAGAGACTTAGTTCTTTTCTCATTGAAAATAATTTCATAAAAGGCAAGGTTGATACTACATTGTTTATCAAGAATTTTGAAAATAATTTTCTCATTGTTCAGATTTATGTTGATGATATCATCTTTGGCTCTACAAATGAATCTCTTTGTGAATCTTTTGCTAAAACTATGAGTCTTGAATTCGAAATGAGCTTAATGGGAGAATTAACATTCTTCTTAGGTTTACAAATCAAACAACTAAGCAATGGCATCTTTATTAGTCAAACTAAATATGCCATGAATTTATTAAAAAGGTTTAACATGAACAACTCAAAGGCTAGTAACACTCCTATGAGCACCTCCACTAAGTTAGAAATTGATGAAAGTGGAGAAAGCTTTGATCAAAAAACTTATAGGGGTATGATAGGAAGTTTACTTTACCTCACTGCA
Source organism: Musa acuminata AAA Group (assembly GCF_036884655.1). Taxonomy (NCBI): domain Eukaryota; kingdom Viridiplantae; phylum Streptophyta; class Magnoliopsida; order Zingiberales; family Musaceae; genus Musa; species Musa acuminata. Next base: position 8,040,421 of record NC_088328.1, on the reverse strand, counting down.
ACCAGACCAGACATCATGTTCAGTGTAGGACTTTGTGCTAGATTTCAATCAAACCCTAAGATATCTCATCTCAAAGCAGTTAAAAGAATATTTAGATATCTTAATGGTACCACAAATCTAGGATTATGGTACCCAAAATCAGAGAATTTTGAGTTAATTGCTTATGATGATGCTGACTTTGCTGGCTGTAGATTAGATAGAAAAAGCACATCAGGATCATGTCAATTTTTAGGACATGCCCTTGTTTCCAGGTCATCAAAGAAACAAAACTCGGTTGCACTATCAACAACCGAAGCTGAATATATTGCAGCAAGTGCATGCTGTGCACAAGTTGTATGGATGAAAAATACCTTAGAAGATTATAAAGTTCATCTCAAAAATATTCCAATTAAATGTGATAACACAAGTGCAATATGCTTAACCAAGAATCCTATACAACACTCAAGAACAAAACATATTGATATTAGACATCACTTTATACGAGATCATGTCACCAATCATGACGTAACCATAGAGTTCATTGATACTAAACATCAACTAGCTGACATTTTTACAAAACCTGTAAGTGAAGAACAATTTGATTTCATTAGAAGAGAATTAGGAATGTTGATGTGTCCGAACAGATAAATTTGTTAAAATTATTTTTTTTTCGGACTATATTGTATGATCAAATCACTTGATTTCCATGATTATATGTGAAAATCTGCAACAAAATCATGTCCGAATGCATCTTATTTATGAAACAGATTTTCTCGTACACCTTCATGAAAATTGAGTTTCTGAAATAGATTTGATGAAGTGATTCATGTGTATGTATTCCATCCTGCAAAATCTTTACAATGGATTATAACACAAAGGGGAAGAAGTATTTAAAGCAATCTATGTAAAATTCCTCTATAAACTTGCTATTATTTTCTGGTTACTATGCTTTTTGTTGATGACAAAGGGGGAGATATATATGAATTGATAAACACTGCCATGATTAGAAATACTATGAATGATGCTATAAACACTGCTATGATTATGCCATCCTTGCATCACCAAGAGATATATGAACATGTGCTAAAGTTTGCATTATGCCCTGAGTTGATATCTTATCATGTGAAGAAAATGCAAAACTTGCTAGAATATTTCAAATGTGTGCATCATGTAATAAGTTTCACAGCTTTATATGATAATGTTCAAACTACATGATGAATAGTTACAAACACAATCATACAAACTTATTGATGTATGTCAAACCCTGACATCATCCTTGAAGAGATACATCATGATGAGTATCATGATGGGAGTATTGATAAGTTTAACTGATCTAACTTATCAATACGTCACTTGAATTCTTAGGTCTTGAATTCAAGGTTAACTTATCTCAACTATGGCATATAGACAAGGGGAGTTAAGGATAACTCCATTATCAATTGATTGTCATCATCAAAAAGGGGGAGATTGTTGAATCTCGGATTTTGATGATGAAGTCAATTGTCATTTGTTGTCTAATCTATGTATTGAGATAAGTGTGCAGGATTAACTACGATGAAAGATAGACAAGCAGCAGGAGTTGCGCCGGAGTCAAGTTCATGATCACGTTGGGAGTTCGAGAGTTCGACGGAAGTTCGGACGGTCGTCGGAGGTTCTGCGAGAACAGATCCGAGAAGTCCAGAAGCTTGCCAAGCGAAGCTCGTCGGAACTTGCCAAGTCTAGGAGTTTGCCGGAAGTCCGCAGGAGCATCACCGAGGGTTCATCGGATGATCGACGGAAGTTCGCCGGAAACTCGCCGGAAGGAGCGATTGACGCACCGAAGCAAAGCTGCAGAAGTTGTCTTAGATTTAATCGTAGTTAGCACGTTGATTAAGTTAGAAAATGGGAGGTGATCCCATTGGCTTAATCTTGGGGCAATTGGGCCCCTGAAAGACTGAAATTGGGCCGAATGGAATGAACCATTCGGACCCTGATTGCACCAGGAGGTGCAACCGCCCAGGCCAGGAGGTGGCACCGCCTGGACTAGGCCTCCCAGCGAGACTGGGCGGTGCAACCTCCCCAGCAGAGAGGTGGCACCGCCTGAGCTCAGTCTTCGAGCTAGACTTGGCGGTGCAACCTCCCTGACAAAGAGGTGGCACCGCCTGAGCTCAGTCTTCGAGCAAGACTGGGCGGTGCAACCTCCCTGGCAGAGAGGTGGCACCGCCTGAGCTCGGTCTTCGAGCTCTGCCAGGCGGTGCAACCTCTCCAGTCAAGAGGTGCAACCGCCTGATCCCAGAATTCCGGGATTTGATTGTTTTGAGCTCCAAATTTGAATTGGGTTGGGGCCTATAAATTCCCCACCCATTCAGCACTGAAAAGATACAGACCTACACCGAAATCTTGATCTTTTCTGTGATTCTAAGAGCTCAAAAGTGTTGTAAAGCCTTTAAGTCTCCTCCTTCTGTTCTTCAAGTTTTCAGTTGTAAAGTGAGGAGAGAAAGGTCTGTAAAGGTTGTCTCCTGAGCCTGTCAAAAGGAGAGAAACTATAAAAGGGCAGTTTGGCCTTCGCCTATTGAAGGAAGGCCCCTAGTTGATGTCGGCGACCTCGTCGGTGGAGGAAGCCAAAAGTGGAGTAGGTCAAGGCTGACCGAACCACTCTAAATCTCTGGTTTGCGTTTATTTTTTAGCACTTTATCATTACTGCAAACCTCCTTCATTACTACTGCTCTCTGCGTTTTCACGAACAAGTTCTAAGTGCTGTTCATCCGAATATGCATTCAGACGTAAATTCGTATTTTCGTACATTATAGTTTCCGTTTACGTTTGATTCTGCAGAACTGTCTTCCGTGCTTTTACGAACGAGTTTCTTTGCAGTTTACACTTACATTTTGATCCTATTGATAACTGCAAACTGTCCTCTACAATTTTACGAACGAGTTTCAACATTTAGACGTAAAACTGCATTTAGACGTAAATCGGCTTTCCTCGCACAATCATTAGATCTCAGTTCACGTTTACGTCTTGATTTCAACTCATACTGCCTTCTGCGAGTATACAAACGAGTTTCAAAGTTCAGACGTAAATCTGCGTTTAAGACGTAAATCTGTGTTTAGACGTAAATCTGCGTCTAGACGTAAATCTGCGTTTAGACGTAAATCTGTTTTTTGCAGATTACTTTTTGAGTTGTACAACAGCAGCACATTGTCTTTATACTTCTGCTTAAACTGCTCCTAGACGCAAACTGTGTTTAGACGCAATCTGCGCTTAGACGCAATCTGCGTTTAGACGCAATCTGCGCTTAGACGCAATCTGCGCTAAGACGCAAACTACACTTATACGCAATCTGAGTTTAGACGCAATCTGCATTTAGACGCAAACTGCGTTTAGACGCTAACTATGTTTAAACGTAAACTGCACTTAATCATAAGTAATCTTAGAATCGGCTTTTGCATCAAAATAGTCTTAATCGAACGAACGCAGCTTTCGTTTTTTAATCGCTGAAAAATATCCGCTGCACTAATTCACCCCCCCCTCTTAGTGCTCTCGATCCTAACAAAATGCTGATTCGTAAATCACTTGATTAGGCGAGATGCAGCTTAAGTAAGGATACAAAGGTAGTTTGCAGTTAAGATAGAAATCAAAACGTAAACGCAAACTGAAATATGATGATCGTACGAAAAAACAGATTTACGTCTAAACGCTGATTCGGAAAGTGCAAAGCTTGAAACCCGATCGTATATGCGCAGAAAGCAGTAAGCTTTAGAGGAGGTTTGCAGTAAAGATAATATGCTTAAAGTAAATGCAAACCGAGATTTAGAGTGGTTCGGTCAATCTTGACCTACTCCACTTTTGGCTTCCTCCACCGACGAGGTCACCGACGTCAACTAGAGGCCTTCCTTCAATAGGCGAAGGCCAACCACCCTCTTATAGTTTCACTCCTTTTGACAGGCTTAGGAGACAACCCTTACAGAATTTTCTCTCCTCTCTTTACAGCTCAGAACTTGGAAGAAAAGAGGGAGAAGAACTTTTGGCCTTTACAACAATTTTGAGCTCTAAAAATCACAGAACAAGATCAAGAATTCGGTGTGTATTCTGTGCTTTTTCAATGCTGAATGGGTGAGGTATTTATAGGCCCCAACCCAGTTCAAATTTGGAGCTCAAAACTGTCAATTCCTGGAATTCCGGGATCAAGCGGTTGCACCTCCTAACTGGAGTGGTTGCACCGCTTGGTAGAGCTCGAAGACTGAGCCTCTGGGCGGTGCCACCTCCTATCAGGGGCAGTTGCACCTCCTGCTAGAGCTCGAAGACTGAGCTCAGGCAGTGCAACCTCTTAACTGAGGCGGTTGCACCGCTCAGCCAGTGCTCGGAGACCGAGCCCAGGCGGTGCCACCTCCTGTCATGGGAGGTTGCACCGCCCAGTCTCGCTCGGAGACTGAGCCCAGGCGGTGCCACCGCCTGGCTGGAGCGGTTGCACCTCCTAGTCTCGCTCGGAGATTGAGCCCAGGCAGTGCAACCTCCTGCCTTGGGCGGTTCAACCGCTTGGCAGAAATCAAGGTCCGAATGGGTTGATCCATTCGGCCCAATTTGTGTTTTTCAGGGGCCCAATTGCCCCAAGATTAAGTTAATGGGATCACCTCCCATTTCCAACTTAATCATTGTGCTAACTACGATATTCCCTAAGACATTTACTGCAACTTGCTCCGGTGCATCAATCGCTTCTTCCAGCGAGCTTCCGGCGAACTTCCGTCGATCATCCGATGAACCCTCGGTGATGCTCCTACGGACTTCCGGCAAACTCCTGGACTTGCGACAATCCACTTGGCGAGTTCCAACGAGCTTCTTTGGCAAGCTCATGGACTTCTCGGATTTGTTCCTGTAGAACCTCCGATGACTGTCCGAACTTCCGTCGAACTCTCGAATTCCCAACGTGATTATTGTCCTGACTCCGGCGTAACTCCTGCTGCATGTCTTACTTTTATCGTAGTTAATCCTGCACACTTATCTCAACATATGGATTAGATAACAAATGACAATTGACTTCATCATCAAAATCGGAGATTCAACAAGTTTGGTATGCAAATTCAGGAATCCATTTATGACCTTAAACAAGCTTCAAGATAATTATATATAAAGGTTCTTGATATCATTAATTTCAGATTTAAGATAAATACTATTAATAAGTATTTATATTAGTGGGAGCAAGTTTATTATATTGGTCTTATATATGGATAATAATTTGCCTTACCAATAGTGATCTTGATTTATTATACTAAATCAAGAATTTGTCACTAAGAGTTTTAAGATGGTTAATATGAATGAGACATATTATATTATTAACATTGATTAATTCAAGGATAGACCTCAATGATTTTGAAGATTGTCTTAGAAAGGATATATTAACCGAGTCTTGAAAATATTTTAATATATAGTTTTGTTAAGTCAATCATGAAAGTAAAGTTTTAATCAATAGTAAATGTTTAAAATGACTTGAAAAGAATCAGATAAATAAGATATTCTTTGTATATGCGCAGTTGGAAGTCTATGCTCAAGCCTGTGTTAGAAAAGATGTCAGTTTTTATAGTTAAAATATTGGGTATATATTGGAGTTACCCAAAAGTAAAAACACTAAAGGATTACAAAGAAAGTAATAAGATATCTGGAAGGGACAAAGGATTATATACTCACATGTATGAAATTATATCAGCTTGAAATAATGGTATTTTTCAGATGCTAATTATATAAATTGTCTCGATAATAGGAAGTCCACCTTACGGTTAATATCTATGTCAATTAGAGGGGTAATTTATTATTATTAATTATTGAAGTTGATTTTGTAGCATTTTTTGAGGCCACTAATCAAATTTTTTACTACAAAATTTTTATCTAAGGACTTGGTGTAGTCAGACTCAATTACCAAGTCGTTGAAGATATTTTATGACATTGGAGAAGTTTTCTTCTCTAAAAATGATAAGTACTATTGCATCTATATGCATTATGGTATAAAGTACTTGATAGTTAGGAGTCCAGAAACATCTAATGTCAATTAATTACTTGAGTTCTACTGTATTAATTATTGATTCATTCACTTAGGACTTACAGTCTAAAATATTTTGAAAGAACATGTTCTTATGATTGGGTTTGTGAGCAACCCATAAAGGATATGGTGATGCATTTTTGAGTGGATACTATAATTGACATTCTTACTTACGTACTTAAAGTTATTTGTTTCTGCTATCCTGTTCATAATTATGTATGTACATATTATGGTTGAATGTGATGATAGGATTGTCTTGACAAGATAAATTATAGGGGTCATTTTGGACTACATTAGGAAAGGCTAATAGTATTGTGGTATATAGAAGGAAATGTGACAATGATAGCATACAACTGCTATGACTCATATTGTTAGTTAGACTTAATGTATTATTATTATTATTATTGGACTTATTGGCTTATTTTCTAAAATTCACGCGCGTGTATATAGTTTTTCCAAAAATTTCAGAATCCAATCGAGTCAAATTGTTTTAAATAAATTTTGTTCATTTACTTTTGATTTTAAGTCTTTTTGTATCTTACCAATTATTGGGCTAAGTGGGAGAATGTTAGATTATGTGGCCCTATTTAATTAGCTAAGATATATTATATATATGATTGGATTATGATTATGGTTATTGGCCAATAGAAAAAAGTCCGTAGGATTCCTTAGGAGATAACATTGATGGGAGGAACTCTCCTAATAACTTATCCTAAACCCTCTGCTCTCGCCTATAAATAGACAGGACCTCTAGGGGCTAAGTGTGCATCTGTATAGCATCTCAGCAATTGAGAGATTAAGGTTTTTCTCTCAATCTCCCTCTCTCCTAATCCCCTAATCCATCAATCTAGGTGGTCCTGTGAAAAGATAGGAAGAGAGGGGAAGAATCTCTTTCTCCTTGCAGATCCTTGCAGATTGATATTTCAAATCAGAAGATTAAGCGCTTGTAGATCAGATAAGGTTTATTTTTCTGAACAACAAGAAAGGTACGCATCGTAATATTGTCAGATCTAATTTATTTGATTTCAATTTTGGCATAAAAGTTTTTTCGCATTACAGATAACATGATTACAGATTTTATGCTAACAGGCTTTGCTTGAACTTTATGACCCTCAAGTTTTTTTTATGAAACTAAGCTAATATAGTTTCCCTTGGGCTAATGTATTGGGAATGGTCCCTTTGCTAGAAAGAGTAAAGGGATTATATGGATCTTTGCTACAAATTGTAAAGGGATTATTGAGACCTTTGCTAGTAATGGTAAAGGGTATATGCTTAAAGCCCGCATGTCACGCCCCTCAAAATAACGACAATATTTAAAATTTTCATCACAACTAATCCAGGATCGAAACACACATTTGAGGTCACTAAGAAAACATTCAGATCAAAAATTTCACCTCTATAGTCTACAAATTCATAACCCTGTGCAGTTCATAAACATCCCACACATCACTCGATAATTCAAACAAACTGAACTCAACTCATCAAAATAATAACCACAACATAATTTCACAAGTGGGGAAGTCTATACAGTCACCAAACCAACGATTACCATAAGTTCATTGTTGAATCTCAGATTTTGATGATAAAATCAATTGATGGGTTATTTCATCTAATCCATATTATTGAGTTAAGTGTGCAGGATTAACTACGATAACCAAAACACACAAAGCGAGAATACCAGAGTCAAGTTCGATGGACGTTTAAGAGTCCGAAGAATCGTCGGAGATGCTGCTAGAACCAACCGAGAAGAAATCGGGAACCTGTCGAAATTTTCGGAAGTTCGCCGAAGAGATCGTCGGAGGTTCACGGAGATCACTGAGAAGGCTCGGCTACTCATTAAAGTCATCACAAGTTCGGGAGCTTGCTAGAAGCACGTCGGCAGAAAGTTCGTCGGAAAGCTCGCCAGAACAAGACTCGAGGTTCGCGGTTGAAAATTTGCTTAGGATGTGTTTTGGTTATGTAGTCCACTTGTAATTAGGATTAGGATTAAGAGATAATCCTATATCCTGGTTAGGGGCCAATTGGGCCCAAAGTCAGAGTTGGTTTAGGCTAAAAATTAAGCTAAACCAGCGAACTAGAGAGCCAAGATTGAAGCCCAACTAGTGGCTGAAAACACTGTAGTCGGGCTGAAAACACTGTAGGCGGTGGCACCACCTAGCTGGGCGGTGGCACCGCCCAGCTACCCGAGAGCTGGGCGGTGACACCTCCTTAGCTGGGCGGTTGCACCGTCCAGCACCCGAGCGTTGGGCGGTGGCACCTCCAGCACCGGGAACCCTAAGAAAATTCAAATTTTGGAGCCCAAAATTTGAATCCTCTTGAGGCCTATAAATACCCCTCAAATCTTAGCTGAGGTTACAACTTTTGAGAAGCATTTTTGATTGAGAGAAAAGTCTTAGAAAGTCTTAGCAAGTCTTGTTTTCAATTTGCTAGAGAGTTCTCCTCCTCCTTTCTTATTGAAAATTTGTAAGAGGTTGAGCTGCTTGTAAAAGGTTGTAAGAGGGGTGTTTACCCTTCCATTTCAAGAGACTTGCTAGTGGAAGGTGGGAGCCTCATCGAAGAGGGGCCTCGCAAGTGGAGTAGGTCATTTGACCGAACCACTCTAAAAATCGGCGTAATCTCTGGTTTGCTTTTTATTATTGTCATTTACATTACTGCAAATCTTCTTACTGCTTTAGTTCCTCATTACTCTTGCTGCGCAACTTCAAGAATACGCCTTCAAGTTAAATTTCTCAAGTTTCGTTCTTAACGTACGAAAGATTTTGATTAAAATCGAAGTTTTAATCCGCTGCACTAATTCACCCCCCCCCCCCTCTTAGTGCCGCTCCGATCCTAACAAGTGGTATCAGAGCAAGGTTATCTCTCATATTTGGTTTAATACCCAAGAGAGATGGCTTACTCCGGCATGCAAGAGGGCCATTCTATTGCACGACCACCTTTGTTTAATGGGTCGGATTACACATATTGGAAGACTCGCATGAGAATCTTCCTCATTTCTATGGACTTTGAGCTTTGGTCTATTGTCGAGAATGGATTTCAAAAATCTTCTCTTCCGATGAGCGAATGGGATGAATCGGAGAACAAGGTTTTTGCTTTAAATGCAAAGGCTATGAATGCCTTGTTTTGTGCACTAGACAAAAACGAATTTAATCGTGTTTCAATGTGTGATTCGGCTTTTGATATTTGGAGAACTCTTGAGGTCACTTATGAAGGCACTAGCCGAGTGAAAGAGTCCAAAATCAACATCCTTGTGCACTCTTACGAACTTTTCCGAATGAAACCAAGTGAGTCCATCGGAGACATGTACACCCAGTTTACGGATGTCATCAATGGACTCAAAGCTCTTGGTAAAGATTTTACTAACTTTGAACTAGTAACTAAAATATTAAGATCCCTCCCTAAAAGTTGGGATCCAAAAGTTACGGCCATTCAAGAGGCCAAAGACCTTAAAGCATTCCCTCTTGAAGAACTCATTGGGTCTCTAATGACCTACGAAATGACATGTCAAGCTCATGACGAGCTCGAGAACCCCCTTCCAAAGAACAGGAAGGATATGGCACTCAAATCACAAGAAGACCACTTGAAAGGAACATCAAGTGATGAGGACAATGACAATGATATTGCACTTTTGACTCAAAAGTTCAAAAAATATTTAAGAAAGAACAGATTTAAAAATAATACAAAAAATAAATTTGAACAAAAGAAGGACCAAGTGATTTGCTATGAATGCAAAAAACGGGACACTATAAGAACGATTGTCCTCAAGCCAAAAAGAGAACACGAAGAAGAAGGCATTCAATTCAAATTCCTACTCTATTTTCTGTTGAATCTGACCCTATGAATTCTGCAAAACAGTGATTGTGTTTTTTACCTTGTGTTACCAAATCAAAGGTAACTCCTTGTTGGAAACCATGATTCGTACGAAACTTGTTTCAATAGAAAATAGATTGATATATCTTTCGACAATAGCCTTCTTGAGGGTATTGGAGCATAATTGATAATCTGAAGTATTTGTTCAATGTGCCTCTTGAATTCTGTCAGAAATTGAGCTTTGGTCGATTTCGTGTATTCTGTTTCATTCGTTTGGAAATAGATTCCATTCAGTCCCTTTCGCTCAATTGAGGCTTATGTTTGTGCTTAAATTCTAGTTTGATCTTGTCTGTAAATTATTTACATTCTTGAATCCTTTTGTGTAATGTTTATGCTATATCACATTGATACATATAGGCACATATATATCCCATTGTTCCGCATTTGCTTTCGATATGTGCCTATTTTAGTTTCATTCCTTTGGATATTGAATTCATCTAACCTTCTTATTTGAATTGAGCTATATATGATTGCTTGGAATCCGTATATACTCTTGCTCTCATTTCATTCCAAATCTGAACACATTTGTGAGAGATTGTTGCTTGCATCGTACTGATTCGAAAAGGCACATGTACGTTTGTTGTTCCGCGTGTGCTTCCGATATATGCTATTTATTGTTCATACTGCCCTTTTGTACTCTGGTGTTTGTGGGATTATCTGGACCTTTGCTAGAAATGGTAAAGGGTATGTGCATAGAGCCTGAGATGCTCTGCCGGCCCCCCTCTGACTTCACCTAGACGTGGGTGGATGGAGCTCCCAGATGTGGGAGACTTCTGTCTGGTGGTCATTCAGAAATGGATGATTCACATTCTGTTTGCGGTCCCACTACACCTTCTGTATGTTTGATATGATATCTAGAGCTTTGGTTATGTGTTTCTGTACATGCTTTGGATAAGAATGATATGAATGCAACGTCAAAGCCGACGTTTGAGCTTCTGTTTGGTATTTGATATTGATATGCTTCGAAATGTTCCATATGTCGTCGATATGCTCCGGAACATTTCATACGTCACTGATAAGCTCCGAAAAATTTCATTTGTTATTGATATGCTTCGAAATGTTCCATACGCCATTGATATGCTCCGGAACATTTCATATGGCATTGATAAGCTCCGATATGTTTCATTTGTTATTGATATGCTTCGAAATGTTCCATACGCCATTGATATGCTCCAGAACATTTCATGTGCCATTGATAAGCTCCGATATGTTTCATTTGTTATTTATATGCTTCGAAATGTTCCATACGCCATTGATATGCTCCGGAACATTTCATATGCCATTGATAAGCTCCGATATGTTTCATTTGTTATTGATATGCTCCAAAACGTTTCATTCGTTGCTGATATGCTCCAATTACTCTATGCCCCATCTGTTATGAACCAATAATGTATGATTGAAATGACAATTGTGATTCTGCACCTAATGATATTACGTCTATGAATTCATATATTCTTCCTTGCATTTTGAAACTTTCTCTTTGGAAGTTGTCCTCTTTTGACATGGATATGTTAGTCACTTGCTAAGCTCTTTATGCTCACCCCGTTGTTGTATAAATTTTTCAGAATAGCGTATCGCTTGCTTAAATGTTAAGATTGGGCTGAGGTAGTGGAAAGTTAGAAGATTTTGGGCAGATTTTTATTAGCATATATGTATTTGTTGTATAAGCCACTCTGTATCTAATGAAATGTTGACGATGAATCTAAACTTGTGAATTTATGTTGTGGTTATTAATTTGATGAGTTGGGTTCAGATTTTATGAATCATTGAGCAATGTGTTGTATGTTTATAAACTGCGCAGGTTTTATATATATGAATTTGATAGAATGTTTTCAGTGTCCTCAAATGTTCGTTTGGATCCTGGATTGGTCTATGTTGAAAATTTTAATATCATGGATATTTTTGAGGGGCGTGACACTTTTTGACAATGACAAAAGGGGAGATAGCTAGCTTGCACAATTCAAGAAGAAAGCAAAAATTGCACTTCTCAAAAGAGAAGAAATTGCTATCTTGAACATCACCAAGAAGTGCTATCTTGCAAATCTCAAGACACACAAATGCAATCATGCAAAATTTGTAATTTTGCACATTATTAAAATTTATGATGCTTTGGTGATTATGCATGTTCTAAAATGTTATAAGATTCACTAGCTTGCATGATGTAGAACTTAGCTATATTGAACATCACCAAGGAATGCTATCTTGTCTATCTCAAGAAGCAAAAAGTCAACTTGCACATCTAGCAAAACTTATATTTCAAGAAGCAAGAGTTGCTTTCTTGAACATCTCAAAATTGTTAGCTTGCGGGCCTTAAAATGTTGAAAATTTTTGCTAGCTTGTATATGGTAAACTTGCTATCATACTACCATGATGATGAGCATGCCTTATCTTCATGATTATATTTGAAAAACTATGGCAAAAATATGTCCGAATGATTAAACGTGTTAAAATTATTTTTCGGACTTTTTTGATTGAATGATCAAATCACTTGATTGCCATAATGATTTTACACAATTACTTGCCATGATTACATGTTGGAAATTATGTGCTTGAATACAAAAAATTTCATGATAATAAGCATGTTTTACCTTCATGATTGTAATTGAATATCTCTAGTAAAACCCTGTCCGAATGTATGAAAGTGTCAAATTTCATTTTCGGATTTTCTTGATCCTAACAATTGGATTTTCTTGATACATTATTCTCTTCCGAACTTAACAAGCATATATCATATCAAGTTTAATTCACATCATTGATTTTTGACATATGGAATCATCTAGCAAATGCACTTATCATGTGAAAAATATTTTTCGAGAAACATATTTGATGATTCCCTCTTATAAAAGGAAGATATTTTTACATATAAGGATTTGACTCACATACATATCTTAATCCTTGCAAAAATGAAGCGTGCTTTAATATCTTATCGATTTTAACTTCATTCGAGTAAGCTCAGAAATAGCTTTCCTTCGTCATGCAAAAAGAAAATAACAAATAAAATGGAAGAAGTTTTCAAAGCTATCTCCATGTCATGTTTTCCTTGAAATGTTGGAATATTTGGTATCTTATCACTTTTTGTTGAAAAATGACATGAACCTGCTTATGGCATCGCACTTATATTTAAAATTTGCTTATATCGTTCTCCTTTTTGTTGACGACAAAGGGGGAGAAATATATGAATTGATGCTATGAACACTGATGTTATGATTGCCAAATTTGCATTATGCCATGTCTGCATTATGTGTTAAGATGTCAAGAACTTGTATCGTAATTTTACGCGTTGATATCTTACCATGTGATGAAATGCTACAATTGATAAACACTTGAAATGTTTGCGTTATGATATCAAAAGCTTACATCACAATTTTACATGTTGATATTTGATAATAGCAAACTTGCATGATGATAAAACTTGATATTATGTTTTTAATGCAATGAGTTGAACCAATATCACAAACGCTTCATTGTGGTACTTCTCCTTTTTGTTGATGACAAAGGGGGAGAAGTATGTTGATGACTGTTAGGACTCTAGCTTGGAGAGTCCTAATTGAGAGGGACATTAATGTAAAACTGTTAGGACTCTAGCTAGGAGAGTCCTAATTGAGAGGGACATTCTGTTAGGACTCTAGCTAGGAGAGTCCTAATTGAGAGGGGCATTCATGTAGGAGGTTTTTTCTTATAGAAGAATTAGGAGTTGTAAGGGAATAGGAGTCTTGAGTAGGAGTCCTATTAGGAGTTGGTTAGAAGTAAGAGTCTTAAGTAGGAGTCCTATTAGGAGTTAGGGTTTAGAAGCCCTATAAATAGTCATGTATTCCTTCTCTTTTCTTAAGTAATAAATGAATCTTTTATGCAGCCTTTGAGCAGCAACTTGGAGGGAGGAACCCCTATAGAGTTCCAAGGAGGCCGATCCCCTAAAGAGATCAACCCCAAGTTTAGAATCTGAAAGGGTTCTACCACCTGGTATCAGAGTAGCGTTCTTGGCATCTCGTTGCCCTTCCACTGCCATCCATCAGCCCTCCACAACCGCCCAAAGCAATTCCCACAATTGCTTAAAAGATCGTCGCCGAATTCCGCCATCATCTCCACCACCGCGGATCATCCTTTGATCTCCCCGTGAATTGCAACAGGTTCTGGTTTCCTACCTTACTGCTGCTGCAATTTAGTTATCCTTATTCGAAAATCCAAAAAAAAAAAAAAACTGTTCCTATATTGCTGCATAAACATTTTGTCACAAAGTTTTCATCTCTACGACGAAAGATACATTGCAGAATTCCAGCCGCATAGTACCATCTGTTTGATCTTGCTACTATGCTTTTTCTATCCAAATTTCTATGAAATTTTTATGACATCTTTGACACTTCCTAACAGCATATTTTCCTTTGGTTTTTTCAAAAAATTCTCAATATAAACCATTGATCTTTTACGTCAAATCTGCTATACTTGAAAATATACACTGTAAAATTTCAGCCGCATAGTACTGTTTGTTTGATCTTGATAATACATTGTTTCTATCAAAATCTCTACGAAATTTTTATGATAGCTTTGACACTTCCTAACAGTAGATTTCCCTTTGGTTTCATCAAAAAATTCTCAATATAAACCACTGATCTTTTACATCCAATCTGCTATACCTAAAAATCTGTGCTGCAGAAAATTTCAGCCGCATATTGTTGCCTTAACCCATCTATTTACAATCTTTTTTGAATCAAATTTCTTATACACTTCATAGATCATCTTGGCTTCCATCTAAGATTGATCTATTAAGAAATTCATCTCTAAAAACAATTTTATGTTGCTGTAAATTTTCGTCGTAGCCCGCTGAAATTTTTCGACGAGAATTCTGCAATCTCAACTTGCACCAATTTCCTTGCTGTTATACTATCAAATTTTCTTGATTAAATTAGATATCCTTGCTGTCATATAAACTGTGATTTCACTATCAATTCCCTCCTCAATAATCTTAAGTTTTTGGTGGAAATTACGTCGAGAAACCGTTGTTTCTTCGACGATAATTCTACTCTTACAAGACAGCACATACTTGCTGCAACTTCCACTAATTTCTATCAAACCTTGGCTACCATCTACCACAGATACAAAACATTCATCCATAGCCCTAAAACTCCACTAAACCACACCCTCAAACTACACCCAAAACAGCCACAAAACAAGCCTAAATCATAGCCTACATCCATCGATCCACCAATCCTTTCGACCATAACTTATCTCATCTATACATGCCTTTAACCTGACAACAAAAGAGAGATCTTAATATCATAGATTTGGAGGCATATACTATGGCATCTAAGGAGGCAATCAATGCTAAATTCGAAGCCTTGGAGGCACGAATGGAGGATAAGATTCGGACGCTCTTTACCGAACTCAGATTGGGCCGACCACTAAGCCCGAAAAAATCATATCACGGAGAGAGCTTTGCCCAATCGCACCAGGCTCGAAGAGATGAGTTCCAAGGGAGGGGAGGCTCTATGACTGAACCCAACTATCCATGCATGAGAGTGGACTTCCCAAGATGGGAAGAAGGAGACCCGATTGGTTGGATCTCGCGCGCGGAGCGATATTTTCAGTACCACAAAACCGCGGATGCATCTATGGTGAAAATTACAGCTATACATCTTGAAGGGGATGCTATACAGTGGTTTGACTGGTTTGAACATACTTATGGAGTTCTTTCATGGCGACAATTCAAAGAAGGACTACTAATCCGCTTCAGACCAACCGATTACGAGAATATTGACGGATAACTAGCAAAGATCCGACAAACCTCCACCATTCAGGAGTACCAAACTAGGTTTGAAAGGTTATCTAATCAAACTCGTGATTGGTCTCAAAAACAGCTATTGAGGACCTTCATTGACGGCTTGAAGCCGGTGATCCGAGGAGAAGTTAAAGCGCGACAACCGTATACACTGATGGCAGCCATCTCTTTCGCACGATATCAAGAGGAGCAATTGAACCATGAAGCTCGGAGGACTAGGGTCGCTCCTCAACCAGTAATATTGAAGCCCTCTGCCCCCCCTACTATCGACCAAGTCCCTACACCAAAGAGGTTAACAAGAGAAGAGCTTCGGGAGCGATATGCGAAGGGGTTATGTTGGCATTGTGACGAGTCGTGGAGCCGTGAGCATCGCTGTAGTAAAGGGAGACTTCTTATGATTGAACCAATAGAAGAAGAGGTCATTGAACATCCAGAAGAGAGCCTTGAACATGAAGAAGAAGATGCAGAAGAAGAGCCACAACCGACTGAAGTTATGGTACATGCACTAGCCGGCTACTCAAACCCGCAAACGATGAAAGTTGGAGGCCTTCTCAAACAACAACCGATCACTGTTCTCATCGACACGGGCAGTTCTAATTACTTTATAAATAGTAAGGTTACTATCTAGATGGCCTTACCTATTGAGAATTGCAGCAGGTTTGACGTTAAGGTCGTCGACGGACGGATTTTGAATTGTGATCGTATGCGCCCGCAGGAGAAACTATTGCTGCAGGACCAAGAGATAATTGCAGATTTCTTCCATCTCCCTCTTGATGATCATGCGGCCATGCTCATAATTAAATGGTTGACGACATTAGGTAATATTTCTTGGAATTTTATGCAACTAATTATGAAATTTTATAGTAAGGAGAAACATGTGATACTGAACGGGAAACGTGAGGGCGACATAACGACGATTTGCACACAACAAATGAAGAAGGTTTTGCATAAAGCATGCAGCGGCCTTTTGGTACAACTTGATGCTTGGCCATATCAGTATCTACATCTCCAGAAGGATAAATAGAAAGGATTGTAAAAGAGATGCTCGAAACAGGAGTTATTCGGCCAAGTTGCAACCTCTACTCTTCACCGGTGCTACTTGTACGCAAGAAGGACGGAACATGGCGAATATGCATTGATTATCGAGCTCTCAATGGAATAACCATCAAGAACAAATACCTTATTCCAAGAGCAGATGAATTGCCAGATGAAAGGGAGCACAAATCTTCGTAAAGCTGGACCTTCGATGTCACGCCCCTCAAAATATTATCCATGATATTAAAACAATTTTCATCACAGACCAATCCATCCAGGATCCAAACTAACGTTTGAGGACACTGAAAAACATTCAATCAAATTCACATCCATAAAACCTGTGCATTTTAAAATCATATATCACATCACTCGATAATTCACATTTATGGCAACCCAAGCCAACTTGACAAACATGAACAACATTTATAAATCCACAAGCTAAATAAATTATATAATCAGAACTCCAACTATTCACCACAAGTTCATATCGTCATAAATTAGACTTAACATTCCGAAATTCCAAATAAGAGAGATCTTCTAACACTTTTACACAGTATATCCATTTCGATTCATCGACAACATTTCATTACATACAAAACATACTTATACAACAATATCATAATAACCACCCAAACTTGCCCATAATTCTGAATAGCTATCCACTGCCTCAGCCCAAATCAACATCTCGAAGAGTGACAAGCTAACCTGAAAGATTTATATAACAACGGAGTGAGCCAAAAACGGCTCAGCAAGTGACAAAGCATATTCAGAACAAAAGGAACGGTTTCAAACGAGTAAGGTATCATAATGCAAGGTAGAATACAAGAATTCTCAAGGATACCATCTCAATAGATACCAAATCATACGTATCATGTCATTCAAAACATATTTGATCCATAACGAATGGAGCATAGAGTAATTGGAACATATCAATGGCAGATAGGACATTTCAGAACATATCAGTTCATAGCAAATGGAGCACAGAGTAATTGGAGCATATCAGTAACAAAGAAAACATATCGGAGCTTATCAATGGCAGATAGGACATTTCAGAACATATCAGTTCATAGCAAATGGAGCACAGAGTAATTGGAGCATATCAATGGCAGATGAAATGTTCCGGAGCATATCAACGACATATGGAACATTTCGAAGCATATTATCAGTGAATGAAGCATTTCAGAGCATAACAAAAACAAATATCGTACAGAAGCTCAAACGTCGTCTTTGACGTTGCAAACATATCAATCTTATCCAAAGCATGTATAGAAACACATAACCAAAGCTCTGGATATCATATCAAACATACAGAAGGTGTAGTGGGATCTCAGTCAGAATGTGATTCATCCATTTCTGAATGACCACCTGACAAAAGTCTCCCACGTCTGGGAGCTCTATCCACCCACGTCTAGGTGAAGTCAAAGGGGGCCGGCAGAGCATCGCAGGCTCTAAGAAATATCCCACAAAGCGGGACCCCACAAAGCGGGCAAATAAGCGCATACCAGAATATCCCACAAAGCGGGACCCCACAAAGCGGGCAAATCAGCGCATACCATTTACCATTTCTGGCAAAGGTCCAAACAATCCCACACACCAGAGTACAAAAGGGCAGTTTCAACAATAAGTAGCATATATCGGAAGCACACGCGGAACAACGAAACGTACATGTGCCTTTACGAGTCAATCCGAAGTAAGCAATAATCTTTCACAAGTATATTCAGATTTGAAAGGAATTGAAAGCAAGGGCACATATGGAGGAATCCAAGCAATCACATATAACTCAATTCAATAAGAAGATTTGATGAATTCAATGTCCAAAGGAATGAAACTGGAATAGGCACATATCGAAAGCAAATGCGGAACAATAGGATATACATGTGCCTATATGAGTCAATACGATATAGCATAAACGTTACACAATAGTTTTCAAGAATGCAAATAATTTTAAGGACAAGAGCATACAAGAATTCAAAGCAGTAATATAAAGCTCAATTGAATGAGAAAGCTAAAGGATATCAATTTCCACAGGAATGAAACCAGAATATGAGAAATCGACCAAAGCTCGATTTCTGGCAGAATACAGAAGGCACATTGAACAAATGATTCAAACTATCAATCATGCTCCAATTTACTCAGAAATAATCATTGGATAATACTTTCAGATAAGACAGGCTTCATATGAATTGAACTGTCCAACAGAGAGAGTTACAAATAATTTGGTAAGCAAGTGTCGTAGAACAAAATCTCTGTTGGCAGAATTCATAATGTCAGATTCAACAGATAACTGGGCAGGTGTTTGGATTCCAAATCTTTCAATCCATATATCAAAGAAAGGTCTACAAGTTTAGTTTCCAATGAAATCACTTTTGAACAAATCAGAGTTTCCAACAAAGACTTATAGGCAGCTCGGTATCAAAAGGTCAGAATCTCAGAAGTTGCACAGATTCGAATCGTTACGTCTAAACAGGAGATATATCAAATGCAAGGCTAGAACAATTCAAAGTTCCTCATATTCAAAGCAAATGTGGAGATAAAATTGGCAGTGAGGAAAGATCAGGATACTTGCAATAAGACATATCAGAGCAATTATAGGAGAAACAATCAGGGAACTTGCAATAAGATATATCAGAGCAATTATAGGATAAACGAACAGGGAACTTGCAATAGAGAGGATCGAAACAAGCGGGAAACTTGCCTTTCAAAGATTTCGATCCGAAGATCCAAAGAAGGTGCCAGCCCAAATCCTTCTACTTTTCCTCCGTGTCCTCTCTCTGTTTCATTTTGTGCTCCCGTTTTCTTCCTTTCTTCGCAACTACACCACGTGTCGAACATCGAGGCACAGTCACCTGCTCTCTCTTACTCTCATTCCTTCTTTTTCTTTCCCAAACGCAGCTGCCACAGCCGCCGCCGCTGCCGCTGCCACAATCGCGTCCGCAGACATAACTTCCTTCCTCCCTTCTCTCGCAGACATAACTGCTGCATACGCAGTCGCTGCCGCTGCGGCCGCAATCCCGTCCGCAGCCCCTTTTTCCCCCTTTCCTTTCTTTTCTTTCCCAGCTGCAACTGCCGCAGTCGCAGTCGCAACCATGGCCGCAGCCACCACAACCGCAGCCTCTTCTTTCTCCCCTGCTCTATTTCCTCTCCTTCTCTTCCAGCTGCAGCTGCCACTGCCACAGCTGCCTCTCCTTCTCCTCTTCCTCTCTTCTTCCCTTTTCCTTTCTCTTCTTCTTCCTTTCCTTCTCTTCTTTCCCAGCTGCACTACTGCAGTCGCAGCCTCAGCCACGGCCACAGCCTTTTCTTCCTCCCCTGCTCATCTTCCTGTCCTTCTTCTCTTCCAACTGCAGCTGCCATCGCAGCAGCCGCAGCCCCTTCTCTTCTTCCTCCCCTTCCCTTCTTCCTTCCTCTTCCTCTTTTCCTGCCACAGCTGCAGCTGCCACAGCCGCAGCCGCAGCTACTTCTTTCCCTTCTCCTCTTCCTTCTCCTTCCTTTCTTCTTCTTCTCTTCTTCTCCTTCCTCCCCTTCTTCTCCCCGACGAACAGCACCTCCTTTCCTCTGTTTCCTCCTGCAGGAAACAGAGGTGCCGCCTCTTCACCCGCTTCTTCTTCTCTTCTTCATCACCTTCTCTTCCAGCTGCTGCTGCCACCGGCGCAGCCGCAGCTCCTCCTTTCCCTTCTCTTCTTCTTCTCCTCTTCTTCTTCCCTCCTCCTCCCCGGCGTCACACACAACCTCTCCTCTGTTTCCTCTGCAGGAAACAGAGGTATCACAACCTCTTCTCCTGCTTCCTCTTCTTCTTCTCCTCCTCTTCGAACGCCCCACACCTCTCCTCTGTTTCCACCTGCAGGAGACAGAGGTGTTGCAGCCCTAGCTGCTGCCACCTCTCGCTCCTCTCCCTCGTCCCTCTCTTTTCCCTCTTCTTCTCCTTCTCTTCTTCTCCTCTTCCCTTTTCCTCCCCAACGCCACACACCTCCTCGCTGCAGCCTTGCCGCAGCTATCCTCCTCTCCTCTTCTTCTTCTTCTTCTTCTTCTTCTTCTTCTTCTTCTTCTTCTTCTTCTTCTTCCCTTCTCCTCCCCAACGCCCCACACATCCTCTCCTCTGTTTCCACCTGCGGGAAACAGAGGTGCAGCAGCCCTAGCTGCTGCTGCTGCCTCTCCCTCTCCTCTCCATCTTCCCTCTCTTCTTCTTCTTCTTCTTTTCTTCTCTTCTCCCTCTTCCTCCTCTCTTCTTTTCCCTCTTCTTCTTCTTTCTTCTCTCCTTACGCCCCACCGCTCCTCTCTGTTTCTCGAAGAAACAGAGAGTGCGTGGGAGGCGGTGGGATAAAACCGAAATTTTCGGTTTTCTTTATTTTCTTTTCATTTTGCAACTTAGCAATTCAGTCCTTGAAATTTTCATATTTACATATAGGTCCCCCGATTTATAAATAAATCTTTATTAATAATTTTCAAAAGTGAGGGATATTACACTCTCCCCCCCTTAAAAGAAAATTTAGTCCTCTAAATTAATCATAGCTCAATCGATGAAAAGATTAGGAGTATGATTTCTTTATTTCCTCCTCCTGCTCTCAAATAATTTCACCAATACAATACAATTGCATAATTATCCACGAGTGACCGAAATATTCTCCTCCTTGATCCTCAATAGACGGTAACCCGACCTTCAATCAATTTCTAAAAGTACTTGCGCACCCTACAGTTAATCAAGCAAGTCGTTACTCCAGAAAATACTCATTTTTGATGGTCACCTAATTCAACTGTCTATAATCATTACAAAGCCTCAATGTTCCATACATCTTTTTAACTAACACCGGAGCACCCCATGATGAAATATTAAGCCAAATAAAATCCTCATTTAATAATCCTTGTAGTTGCTTTTCCAATTCCACTTACTCAAATGATATCTTTCTGTAGAGAGGCTTAGATATTGGGATTGTCCCAAGGACCAAATCAAAAGCAAGATCACATTTGTAGGTAATCCAAACAAGTCATCCTGGAATACATTAGGAAAGGAGATAAATAATGTCCAATACTCTCAAAATAAAAGATCGGCTGATCAAATATGCAAAAAGTGATCATTTGTTATATACCAATCCATACTGGTATGATAGGAAGATAGCCAATCCATACCAAGTATAATATCAAAACTCCAAATCTCTAGGAGAACTAAATCAGCAAAAGTTCAAGTTCTCCAATAAAAATCAGACAAGAGGACCAGATTCAAGTTCGTCATCAAAGAATCTCCAATGATCATACTTACATATATCACATAATACAGTGGTCTAGGTTGAATACCCAAGTGATAAGCAAAATATTACGAATCAAATCGTAGATTGGACCCATGGTCGAACAAATATGTGCATTCTTTCATAAACATGCATAATACCTTTGACCACTAATTCAGAAGTTTCAGAATCATATTCAGTGATAACATACACTCTGACATGGGCTGATGATTTATGAGGCAGTGACTCTTTCTTCTTGTTCAAATGGCAGTCTTTTGTTTTATGATCCACCCTTCCACAAACAAAATAGACTCCAGTCATTTGAAAACACAAACTTGTTTCATAATTTAACTTACAATTCACACGTGATTGAGTCTTTTATGGTGACTTCCTTTTTCAAATCCAAATGTCTTGACCCTCTTGTTATTACTTTCTGATTCATTTCCAATCATATTTTTATTGGTAACTTGTCTTTATCATCTTGCCACTGATCTCCAAAAATTCTTTTCATTGTTACCAATAATAATCAGCCTCTATTTCCAATATAAGGTGGCAAAAGAAATCTTTCGATCTTCAGAACAATTTAGTACATCAAATATCTTTTCTATTCGCATCATCCATTTTTCTGCCACCAATGAAATTAGGTCTACCATGCTTCCGCTGCGCCACTCTGATTCAATATCCCCGATTACCCCTTTCATCCCACTTAATTAATCAAAATCAGATGAAGTAGGAGGACTAAATGTCATCGTCATCCTAGATTCCTAAAATACATCAAAGAAAATCTCCACCAATCACTATAGTTCATTAGACCTCAATATATTTTGCACGTCAACATATCAAATATTTTAGAAATCTTCAAACAATGCTCTGATACCACCACTGTCACGCCCCTCAAAATATTATCCATGATATTAAAACAATTTTCATCACAGACCAATCCATCCAGGATCCAAACTAACGTTTGAGGACACTGAAAAACATTCAATCAAATTCACATCCATAAAACCTGTGCATTTTAAAATCATATATCACATCACTCGATAATTCACATTTATGGCAACCCAAGCCAACTTGACAAACATGAACAACATTTATAAATCCACAAGCTAAATAAATTATATAATCAGAACTCCAACTATTCACCACAAGTTCATATCGTCATAAATTAGACTTAACATTCCGAAATTCCAAATAAGAGAGATCTTCTAACAATTTTACACAGTATATCCATTTCGATTCATCGACAACATTTCATTACATACAAAACATACTTATACAACAATATCATAATAACCACCCAAACTTGCCCATAATTCTGAATAGCTATCCACTACCTCAGCCCAAATCAATATCTCGAAAAGTGACAAGCTGACCTGAAAGATTTATATAACAACGGAGTGAGCCAAAAACGGCTCAGCAAGTGACAAAGCATATTCAGAACAAAAGGAACGGTTTCAAACGAGTAAGGTATCATAATGCAAGGTAGAATACAAGAATTCTCAAGGATACCATCTCAATAGATACCAAATCATACGTATCATGTCATTCAAAACATATTTGATCCATAACGAATGGAGCATAGAGTAATTGGAACATATCAATGGCAAATAGGACATTTCAGAACATATCAGTTCATAGCAAATGGAGCACAGAGTAATTGGAGCATATCAGTAACAAAGGAAACATATCGGAGCTTATCAATGGCAGATAGGACATTTCAGAACATATCAGTTCATAGCAAATGGAGCACAGAGTAATTGGAGCATATCAATGGCAGATGAAATGTTCCGGAGCATATCAACGACATATGGAACATTTCGAAGCATATTATCAGTGAATGAAGCATTTCAGAGCATAACAAAAACAAATATCGTACAGAAGCTCAAACGTCGTCTTTGACGTTGCAAACATATCAATCTTATCAAAAGCATGTACAGAAACACATAACCAAAGCTCTGGATATCATATCAAACATACAGAAGGTGTAGTGGGATCTCAGTCAGAATGTGATTCATCCATTTCTGAATGACCACTTGACAAAAGTCTCCCACGTCTGGGAGCTCCATCCACCCACGTCTAGGTGAAGTCAAAAGGGGCCGGCAGAGCATCGCAGGCTCTAAGCAAAATCCCACAAAGCGGGACCCCACAAAGCGGGCAAATAAGCGCATACCAGAATATCCCACAAAGCGGGACCCCACAAAGCGGGCAAATCAGCGCATACCCTTTACCATTTCTGGCAAAGGTCAAGACAATCCCACACACCAGAGTACAAAAGGGCAGTTTCAACAATAAGTAGCATATATCGGAAGCACACGCGGAACAACGAAGCGTACATGTGCCTTTACGAGTCAATCCGAAGTAAGCAATAATCTTTCACAAGTATATTCAGATTTGAAAGGAATTGAAAGCAAGGGCACATATGGAGAAATCCAAGCAATCACATATAACTCAATTCAATAAGAAGATTTGATGAATTCAAAGTCCAAAGGAATGAAACTGGAATAGGCACATATCGAAAGCAAATGCGGAACAATAGGATATACATGTGCCTATATGAGTCAATACGATATAGCATAAACGTTACACAATAGTTTTCAAGAATGCAAATAATTTTAAGGACAAGAGCATACAAGAATTCAAAGCAGTAATATAAAGCTCAATTGAATGAGAAAGCTAAAGGATATCAATTTCCACAGGAATGAAACCAGAATATGAGAAATCGACCAAAGCTCGATTTCTGGCAGAATACAGAAGGCACATTGAACAAATGATTCAAACTATCAATCGTGCTCCAATTTACTCAGAAATAATCATTGGATAATACTTTCAGATAAGACAAGCTTCATATGAATTGAACTGTCCAACAGAGAGAGTTACAAATAATTTGGTAAGCAAGTGTCGTAGAACAAAATCTCTGTTGGCAGAATTCATAATGTCAGATTCAACAGATAACTAGGCAGGTGTTTGGATTCCAAATCTTTCAATCCATATATCAAAGAAAGGTCTACAAGTTTAGTTTCCAATGAAATCACTTTTGAACAAATCAGAGTTTCCAACAAAGACTTATAGGCAGCTCGGTATCAAAAGGTCAGAATCTCAGAAGTTGCACAGATTCGAATCGTTACGTCTAAACAGGAGATATATCAAATGCAAGGCTAGAACAATTCAAAGTTCCTCATATTCAAAGCAAATGTGGAGATAAAATTGGCAGTGAGGAAAGATCAGGATACTTGCAATAAGACATATCAGAGCAATTATAGGAGAAACGATCAGGGAACTTGCAATAAGACATATCAGAGCAATTATAGGAGAAACGAACAGGGAACTTGCAATAGAAAGGATCGAAACAAGCGGGAAACTTGCCTTTCAAAGATTTCGATCCGAAGATCCAAAGAAGGTGCCAGCCCAAATCCTTCTACTTTTCCTCCGTGTCCTCTCTCTGTTTCATTTTGTGCTCCCGTTTTCTTCCTTTCTTCGCAACTACACCACGTGTCGAACATCGAGGCACAGTCACCTGCTCTCTCTTACTCTCATTCCTTCTTTTTCTTTCCCAAACGCAGCTGCCACAGCCGCCGCCGCTGCCGCTGCCACAATCGCGTCCGCAGACATAACTTCCTTCCTCCCTTCTCTCGCAGACATAACTGCTGCATACGCAGTCGCTGCCGCTGCGGCCGCAATCCCGTCCGCAGCCCCTTTTTCCCCCTTTCCTTTCTTTTCTTTCCCAGCTGCAACTGCCGCAGTCGCAGTCGCAACCATGGCCGCAGCCACCACAGCCGCAGCCTCTTCTTTCTCCCCTGCTCTATTTCCTCTCCTTCTCTTCCAGCTGCAGCTGCCACTGCCACAGCTGCCTCTCCTTCTCCTCTTCCTCTCTTCTTCCCTTTTCCTTTCTCTTCTTCTTCCTTTCCTTCTCTTCTTTCCCAGCTGACTACTGCAGTCGCAGCCTCAGCCACGGCCACAGCCTTTTCTTCCTCCCCTGCTCATCTTCCTCTCCTTCTTCTCTTCCAACTGCAGCTGCCATCGCAGCAGCCGCAGCCCCTTCTCTTCTTCCTCCCCTTCCCTTCTTCCTTCCTCTTCCTCTTTTCCTGCCACAACTGCAGCTGCCACAGCCGCAGCCGCAGCTACTTCTTTCCCTTCTCCTCTTCCTTCTCCTTCCTTTCTTCTTCTTCTCTTCTTCTCCTTCCTCCCCTTCTTCTCCCCGACGAACAGCACCTCCTTTCCTCTGTTTCCTCCTGCAGGAAACAGAGGTGCCACCTCTTCACCCGCTTCTTCTTCTCTTCTTCATCACCTTCTCTTCCAGCTGCTGCTGCCACCGGCGCAGCCGCAGCTCCTCCTTTCCCTTCTCTTCTTCTTCTCCTCTTCTTCTTCCCTCCTCCTCCCCGGCGTCACACACAACCTCTCCTCTGTTTCCTCTGCAGGAAACAGAGGTATCACAACCTCTTCTCCTGCTTCCTCTTCTTCTTCTCCTCCTCTTCGAACGCCCCACACCTCTCCTCTGTTTCCACCTGCAGGAGACAGAGGTGCTGCAGCCCTAGCTTCTGCCACCTCTCGCTCCTCTCCCTCGTCCCTCTCTTTTCCCTCTTCTTCTCCTTCTCTTCTTCTCCTCTTCCCTTTTCCTCCCCAACGCCACACACCTCCTCGCTGCAGCCTTGCTGCAGCTATCCTCCTCTCCTCTTCTTCTTCTTCTTCTTCTTCTTCTTCTTCTTCTTCTTCTTCTTCTTCTTCTTCTTCTTCCCTTCTCCTCCCCAACGCCCCACACATCCTCTCCTCTGTTTCCACCTGCGGGAAACAGAGGTGCAGCAGCCCTAGCTGCTGCTGCTGCCTCTCCCTCTCCTCTCCATCTTCCCTCTCTTCTTCTTCTTCTTCTTTTCTTCTCTTCTCCCTCTTCCTCCTCTCTTCTTTGCCCTCTTCTTCTTCTTTCTTCTCTCCTCACGCCCCACCGCTCCTCTCTGTTTCTCGAAAGAAACAGAGAGTGCGTGGGAGGCGGTGGGATAAAACCGAAATTTTCGGTTTTCTTTATTTTCTTTTCATTTTGCAACTTAGCAATTCAGTCCTTGAAATTTTCATATTTACATATAGGTCCCCCGATTTATAAATAAATCTTTATTAATAATTTTCAAAAGTGAGGGATATTACATTCGATCCGAGTATTATCAAATACGAGTGTATGAAGAAGTCATACCGAAAATCGCCTTTCGAATACACAACGGCCACTACGAATTTTTACTTTCTTCAACAAAAGGTGAAATATCTTGGGCATATCATATCAGAGGAAGGTGTGACGGTGGACCCCTTCAAAATTGAAGCAATGCAAAACTGGCCTACCCCGAGGAAAATAAAATTGCTACATGGCTTTTTGGGTTTAACAGGCTACTACCGTAAGTTCGTGAAAAACTATGGAAAGATCAGTGCACCACTTACTTCTTTACTGGAAAAAGATGTCTTCCAATGGTCGGATAGAGCCTCCACTACCTTCGACAAACTTAAGGAAGCCATAACGACGACGCCGGCGCTAACACTACCAGATTTCAACCAACCCATCGTTATTGAGGCCAACGCATCTGGAGTCAGAATTTGAGTCATTCTCATGCAAGATGGTCGACCACTCGTATACACTAGCAAGACATTATCTCCCTCCCATCAAAATATGTCAACATATGATAAGGAAATGCTCGCCATTGTGCGCGCAGCAACAAGGTGGAGACCCTACTTGATTGGTTGACGATTTCAAATTAAAACCGACCATAAACGCCTCAAGTACTTTTTGGAGTGAAAGATATTATCCCCTAAGCAGCAAAAATGGGTACCAAAACTTCTTGGATTTGATTATGAAATAACTTACAAAAGGTGGAAAGAGAATGTTGTTGCAGATGCGCTTTCGCAGCTACCTGAGCAAGCTGAATTTTTGGTCGTTTTACTTCCAACCAACGACTTCCTTGAGGATATTAAGATGGAATGGCAGGAAGATTCGGAGACCAGTAAGATAAAAAAAAAAAATTAGAGGAAGCACCAAGCTCCGTGGCTTATTACAATCAGGACTCAAAAGAATTATGCTATAAGGGACGCATTGTGCTTGTGACAAATTCTACTTGCATCTTCAAAAGCAGATTTTGGACAAAGTTATTCCATATGCAGGGTACTAAATTGAAAAGGAGTATGACATATCACCCACAAACCAACAGCCAGACGGAAGTTTTAAATAGGTGCTTGGTGACAGCCCAAAGCCACCCACCAAATATGACTACCAAAAGAGAACTCCAGACCCAGCCAAGTGCCATTATTGATCGACGGATCATGACTCGACGACGATGACCCACTAATGAAGTGCTAATACAGTGGGCGAACCTACCAATAGAAGATGCCACTTGGGAGAATTATGACGACTTGAAGATCAAATTCCCAGAATTCACGAATCATCAGCCTCGAGGACAAGGCTGATTTGAAGAGGGCGGGTCTGTTAGGACTCTAGCTTGGAGAGTCCTAATTGAGAGGGACATTCATGTAAAACTGTTAGGACTCTAGCTAGGAGAGTCCTAATTGAGAGGGACATTCTGTTAGGACTCTAGCTAGGAGAGTCCTAATTGAGAGGGGCATTCATGTGGGAGGTTTTTTCTTATAGAAGAATTAGGAGTTGTAAGGGAATAGGAGTATTGAGTAGGAGTCCTATTAGGAGTTGGTTAGAAGTAAGAGTCTTAAGTAGGAGTCCTATTAGGAGTTAGGGTTTAGAAGCCCTATAAATAGCCATGTATTCCTTCTCTTTTCTTAAGTAATAGATGAATCTTTTCTGCAGCCTTTGAGCAGCAACTTGGAGGGAGGAACCCCTATAGAGTTCCAAGGAGGCCGATCCCCTAAAGAGATCAACCCCAAGTTTAGAATCTGCAAGGATTCTAACAATGACATGACATGTTATGCATAAGTTTATGATGACATGTTGCTTGGATTTTTGAATCCAAGAGTTTCTATCAATATGGCATATTGATAGGGGGAGTTTGTTTAAACTCCGGGAGTTAAGGTTAACTCCGTCATCAAGTAGTTGTCATCATCAAAAAGGGGGAGATTGTTGAATCTCGTATTTTGATGATGAAACTACTTGATATATG
Source organism: Musa acuminata AAA Group (assembly GCF_036884655.1). NCBI lineage: Eukaryota > Viridiplantae > Streptophyta > Magnoliopsida > Zingiberales > Musaceae > Musa > Musa acuminata. The sequence goes on along the minus strand of NC_088328.1, from coordinate 8,011,438 downwards.
TTTATGATTTAATCTGTGTTTTGAGTGACGCAGGATGCTTCGATCAGGATGAGACAATTAAAGCAGGAAAATCATGTTGTGCCGGAGGAAAATGTCAGAAGATTGGACGTCGGGCCGGTGGATCGGTCGACGTATCGACAGAAGGCTTCAGGCCGTGGACTCGGGCATCGGGCCAACAAGAGCGGGTATTGTGCCAAGGATATCGGAGTTGCGGAGTCAACTGGCCGATTGGGCAATAGGCTGCAGGAAAGGACGAAGCGCCGAAGAATCGGACGAAGCGTCGAGGGACCAATGACATGCCGGACAACTTGGTTAATTGCTTAGGATTAATTGTCTCGATCGAAGTTTTTGTTTTGAGTGTGCAGGATTAACTACGATGGAAGAAAGACATGCAGCAGGAGTTGCGCCGGAGTCAAGACAATGATCACGTTGGGAGTTCGAGAGTTCTACGGAAGTTCGGACGGTCGTCGGAGGTTCTACGGGAACAAATCCGAGAAGTCCAGGAGCTTGCCAAAGAAGCTCGTCGGAACTCGCCAAGTGGATCGTCGCAAGTCCAGGAGTTTGCCGGAAGTCCGCAGGAGCATCACAGAGGGTTCATCGGATGATCGACGGAAGTTCGCCGGAAGCTCACCGGAAGAAGCGATTGACGTACCGGAGCAAGTTGCAGTAAATGTCTTAGGAAATAATCGTAGTTAGCACAATGATTAAGTTAGAAATAGGAGGTGATCCCATTAACTTAATCTTGGGGCAATCGGGCCCCTGAAAGACCCAAATTAGGCCGAATGGATCAACCCATTCGGACCTGAAATAATGCTAGGAGGTAGCACTGCCAGGGTAGGAGGTAGCACCGCCCAGGAGGCAGTCTCCAAGCGAGACTGGGCGGTGCAACCACCCCAGCCAGGAGGTGCAACCGCCTGGGCTCAGTCTCCGAGCGAGGTGGCACCGCCTCTCTTGACAAGAGGTGGCACCGCCTGAGCTCAAGTTTCGAGCTCTGCCAAGCGGTGCAACCGCCCCAGTCAGGAGGTGCAACCGCCTGAGCTCAGTCTTCGAGCTCTGGCAGAGAGGTGCAACCGCCCCTGACAGAGGTGGCACTGCCCAGAGGCTCAGTCTTTGAGCTCTACCAAGCGGTGCAACCGCCCTAGTCAGGAGGTGCAACCACCTGAACCCGGAATTCCGGGAATTGACAGTTTTGAGCTCCAAATTTGAACTGAGTTGGGGCCTATAAATACCCCACCCATTCAGCATAGAAAGCACACAGACATACACTGAAATCTTGATCCTTTCTGTGATTCTTAGAGCTCAAAATTGTTGTAAAGGCCAAAAGTTCTTCTCCCTCTGTTCTTCCAAGTTCTGAGTTGTAAAGAGAGGGGAGAAAATTTCTGTAAGGGTTGTCTCCTAAGCCCGTCAAAAGGAGTGAAACTGTAAAAGGGTGGTTGACCTTCGCCTATTGAAGGAAGGCCTCTAGTTGACGTCGGTGACCTCGTCGGTGGAGGAAGCCAAAAGTGGAGTAGGTCAAGATTGACCGAACCACTCTAAATCTCAGTTTGCATTTCCTTTGAGCAATTTACCTTCACTGCAAACTTCTCAATAGCTTACTGCCTTCTGCGATTTTACGAACAAGTTTCTAAATTCAGAACTTTCCGAAACTGCGTTTAGACGTAAATCGTTTTTCTGTACGATCATCATATTTCAGTTTACGTTTACATTTTGATTTCAATCATAACTGTTTACTGCCTTCTGCGATCTTACGAACAAGTTTCTAAGTTCAGAACTTTCCAAATCTGCGTTTAAACGTAAATCGACTTTTATCGTACGAACGTCGCATTTCAGTTTGCGCTTGTATTCTGCTTTCCATCATAAAATGCAAACTACCTTCGTAGATCTACTTTAACGTCTTCTCGCTTAATCTCAAGTTAATGTAATCTTAGAATCGGCTTTCACATCGAAATCGTTTTTATCGAACGAACGCAGCTTTCGTTTTAATCGCTGAAAAATTTCCGCTGCACTAATTCACCCCCCCCCCTCTTAGTGCTCTTGATCCTAACAGTAAAGCAGCACTAAAGGAGTGGAATACAAATACCTTTGGCAATATTACCACCATAGTTCAATTTTGCAGAAAGGAACTAATGTCATTACAACATGAGCTGCAACTTCAGCCAAATGATGAGAATATGTTATAACCCTTGCAGATTCTAAACTTGGGGTTGATCTCTTTAGGGGATCGGCCTCCTTGGAACTCTATAGGGGTTCCTCCCTCCAAGTTGCTGCTCAAAGGCTGCAGAAAAGATTCATCTATTGCTTAAGAAAAGAGAAGGAATACATGGCTATTTATAGGGCTTCTAAACCCTAACTCCTAATAGGACTCCTACTTAAGACTCTTACTTCTAACCAACTCCTAATAGGACTCCTACTCAAGACTCCTATTCCCTTACAACTCCTAATTCTTCTCTAAGAAAAAACCTCCTACATGAATGGCCCTCTCAATTAGGACTCTCCTAACTAGAGTCCTAACAGAATATCCCTCTCAATTAGGACTCTCCTAGCTAGAGTCCTAACAGTTTTACATGAATGTCCCTCTCAATTAGGACTCTCCAAGCTAGAGTCCTAACAGACCCGCCCTCTTCAAATCAGCCTTGTCCTCGCGGTTGATGATTCGTGAATTCTGGAAATTTGATCTTCAAGTCATCATAGTTCTCCCAAGTGGCATCTTCTATTGGTAGGTTCGCCCACTGTATTAGCACTTCATTAGTGGGTCGTCGTCGTCGAGTCACGATCCATCGATCAATAATGGCACTTGGCTGGGTCTGGAGTTCTCTTTGGGTAGTCATATTTGGTGGGTGGCTTTGGGCTGTCTCCAAGCTCCTATTTAAAACTTTCGTCTGGCCGTCGATTTGTGGGTGATATGCCATACTCCTTTTCAATTTAGTACCATTCATATGGTATAACTTTGTCCAAAATCTACTCGTGAAGATGCAAGTAGAATTTATCGTAAGCACAATGCGTCCCTTATAGTGTAATTCTTTTGAGTCCCAATTGTAATGAGCCATGGGGCTTGGTGCTTCCTCCAATTGTTTTATAATCTTACTAGTCTCTGAATCTTCCTGCCATTCTATCTTAATATCCTTAAGAAAGTTGCTGGTCGGAAGTGAAACGGTCGAAACTTCAACTTGCTCAGGTAGCTGCGAAAGCGCATATGCAAGAACATTCTCTTTCTCCTTTTTGTAAGTTATTTCAAAATAAAATCTAAGAAGTTTTATTACCCTTTTTTGCTGCTCAGGGGATGATATTTTTTGCTCCAAAAAGTACTTGAGGCTTTTATGGTCGGTTTTAATTTGAAATCGTCTGCCAATCAAGTAGGGTCTCCACCTCGTTGTTGCGTGCACAATGGCGAGCATCTCCTTATCATATGTTGACTTATTTTGATGGGAGGGAGATAATGCATTGCTAGTGTATATGAGTGGTCGACCATCTTGCATGAGAATGACTCCAATTCTAACTCAAGATGCGTCGGCCTCAATAACGAAGGGTTGGTTGAAATCTGGTAGTGTTAGTGCCGGCATCGTCGTTATGGCTGCCTTAAGTTTGTCGAAGGCAGTGAAGGCTCTGTCCGACCATTAGAAGACATCTTTTTCCAGTAAGGAAGTAACTGGTGCACTGATCTTTCCATAGTTTTTCATGAACTTACGGTAGTAGCCTGTTAAACCCAAAAAGCCATGTAGCAATTTTATGTTCCTCGGGGTAGGCCGGTTTTGCATTACTTCAATTTTGAGGGGGTCCACCATCACACCTTCCTCTGATATGATATACCCAAGATATTTCACCTTTTGTTGAAGAATGTTAAAATTCGTAGTGGCTGTTGTGTGTTCGAAAGGCGGTTTTCGGTATGACTTCTTCATACACTCGTATTTGATAATACCCGGATCGAAGGTCCGGCTTTGCGAAGATTTGTGCTCCCTTTCATCTAGCAATTCATCTGCTATTGGAATAAGGTATTTGTTCTTGATGGTTATGCCTTTGAGAGCTCGATAATCAATGCATATTCGCCATGTTCCGTCCTTCTTGCGTACAAGTAGCACCGGTGAAGAGTAGAGGTTGCAACTTGGCCGAATAACTCCTGTTTCGAGCATCTCTTTTACAATCCTTTCTATTTTATCCTTCTGGAGATGTAGATACTGATATGGCCGAGTATTTGCTGGAGTTTTGCCTGAACGAATCGTTATATAATGATCATGCCGACTGGTAAGAGATAGGTTGTGCGGTTCGTCAAATATATCTGAAAATTCAGCAAGCAAAGGAAGTAGGTTTGGATCTTCAAATTCTATTGGCTCTCCCTTAGTTTGCTGTTCAAGTTGTACCAAAAGACCGCTGCATGCTTTATGCAAAACCTTCTTCATTTGTTGTGTGCAAATCGTCGTTATGTCGCCCTCACGTTTCCCGTTCAGTATCACCTGTTTCTCCTTACTGTAAAATTTCATAATTAGTTGCATAAAATTCCAAGAAATATCACCTAATGTCGTCAACCATTTAATTATGAGCATGGCCTCATGATCATCAAGAGGGAGATGGAAGAAATCTGCAATTATCTCTTGGTCCTACAGCAATAGTTTCTCTTGCGGGCGCCTACGATCACAATTCTAAATCCGTCCGTCGACGACCTTAACGTCAAACCTGCTGCAATTCTCAATAGGTAAGGCCATCTGGATAGTAACCTTACTATTTAGAAAGTTATTAGAACTGCCCGTGTCGATGAGAATAGTGATCAGTTGTTGTTTGAGAAGGCCTCCAACTTTCATCGTTTGCGGGTTTGAGTAGCCGGCTAGTGCATGTACCATAACTTCAGTCGGTTATGGCTCTTCTTCTGCATCTTCTTCTTCATGTTCAAGGCTCTCTTCTAGATATTCAATGACCTCTTCTTCTATCGGTTCAATCATAAGAAGTCCTTTACTACAGCGATGCTCACGGCTCCACGGCTCGTCACAATGCCAACATAACCCCTTCGCATATCGCTCCCGAAGCTCTTCTCTTGTTAACCTCTTTGGTGTAGGGACTTGGTCAATAGTAGGGGGGGTTGAGGGCTTCAATATTACTGGTTGAGGAACGACCCTAGTCCTCCGAGCTTCATGGTTCAATTGCTCCTCTTGATGTCGTGCGAAAGAGATGGCTGCCATAAGCGTATACGGTTGTCGCACTTTAACTTCTCCTCGGATCTCCGGCTTCAAGCCCTCAATGAAGGTCCTCAATAGCTGTTTTTGAGACCAATCATGAGTTTGATTAGATAACCTTTCAAACCTGGTTTGGTACTCCTGAATGGTGGAAGTTTGTCGGATCTTTGCTAGTTGTCCATCAATATTCTCGTAATCGGTTGGTCTGAAGCGGATCAGCAGTCCTTCTATGAATTGTTGCCATGAAAGGACTCCATAAGTATGTTCAAACCAGTCAAACCACTGTATAGCATCCCCTTCAAGATGTATAGCTGCAATTTTCACCATAGATGCATCCGCGGTTTTGTGATACTGAAAATAACGCTCCGCGCGCGAGATCCAACCAATCGGGTCTCCTTCTTCCCATCTAGGGAAGTCCACTCTCATGTATGGATAGTTGGGTTCAGTCATGGAGCCTCCCCTCCCTTGGAACTCATCTCTTCGAGCCTGGTGCGATTGGGCAAAGCTCTCTCCGTGATATGATTTTTTCAGGCTAAGTGGTCAGCCCAATCTGAGTTCGGTAAAGAGAGTCCGAATCTTATCCTCCATTCGTGCCTCCAAGGCTTCGAATTTAGCATTGATTGCCTCCTTAGATGCCATAGTATATGTCTCCAAATCTATGATATTAAGATCTCTCTTTTGTTGTCAGGTTAAAGGCATGTATAGTTGAGAGAAGTGATGGTCGAAAGGATTGGTGGATCGATGGATGTAGGCTATGATTTAGGCTATGATTGGTGGTCGAAAGATCTTTTGTTGCGATTGCAGAATTCTCGTCGAAAAATTTCAACGGGTTACGACGAAAATTTGCAGCAATATAAAATTGTTTTTAGGGATGAATTTCTTAATAGATTAATCTTTGATGGAAGCCAAGATGATCTATGACGTGTATAAGAAATTTCATTCAAAAAAGATTGCAAATAGATGGGTTAAGGCAACAATATGCAACTGAAATTTTCTGCATCACAGATTTTTAGGTATAGCAGATTGGACGTAAAAGATCAGTGGTTTATATTGAGAATTTTTTGATGAAACCAAAGGGAAATCCACTGTTAGGAAGTTTCAAAGCTATCATAAAAATTTCGTATAGATTTGGATAGAAACAATGTAGTATCAAGATCAAACAAATAGTGCTATGAGGCTGAAATTTTACAGTGCAGATTTTCAAGTATAGCAGATTTGACGTAAAAGATCAATAGTTTATATTGATAATTTTTTGAAAAAACCAAAGGGAAATCTGCTGTTAGGAATTGTCAAAGATGTAATAAAAATTTCATAGAAATTTGGATAGAAAAAGCATAGTAGCAAGATCAAACAAATGGTACTATGCGACTGGAATTCTGTAATGTATCTTTCGTCGTAGAGATGAAAACTTTGTGACGAAAGGTTTATGCAGCAATATAGGAACAGTTTTTTTTTTTGGATTTTTGAATAAGGATAACTAAATTGCAGCAGCAGTAAGGTAGGAAACCAGAACCTGTTGCAATTCACGGGGAGATCAAAGGATGATCCGCGGTGGTGGTGATGATGGCGGAATTCGGCGACGATCTTTTAAGCAATTATGGGAATTGCTTTGGGCGGTTGTGGAGGGCTGATGGATGGCAATGGAAGGGCAGCAAGATGCCAAGAATGCTGCTCTGATACCAGGTGTTAGAACCCTTGCAGATTCTAAACTTGGGGTTGATCTCTTTAGGGGATCGGCCTCCTTGGAACTCTATAGGGGTTCCTCCCTCCAAGTTGCTGCTCAAAGACTGCAGAAAAGATTCATCTATTGCTTAAGAAAAGAGAAGGAATACATGACTATTTATAGGGCTTCTAAACCCTAACTCCTAATAGGACTCATACTTAAGACTCTTACTTCTAACCAACTCCTAATAGGACTCCTACTCAAGACTCCTATTCCCTTACAACTCCTAATTCTTCTCTAAGAAAACACCTCCTACATGAATGCCCCTCTCAATTAGGACTCTCCTAACTAGAGTCCTAACAGAATGTCCCTCTCAATTAGGACTCTCCTAGCTAGAGTCCTAACAGTTTTACATGAATGTCCCTCTCAATTAGGACTCTCCAAGCTAGAGTCCTAACAGAATATTATCTACAAAGAGACAGAAGCCAAAAATAACTTCATGCAAGCCTTAAAATAGGAGGAAAGTTTTGCAAAGCAAAAGTCTCGACAGCATTGGCTTACACTTGGGGATTCCAATACTAAATTTTTCTATGCTTCAATTGCTACTCGAAAGGCTGTTAACCGTATCAGCAAATGCAAAGACAAATATGATAATCTTATTGAGAATTTAGATGAGGTTAAAGTACACACAGAGCAATTTTTTTATTCCTTACTCAATCAAGCTGGGAAACCTAATAACATTCCCCTTTGCCAATTGTGTGAGAGGCCCTTTTCTTGAGAAACATTACATGAGGTCGCCTAGTTCTTGGTGCAAGTTTGGTTCCGGCAGTCTATTGAGTTCAAATCGCTGGAGAATCTCCTTCCATATCCATTTTGTATAATCACAAGCAAAATAGAGGTGGTCAACAGTTTCTTCTTGTTGCATACAAAGGGAGCATCGGTTAACATGATAGATATCTCTTTTTTTCATATATTCTATTGTAGGTAGTTTATTGAGAAGGGCCCGCCATGTACATAAGGAATATCTTTGTGATCCCGGTCGATCCCATGTCCAACTGCTTGGGACCCACTTGTTATTTCTTTGCCTAATTTAATTCCATGCGGATGTGGCACTAAATTTGCCATTGTCATGAGGCCAAATAAGTATATCTGAAGAGTTGTTACTGATTTGAATAGCTATAATAGTCGGCCAAAGTGATAACATTTCGGGAGAAATAGGATTAGGGAGACACCAGGTACCGTTAGCAATGAACTCGAAAACCTTCCAATCTTTGGGAGCCCAAAGATCTTTTCGTATTATGTCGCCATATAATTGAAATATACTCTTCCTATTCACCCAAGGATCGTACCACATATTAGTACTAGTTACAGAAGAGATTGCATAAGAAATGTGTTTGATTAGCCAATTCCTTGCCTTTAAAATTCATTTCCAAGCTGCAGAGTGGTATGTTCTTGTTGAAATTTCCCAGATTGATTCCTTTGAAAGATACCTACCAGAAACCCAATGTGACCATAAGGAACATTTGTTTTGCAAAAGATCCCACAATTGCTGTACCAGACATGCTTGATTCCAATCTCTAGTATTTCTCAAGTTTAGCCCCCCTTCATCTTTCGGTTTGCAAATGCTATCCCAATTTACCATATGCATTGCCTTATCATTTGTGTCATTCCAGAAGAAGTTCATTAATAACCGTTCAATATCTTGGAGAAGTCCAGCAGGCAGAAGAAATGCATTACACCAATATATAGAATAAGAGTGCAATACCGAACGGATGAGTTCGAGTCGTCCTGCTTTTGATAGAAACCTATTTTTCCAAGAAGAAATTCTATTCTTTATTTTTTGCAAGATAGGCTGACAGTGGGTTTTGTGAATGCCTGTGGATATGAGCGGGAGACCCAAATAAGGAACTGGCAAGTTTCCCTTACTAACCCCCAAAGTTTGTGAAATAAAGATCTTATCCTCAACGTAAGGGCTCATATATACTTTACTTTTCACATGATTTAACTGAAGTCTAGAAACCATACCAAAGTCATTCATAATAGTAGCCAGGTTCTTTAATGAAGTTGGTTCATTTTGGAGAAAGATAAGTAAATCATCTGCAAATGTTATATGTGATATATGAATAGAACCAGCAATGGGTACCTTAATGCTGCCATTTAAGACTGCGTGTTCCAACATACAGCTAAGTCCTTCCATCGCAATAGTAAATAGATATGGAGAGAGTGGATCACCTTGTCGGATGCCATTCGTGCTACCAAAAAAACCAATAGGTGAGCCATTAAAGAGTATCAAAAACTTTGGAGTTTCCAGGTAAGATTGAATCCAATTAACTCATTGCTTTGGGAAGTTCATATCGAGGAGCATCTTATAGATAAATTTCCTATTAACTAAATCAAAGGCTTCCTGTAAATCAGCTTTAAAACAGATTTTTGTCCCTCTTGCTTTTGAATGCAAATCTTTGACCAAGTCATTAGCAAGCAAAATGTTATGATGTATACTTCTCCCTTTGATGAAAGCAGCTTGATTTGGGCTAATGATCTTGTGTATTACCTTTTGCATTCTATTTGCCAATACTTTGGAGATGATCTTGTAAATAAAGTTGCATAATGATATGGGTCGATAGTGTAACGCCCCTCAAAATATCGATAATATTAAAGCAAGAAAACAAATCAATCCAGGATCCAAACACACATTTGAGAACACTGAAAAATATTCTATCAAATTCACATCTATAAAACCTATATAATTTATAATCATATATCACATCACTCGATTATTCACATTTATGGCAACCCAAGCAAACTTAACAAACATTAACAACATTTATAAATCCACAAATCCACAAGCTAAGTAATTTATACAATCAGAACTCCAACAATTTACCATAAGTTCATATCGTTACACGAATTAAACTTAACATTTCAAAATCTTAAACATGAGAGGTCCTTTAAACTTATACAAAATCCACAAGTTTAGATTCATCGTCAATATTTCATTAGATGCAGCGGGTGCTTATACAACAAAAACATATATATAAATAAAGATCTACCCAAAATCTTTTAGCTTTCCACTTCCTCAGCTCAATCTTAACATTTAAGCAAGCGATAAGCTATCCTGAAAAATTTATACAACAACAGGGTGAGCATATAAAGCTCAGCAAGTGGCTAACATATCCATGTCAAAAGAGGACAATTTCCAAAGAGATAAAGTTTCAAAATGCAAGGAAGAATATAAGAATTCATAGACGTAATATCATTAGGTGCAGAATCAAAATTGTCATTCAAATCATACATATTTGGTTCATAACAGATGGGGCATAGAGTAATTGGAGCATATCAACCACGAATGAAACGTTTCGGAGCATATCAATAACAAATGAAACATTTCGCAGCTTATCAATGACGTATGAAATGTTCCGGAGCATATCACGGCGTATGGAACATTTCAAAGCATATCAACAATAAATGAAACATTTCGGAGCTTATCAATGGCATATGAAATGTTCCGGAGCATATCAACGGCATATGGAACATTTCGAAGCATATCAATAATGAATGAAACATTTCAGAGCTTATCAATGGCGTATGAAATGTTCCGGAGCATATCAACGGCATATGGTGTTGAATCTCGGATTTTGATGATGAAGTCAATTGTCATTTGTTGTCTAATCTATGTGTTGAGATAAGTGTGCAGGATTAACTACGATGAAAGATAGACAAGCAAGCAGCAGGAGTTGCGCCGGAGTCAAGTTCATGATCACGTTGGGAGTTCGAGAGTTCGACGGAAGTTCGGACGGTCGTCGGAGGTTCTGCGAGAACAGATCCGAGAAGTCCAGAAGCTTGCCAAGCGAAGCTCGTCGGAACTTGCCAAGTGGATCGTCGCAAAGTCCAGGAGTTTGCCGGAAGTCCGCAGGAGCATCACCGAGGGTTCATCGAATGATCGACGGAAGTTCGCCGGAAACTCGCCGGAAGGAGCGATTGACGCACCGAAGCAAAGCTGCAGAAGTTGTCTTAGATTTAATCGTAGTTAGCACGTTGATTAAGTTGGAAAATGGGAGGTGATCCCATTGGCTTAATCTTGGGGCAATTGGGCCCCTGAAAGACTGAAATTGGGCCGAATGGAATGAACCATTCGGACCCTGATTGCACCAGGAGGTGCAACCGCCCAGGCCAGGAGGTGGCACCGCCTGGGCTAGGCCTCCCAGCGAGACTGGGCGGTGCAACCTCCCCAGCAGAGAGGTGGCACCGCCTGAGCTCAGTCTTCGAGCTAGACTGGGCGGTGCAACCTCCCTGACAGAGAGGTGGCACCGCCTGAACTCAGTCTTTGAGCAAGACTGGGCGGTGCAACCTCCCTGGCAGAGAGGTGGCACCGCCTGAGCTCGGTCTTCGAGCTCTGCCAGGCGGTGCAACCTCTCCAGTCAAGAGGTGCAACCGCCTGATCCCAGAATTCCGGGATTTGATTGTTTTGAGCTCCAAATTTGAATTGGGTTGGGGCCTATAAATTCCCCACCCATTCAGCACTGAAAAGATACAGACCTACACCGAAATCTTGATCTTTTCTGTGATTCTAAGAGCTCAAAAGTGTTGTAAAGCCTTTAAGTCTCCTCCTTCTGTTCTTCAAGTTTTCAGTTGTAAAGTGAGGAGAGAAAGGTCTGTAAAGGTTGTCTCCTGAGCCTGTCAAAAGGAGAGAAACTGTAAAAGGGCAGTTTGGCCTTCGCCTATTGAAGGAAGGCCCCTAGTTGACGTCGGCGACCTCGTCGGTGGAGGAAGCCAAAAGTGGAGTAGGTCAAGGCTGACCGAACCACTCTAAATCTCTGGTTTGCGTTTATTTTTAAGCACTTTATCATTACTGCAAACCTCCTTCATTACTACTGCTCTCTGCGCTTTCACGAACAAGTTCTAAGTGCTGTTCTTCTGAATCTGCATTCAGACGTAAATTCGTATTTTCGTACATTACAGTTTACGTTTACGTTTGATTCTGCAGAACTGTCTTCCGTGCTTTTACGAACGAGTTTCTTTACAGTTTACACTGACATTTTGATCCTATTGATAACTGCAAACTGTCCTCTACAATTTTACGAACGAGTTTCAACATTTAGACGTAAAACTGCATTTAGACGTAAATCGGCTTTCCTCGCACAATCATCAGATCTCAGTTCACGTTTACGTCTTGATTTCAACTGCATACTGCCTTCTGCGAGTATACAAACGAGTTTCAAAGTTCAGACGTAAATCTGCGTTTAAGACGTAAATCTGCGTTTAGACGTAAATCTGCGTCTAGACGTAAATCTGTTTTTTGCAGATTACTTTTTGAGCTGTACAACAGCAGCACATTGTCTTTATACTTCTGCTTAAACTGCTCCTAGACGCAAACTGTGTTTAGACGCAATCTGCGCTTAGACGCAATCTGCGTTTAGACGCAATCTGCGCTTAGACGCAATCTGCGCTAAGACGCAAACTGCGCTTAGACGCAATCTGAGTTTAGACGCAATCTGCATTTAGACGCAAACTGCGTTTAGACGCTAACTGTGTTTAAACGTAAACTGCACTTAATCATAAGTAATCTTAGAATCGGCTTTTGCATCAAAATAGTCTTTATCGAACGAACGCAGCTTTCGTTTTTTAATCGCTGAAAAATATTCGCTGCACTAATTCACCCCCCCCCTCTTAGTGCTCTCGATCCTAACATATGGAACATTTCGAAGCATATCAACAATGAATGAAACATTTCGGAGCTTATCAATGGCGTATGAAATGTTTCGGAGCATATCAACGGCATATGGAACATTTCGAAGCATATCAACAATGAATGAAACATTTCGGAGCATATAAATAACAAATGAAATATTTCGGAGCTTATCAGTGGCGTATGAAATGTTCCGGACCATATCAACGACGTATGGAACATTTCGGAGCATATCAATAACAAATACCAAACAGAAGCTTAAACGTCGTCTTTGACGTTGCATTCATAACATTCTTATCCAAAGCATGTACAGAAACACATAACCAAAGCTTTGGATATCATATCAAACAAACAGAAGGTGAAGTTGGACCATAACATAATATGGTACATCCATTTCTGAATGACCACCAAATATAAGTCTCCCACGTCTGGGAGGTCTCCCACGTTTGGGAGCTCCATCCACCCACGTCTGAGTGAAGTCATAGGGGCCGGCAGAGCATCTCAGGCTCTATGCATAACTCCCTTCACCATTTCTTGCGAAGGTTCACAATATCCCACAAACACCGGAGTACAAAAGGATAGTATGAACAATGAATAGCACATATCAGAAGCACATGCGGAACAACAAAACGTACATGTGCCTTTACGAGTCAATCCGAAGTAAGCAATAATCTTTCACAATTATATTCAGATTTGAAAGGAATTGAAAGCAAGTGCACATATGGAATCCAAGCAATCACATCAAACTCAATTCAAATAAGAAGGTTAGATGAATTCGATCTCCAAAGGAATGAAACTAGAATAGGCACACATCGAAAGCAAATGCAGAACAATGGGTTATACATGTGCCTATATAAGTCAATGTGATATAGCATAAACGTTATACAATATGTTCAGGAATGGTAATAATTTATAGACAAAAGAAAAAGAGAATTTAAACATTAATATAAGCCACAATTGAGTAAAGGGAACTGAACAAAATCTATTTCCAAACGAACAAAAACAGAAGATACGAAATCGATCAAAGCTCAATTTCTGACAGAATTCGAGAAGCTCATTGGATAAATACTTTAGATTGTTAATTACGCTCCAATACCCTCAAGAAGGCTATTGTCGAAAGATATATCAATCTATTTTCTGTTGAAATAATTTTCGTACAAATCATGGTTTCCAACAAGGAGTTACCTTTGATTTGGTAACACAAGGACAAAAACAAAATCACTATTTTGCAGAATTCATAGGGTCGGATTCAACAGATAATAGGATATGCATTTGAATTCCAAAATTTTCAATCTATATGTCAAAAGAGAGGTTTACAAGTATAGTTTCGAACGAAATCAGTCTGGTACAAATCAGATTTTTCAACAGGGACTTATAGGTATTTTAGTATCGAAAGGTCAGAAATTTTGATCCCTGTTCTGCAGCATCTATAGGCTCATTTGAAACAGACGTTTTGGTAAGTATTCGATGTCCAAAATCTACAAAATCAGTGTCAAAAAAAGATATAAGAGTCTAATTTCATACGAGCTAGGTCCTGCCTGAATCCACATTTGGTGCTAAAAATTATAGCTGAAACAGTGTATAGGGGTCAGTTTACCGAAAAAATTTCAGATCATTGGTTTTATGTCCAAAGAGAGGAATATCAGGTTCTAAGCATAAATCTTTCAGAATCAATATAGGAACATAGACTAATACTTCTGTAGGATGAGGTTAGAACACTTGCACCGCACCTCAAAATGTCACGCCCCTCAAAATAATAACGATATTATTAAAACTTTCATCGCAAACCAATCCAGGATCCAAACACACATTTGAGGACACTGAAAAATATTCTATCAAATTCACATCTATAAAACCTGTGCAGTTTATAATCATATATCACGTCACTCGATAATTCACATTTATGGCAACCTAAGCCAACTTGTCAAACATAAACAACATTTATAAATCCACAAGCTAAATAAATTATACAATCAGAACTCCAACTATTCACCACAAGTTCATATCATCATATATTAAACTTAACATTCCAGAATCTTAAACATGAGAGGTCCTTTAAACTTATACAAAATTCACAAGTTTAGATTCATCGTCAACATTTCATTAGATGCAGCGTGTGCTTATACAACAAAAACATATATACTAATAAAGATCTGCCCAAAATCTTTTAGCTTTCCACCACCTCAGCCCAATCTTAACATTTAAGCAAGCGACAAGCTATCCTGAAAAATTTATACAACAACGAGGTGAGCATATAGAGCACAGCAAGTGTTCTAACCCCATCCTACAGAAGTATTAGTCTATGTTCCTATATTGATTCTGAAAGATTTATGCTTAGAACCTTATATTTTTCTCTTTGGACATAAAACCAATGATCTGAAATTTTTTCGGTAAACTGACTCCTATACACTGTTTCGGCTATAATTTTTAGCACCAAATGTGGATTCAGACAGGACCTAGCTCGTTTGAAATTAGACTCTTATATCTTCCTTTTGACACTGATTTTGTAGATTTTGGACAACGAATACTTACTCAAACGTCTGTTCAAATGAGCCTATAGATGCTGCAGAATAGGGATCAAAATTTCTGACCTTTCGATACTAAAATACCTATAAGTCCCTGTTGGAAATTCTGATTTGTACCAAACTAATTATGTTCGAAACTAGTCTTGTAGACCTTTCTTTTTACATATAGTTTGAAAAATTTAGAATTCAAATGCTTACCCTATTATCTGTTGAATCCGACCCTATGAATTCTGCAAAACAGTGATTTTGTTTTTGACCTTGTTTTACCAAATCAAAGGTAACTCCTTGTTGGAAACCATGATTCATACAAAACTTGTTTCAACAGAAAATAGATTGATATATCTTTCAACAATAACCTTCTTGAGGGTATTGGAGCATAATTGACAATCTGAAGTATTTATCCAATGAGCCTCTCGAATTCTGTCAGAAATCGAGCTTTGATCGATTTTGTATCTTTTGTTTTCGTTCGTTTGGAAATAGATTTTGTTCAGTTCCCTTCACTCAATTGTGGCTTCTATTAATGTTTGAATTCTCGTTTGCTCTTGTCTATAAATTATTACCATTCCTGAACATATTGTGTAAAGTTTATGCTATATCACATTGACTTATATAGGCACATGTATAGCCCATTGTTCCGCATTTGCTTTCGATGTGTGTCTAGTCTAGTTTCTTTCCTTTGGATATCGAATTCATCTAACCTTCTTATTTGAATTGAGTTGTATGTGATTGCTTGGATTCCATATGTGCCCTTGCTTTCAATTCCTTTCAAATCTGAATATAATTGTGAAAGATTATTGCTTACTTCGGATTGACTCGTAAAGGCACATGTACGTTTTGTTGTTCCGCGTGTGCTTCTGATATATGCTATTCATTGTTCATACTATCCTTTTGTACTCTGGTGTTTGTGGGATATTGTGAACCTTCGCCAGAAATGGTGAAGGGAGTTATGCATAGAGCCTGAGATGCTCTGCTGGCCCCCTATGACTTCACTCAAACGTGGGTGGATAGAGCTCCCAAACGTGGGAGACCTCCCAGACGTGGGAGACTTATGTTTGGTGGTCATTCAGAAATGGATGTACTATATTATGTTATGGTCCCACTTCACCTTCTGTATGTTTGATATGATATCCAGAGCTTTGGTTATATGTTTCTATACATGCTTTGGATAAGAATGATATGAATGCAACGTCAAAGACGACGTTTGAGCTTCTGTTTGGTATTTGTTATTGATATGCTTCGAAATGTTCCATATGCCGTTGATATGCTCCGGAACATTTCATACGCCATTGATAAGCTCCGAAATGTTTCATTCATTGTTGATATGCTACGAAATATTCCATATGCCGTTGATATGCTCTAGAACATTTCATACGCCATTGATAAGCTCCGAAATGTTTCATTCATTGTTGATATGCTTTGAAATGTTCCATATGCCGTTGATATGCTCCAGAACATTTCATACGCCATTGATAAGCTCCGAAATGTTTCATTTGTTATTGATATGCTCCGGAACATTTCATACGCCATTGATAAGCTCCAAAATGTTTCATTTGTTATTGATATGCTCCGAAACGTTTTATTCGTGGTTGATATGCTCCAATTACTCTATGCCCCCTCTGTTATGAACCAAATATGTTTAATTGAAATGACAATTATGATTCTGCACCTAATGATCTTACGTTTATGAATTCTTATATTCTGCCTTGTATTTCGAAACTTTATCTCATTGGAAATTGTCCTCTTTTGACATGGATATGTTAGTCACTTGCTGAGCTCTATATGCTCACCCCGTTGTTGTATAAATTTTTCAGGATAGCTTGTCGCTTGCTTAAATGTTAAAATTGGGCTGAGGCGATGGAAAGCTAAAAGATTTTGGGCAGATCTTTATTAGTATATATGTTTTTGTTGTATAAGCACACACTGCATCTAATGAAATGTTGACGATGAATCTAAACTTATGGATTTTGTATAAGTTTAAAGGACCTCTCATGTTTAAGATTCTGGAATGTTAAGTTTAATATATGATGATATGAACTTGTGGTGAATAGTTGGAGTTCTGATTGTATAATTTATTTAGCTTGTGGATTTATAAATGTTGTTCATGTTTGACAAGTCGTCTTAGGTTGCCATAAATGTGAATTATTGAGTGATGTGATATATGATTATAAACTGCATAGGTTTTATAGATGTGAATTTGATAGAATATTTTTCAGTGTCCTCAAATGTGTGTTTGGATCTTGGATTGGTTTGCAATGAAAGTTTTAATAATATCGTTATTATTTTGAGGGGCGTGACAGATAGTTCTCTAGTGAATCAGCCCCTGCATTCTTTGGAATTAAAGAAATAAAAGTACAATATATCTCTCTAAGAATATGACCTGAAGAGAAAAAATGTTGGCAAGCCTTGATCACATCATTTCCAATAATAGACCAAGCAGTTTGGTAAAATTCAGCTGGAAATCCATCTGGACCTAGGCTTTTGTTCTTTGGTGACTTAAAGACAACACATACAATTTCGTCATCTTTGGTGGATGTGGAAGGAGAGATGTAACAGAATCTTTGAATGTCAACACACAAACAATGCTCAGCTCTTGAAAGAGATTATTAGAGACTCAAGATCCTGTATGGAGCAAGATCTCAAAACGGAGCACTTTACCTAAAGAGAAAAAGATATTTTTATCAAATTTAATTTTGCTATTAGCTAAAGATCTTGGGAATGATGTCAAATTATGTACCCACATGTAGTTTTGATATATCTGAATAAACATTTTCTATGTTGACTATAATTAGGAGTTATAGTATACAACATGTGTAGTCATAACTATCGCATTCGCACTATATGAGTTACTTGGCTTTGTCTATGACTTGTATAGATAATGCTATTTGTAGAAACTTTACACATAATCAATTTACTTTTACTTACCAAAAAAAAAAAACCTAATAACATTCATGTGTAGCCGACTAGAAAACTTGATTCGGAAGCTATTTCAATCCTCAATGCCCCAATTACAGATGACGAAATTGTATGTGTTGTCTTTAAGTCACCAAAGCACAAAAGCCCAAGTCCAGATGGATTTCCAGTTGAATTTTACCAAACTGCTTGGTCTATTATTGGAAATGATGTGATCAAGGCTTGCCAACATTTTTTCTCTTCAGGTCATATTCTTAGAGAGATGAATTGCACTTTTATTTCTTTAATTCCGAAGAATGCAGGGGCTGATTCACTAGAGAACTATCGACCCATATCATTATGCAACTTTATTTACAAGATCATCTCCAAAGTATTGGCAAATAGAATGCAAAAGGTAATACACAAGATCATTAGCCCAAATCAAGCTGCTTTCATCAAAGGGAGAAGTATACATCATAACATTTTGCTTGCTAATGACTTGGTCAAAGATTTGCATTCAAAAGCAAGAGGGACAAAAATCTGTTTTAAAGCTGATTTACGGAAAGCCTTTGATTCGGTTAATAGGAAATTTATCTATATTGTTATCTTTGTCTCTGCATTTCCTGATGCGGTTAACGGCTCTTCGAGTAGCAATGGAAGCATAAAAAAACTTAGTATTGAAATCCCCTAAAGTAAGCCAATGCTGTCGAGACTTCTGTTTTGCAAAACATTCCTCCTGCTTTAAGGCTTGCATGAAGTTATTTCTAGCTTCTGTCTCTTTTTCGATAAGATTCTGATCATGGGGCTGAAGTTGCAACTCATGTTGCATTGCTATTAGTTCCTTTCTACAAAATTGAACTCGGGTGATAATATTGCCAAAGGTATTTGTATTCCACTCCTTAAGTGCTGCTTTGCAAACTTTGAGTTTTTGACATAAGATGTACGGGGGGGATCCATGCACATTAACATTCCAAGCTGATCTGATAACATCAAGGAACTAAGGATGAGTACTCCACATGTTGAAGAATCTAAACGGTTTCTTGCCTTTTGGTGTTGCTTTATCTACGTGTATGTACATTAAAGAATGATCAGAAAATAATGGAGCATCATACTGAAGAAGTGAATCAGGGTAAACTATTAACCATTCTTGATTAATCAGACATCTATCGAGTCGAGCCATTATTTTTCTGTTAGCAGTACCTTGATTACTCCAGGAGAGCCAATTACCCACTGATTTAATATGAGTCAATGCAGCAGTATCTATGTAATCATTAAAACTCTGAAGCTGACTTTCTGAAAGCTGTCTGCCCCCACTTTTTCATTTGTGTACCGAGCAGTATTAAAGTCACCAAGAACAATCCAAGGTACATTAAGGTAGTCATCTGCAATGTTAGTTAGATCAAACCATAGTGTATTTCTTTCTTGCATACTGTTTGAAGCATATATACCAGTGAAATTGAATTGACAGCCATTTTTTTTGTCCTCTACCTTAAGATGAATGAATTGATCCGTAGCAGAAATAAACCAAGCATTAATAGAGTTAGGATGCCATAAGACCTATATTCTGCCAAAAGTTTCATTTGAATCATTTGTAAACAGTTCTGCGTCCGGCCATATTAAATTCTTTTGAGCTTGAACGCGCGATTGTTTAATTTTCGTTTCCACTAGAATAACAATATCACATGTAGCAGACTTGATTATTCTGTTGAGCTTCTGACATTTCTCAAGCTTATTAAGTCCACGAAATTCCAGCATGTTATCTTCATTAGTAATAAACAAATGAAAAAGGTGGTAAGGTATTCATCCTACGACTTTGGATGGACTGTACCATCCTTTTTCTTATCCTTTGGTTTTATATTTTCCTCCCGCATAATATCCTTACCTTTTATGGCTTTATTCCTATATTTATCCACTTCATCTACAGCTTGCAGATGTTTAAACTTTAAAATACCTTGAATCATGTGGTCTTGATTGGCAGGGTTTGTTGAAGCATGATAAGATTATTGCGGCACAATATCCTGGTTAGTACTTGTTGGAGCAGCCTGGCTAGAGAGGTTTGTTGGGGCATGAGTTTGTAGAGACAGAATATCCTTGTTGGTGATGTTTGTTGCGGCCTGAGTTTGTTGAGGAAGAATATCCTTGCTGGCGAGATTTGTTTGGGCCTGAGTTCGTTGAGCTATTGTGGACGGATCCAAAGATATTGGAAGAGTTCATGACTTATGCTTCTCCTGTCCACTAGTACCATGGGAAACTTCTGTTGTGGAAGGCTTAGACATTATAGGAAGAGGTAAAGTTTTGGATTTGTCCTTCTATCCGCGGTGCTCTCCTTGCGAGTCGGAATGCTCAATAGTCTTCGCCACCATCGGTGCTACTGCCATTAGAGAAGACTCGCTTTGTTGCTGAGGCGCTTGACGTGATCGATAGACCTTTGTGATCGGTTTTGGAGTTTGCTGACAAGCTCCATTTGCATGACCAAAAGATAAGCAATGCTGACATCATTGTGGCTTCCAAGAATATGAGACAAGTACCTTCCGAGTGTTCCCGTCAAGATCATGATAGAAAACCTCATTTGGAAGATCTTCATCGGATGAAACCAGTACACATGCTCGTGCAAATGCTAATCTCGTCTGAGCTGCTGTTGCTTTGTCGATGTAGAGTGGCTGTCCCAGAGTGCTGCATAACTTTGCAATAAAACGTCGACTCCAAAGATGTAGAGGAAGACCTTGAAAGGATACCCATAATGGAATAGACTGTAGGCTATCTAACTCCAAACGGACATCAGGAGACCAGCGTCGTAGAATCATTGGATGGCCGCGAATAGTCCAGAATCCTTCAAGGACCCGTTGCAAATCTTCTTCAGAGTATAGCTTGCAAACAAAGAATCCGTTCTCCAGCATATGAAGATCAAATGACGATATTCCCCACCGAGTTTTGATAAATGAGGATAGTGGGAAATAAGATGTTTTGAGACCTACCACATAGTCAACAATCGCCATAGACCATGTCTCAATAAGCTCTGCTGAATCAGTAGTCTCGTATACAGCAATCTTCTTATCAGCCTGAACTTCTGGAGTAAAGAATTCCAAGCTTAGATCCGAACTTCCAACCGGAGCCTTGAAGAGGCTAGTCCAAGGCCGAGGGTCACTGGAAATGAGAGCAAGCTGCCGCGATCTAGAGCGCGACCTACTTCGATGCTGCTTCGTCGAAGGAGTTTCTCTCTAGAGAGGATATGGTGGAGGTGCAGATTGAGGGGTAACGGTAGGGAGTCTTACCATCGTATCAACCCTCCCGCCACCATCGCCAGCCCTAGGGGCTATCACTACCATGTTTGATCCCTCTTCTGGTCACCGCTACAGAATCGTCGCCATAGGGAAAAGCCACCACCGCAGTATATTAGATCGTCGTTGTAGTACCATCGCCCTAGGGAGATCTGGTCACCGCTACAGTATCGTCACCCTTGGGGAGAAGCCGATGCTACAGGAGATCCGATCAGCACTACAGTAAGGGAGACCAGATCACTGCTACAGTTCCGTCGCCCGTGGGGGAAAGCCAACGCTACAGGAGTCAGATCGCCCTAGGGAGATCTCGTCGCCGCTACAGTACCGTCGCCCTTGGGAGATCTGATCGCCGCTACAGTGTCGTCGCCCTTCGCCCGTCGGAGAAAGCCGACGCTGCAGGAGTCAGATCGCCCTAGGGAGATCTGGTCGCCGCTATAGTGTCGTCGCTGCTACAGTACCGTCGCCCTAGGGAGATCTGGTCGCCGCTATAGTGTTGTCGCCGCTACAGTTGCCTAGAGATCTGGTCGCCGCTATGTGTTTTTTTTTATTCCTTACTCAACCAAGCGGGGCAACCTAATAATATTCATGTGGAGCCAACTAGAAAGCTTGATTTGAGTGCCATTTCTATCCTCAATGCCCCAATTACAGATGATGAAATAGTAAGAGTTGTCTTTAAGTCACCAAAGCACAAAAGCCCTGGTCCAGACGGATTTCCTGCTAAATTTTACCAAATTACATGGTATATTATTGGTAATGATGTGATTAAAGCTTGCCAACATTTTTTCTCTTCAGGTCATATTCTTAGAGAGATGAATTGCACATTTATTTCTTTAATTCCCAAGAATGCAGGGGCTGATTCACTAGAGAACTATCAACCCATATCTTTATGCAACTTTATTTACAAGATCATCTCCAAACTGTTAGCAGATAGATTGCAAAAGGTAATACACAAGATAATTAGTCCAAATCAGGCTACTTTCATCAAAGGAAGAAGTATACATCATAATATTCTGCTTGCTAATGACTTGGTCAAGGATCTGCACTCAAAAGCAAAAGGGACAAAAATCTGTTTTAAAGCCGATCTACGAAAAGCCTTTGACTCAGTTAATAGGAACTTTATCTATAAGATGCTCTACGGTATGAACTTCCCTCAGCAATGGGTTAATTGGATTCAATGTTGCTTAGAAACTCCCAAGTTTTCAAAACTCTTCAATGGCTCACCTATTGGTTTTTTTGGGAGCAAGAATGGCATCCGACAAGGCGATCCACTCTCTCCATATCTCTTTACTATTGCAATGGAAGGACTTAGGTATATGTTGGAATCTGCGGTCTCTGATGGCAGTATTAAGGTACCCCATGCTGGCCCTATTCATATATCACATATAATCTTTGCAGATGATATTCTTATCTTTCTTCAAATTGATTTAACTTCAGTAAGAAACCTGGCTACTATTCTGAATGATTTTGGTATAGTTTCTGGCCTTCAGTTAAATCATGCGAAAAGTAAAGTCTACATGAGGCCTTGCATTGAGGACAAAAATATTATTGCACATACCCTAGG
Organism: Musa acuminata AAA Group; assembly: GCF_036884655.1. Classification (NCBI taxonomy): domain Eukaryota; kingdom Viridiplantae; phylum Streptophyta; class Magnoliopsida; order Zingiberales; family Musaceae; genus Musa; species Musa acuminata. The sequence goes on along the minus strand of NC_088328.1, from coordinate 7,988,674 downwards.
GGCTAGTGAGGGAAATCTGCCAGTTACATATCTTGGTCTCCCACTCATATCCATTGGCATTCACAAAATCCACTGTCAGCCTATCCTGCAAAAAATAAAGAATAGAATTTCCTCCTGGAAAAATAGGCTTCTTCCAAAAGCAGGACGACTTGAACTCATCCGTTCGGTGTTGTACTCTTACTCTATATATTGGTCTAATGCATTTCTTCTGCCTATTGGACTTCTCCAAGATATTGAACGGTTATTAATAAACTTCTTCTAGAATTGCACAAATAATAAGACAATGCATATGGTAAATTGGGACAGCATCGGAAAACCGAAAGATGAAGGGGGGCTGAACCTGAGAAATACTAGAGATTGAAATAAAGCATGTTTAGTAAAGCAATTGTGGGACCTTTTGCAAAACAAATGTTCCTTATGGGTTTCTGCTAGGTATCTTTCAAAGGAATCGATTTGGGAAATTTCAACAAGAACATACCACTCTACAGCTTGGAAAGGAATTTTAAAAGCAAGGAATTGGCTAATCAAACACATTTCTTATGCAATCTCTACTGGAACTAATACTAATATGTGGTACGATCCTTGGGTAAATGGGAAAAGTATATTTCAATTATATGGTGACAGAATACGAAAAGACCTTGGGGCTCCCAAAGATTGGAAGGGTTCCGAGTTCATTGCTAACGGTACCTGGTGTCTCCCTACTCCTATTTCTCCTGAAATGTTATCACTTTGGCCGACTATCACAGCTATTCCAATCAGGAACAACCCTTCAGATGTACTTATTTGGCTTCATGACAATGGTAAATTTAGTGCCACATCCGTATGGAATCAAATTAGGCAAAGAAATAACAAGTGGTCCCAAGCAGTTGGACATGGGATCGACCGGGATCACAGAGACATTCCTTATGTACATGGCAGGCCCTTCTGAATAAACTACCTACAATAGACAATATGAAAAGAAGAGGTATCCATCATGTTAACCGATGCTCCCTTTGCATGCAACAAGAAGAAACGGTTGACCATCTCTATTTTGCTTGTGACTATACTAAATGGATATGGAAGGAGATTCTCCAGCGATTCGAACTCAATAGAATGCCGCAACCAAACATGCATCAAGAATTAGGTGACCTCATGCAATGTTTTTCAAGAAAAGGGCCTCTTACACAATTGACAAAGGTTATATTCAGATGCCCTATTTGGTGGATGTGGAAGGAAAGATGTAACAGAATCTATTAGTGTCAACACACAAACAATGCTCAGCTCTTGACAAAGATTATTAGAGACTCAAGATCATGTATGGAGAACGATCTCAAAATGGAGTACCTTACACAGAGAGAAAAAGATATTTTTATCAAATTTAATTTTGCTATTAGCTAAAGATCTTGGGCATGATGTCAAAAGCTATACCCATAGGAAATCTTGGCATATCTGGACTTTCAATTTTATTTGTTGGCCACAGTTAAGAGTTATAGTCTACAGCATGTGTAGTCAAAACTACCGCATGAGTACTCTATGAGTTACCTAGCTTCGTCTATAACTTGTATAGACAAAGCTATTTGTAGAAACTTTACACAAAATCAATTTACTTTTACTTATCAAAAAAAAAAATTTATCTATAAGATGCTCCTCGATATGAACTTCCCACAGCAATGAGTTAATTGGATTCAATCTTGCCTGGAAACTCCAAAGTTTTCGATACTCTTTAATGGCTCACATATTCGTTTTTTTGGGAGCACGAATGGCATCATACAAGGTGATCCACTCTCTCCGTATTTCTTTACTATTGCGATGGAAGGACTTAGCTGTATGTTGGAACACGTAGTCTTAAATGGCAGCATTAAGGTACCCATTGCTGGTTCTATTCATATATCACATATAACATTTGCAGATGATTTACTTATCTTTCTCCAAAATGAACCAACTTCAGTAAAGAACCTGGCTACTATTATGAATGACTTTGGTATGGTTTCTGGACTTCAGTTAAATCATGCGAAAAGTAAAGTATATATGAGCCCTTACGTTGAGGATAAGGTCTTTATTGCACAAACTTTGGGGGTTAGTGAGGGAAGCTTGTCAGTTCCTTATTTGGGTCTCCCGCTCATATCCACAGGAATTCACAAAACCCACTATCAGCCTATCTTGCAAAAAATAAAGAATAGAATTTCTTCTTGGAAAAATAGGTTTATATCAAAAGTAGGACGACTCGAACTCATCCGTTCGGTATTGCACTCCTACTCTATATATTGGTGTAATGTATTTCTTCTGCCTACTGGACTTCTCCAAGATATTGAACGGTTATTAATGAACTTCTTCTGAAATGGCATAAATGATTTTTTTTTTTTTTTTGTAGCCAACACACAATGTGACCATAAGGAACATTTGTTTTGCAAAAGATCCCACAATTGTTGTACCAGACATACTTGATTCCAATCTCTAGTGTTGCCTTATCAAGTGAACATGTCAGAAGAAGCGGCAACGACACTATAGCGGCGACCAGATCTAGGGCTACGGACTGTAGCGGCGACCAGATCTAGGGCAACGGACTGTAGCGGCGACGACATTGTAGCGGCGACCAGATCTTGGGCGATGGTATAGTAGCGACGACGATACTGTAGCGGCGACCAGATCTCCGTAGGTACTATAGCGGTGATCTGATTTCCTACAGCGTTGGCTATTTCCCAAGGGTGATTGTACTATAGCGGCGATCAGATCTCCCTAGGGCGATCTGACTCCTGCAGCGTTGGCTCTCTCCCACGGGCGACAGTACTGTAGCAGTGATCTGATCTCCTACAGCGTCGGCTTCTCCCCAAGGGCGAAGATACTGTAGTAGCAACCAGATCTCCCTAAGGCGACGGTACTGTAGTGGCGATCTAATATACTACAGCGGTGGCTTTTCCCAATCACGTCGTTTCTGTAGCGGTGACCAGAAGAGGGATCAAACATGGCAGCGACGGCCCCTAGGTCTAGCGATGGTGACGGGAGGGTTGAAACGATGGCAAGGCTCCCTACCGTTACCCCCCAAGTTGCTCCTCCACCATATCCTTTCCAGAGAGAAACTCCTTCGACGAAGCAGCATCGAAGCAGGTCGCGCTCTAGATCGCGACAGCCTGCTCTCATTTCCAGCGATCCTCGGCCTTGGAATAGCCTCTTCAAGGCTCCGGTTGGAAGTCCAGATCTAAGCTTGGAATTCTTTACTCCATAAGTTCAGGCTGATAAGAAGATTGTTGTATACGAGACTACTGATTCAGCAGAGCTTATTGAGACATGGTCTACGGCGATTGCTGGCTATGTGGTAGGTATCAAAACATCTTATTTCCCACTATCCTCAGTTATCAAAACTCGATGGGGAATATCGTCATTTGATCTTCATATGCTGGAGAACGGATTCTTTGTTTGCAAGCTATACTCTGAAGAAGATTTGCAACGAATCCTCGAAGGATTCTGGACTATCCGTGGTCATCCAATGATTCTACGACGTTGGTCTCCTAATGTCCGTTTGGAGTTAGATAGCCTATAGTCTATTCCATTATGGGTATCCTTTCAAGGACTACCTCTACATCTTTGGAGTCGACGTTTTATTGCAAAGTTATGCAGCACTCTGGGACAGCCACTCTACATCGACAAAGCAATAGCAGCTCAGACGAGATTAGCATTTGCACGAGCATGTATGCTGGTTTCTTCCGACGAAGATCTTCCTAATGAGGTTTTCTATCGTGATCTTGACGGGAACACTCGGAAGGTACATGTCTCATATTCCTGGAAGCCACAACGATGTCAGTGTTGCTTATCTTTTGGTCATGCAAATGGAGCTTGTCAGCAAACCCCAAAACCAACCACAAAGGTCTATCGACCACGTCAAATGCCTCAGCAACAAAGTGATTCTTCTCTAATGGCAGTAGCACCGATGGTGGCGAAAACTATTGAGCATTCCGACTCGCAAGGAAAGCACCGCGGACAGAAGGACAAATCCAAAACTTTATCTCTTCCTATAATGTCAGAGCCTTCCATAACAGAGGTTTCCCATGGTACTAGTGGATAGGAGAAACATAAGTCAGGAACTTCATCTCTTCCAATATCATCGGATCCGTCCACAATAGCTCAACGAACTCAGGCCCAAACAAATCTCGTCAGCAAGGATATTCTTCCTCAACAAACTCAGGCCACAACAAACATCGCCAACAAGGATATTCTGTCTCAACAAACTCATGCCCCAACAAACCTCTCTAGCCAGGCTGCTCCAACAAGTACTATCCAGGATATTGTGTTGCAACAATCTTATCATGCTTCAACAAACCCTGCCAATCAAGACCACAAGATTCAAGGTACTTTAAAGTTTAAAAATCTGCAAGCTGTAGGTGAAGTGGATAAATATAAGAATAAAGCCATAAAAGGTAAGGATATTGTGCGGGAGGAAAATACAAAACCGAAGGATAAGAAAAAGGATGGTACGGTCCATCCAAAGTCGTAGGATGAATACCTTACCACCTTTTCATTTGTTTATTACTGATGAAGATAACATGCTGGAATGTTCGCGGACTTAATAAGCCGGAGAAATGTCGGGAGCTCAACAGAATAATCAAGTCTACCGCATGTGATATTGTTATTCTAGTGGAAACGAAAATTAAACAATCACGTGTTCAAGCTCAAAAGAATTTAATATGGCCGGACGCAGAACTGTTTACCAATGACTCAAATGAAACTTTTGGTAGAATATGGGTCTTATGGCATCCTAACTCTATTAATGCTTGGTTTATTTCTACTACTGATCAATTCATTCATCTTAAGGTAGAGGACAAAAAGAATGGTTGTCAATTCAATTTCACTGGTATATATGCTTCAAACAGTATGCAAGAAAGATATGATGCCCCGAGCCTGATTAGCTAACTGGCCTATCAACTTCGTTTGGTCTAAACCACTGACCAAAATGCTTAAGCTGAAGTTGATAGTAGTACACTCATCAGACCCTTATAAGTCATTCTTAATCTTGCCCACTTTCGATGTGGGACTAATCAGGGGTGTTACAATCACCCCCACTCAAAGGCTTGACGTCCTCGTCAAGCCCCAACATAACCCAGGTCAAACCCTAGCATAGTGCATGTGAGGTGTAGCCCAGTGGTGGCTCCATGCCGTGACGAGTCCTCTGACTCCGTCTACGGGTAGCCCTTTCCTACTCGAGCCCCCTCACCATGCCCAAATACTAGGTTGGCTCTGATACCAAATATTAAGACTCGAGCCTGATGGGCTAACAAGCCTATCAACTTTGTTTGGTCTAATCCACTGACCAAAATGCTTAAGCTGAAGTTGATAGTAGTACACTCATCAGACCCTTATAAGTCAATCTTAATCTTGCCCACTTTCGATATGGGACTAATCAGGGGTGTTACAAAAGAAATACTCTTTGGTCTGACCTGACTAATATTATAAATGGCTGTCTCAATGTACCTTGGATTATTCTTAGAGACTTTAATACTGTTCGGTACACAAATGAAAAAGATGGGGGTAGACAACTTTCAGAAAGCCAGCTTCAAAGTTTTAATGATTACATTGACACTGCAGCATTGTTTGATATGAAATCTGTGGGTAATTGGCTCTCCTGGAGTAATCAAGGTGCTGCTAACAGAAAAATAATGGCTCGGCTTGATAGGTGTTTGATTAATCATGAATGGTTAACAGTTTACCCAGATTCACTTCTTGAGTATGGTGCTCCTTTGTTTTCTGACCATTCTTTAATGTATATACACGCAGACAAAGCGACACCAAGAGGCAAGAAACCGTTTAGATTCTTTAACTTGTGGAGTACTCATCCTCAATTTCTTGATGTTATCAGATCTGCTTGGAATTTTAATGTGCATGGATCCCTCCCTTACATCTTATGTCAAAAGCTCAAAGCCTGTAAAGCAGCACTAAAGGAGTGGAATACAAATACCTTTGGCAATATTACCACCAGAGTTCAATTTTGCAGAAAGGAACTAATGTCATTGCAACATGAGCTGCAACTTCAGCCAAATGATGAGAATATTATCTACAAAGAGACAGAAGCCAGAAATAACTTCATGCAAGCCTTAAAACAGGAGGAAAGTTTTGCAAAGCAGAAGTCTCGACAGCATTAGCTTACACTAGGGGATTCCAATACTAAATTTTTCTATGCTTCAATTGCTACTCGAAGGGCTGTTAACCGTATCAGCAAATGCAGAGACAAAGATGATAATCTTATTGAGAATTTAGATGAGGTTAAAGCACATAAAGAGCAATTTTTTTATTCCTTACTCGATCAAGCTGAGAAACCTAATAACATTCATGTGGAGTCGACTAGAAAACTTGATTCGGAAGCTATTTCAATCCTCAATGCCCCAATTAAAGATGACAAAATTGTATGTGTTGTCTTTAAGTCACCAAAGCACAAAAGCCCAGGTCCAGATGGATTTCCAGCTGAATTTTACCAAACTGCTTGGTCTATTATTGGAAATGATGTGATCAAGGCTTGCCAACATTTTTTCTCTTTAGGTCATATTCTTAGAGAGATGAATTGCACTTTTATTTCTTTAATTCCGAAGAATGCAGGGGCTGATTCACTAGAGAACTATCGACCCATATCATTATGCAACTTTATTTACAAGATCATCTCCAAAGTATTGGCAAATAGAATGCAAATGGTAATACACAAGATCATTAGCCCAAATCAAGTTGCTTTCATCAAAGGGAGAAGTATACATCATAACATTTTGCTTGCTAATGTCTTGGTCAAAGATTTGCATTCAAAAGCAAGAGGGACAAAAATATGTTTTAAAGCTGATTTATGGAAAGCCTTTGATTCAGTTAATAGGAAATTTATCTATAAGATGCTCCTTGATATGAACTTCCCACAGCAATGGGTTAATTGGATTCAATCTTACCTGGAAACTCTAAAGATTTCGATACTCTTTAATGGCTCACCTATTGGTTTTTTTGGGAGCACGAATGACATCCGACAAGGTGATTGTTAGAACCCTTGCAGATTCTAAACTTGGGGTTGATCTCTTTAGGGGATCGGCCTCCTTGGAACTCTATAGGGGTTCCTCCCTCCAAGTTGCTGCTCAAAGGCTGCAGAAAAGATTCATCTATTGCTTATGAAAAGAGAAGGAATACATGGCTATTTATAGGGCTTCTAAACCCTAACTTCTAATAGGACTCCTACTTAAGACTCTTACTTCTAACCAACTCCTAGTAGGACTCCTAGTCAAGACTCCTATTCCCTTACAACTCCTAATTCTTCTGTAAGAAAACACCTCCTACATGAATGCCCCTCTCAATTAGGACTCTCCTAGCTAGAGTCCTAACAGAATGTCCCTCTCAATTAGGACTCTCCTAGCTAGAGTCCTAATAGTTTTACATGAATGTCCCTCTCAATTAGGACTCTCCAAGCTAGAGTCCTAACAGACACGCCCTCTTCAAATCAACCTTGTCCTCGATGCTGATGATTCGTGAATTCTGGGAATTTGATCTTCAAGTCGTCATAGTTCTCCCAAGTGGCATCTTCTATTGGTAGGTTCGCCCACTGTATTAGCACTTCATTATTGGGTCATCGTCGTCGAGTCACGATCCGTCGATCAATAATGGCACTTGGCTAGGTCTGGAGTTCTCTTTGGGTAGTCATATTTGGTGGGTGGCTTTGGGCTGTCTCCAAGCACCTATTTAAAACTTTCATCTGGCCGTCGGTTTGTGGGTGATATGCCATACTCCTTTTCAATTTAGTACCCTGCATATAAAATAACTTTGTCCAAAATCTGCTCGTGAAGATGCAAGTAGAATTTATCGTAAGCACAATGCATCCCTTATAGTGTAATTCTTTTGAGTCCCAATTGTAATGAGCCATGGGGCTTGGTGCTTCCTCCAATTTTTTTATAATCTTACTAGTCTCTGAATCTTCCTGCCATTCTATCTTAATATCCTTAAGAAAGTCGTTGGTCGGAAGTGAAATAACCGAAACTTCAACTTGCTCGGGTAGTTGCGAAAGCGCATCTGCAAGAACATTCTCTTTCCCCTTTTTGTAAGTTATTTCAAAATCAAATCCAAGAAGTTTTGTTACCCATTTTTACTGCTCAGGGGATGGTATCTTTCACTCCAAAAAGTACTTGAGGCTTTTATAGTCGGTTTTATTTTGAAATCGTCGACCAATCAAGTAGGGTCTCCACCTCGTTGCTGCGCGCACAATGGCGAGCATCTCCTTATCATATGTTGACTTATTTTGATGGGAGGGAGATAATGCCTTGCTAGTGTATGCAAGTAGTCGACCATCTTGCATGAGAATGGCTCCAATTCTGACTCCAGATGCGTCGGCCTCAATAATGAAGGGTCGGTTAAAATCTGGTAGTGTTAGCACCGGCGTCGTCGTTATGGTTGCCTTAAGTTTGTCAAAGGCAGCGGAGGCTCTGTCTGACCATTGGAAGACAGCTTTTTTCAGTAAGGAAGTAAGTGGTGCACTGATCTCGCCATAGTTTTTCACGAACTTGCAGTAGTAGCCTGTTAAACCTAGAAAGCCATGTAGCAATTTTACGTTCCTCGGGGTAGGCCAGTTTTGCATTGCATCAATTTTGAAGGGGTCCACTATCACATCTTCCTCTGATATGATATGCCCAATATATTCCACCTTCTGTTGAAGAAAACAAAAATTCGTAATGGTTGTTGTTTGTTCAAAAGGTGGTTTTCGGTATGTCTTCTTCGCACATTCATATTTGATGATACCCGGATCAAAGGTCCAGCTTTGTAAAGATTTGTGCTCCCTTTCATCTAGTAATTCATCTGCTATTGGAATAAGGTATTTGTCCTTGATGGTTATGCCATTGAGAGCTCGGTAATCAATGCATATTCGCCATGTTCCGTCCTTCTTGCATACAAGTAGCACCGGTGAAGAATAGAGGTTGCAACTTGGCCGAATAACTCATGTTTTAAGCATTTCTTTTACAATCCTTTCTATTTCATCCTTCTGGAGATATAGATATTGATATGGCCGAGTATTTGCTGGAGGTTTTCCTAAAAGAATCATTATATAATGATCATGCCGACGGGTAAGAGGTAGGTTGTATGGTTCGTCAAATATATCTGAAAATTCAGCAAGCAAAGGAAGTAGGTTTGGATCTTCAAATTATTTTGGCTCTCCCTTAGTTTGCTGCTCAAGTTGTATAAAAAATCTGCTGCATGCTTTATGCAAAACATTCTCCATTTGTTGTGTGCAAATCGTCGTTATGTCGCCCCCACGTTTCCCGTTCAGTATCACCTGTTTCTCCTTACTATAAAATTTCATAATTAGTTGTATAAAATTCCAAGAAATATCACCTAATGTCGTCAACCATTTAATTATTAACATGGCCTTATGATCATCAGGAGGGAGAAGGAAGAAATCTGCAATTATCTCTTGGTCCTACAGCAATAGTTTCTCCTGCGGGCGCCTACGCCTACGATCACAATTCAAAATCCGTCCGTCGACAACCTTAACGTCAAACCTGCTGCAATTCTCAATAGGTAAGGCCATCTGGATAGTAACCTTACTGTTTATAAAGTTATTAGAACTACCCGTGTTGATGAGAACAGTGATCGGTTGTTGTTTGAGAAGGCCTCCAACTTTCATCGTTTCTGGGTTTGAGTAGCCGGCTAGTGCATGTACCGTAACTTCAGTCGGTTGTGGCTTTTCTTCTGCATCTTCTTCTTTATGTTCAAGGCTCTCTTCTGGATGTCCAATGACCTCTTCTTCTATTGGTTCAATCATAAGAAGTCTCCCTTTACTAAAGCGATGCTCACGGCTCCACGGCTCGTCACAATGCCACCATAACCCCTTCACATATCGCTCCCGAAGCTCTTCTCTTGTTAACCTCTTTGGTGTAGGGACTTGGTCAATAGTAGGGGGGGCTAAGGGCTTCAATATTACTGGTTGAGGAGCGACCCTAGTCCTCCGAGCTTCATGGTTCAATTGCTCCTCTTGATGTCGTGCGAAATAGATGACTGCCATAAGCGTATACGGTTGTCGCGCTTTAACTTCTCTTCGGATCTCCGGCTTCAAGCCCTCAATGAAAGTCCTCAATAGCTGTTTTTGAGACCAATCATGAGTTTGATTAGATAACCTTTCAAACCTGGTTTGGTACTCCTGAATGGTGAAAGTTTGTCGGATCTTTGCTAGTTGTCCATCAATATTCTCGTAATCGGTTGGTTTGAAGCAGATCAGCAGTCCTTCTTTGAATTGTTGCCATGAAAGGACTCCATAAGTATATTCAAACCAGTCAAACCACTGTATAGCATCCCTTTCAAGATGTATATGTTAGAATCCTTGCAGATTCTAAATTTGGGGTTGATCTCTTTAGGGGATCGGCCTCCTTGGAACTCTATAAGGGTTCCTCCCTCCAAGTTGCTGCTCAAAGGCTGCAGAAAAGATTCATCTATTGCTTAAGAAAAGAGGAGGAATACATGGCTATTTATAGGGCTTCTAAACCCTAACTCCTAATAGGACTCCTACTTAAGAATCTTACTTCTAACCAACTCCTAATAGGACTCCTACTCAAGACTCCTATTCCCTTACAACTCCTAATTCTTCTCTAAGAAAAAACCTCCTACATGAATGTCCCTCTCAATTAGGACTCTGTTAGAACCCTTGCAGATTCTAAACTTGGGGTTGATCTCTTTAGGGGATCGGCCTCTTTGGAACTCTATAGGGGTTCCTCCCTCCAAGTTGCTGCTCAAAGGCTGCAGAAAAGATTCATCTATTGCTTGAGAAAAGAGGAGGAATACATGGCTATTTATAGGGCTTCTAAACCCTAACTCCTAATAGGACTCCTACTTAAGACTCTTACTTCTAACCAACTCCTAATAGGACTCCTACTCAAGACTCCTATTCCCTTACGACTCCTAATTCTTCTCTAAGAAAAAACCTCATACATGAATGTCCCTCTCAATTAGGACTCTCCTAACTAGAGTCCTAACAGAATGTCCCTCTCAATTAGGACTCTCCTAGCTAGAGTCATAACAGAATGTCCCTCTCAATTAGGACTCTCCTAGCTAAAGTCCTAATAATTTTACATGAATGTCCCTCTCAATTAGGACTCTCCTAGCTAGAGTCCTAACAAACCCGCCCTCTTCAAATCAGCCTTGTCCTCGAGGCTGACGATTCATGAATTTTGGGAATTTAATCTTCAAGTCATCATAGTTCTCCAAAGTGGCATCTTCTGTTAGTTGGTTTACCCACTGTATTAGCAATTCAGTAGTGGATCGTCGTCGTCGAGTCATAATCCGTCGATCAATAATGGCACATGGCTGAGTCTGAAGTCCTCCTTGGGTAGTCATATTTGGTGGGTGGCTTTGGGCTATCTTCAAGCACCTATTTACAACTTCTGTCTGGCCGTCGGTTTGTGAGTGATATGCCATACTCTTTTTCAATTTAGTACTCTTATAGTGTAATTCTTTTGAGTCCCAATTGTAATGAGCTACGGAGCTTGGTGCTTCCTCCAATTTTTTTATAATCTTACTAGTCTCTGAATCTTCCTGCCATTCTATCTTAATATCCTCAAGGAAGTCGCTGGTCGGAAGTGAAATGGCCAAAACTTCAGCTTGCTCGGGTAGCTGCGAAAGCGCATCTGCAAGAACATTCTCTTTCCCCTTTTTGTAAGTTATTTCATAATCAAATCCAAGAAGTTTTGTTACCCAGTTTTGCTGCTCAGGGGATGATATCTTTCGCTCCAAAAAGTACTTGAGGCTTTTATGGTCGGTTTTAATTTGAAATCGTCGACCAATCAAGTAGGGTCTCCACCTCATTGCTGCGCGCACAATGGCGAGCATCTCCTTATCATATGTTGACTTATTTTGATGGGAGGGAGATAATGCCTTGCTAGTGTATGTGAGTGGTCGACCATCTTGCATGAGAATTGCTCCAATTCCGACTCCAGATGCGTCGGCCTCAATAATAAAGGGTCGGTTGAAATCTGGTAGTGTTAGCACCGGCGTCGTCGTCATGGCTGCCTTAAGTTTGTCAAAGGCAACGGAGGCTCCGTCCGACCATTGGAAGACAGCTTTTTTCAAAAAGGAAGTAAGTGGTGCACTGATCTCTCCATAGTTTTTCACGAACATGCAGTAGTAGCCTGTTAAACCCATAAAGCCATGTAGCAATTTTATGTTCCTCGGGGTCAGCCAGTTTTGCATTGCTCCAATTTTGAAAGGGTCCACTGTCACACCTTCTTCTGATATGATATGCCCAAGATATTTCACCTTTTGTTGAAGAAAGTAAAAATTCGTAGTGGCCGTTGTGTGTTCGAAAGGCGATTTTCGGTATGACTTCTTCATACACTCGTATTTGATAATACCCGGATCAAGGGTCCAGCTTTGTAAAAATTTGTGCTCCCTTTCATCTAGCAATTCATCTGCTATTGGAATAAGGTATTTGTTCATGATGGTTATGCCATTGAGAGCTCGATAATCAACGCATATTCGCCATGTTCCGTCCTTCTTGCGTACAAGTAGCACCGGTGAAAAGTAGAGGTTGTAACTTGGCCGAATAACTCCTGTTTGAAGCATCTCTTTTAAAATCCTTTCTATTTCATCCTTCTGGAGATGTGGATACCGATATGGCTGAGTATTTGCTGGAGATTTGACTGGAAAAATCATTATACAATGATCATGCCGACGAGTAAGTGGTAGGTTGTGCGACTCGTCAATTATATCTGAAAATTCACCAAGCAAAGGAAATAGGTTTGGATCTTCAAATTCTATTGGCTCTCCTTTAATTTGCTGCTCAAGTTGTACCAAAAAGCCACTGCATGCTTTATGCAAAACCTTCTTCATTTGTTGTGTGCAAATCATCGTTACGTCGCCCCCACGTTTCCCGTGCAGTATCACCTGTTTCTCCTTACTGTAAAATTTCATAATTAGTTTCATAAAATTCCAAGAAAAATCACCTAATGTTGTCAACCATTTAATTCTGAGTATGGCCTCATGGTCATCAAGAGGGAGAAGGAAGAAATCTGCAATTATCTCTTGGTCCTGCAGCAATAGTTTCTCCTGCGGGCGCCTACGATCACACTTCAAAATCAGTCTGTCGGTGACCTTAACATCAAACCTGCAACGATTCTCGATAGGTAATGCCATTCGGATAGCAACCTTACTATTTAGGATATTATTAGTACTACCCGTGTCGATGAAAACAGTGATCAGTTGTTGTTTGAGAAGGCCTCCAACTTTCATCATTTGCGGGTTTGAGTAGCCAGCTAGTGCATGTACCGTAACTTCGGTCGGTTGTGGCTCTTCTTCTGCATCTTCTTCTTTATGTTCAATGCTCTCTTCTGGATGTTCAATGACCTCTTCTTCTACTGGTTCAATGATAAAAAGTCTCCCTTTACTACAGCGATGCTCATGGCTCCACGGCTCTTCGCAATGCTAACATAACCCCTTCGCAGATCGCTCCTGAAGCTCTTCTCTTGTCAACCTTTTTGGTGCAGGGACTCGGTCAACAGTAGGGGGGGCTAAGGGCTTCAATATTACTGGTTGAGGAGTGACCCTAGTCCTTCGAGCTTCATGGTTCAATTGCTCCTCTTGATGTCGTGCGAAAGAGATGGCTGCCATAAGCGTGTACGGTTGTCGCGCTTTAACTTCTCCTCGGATCTCCGGCTTCAAGCCCTCAATAAAGGTCCTCAATAGCTGTTTTTGAGACCAATCAAGAGTTTGATTAGATAACCTTTCAAACCTAGTTTGGTACTCCTGAATGGTGGAGGTTTGTCGGATCTTTGCTAGTTGTCCATCAATATTCTCGTAATCGGTTGGTCTGAAGCGGATCAGCAGTCCTTCTTTGAATTGTTGCCATGAAAGGGCTCCATAAGTATGTTCAAACTAGTCAAACCACTGTATAGCATCCCCTTCAAGAAGTATAGCTGCGATTTTCACCATAGATGCATCCGCGGTTTTGTGGTACCGAAAATATCGCTCCGCGTGCAAGATCCAACCAATCGGGTCTCCTTCTTCCCATCTAGGGAAGTCCACCCTTATGCGTGGATAGTTGGGATCGATCATAGAGCCTCCCCTCCCTTGGAACTCATCTCTTCGGGCCTGGTGCGATTGGGCAAAGCTCTCTCCGTGATATGATTTTTTCGGGCTTAGTAGTCGGCCCAATCTGAGTTCGGTAAAGAGCGTCCGAATCTTATCCTCCATTCGCGCCTCCAAGGCTTTGAATTTAGCATCGATTGCCTCCTTAGATGCCATAGTATATGCCTCCAAATCTATGATGTTGAGATCTCTCTTTTGTTGTCAGGTTAAAGGCATGTATAGGTTGAGAGAAGTGATGGTCGAAAGGGTTGGTGGATCGGTGGATGTAGGCTACGATTTAGGCTTGTTTTGTGGCTGTTTTGGGTGCAGTTTGAGGGTGTGGTTTGGTGGAGTTTTAGGGCTGTGGATGAAAGTTTTGGATCTGTGGTAGATGGCAGCAAAGGTTTGAGAGAAATCAGTGGAAGTTGCAGCAAGTATGTGCTGTCTTGTAAGAGCAGAATTGTCGTCGAAGAAACAGCGGCTTCTTGACGTAATTTCCACCAAAAACTTGAGAGAATTGAGGAGGGAATTGATAGCAAAATCACAGTTTATATGACAGCAAGGATGACTAATTTAATCAAGAAAATTTCGGCAGTATAATAGCAAGGAAATTGGTGCAAGTTGCGATAGCATAATTCTCGTCGAAAAATTTCAGCAGTTTACGAGGAAAATTTATAGCAACACAAAAATCGGTTTTAGAGATGAATTCCTCAGTAGATCAATCTTAGATGGAAGCCAAGATGATCTATAAAGTGTATAAGAAATTTCATTCAAAAAAGATTGCAAATAGATGGGTTAAGGCAACAATATGCGGCTGAAATTTTCTGCAGCATAGATTTTTAAGTATAGCAGATTGGACGTAAAAGATCAGAAGTTTATATTGAGAATTTTTTGATGAAACCAAAGGGAAATCCACTATTAGCAAGTGTCAAAGCTATCATAAAAATTTCCTAGAGATTTGGATAGAAACAATGTAGTATCAAGATCAAACAATCAGTGCTATGCGGCTGAAATTTTACGCTTCAGATTTTCAAGTATAGCAGATTAGATGTAAAATATCAATGGTTAATTTGAGAAATTTTTGACAAAACCAAAGGGAAATCTGCTGTTAGGAAGTGTCAAAGATGTCATAAAATTTCATGGAGATTTGGATAGAAAAAACATAGTAGCAAGATCAAACGGACAGTGCTATACGGTTGGAATTCTGCAATGTATCTTTCGTCGTAGAGATGAAAACTTTATAATGAAAAGTTTATGCAGCAATATAGGAATAATTTTTTTGGGATTTTCAAATAAAGATAACTAAATTGCAGCAACAGTAAGGTAGAAAACCAGAACCTGTTGCAATTCACGGGGAGATCAAAGGATGATCCGTGGTGGTGGAGATGATGGCGGAATTCGGCGATGATCTTTTAAGCAATTGTGGGAATTGCTTTAGGCGGTTGTCGAGGGCTCATGGATGGCAGTGGAAGGGCAGCGAGATGCCAAGAACGCTGCTCTGATACCAGGTGTTAGAACCCTTGCAGATTCTAAACTTGGGGTTGATCTCTTTAGGGGATCGGCCTCCTTGGAACTCTATAGGGGTTCCTCCCTCCAAGTTGCTGCTCAAAGGCTGCAGAAAAGATTCATCTATTGCTTGAGAAAAGAGGAGGAATACATGGCTATTTATAGGGCTTCTAAACCCTAACTCCTAATAGGACTCCTACTTAAGACTCTTACTTCTAACCAACTCCTAATAGGACTCCTACTCAAGACTCCTATTCCCTTACAACTCCTAATTCTTCTCTAAGAAAAAACCTCCTACATGAATGTCCCTCTCAATTAGGACTCTCATAACTAGAGTCCTAACAGAATGTCCCTCTCAATTAGGACTCTCCTAGCTAGAGTCATAACAGAATGTCCCTCTCAATTAGGACTCTCCTAGCTAAAGTCCTAATAATTTTACATGAATGTCCCTCTCAATTAGGACTCTCCTAGCTAGAGTCCTAACAGACTCTCCTAACTAGAGTCCTAACAGAATGTCCTTCTCAATTAGGACTCTCCTAGCTAGAGTCCTAACAGAGTGTCCCTCTCAATTAGGACTCTCCTAGCTAAAGTCCTAACAGTTTTACATGAATGTCCCTCTCAATTAGGACTCTCCTAGCTAGAGTCCTAACAAATCAGCCTTGTCCTCGAGGCTGACGATTCATGAATTTTGGGAATTTGATCTTCAAGTCATCATAGTTCTCTAAAGTGGCATCTTCTGTTAGTAGGTTTGCCCACTGTATTAGCAATTCAGTAGTGGATCGTCGTCGTCGAGTTATAATCCGTCGATCAATAATGGCACTTGGCTGAGTTTGAAGTCCTCCTTGGGTAGTCATATTTGGTGGGTGGCTTTGGGCTATCTCCAAGCACCTATTTACAACTTCTGTCTGGCCATCGGTTTGTGAGTGATATGCCATAATCCTTTTTAATTTAGAACTCTTATAGTGTAATTCTTTTGAGTCCCAATTGTAATGGGCTACGGAGCTTGGTGCTTCCTCCAATTTTTTTATAATCTTACTAGTTTCTGAATCTTCCTGCCATTCCATCTTAATATCCTCAAGGATGTCGCTGGTCGGAAGTGAAATGGCCAAAACTTCAGCTTGCTCGGGTAGCTGCGAAAGCGCATCTGCAAGAACATTCTCTTTCCCCTTTTTGTAAGTTATTTCATAATCAAATCCAAGTTTTGTTACCCAGTTTTGCTGCTTAGGGGATGATATCTTTCGCTCCAAAAAATACTTGAGGCTTTTATGGTCGGTTTTAATTTGAAATCGTCGACCAATCAAGTAGGGTCTCCACCTCGTTGCTGCGCGCACAATGGCGAGCATCTCCTTATCATATGTTGACTTATTTTGATGGGAGGGAGATAATGCCTTGCTAGTGTATGCGAGTGGTCGACCATCTTGCATGAGAATTGCTCCAATTCCAACCCCAGATGCGTCGGCCTCAATAATGAAGGGTCGGTTGAAATCTGGTAGTGTTAGCACCGGCGTCGTTGTCATGGCTGCCTTAAGTTTGTCGAAGGCAACGGAGGCTATGTCCGACCATTGGAAGACATCTTTTTTCAGAAAGGAAGTAAGTGGTGCACTGATCTCTCTATAGTTTTTCACGAACTTACAGTAGTAGCCTGTTAAACCCAAAAAGCCATGTAGCAATTTTATGTTCCTCGGGGTCAGCCAATTTTGCATTGCTCCAATTTTGAAGGGGTCTACTGCCACACCTTCCTCTGATATGATATGCCCAAGATATTCCACCTTCTTTTGAAGAAAGCAAAAATTCATAGTGGTTATTGTGTGTTCAAAAGGTGGTTTTCGGTATGTCTTCTTCGCATACTCGTATTTGATGATACCCGGATCGAAAATCCAACTTTGTGAAGATTTGTGCTCCCTTTCATCTTGCAACTCATCTACTACTGGAATAGGATATTTATCCTTGATGGTTATGCCATTGAGAGTTCGGTAATCAACACATAATCGCCATATTCCATCCTTCTTTCGTATGAGGAGCACCGGTGAAGGATAGGGGCTACAACATGGCCGAATAACTCCTGTTTTGAGCATCTCTTTTACAATCCTTTCTATTTCATCCTTCTGGAGATGTGGATACTGATATGGCTGAGCATTTGCTGGAGATTGGCCTGGAAGAATCATTATACAATGATCATGCCGATGGATAAGAGGTAGGTTGCGTAGTTCGTCAAATATATTTGAAAATTCAGTAAGCAAAGGAAGTAGATTTGGATCTTCCAATTTTGTTGGCTCTCCCATAGTTTGCTACTCAAGTTGTACCAAAAAGCCACTGCATGCTTTATGCAAAACCTTCTTCATTTGTTGTGTGCGAATCATCATTACGTCGCCCCTACGTTTCCCGTGCAGTATCACCTGTTTCTCCTTACTGTAAAATTTCATAATTAGTTTCATAAAATTCCAAGAAAAATCACCTAATGTTGTCAACCATTTAATTCTGAGCATGGCCTCATGATCATCAAGAGGGAGGAGGAAGAAATCTGCAATTATCTCTTGGTCCTGCAACAACAGTTTCACCTGCGGGCACCTATGATCACACTTCAAAATCCGTCCGTTGGCGACCTTAACGACAAACCTGCTGCAATTCTCAATAGGTAAGTTCATATAGACAGCAACCTTACTGTTTAGGAAGTTATTAGTGCTGCCCGTGTCGATGAGAACAGTGATCGGTTGTTGTTTGAGAAGGCCTCCAACTTTCCTCGTTTGTGGGATTGAGTAGCCAACTAGTGTATATACCGTAACTTTGGTCGGTTGTGGCTCTTCTTCTGCATCTTCTTCTTCATGTTCAAGGCTCTCTTTTGGATGTTCAATGACCTCTTCTTCTATCGGTTCAATCATAAGAAGTCCCCCTTTACTACAGCGATGCTCACGGCTCCACGACTCGTCACAATGCCAACATAACCCCTTCGCATATCGCTCCCGAAACTCTTCTCTTGTTAACCTCTTTGGTATAGGGACTTGGTCGACAGTAGGGGGGGCTGAGAGCTTCAATATTACTGGTTGAGGAGCGACCCTAGTCCTCCAAGCTTCATGGTTCAATTGCTCCTCTTGATGTCGTGCGAAAGAGATGGCTGCCATAAGCGTATACGGTTGTCGCGCTTTAACTTCTCCTCGGATCTCTGGCTTCAAGCCCTCAATGAAAGTCCTCAATAGCTGTTTTTGAGACCAATCACGAGTTTGATTAGATAACCTTTCAAACCTGGTTTGGTACTCCTGAATGGTGGAGGTTTGTCGGATCTTTGCTAGTTGTTTGTCAATATTCTCGTAATCGGTTGGTCTAAAGCGAATCAGCAGTCCTTCTTTGAATTGTTGCCATGAAAGGACTCCATAAGTATGTTCAAACCAGTCAAACCACTGTATAGCATCCCCTTCAAGATGTATAGCTGCAATTTTCACCATAGATACATCCGCGGTTTTGTGGTACCGAAAATATCGCTCCGCGCGCGAGATCCAACCAATCGGGTCTCCTTCTTCCCATCTAGGGATGTCCATTCTCATGCATGGATAGTTGGGGTCAGTCATATAGCCTCCCCTCCCTTGGAAGTCATCTCTTTGGGCTTGGTGTGATTGGGCAAAGCTCTCTCCTTGATATGATTTCTTCGGGCTTAGTGGTCGGCCCAATCTGAGTTCGGTAAAGAGCATCCGAATCTTATCCTCCATTCGCGCCTCCAAGGCTTCGAATTTAGCATTGATTGCCTCCTTAGATGCCATAGTATATGCCCCCAAATCTATGATGTTAAGATCTCTCTTTTGTTATTGGGTTAAAGGCATGCATAGGTTGAGAGAAGTGATGGTTGAAAGGGTTGGTGGATTGGTGGATGTAGGCTGCGGTTTAGGCTTGTTTTGTGGCTGTTTTGGGTGCAGTTTGAGGGTGTGGTTTGGCAGAATTTTAGGGTTGTGGATGAAAGTTTTGGATCTGTGGAAGATGGTAGCAAAGATTTGACAGAAATCCGTGGAAGTTGCAGCAAGTATGTGCTGTCTTGTAAGAGTAGAATTGTCGTCGAAGAAACAATGGTTTCTCGACGTAATTTCCACCAGAAACTTTAGAAAATTGAGGAGGGAATTGATAGCAAAATCACAGTTTATATGACAGCAAGGATATCTAATTTAATCAAGAAAATTTCGGCAGTATAACAGCAAGGAAATTGGTGCAAGTTGAAATTGCAGAATTATCGTCGAAAAATTTCAGCGGGTTACGAGGAAAATTTGCAGCAACATAAAATCGTTTTTAGAGATGAATTTCTTAATAGATCAATCTTAGATGGAAGCCAAGATGATCTATGAAGTGTATAAGAAATTTCATTCAAAAAAGATTGCAAATAGATGGGTTAAGGCAACGATATGCAACTGAAATTTTCTGCAGCATAGATTTTCAAGTGCAGCAGATTGGACATCAAAATATCAGTAGTTTATATTGAGAATTTTTCGATGAAACCAAGGGGAAATCCACTGTTAGGAAGTGTCAAAGATGTCATAAAAATTTCGTAGAAATTTGGATAGAAAAAGTACAGTAGCAAGATCAAACATATGGTGTTATGCGGCTTGAATTCTGCAATTCAAATGCAGCAGATTGGACATAAAAGATCAGTAGTTTATATTGAGAATTTTTTGATTAAACAAAAGGGAAATCCACTGTTAGGAAGTGTCAAAGATGTCATAAAAATTTCGTAGAAATTTGGATAGAAAAAGCATAGTAGCAAGATCAAACAGATGGTGCTATGCGGCTGGAATTCTGCAATGTATCTTTCGTCGTAGAGATGAAACTTTGTGACGAAAAGTTTATGCAGCAATATAGGAACATTTTTTTTTTTTTTTTGGATTTTCGAATAAGGATAACTAAATTGCAGCAGCAGTAAGGTAGGAAACCAGAACCTGTTGCAATTCACGGGAAGATCAAAGGATGATCTGCGGTGGTAGAGATGATGGCGGAATTCGGTGACGATCTTTTAAGCAATTGTGGGAATTGCTTTGGATGGTTGTAGAGGGTTGATGGATGGCTGTGGAAGGGCAGCGAGACGCCAAGAACCTGGCTCTGATACCAGGTGTTAGAATCCTTGCAGATTCTAAACTTGGGGTTGATCTCTTTAGGGGATCGGCCTCCTTGGAACTCTATAGGGGTTCCTCCCTCCAAGTTGCTGCTCAAAGGCTGCAGAAAAGATTCATCTATTGCTTGAGAAAAGAGGAGGAATACATGGCTATTTATAGGGCTTCTAAACCCTAACTCCTAATAGGACTCCTACTTAAGACTCTTACTTCTAACCAACTCCTAATAGGACTCCTACTCAAGACTCCTATTCCCTTACAACTCCTAATTCTTCTCTAAGAAAAAACCTCCTACATGAATGTCCCTCTCAATTAGGACTCTCCTAACTAGAGTCCTAACAGAATGTCCTTCTCAATTAGGACTCTCCTAGCTAGAGTCCTAACAGAGTGTCCCTCTCAATTAGGACTCTCCTAGCCAAAGTCCTAACAGTTTTACATGAATGTCCCTCTCAATTAGAACTCTCCTAGCTAGAGTCCTAACAGTATAGCTACAATTTTCACCATAGATGCATCCGCAATTTTGTGGTACTGAAAATATCGCTCCGCGCGCGAGATCCAACCAATCGAGTCTCCTTCTTCCCATCTAGGGAAGTCCACTCTCATGCATGGATAGTTGGGGTCAGTCATAGAGCTTCCCCTCTCTTGGAAGTCATATCTTTGGGTTTGGTGCGATTGGGCATAGCTCTCTCCTTGATGTGATTTCTTCGTGCTTAGTGGTCAGCCCAATCTGAGTTCGGTAAAGAGCGTCCGAATCTTATCCTCCATTCGCGCCTCGAAGGCTTCGAATTTAGCATTGATTACCTCCTCAGATGCCATAGTATATGCCACCAAATCTGTGATGTTAAGATCTCTCTTTTGTTGTCGGGTTAAAGGTATGTATTGGTTGAGAGAGGTAATGGTCGAAAGGGTTGGTAGATCGATGGATGTAGGCTACGGTTTATTCTTGTTTTGTAGCTATTTTGGGTGCAGTTTGTTGAATCTCGGATTTTGATGATGAAGTCAATTATCATTTGTTGTCTAATGTATGTGTTGAGATAAGTGTGCAGGATTAACTACGATGAAAGTAAGACATGCAGCAGGAGTTGCGCCGGAGTCATGACAATGATCACGTTGGGAGTTCGAGAGCTCGACGGAAGTTCGGACAGTCGTCGGAGGTTCTGCGGGAACAAATCCGAGAAGTCTAGAAGCTTGCCAAAGGAGCTCGTCGGAACTTGCCAAGTGGATCGTCGCAGTCCAGGAGTTTGCCGGAAGTCCGCAGGAGCATCACCGAGGGTTCAACGGATGATCGACGAAAGTTCACCGAAAACTCGCCGGAAGAAGCGAGTGACACACCGAAGCAAGCTGCAGAATATGTCTTAGGAAATAATCATAGTTAGCACTTTGATTAAGTTAGAAATGGGAGGTGATCCCATTAGCTTAATCCTGGGGCAATTGGGCCCCTGAAGAACTCAAATTGGGTCGAATGGTTCAACCCATTCGGACCCAGGTTGCTGTGAGAGGTGCAACCGCCCTGGCAGGGAGGTAGCACCGCCCAGGCTATGTCTCCCAGCGAGACTGGGCGGTGCAACCGCCCCAGCCAAGAGGTGCAACCGCCCAGGGCTCAGTCTCCGAGCGAGACTGGGCGGTGCAACCTCCTCTGTCAGGAGGTAGCACCGCCAGAGCTCAAGTTTCGAGCTCTGCCAGGCGGTGCAACCTCTCCAGTCAGGCGGTGCAACCGCCTGAGCTCGGTCTTTGAGCTCTGGCAGAGAGGTGCAACCACCCCTGACAGAGGTAGCACCGCCCAGAGGCTCAGTCTTCGAGCTCTGCCAGGCGGTGCAACCGCCCCAATCAGGAGGTGCAACCGCCTGATCCCGGAATTCCGGGATTTGATCGTTTTGAGCTCCAAATTTGAACTGGGTTGGGGCCTATAAATACCCCACCCATTCAGCACTAAAAAGATACAGACCTACACCGAATTCTTGATCTTTTCTGTGATTCTAAGAGCTCAAATTTGTGTAAAGTCCAAAAGTTCTCCTCTTTCTGTTCTTCAAGTCTTGAGTTGTAAAGAGAGGAGAGAAAGGTTCTGTAAGGGTTGTCTCCTGAGCCTGTCAAAAGGAGTGAAACTGTAAAAGGGCAGTTGGCCTTCGCCTATTGAAGGAAGGCCTCTAGTTGACGTCGGTGACCTCGTCGGTGGAGGAAGCCAAAAGTGGAGTAGGTCAAGACTGACCGAACCACTCTAAATCTCTGGTTTGCTTTTATTTTGAGCACTTTATCATTACTGCAAACCTCCTACATAGCTACTGCTCTCTGCGCTTTTACGAACAAGTTTCTAAGTTCTGATCTTTCCGAATCTGTATTCAGACGTAAATCAGTGTTTTCGTACGATCTTTACATTGCAGTTTACATTTACGTTTTGATTCTATATATAACTGCAAACTATCTTATGCGCTTTTACGAACGAGTTTCTTTGCAGTTTACGTTTACGTTTTGATTCCATTTAGACGCAAACTACGCTTAGGCGCAATCTGCGCTTAGACGCAAACTGCTCTTAGACGCACGCAATCTGAGCTTAGACGCAAACTGCGCTTAGACGCAATCTGAGCTTAGACACAATCTGCATTTAGACGCAAACTGCATTTAGACGCAAACTGCATTTAGACGCAAATTACGCTTAGACGCAAACTGTGTTTAGACGTAAACTGCACTTAATCATAAGTAATCTTAGAATCGGCTTTTGCATCAAAATAGTTTTTATCGAACGAACGCAGCTTTCATTTTTAATCGCTGAAAGATTTCCGCTGCACTAATTCACCCCCCCCCCCTCTTAGTGCTCTCGATCCTAACAATTGGTATCAAAGCCCGGTTAACTCTCAAACGGATTAAAACCCAAGAGAGATGGCTTACGCCGGAAACCAAGAGGGCCATTCCATTACACGTCCACCCATATTTAATGGGACGGACTACACCTATTGGAAGACCCGAATGAGGATCTTTCTTATTTCTATGGACGTTGAACTCTGGAATCTTGTCGAGATTGGTTTTTCAAAGTCTTCTCTTCCAATGATCGATTGGAACGATTCGGAGAAGAAGGCTTTCGCTCTTAATGCAAAGGCTATGAATGCCTTATTTTGCGCACTTGATAAAAACGAGTTTAATCGTGTTTCGATTTGTGAAACTGCATTTGATATTTGGCACACACTCGAAGTGACTCATGAAGGCACAACTAGAGTGAAAGAGTCAAAAATCAATCTTTTGTTACACTCTTTCAAACTTTTTCGGATGAAACCGAGTGACACTATTGGCGACATGTTTACCCGTTTCACGGATGTTGTCAACGGTCTAAAAGGACTCGGAAAAAGTTTTTCGGATTTTAAGCTCGTAAATAAGATTCTAAGATCCCTTCCTAAGAGTTGGGATCCTAAAGTCACTGCTATTCAAGAGGCAAAAGATCTAAACAACTTCCCTCTTGAAGAACTAATTGGGTCATTAATGACCTACGAGATGACTTGCAAAGCTCATGAAGAGCAAGAAGACATCCTTCCAAAGAACAGGAAGGATATGGCACTTAGAACTTTGGAAGATCACTTGAAAGAAAACTCAAGTGATGAGGACTGTGATGATGACTTGGCACTTCTAACAAGAAAATTTAAAAAATTCATTAAAAGAAACAAGTTTAAGAATGACACTAAAAGTAAACTTGAACCCAAGAAAGACCAAGTTATTTGCTATGAGTGCAAAAAGCCGGGACACTACAAGAGTGATTGTCCCCAAGCCAAAAAGAGAACAACAAAAAAGAAGGCGCTCAAAGCAACATGGGATGATTCGAGCGCGTCTGAAGAAGAGGAGTCCAACACCGAGCAAGTTGCTCATTACGCCTTAATGGCCATCGGGGAGGAGGTAACGAATTTATTAGATGCTGATTTATCTTTCGATGAATTATTAAATGTCTTCCATGACTTATTTGATGAATGCAAGATTATCAATAGAAAATACAAATTGCTGAAAAAGGAGCATGATAGTCTTACTTGTGATTTTGATAAGTTAAAAATTGAATATCATGATAGTTTAAATTCATGTATCAAATGTCATGATCTAGAAACTCTCCAAAAAGAAAACCTGCTACTTAAGGACACCTTGAAGAAATTCGAGGTTGGTAGCAAGTCATTGAACATGATCCTTGCAAACAAGGGTCACGTTCCAAAAAGAAGTGGAATTGGATTTGTGAGAAGTCCTCACCTAAATCCAACCACCTTTATAAAAGGCCCCATCTTACATATTCAACACTAAGCAAAATGTAACTTTTGTTACAAAATTGGAGACAAGACGCATTATTGTCCATTCAAGAAAATTAGTCCAAACAAATTGATTTGGGTTCCTAAAGGAACCATGATAAACTCTATGCAACATGATAAACAATGTAGATCTATCTTTGAGGCACCCAAAAGCAAATGGGTACCTAAAAATCATCCTTTCTTGTAGAAACCCACACCATCGCAAGCTAGGAGCAAGAGATGGTACCTTGATAGTGGATGCTCAAGGCATATGACCGGAGATCCATCTCAATTCTCTAAGCTCACTAGCATAGACGAAGGCTATGTCACCTTCGGAGACAACAACAAGGGTAAAATCATTGGCAAAGGAACCATAGGTAACAAATCCAACTTCTTTATTGAAGATGTTTTGTTAGTTGATGGTTTAAAACATAACCTCTTGAGCATTAGTCAATTATGTAATAAAGGATATACTGTCAAATTCGAATCTAATGCTTGCATCATTGAAAAACCACATAAGAACATATTGTTAGGATCGGAGCGGCACTAAGAGGGGGGGGTGAATTAGTGCAGCGGATTAAAACTTCGATTTTAATCAAAATCTTTCGTACGTTAAGAACGAAACTTGAGAAATTTAACTTGAAGGCGTATTCTTAAAGTTGTGCAGCAAGAGTAATGAGGAACTAAAGCAGTAAGAAGATTTGCAGTAATGTAAATTACAATAATAAAAAGCAAACCAGAGATTACGCCGATTTTTAGAGTGGTTTGGTCAAATGACCTACTCCACTTGCGAGGCCCCTCTTCGATGAGGCTCCCACCTTCCACTAGCAAGTCTCTTGAAATGGAAGGGTAAACACCCCTCTTACAACCTTTTACAAGCAGCTCAACCTCTTACAAATTTTCAATAAGAAAGGAGGAGGAGAACTCTCTAGCAAATTGAAAACAAGACTTGCTAAGACTTTCTAAGACTTTTCTCTCAATCAAAAATGCTTCTCAAAAGTTGTAACCTCAGCTGAGATTTGAGGGGTATTTATAGGCCTCAAGAGGATTCAAATTTTGGGCTCCAAAATTTGAATTTTCTTAGGGTTTCCGGTGCTGGAGGTGCCACCGCCCAACCAGGCGGTGCCACCGCCCAGCGCTCGGGTGCTGGACGGTGAAACCGCCCAACCAAGGAGGTGTCACCGCCCAGCTAGGCGGTGCCACCGCCTATAGTGTTTTCAGCCACTAGTTGGGCTTCAATCTTGGCTCTCTAGTTCGCTGGTTTAGCTTAATTTTTAGCCTAAACCAACTCTGACTTTGGGCCCAGTTGGCCCCTAACCAGGATATAGGATTATCTCTTAATCCTAATCCTAATTACAGGTGAACTACATAACACAGAAAAAACATCCTAAGCAAGTTTTTTAACCGCGAACGTCGAGTCTTGTTCCGGCGAGCTTTCCAACGAACTTCTTCCGACGGACTCCCTGCAAGCTCCCAATCTTTGTGATGACTTTAACGAGTAGCCGAGCCTTCTCGGTGATCTCCGTGAGCCTCCGACGATTTCTTCGGCGAACTTCCGACACGTTCCCGATTTCTTCTCAGATGGTTCCGGCAGCATCTCCAATGATTCTTCCGTCTCTTAAACGTCCATCGAGCTCGACTCCGGTATCCTTGCTTTATGTTTTCTGGTTATCGTAGTTAATCCTGCACACTTAACTCAATAATATGGATTAG
This sequence comes from Musa acuminata AAA Group, assembly GCF_036884655.1. Taxonomy (NCBI): domain Eukaryota; kingdom Viridiplantae; phylum Streptophyta; class Magnoliopsida; order Zingiberales; family Musaceae; genus Musa; species Musa acuminata. The sequence continues at coordinate 7,962,090 of NC_088328.1, read as the reverse complement.
ATCAATTAACCCACCAATTGATTATATCATCAAAATCCGAGATTCAACAATCTCCCCCTTTTTGATGATGACAATCAATTGATGACGGAGTTAAACATAACTCCCCCTATCTATATGCCATATTATGAGAAGATAAAAAACACTTGAATTCCATCCCATTGGATTCAAGCATAACCCGATAAGTTCTAATCGTAGAACTCTATCGTTATCCTCATTAAACAACAGTAAGTACGAAACTTTGATGAAAATCTTTTTCAAGTCGAAAGATAAGAGACAAATTTTACTATGACAAGAGATAAAGATTTTCAACTTGAATTGCATGATTATACATTTTAGACATGCATTCAATATGATCAATCAATCTTATGATATTTTCAAGGATTTTGCAAGGCATATAAGATAATCATCAATCGATCACTTTTCTCAAGGATTTTGCAATTCATATTTTGTCATGCTATTAAGAATGATATAAGTCATCACTTTTCTCCCCCTTTGTCATCAACAAAAAGGAAAATGAGACTTGAAGCACATATTTTGTCATACAACGATTTTATCATTGAAAATTAAGTATGCAAAAATATTTACGCAGAGTTCATTTTAGAGGAAAATTCAGCATGCATTCATATTATCTAATCTCTTCTTTCTATGAATAATAGAAATTGTAGATGTATAAGAGAGAGATTGGGATAAAAAATTCAAGTAGTAATTTCACGAAGTCAATATCATAATTCGAATACAAACTCATTCAAATCGTCAAATTCATGAAAATCTCAACATTACTTTTTAATCATCACATAAGGCATTTAAAGAATTTTTGAAACATAGGAGAATGATGAATTTAAGCATACAATGTTTCAATCAAATTCAAGTCATGAATGCCAATACTTTCATATTTGTAAGTATCAATTCATGAATGCCAAAAGATATTATTTGTAAGTATCAATTCATGAATGCCAAAAGATATTATTTGTGATTCCAAATTTGCAAGATCAAGATTATGATTTAGATAAAACTTATTTAAATCAAATTGCTAACTTGAAATTCATAATCAAGTCATCAAAGTCGATTTCGAGATTCAAATTATCATAAAATCATTAATCTTGATCAGATGGAAGCGGTGTTTGACTCAAGATAGGATAAGATAATTTAACAAGTCACCAAGGAACGGAGAGAGAATGAAAAACTTTACGGAAAATCCATTCAAACAAGTTTATTCTTAGGGACAATTTAACATACCTAATTTCCTTCTAATGAATTCAAATTGGTCTTCATTCAAAGCTTTTGTAAATATATCTGCTAATTGATGCTTTGTGTCAATGAATTCTAGAACAACATCATTGTTAAGGACATGATCGCGTATGAAATGATGCCTAACGTCGATGTGCTTAGTTCTAGAGTGCTGAATTGGATTTTTAGTAAGACATATTGCACTAGTATTATCACATTTTATGGGAATGTTTTTAAAGTGAATTCCATAGTCTTCTAATGTATTTTTCATCCAAATGACTTGTGCACAACATGCACTTGCAGCAATGTATTCGGCTTCCGCCGTAGATAGTGCAACTGAATTTTGTTTCTTGGAAGTCCAAGAAACAAGTGCATGTCCTAAAAATTGGCATGTTCCGAATGTACTTTTTCTATCTATCCTGCATCCGCCAAAATCGGCATCTGCATAAGCTATTAGATCGAATTTTTCAGATTTTGGATACCACAATCCTAAATTTGGAGTTCCTTTAAGATGCCTAAATATTCTTTTAACACTCTTTAGATGAGATAATTTAGGATTAGATTGAAACCTAGCGCAAAGACCTACACTAAACATAATATCTGGTCTAGTCGCGGTGAGGTAGAGTAGACTACCTATCATTCCCCTATATGTTTTTTGATCGAAATTTTCACTATTTTCATCTATATCTAACTTAGTTGCAGTACTCATAGGGGTGTTTATTGCTTTTGAATTATCCATGTTAAATCGTTTTAACAATTCTAATGTATATTTGGATTGGTTAAGAAATATACCATCACTAAGTTGTTTGATTTGTAATCCTAAAAAGAAGGTTAATTCACCCATTAAACTCATTTCAAATTCATGACTCATACATTTGGCAAATGATTCACATAGTGATTCATCCGAAGAGCTAAAAATAATATCGTCAACATAAATTTGCACAATAAGAAAATTATTTTCAAAATGTTTAATAAACAATGTAGTATCAACCTTGCCTTTGGTAAAATTATTTAAAATAAGAAACGAACTAAGCCTTTCATACTAAGCTCTAGGAGCTTGTTTTAAGCCATAGAGAGCTTTAGTCAATTTGAATACATGATTAGGAAGAAGAGAATTTTCAAATCCGGGAGGTTGTTCGACATATACTTCTTCGGAAATAAAACCATTCAAGAAAGCACTTTTAACATCCATTTGAAATAGTTTAAAATTATTACTACTAGCATAGGCAAGGAGCATCCTTATGGCTTCTAATCGAGCCACGGGAGCGAAGGTTTCTTCGTAATCGATACCTTCTTCTTGGTTGAAACCTTTGGCCACTAATCCTTCTTGCATTGCAATGACCCAAAAATCATCTTTTAAGGCTTCGTCAATGCATTTAGGTTCAATTTGAGAAAGGAAAGCGGCGTTTGCACAGAAATTTTTGAAAGAAGAACGAGTTTGAACCCCTTTTGATGTATCTCCTATAATTTACTCTTTTGGATGAGCATCTACATACTTTCATTCTTTTGGTAAAGAAATTTCGGAAGAAGATGCATTCAAATGGCTATTTTGAGGAGAGGGTTCATTTAAATTCAAATTATCAAAACCAAAATCATCATCAAAATCACTTTTCTTTAAATCGGAAATTTCATTAAAAACTACATGAATAGACTCTTCTATTACTAAGGTTCTTTTATTAAAAATCCGAAAAGCCTTAGAAACGGAAGAGTAGCCAAGAAAGATGCCTTCATCGGATTTAGCATCAAATTTACCTAAGGCATCCTTTTCATTTAAAATAAAGCATTTACAACCAAAAACTTTAAAATAAGAAATATTTGGTTTTTTGTTATTCCATAATTCATAGGGAGTTTTTGATAGGGATGGTCTTATTAGGACTCTATTCATGATGTAGCAAGCCGTATTTACGGCTTCGGCCCAAAAGTACTTAGGTAAACTATGTTCATTCAACATAGTTCTTGCCATTCCTTGTAGGTTTCTATTTTTCCTTTCAACTACTCCATTTTGTTGAGGATTTCTTGGAGTTGAGAAGTTGTGATTGTACCCATTACTTTCGCAAAAATTTTGAAAGTCACGGTTTTGGAATTCACCACCGTGATCACTCCGAATTGATGAAATCATGAAGCCTTTTTCATTTTGAGTGAGTTTACAAAATTTAGAGAAACACTTGAAGCAATCACTTTTGTGAGCTAAGAAATAGGTCCAAGTGTATCTAGAGTAGTCATCCACAATCACAAAAGCATATTTGCTTCCACCTAGACTTGTTGTATCAATTGGTCCAAATAAGTCCAAATGGATCAATTGTAATGGTCTAGTGGTGCTAATTTGATTTTTTGGTTTGAAGCTTGTTTTTATTTGTTTGCCTAGTTGACATGCATCGCATACCTTATCCTTAATAAACTTCATATTCGGAATCCCTCGTACTAATTCTTGAGATGAGATTTTAGATATTGTTTTCATGCTTGCATGACCTAATCTCCTATGCCAAAGCCAAGCATCATCATTTACGGCGGAGAAACACATTTCATTACCTAGTTCATCAAGATTGATGGTATAGACATTATTTTGTTTTAAAGCAATCATAGTCATGTTATGATTTGGTTTTTCAATAATGCACATATTTGATTCAAATCTAACGATATAACCTTTATCGCATAGTTGACTAATACTCAAGAGATTATGTTTTAATCCATCAACTAGTAAAACATCATCAATGGAAAAACTAAATTTGTTACCAATAGTTCCATTGCCAATGATTTTGCCTTTGTTATTGTCTCCGAAGGTGACGTACCCTTCCTCTTTGCTAGTGAGCATAGAGAAATGAGATGGATCTCCAGTCATATGTCTTGAGCATCCACTATCGAGATACCATCTCTTGCTCCTAGCTTGTGGGTTTGTCTACAAAAGAGGATGATTTTTAGGTACCCATTTGATTTTGGGTGCCTCAAAAATTGACCCACTAACCTTGTTATTTATTTTTGAATCCTTTATAGTTCCTTTAGGAACCCATATTAATTTTTGTGAACTAATTTTCCTAAATGGACATTTGTAGGCAATATGTCCGGATTTGCAACAGAAGTTGCATTTCATATAAGAGGAAACATGTAATGTAGGTCCTTTTATGAAAGTGGTAGGATTTTGATATAATCCTTTTACAAATCCAATTCCATTTCTATTTGCAATGTGACCCTTGTGTGCAAGGATCATATCTAATCCTTTGCTACCAACCTTAAACTTGTTTAAGGTTTCCTTAAGAAGCAAATTTTTATTTTTTATTGCTTCTAAATGCTCACACTTAGAGCATGGAGGAGTTTGAAGACTATCAAACTTATCTTGTAGCAAAGCAGGCTCTTTCTTTAAGATACTTAACTTCTTGCTAACAGTTCTACATTCATCAAATAATTCATAAAAAGCGATAGAGAGTTCTTCAAAAGATAAATCTTCATTAAATAAATCACATACCTCTTCTTCTAAAGCCATTAGCGCATAATGAGCAACTTGCTCGGTGTTGGACTCCTCTTCTTCGGACGCGCTTGAATCATCCCATGTTGCCTTGAGCGCCTTCTTCTTTGATGTCCTCTTTTTGGCTTGAGGACAATCGTTCTTGTAGTGTCCCGGTTTTTTTCATTCATAGCAAATCACTTGGTCCTTCTTTTGTTCAAATTTATTTTTTATATTATTTTTAAGTTTGTTCTTTCTTAAATATTTTTTAAATTTTTGAGTCAAAAGTGCAATGTCATTGTCACTGTCCTCATCACTTGATGTTCCTTTCAAGTGGTCTTCTTGTGATTTGAGTGCCATATCCTTCCTGTTCTTTGGAAGGGGGTTCTCGAGCTCGTCATGAGCTTGACATGTCATTTCGTAGGTCATTAGAGACCCAATGAGTTCTTCAAGAGAGAATGCTTTAAGGTCTTTGGCCTCTTGAATGGCCGTAACTTTTGGATCCCAACTTTTAGGGAGGGATCTTAAGATTTTAGTTACTAGTTCAAAGTTAGTAAAATCTTTACCAAGAGCTTTGAGTCCATTGATGACATCCGTAAACCGGGTGTACATGTCTCCGATGGACTCACTTGGTTTCATTCGGAAAAGTTCGTAAGAGTACACAAGGATGTTGATTTTGGACTCTTTCACTCGGCTAGTGCCTTCATGAGTGACCTCAAGAGTTCTCCAAATATCAAAAGCCGAATCACACATTGAAACACGATTAAATTCGTTTTTGTCTAATGCACAAAACAAGGCATTCATAGCCTTTGCATTTAAAGCAAAAACCTTCTTCTCCGATTCATTCCATTCGCTCATCGGAAGAGAAGATTTTTGAAATCTATTCTCGACAATAGACCAAAGCTCAAAGTCCATAGAAATGAGGAAGATTCTCATCCGAGTCTTCCAATATGTGTAATCCGACCCATTAAACAAAGGTGGTCGTGCAATAGAATGGCCCTCTTGCATGCCGGAGTAAGCCATCTCTCTTGGGTATTAAACCAAATATGAGAGATAACCTTGCTCTGATACCACTTGTTAGGATCGGAGCGGCACTAAGAGGGGGGGGGTGAATTAGTGCAGCGGATTAAAACTTCGATTTTAATCAAAATCTTTCGTACGTTAAGAACGAAACTTGAGAAATTTAACTTGAAGGCGTATTCTTAAAGTTGCGCAGCAAGAGTAATGAGGAACTAAAGCAGTAAGAAGATTTACAGTAATGTAAATGACAATAATAAAAAGCAAACCAGAGATTACGCCGATTTTTAGAGTGGTTCGGTCAAATGACCTACTCCACTTGCGAGGCCCCTCTTCGATGAGGTTCCCACCTTCCACTAGCAAGTCTCTTGAAATGGAAGGGTAAACACCCCTCTTACAACCTTTTACAAGCAGCTCAACCTCTTACAAATTTTCAATAAGAAAGGAGGAGGAGAACTCTCTAGCAAATTGAAAACAAGACTTGCTAAGACTTTCTAAGACTTTTCTCTCAATCAAAAATGCTTCTCAAAAGTTGTAACCTCAGTTGAGATTTGAGGGGTATTTATAGGCCTCAAGAGGATTCAAATTTTGGGCTCCAAAATTTGAATTTTCTTAGGGTTTCCGGTGCTGGTGGTGCCACCGCCCAACCAGGCGGTGCCACCGCCCAGCGCTCGGGTGCTGGACGGTGCAACCGCCCAGCCAAGGAGGTGTCACCGCCTAGCTCTCGGGTGCTGGGCGGTGCCACCGCCTACAGTGTTTTCAGCCCGACTACAGTGTTTTCAGCCACTAGTTGGGCTTCAATCTTGGCTCTCTAGTTCACTGGTTTAGCTTAATTTTTAGCCTAAACCAACTCTAACTTTGGGCCCAGTTGGCCCCTAACCAGGATATAGGATTATCTCTTAATCCTAATCCTAATTACAGGTGAACTACATAACATAAAAAAACATCCTAAGCAATTTTTTAACCGCGAACGTCGAGTCTTGTTCCGGCGAGCTTTCCGACGAACTTCTTCCGACGGACTCCCTGCAAGCTCCCAATCTTTGTGATGACTTTAACGAGTAGCCGAGCCTTCTCGGTGATCTCCGCGAGCCTCCGACGATTTCTTCGGCGAACTTCCGACACGTTCCCGATTTCTTCTCGGATGGTTCCGGCAGCATCTCCGATGATTCTTCGGTCTCTTAAACGTCCATCGAGCTCGACTCCGGTATCCTTGCTTTATGTTTTCTGGTTATCGTAGTTAATCCTGCACACTTAACTCAATAATATGGATTAGATCAATTAACCCACCAATTGATTATATCATCAAAATCCGAGATTCAACACATATCTATGATTGCATTAAAACAAAATAACTTATTCACTATTGACATCAATGATTTATGTGATGAAATGTGTTTTGCGGTTATGAATGAGGATGCTTGGCTATGGCATAGAAGATTAGGTCATGCCAGCATGAAACTAATCACTCAAATATCATCTAGAGAACTTGTAAGAGGAATTCCTCATATCAAGTTCATCAAAGATAATGTATGTGATGCTTGCCAATTAGGTAAACAAATTAAGGGTAGTTTCAAAGCTAAGAATCAAATAAGCACCTCTAGGCCCTTACAATTGATCCATATGGACTTATTTGGACCAATCTCTACATCGAGTCTTGGAGGTAGCAAGTACGCCTTTGTCATTGTTGATGACTATAGCAGATATACATGGACCTACTTCTTAAAACAAAAAAATGAATGCTTTAAATATTTTACCAAGTTTTGTAAACTTGTTCAAAATCAGAAGGGTTCTATGATTTCGTCAATTAGAAGTGATCATGGTGGAGAATTTCAAAACCATGACTTCCAAGAATTCTGTGAACTCAATGGATACAACCATAACTTCTCTACTCCAAGAAATCCTCAACAAAATGGGGTAGTAGAAAGAAAAAATTGAAATCTACAAGAAATGGCAAGAACCATGTTGAATGAACATAGCCTACCGAAATATTTTTGGGCCGAAGCCGTAAACACTGCATGCTATATTTTGAATAGAGTTCTAGTAAGACCCTTACTCACCAAAACTCCTTATGAGTTATGGAATAACAAAAAACCCAATGTCTCATATTTTAAAGTCTTTGGGTGTAAATGTTTTATCTTAAATGAAAAGGATAACTTAGGAAAATTCGATGCTAAATCTGATGAAGGAATCTTTCTTGGTTATTCTTCGGTTTCTAAAGCTTTTCGTATTTTCAATAAAAGAACTTTAATTATTGAAGAATCTATCCATGTTGTTTTCAATGAGATTTCCGAAATTAGGAAAAATGATCTTGACGATGATGTTAATTTTGATTCTTTGAATTTAAACGTAACCCCGTCTCCAACTAGCAACTTGGATGCATCCACTTCCCAGATTTCCTTACCCAAGGATTGGAAGTATGTAGATGCTCATCCTAAGAAGCTAATCTTAGGAGACACATCAAAGGGGGTTCAAACACGATCTTCTTTTAAAAATTTTTGTGCCAGCGCCGCCTTTCTCTCCCAAATTGAACCCAAATGTGTTGATGAAGCCATGAAAGACGATTCATGGATTATTGCAATGCAAGATGAATTGAATCAATTTGAGAGAAATGAGGTGTGGATGCTTGTTCCTAGGCCAAATGACCATTTAGTTATTGGTACTAAATGGGTCTTTAGAAACAAGCAAGATGAAAATGGTATCGTGGTTAGAAACAAGGCTAGATTAGTGGCCAAAGGTTTCAACCAAGAAGAAGGTATCGATTATGAAGAAACCTTTGCTCCTGTGGCTCGATTAGAAGCCATAAGAATGCTCCTTGCCTACGCTAGTAGTAATAATTTTAAATTATTTCAAATGGATGTTAAAAGCGCTTTTCTTAATGGCTTTATTTCCGAAGAAGTCTATGTTGAACAACCTCCTGGATTTGAAAATAATAGTCCCCCTAATCATGTGTTTAGATTAACTAAAGCTCTCTATGGTTTAAAACAAGCTCCAAGGGCTTGGTATGAGAGACTTAGTTCTTTTCTTATTGAAAATAATTTCATAAAAGGCAAGGTTGATACTACATTATTCATCAAGAACTTTGAAAATAATTTTCTCATTGTTCAAATTTATGTTGATGATATTATCTTTGGTTCTACGAATGAAACTCTTTGTGAATCCTTTGCTAAAACTATGAGTCTTGAATTCGAAATGAGTCTAATGGGAGAGTTAACATTCTTCTTAGGTCTACAAATCAAACAACTAAGCAATGACATCTTTATTAGTCAAACTAAATATGCTATGAGTTTACTAAAGAAGTTTAATATGAATAACTCAAAAGCTATTAACACTCCTATGAGCACCTCCACTAAGTTAGAAATTGATGAAAGTGGAGAAAGCTTCGATCAAAAAACCTATAGGGGGTATGATAGGAAGTTTACTTTACCTCACTGCAACTAGACCAGACATAATGTTCAGTGTAGGACTTTGTGCTAGATTTCAATCAAACCCTAAGATATCTCATCTCAAAGCAGTTAAAAGAATACTCAGATATCTTAATGGTACCACAAATCTAGGATTATGGTATCCAAAATCAGAGAATCTTGAGTTAATTGCTTATGCTGATGCGGACTTTGCTGGCTGTAGATTGGATAGAAAAAGCACATCAGGAACATGTCAATTCTTAGGACATGCCCTTATTTCCTGGTCATCTAAGAAACAAAACTCGGTTGCACTATCAACAACCGAAGCTGAATATATTGCAGCAAGTGCATGCTGTGCACAAGTTGTATGGATGAAAAATACCTTAGAAGACTATAAAGTTCATCTTAAAAATATTCCAATTAAATGTGATAACACAAGTGCAATATGCTTAACAAAGAACCCTATACAACACTCAAGAACAAAACATATTGATATCAGACATCACTTTATACGAGATCATATTACGAATCATGATGTAATCATAGAGTTCATTGATACTAAACATCAACTAGCTGATATCTTTACAAAACCTCTAAGTGAAGAACAATTTAATTTCATAAGAAGAGAATTAGGAATGTTGATGTGTCCGAATACTTAAACTAGTTAAAATTATTTTTCGGACGTTATTGATTACTATTACATGCCTTGGTATCACTTGATCAAATAACATGTTGGAAATTATGTCACAAATGTTTTTTGAAAATCAGTAGCTTACTCATATCTGAATGCATGTAAGAAGTTATCTTATTTTCGGTTTGAATGCTAAAAATAGGATTTTCCTATACACTCTTATAAAAACTTTTTGAAAAATGAGTTTCCTCCTTCAAGCAACGAACTATAACATAACAAGGAGAAGAGATATTCAAAGCATTATATGTGTCATGCCTTCCTTTATGTGCTTGATAACCTGCTGGAATCACATCTACCATGCTTTTTGATAATGCTACCATGCTTTTTGTTGATGACAAAGGGGGAGAAAAATATGAATTGATATGGTTGCTATTACTAATGTTATGATTAGGCCATACCTGCTATCACTGATAATGATATGGTTGCTATTACTGATGTTGATATGGTTGCTATCACTGATGCTATGATTAGGCCATACTTGCATCACCAAGAAATATATGATTGCCATATGCCCTGTATCAAGATATCAAACAAAAATTTGCATCGTACGAACTGATATCTTACCATGTGATGCAATCACTGATAATGATATGAATTGATATGGTTGCTATTACTGATGTTATGATTAGGCCATACCTGCTATCACTGATAATGATATGGTTGCTATTACTGATGTTGATATGGTTGCTATCACTGATGCTATGATTAGGCCATACTTGCATCACCAAAAATATATGATTGCCATATGCCCTGTATCAAGATATCAAACAAAAATTTGCATCGTACGAACTGATATCTTACCATGTGATGCAATACTACACTTGCTAAAATATTCGAAATGTGTACATCATGTAATGATATCAAAATCTTACTTCACAGCTTTACATGTCGATATCTTACAATATGATGAATTGCTACAATAACCATCATTCAAACTTGTTATATTTGAAAATGTATGTCAAGCCTTGACATCATCTTCAAAGAGATACATTATGATAGGAATCATGATGGGAATATGTCTCTTGAATTTATAAAGTTTTTAAATTCAAGAAGTATGGCATATAGACAGGGGGAGTTAAGGTTAACTCCATTATCAATTGATTGTCATCATCAAAAAGGGGGAGATTGTTGAATCTCGGATTTTGATGATAAAGTCAATTGTCATTTGTTGTCTAATGTATGTGTTGAGATAAGTGTGCAGGATTAACTACGATGAAAGTAAGACATGCAGCAGGAGTTGTGCCGGAGTCATGATAATGATCACGTTGGGAGTTCGAGAGCTCGACGGAAGTTCGGACAATCGTCGGAGGTTCTGCGGGAACAAATTCGAGAAGTCCAGAAGCTTGCCAAAGGAGCTCGTCGGAACTTGCCAAGTGGATCGTCGCAGTCCAGGAGTTTGCCGGAAGTCCGCAGGAGCATCACCGAGGGTTCATCGGATGATCGACGGAAGTTCACCGGAACCTAGCCGGAAGAAGCGAGTGACACACCGAAGCAAGCTGCAGAATATGTCTTAGGAAATAATCGTAGTTAGCACTTTAATTAAGTTAGAAATGGGAGGTGATCCCATTAGCTTAATCCTGGGGCAATTGGGCCCCTGAAGAACTCAAATTGGGTCGAATGGTTCAACCCATTCGGACCCAGGTTGCTGTGAGAGGTGCAACCGCCCAGGCAGGGAGGTAGCACCGCCCAGGCTATGTCTCCCAGCGAGACTGGGCGGTGCAACCGCCCCAGCCAAGAGGTGCAACCACCTAGGGCTTAGTCTCCGAGCGAGACTGGGCGGTGCAACCTCCTATGTCAGGAGGTAGCACCGCCAGAGCTCAAGTTTCGAGCTCTGCCAGGCGGTGCAACCTCTCCAGTCAAGCGGTGCAACCGCCTGAGCTCGGTCTTCGAGCTCTGGCAGAGAGGTGCAACCGCCCCTGACAGAGGTAGCACCGCCAAGAGGCTCAGTCTTCGAGCTCTGCCAGGCGGTGCAACCGCCCCAGTCAGGAGGTGCAACCGCCTGATCCCGGAATTCCGGGATTTAATCGTTTTGAGCTCCAAATTTGAACTGGGTTGGGGCCTATAAATACCCCACCCATTCAGCACTGAAAAGATACAGACCTACACCGAATTCTTGATCTTTTCTGTGATTCTAAGAGCTCAAATTTGTGTAAAGTCCAAAAGTTCTCCTCTTTCTGTTCTTCAAGTCTTGAGTTGTAAATAGAGGAGAGAAAGGTTCTGTAAGGGTTGTCTCCTGAGCCCGTCAAATGGAGTGAAACTGTAAAAGGGCAGTTGGCCTTCGCCTATTGAAGGAAGGCCTCTAGTTGACGTCGGTGACCTCGTCGGTGGAGGAAGCCAAAAGTGGAGTAGGTTAAGACTGACCGAACCACTCTAAATCTCTAGTTTGCTTTTATTTTGAGCACTTTATCATTACTGCAAACCTCCTACATAGCTGCTGCTCTCTGCGCTTTTACGAACAAGTTTCTAAGTTCTGATCTTTCCGAATCTGCATTCAGACGTAAATTGGTGTTTTCGTACGATCTTTACATTGTAGTTTACATTTACGTTTTGATTCTATTTATAACTACAAACTGTCTTCTACGCTTTTACGAACGAGTTTCTTTGCAGTTTACGTTTACGTTTTGATTCCATTTAGACGCAAACTACGCTTAGACGCAATCTGCGCTTAGACGCAATCTGAGCTTAGACGCAAACTGCGCTTAGACGCAAACTGCGCTTAGACGCAATCTGAGCTTAGACGCAATCTGCATTTAGACGCAAACTGCATTTAGACGCAAACTGCATTTAGACGCAAACTGCGCTTAGACGCAAACTGTGTTTAGAAGTAAACTGCACTTAATCATAAGTAATCTTAGAATCGGCTTTTGCATCAAAATAGTTTTTATCGAACGAACGCAGCTTTCATTTTTAATCGCTGAAAGATTTCCGCTGCACTAATTCACCCCCCCCCCTCTTAGTGCTCTCGATCCTAACACAGTTTGAGGGTATGGTTTGGTGAAGTTTTAGGGCTGTAGATGAAAGATTTGGATCTGTGGTAGATGGTAGCAAAGGTTTGATAGAAATAAGTGGAAGTTGCAGCAAGTATGTGCTGTCTTCTAAGAAACAACGGTTTCTCGACGTAATTTCCACCAAAAACTTAAGAGAATTGAGAAGAAAATTGATAGCAAAATCACAGTTTATATGACAGCAAGGATATCTAATTTAATCAAGAAATTTTTGGCAGTATAACAGCAAGGAAGTTGGTGCAAGTTGCGATTGTAGAATTCTCGTCGAAAAATTTCAGCAGGTTACGACGAAAATTTGCAGCAACATAAAATCGTTTTTAGTGATGAATTTCTTAATATATCAATCTTAGATGGAAGCCAAGATGATCTATGAAGGGTATAAGAAATTTCATTCAAAAAATATTACAAATAGATAGGTTAAGGCAACAATATGCGGCTGAAATTTTCTGCAGCATAGATTTTTAGGTATAGCAGATTGGACGTAAAAGATCAGTAGTTTATATTGAGAATTTTTTGATGAAACCAAAGGAAAATCCACTGTTAGGAAGTGTCAAAGCTGTCATAAAAATTTCGTAGAGATTTGGATAGAAACAATATAGTATCAAGATCAAACAAACAGTGCTATGCGGCTGAAATTTTACAGTGCAGATTTTCAAGTATAGCAGACTAGACGTAAAAGATCAATGGTTTATATTGAGAATTTTTTGAAAAAACTAAAGGGAAATCTGCTGTTAGGAAGTGTCAAAGATGTCATAAAAATTTCATAGAAATTTGGATAGAAAAGGCATAGTAGCAAGATCAAACAGATGGTACTATGCGGTTGGAATTCTGCAATGTATCTTTCGTCGTAGAGATGAAAACTTTGTGACGAAAGGTTTATGTAGCAATATAGGAACATTTTTTTTTTTTTTTAGATATTCGAATAAGGATAACTAAATTGGAGCAGCAGTAAGGTAGGAAACCAGAACCTGTTGCAATTCACGGGGAGATCAAAGGGTGATCCGCGGTGGTGGAGATGATGGCGGAATTCGGCGACGATCTTTTAAGCAATTGTGGGAATTGCTTTGGGCGGTTGTGGAGGGCTGATGGATGGCAATGGAAGGGCAGCGAGATGCCAAGAACGCTGCTCTGATACCAGGTGTTAGAACCCTTGCAGATTCTAAACTTGGGGTTGATCTCTTTAGGGGATCGGCCTCCTTGGAACTCTATAGGGGTTCCTCCTTCCAAGTTGCTGCTCAAAGGCTGCATAAAAGATTCATCTATTGCTTATGAAAAGAGAAGGAATACATGGCTATTTATAGGGCTTCTAAACCCTAACTCCTAATAGGACTCCTACTTAAGACTCTTACTTCTAACCAACTCTAGTAGGACTCCTAGTCAAGACTCCTATTCCCTTACAACTCCTAATTCTTCTCTTAATAAAACACCTCCTACATGAATGCCCCTCTCAATTAGGACTCTCCTAGCTAGAGTCCTAACAGTTTTACATGAATGTCCCTCTTAATTAGGACTCTCCAAGCTAGAGTCCTAACAGTGATCCACTCTCTCCGTATCTCTTTACTATTGCGATGGAAGGACTTAGCTATATGTTGGAACACGCAGTCTTAAATGGCAGCATTAAGGTACCCATTGCTGGTTCTATTCATATATCACATATAACATTTGCAGATGATTTACTTATCTCTCTCCAAAATGAACCAACTTCAGTAAAGAACCTGGCTACTATTATGAATGACTTTGGTATGGTTTCTGGACATCAGTTAAATCACGCGAAAAGTAAAGTATATATGAGCCCTTACGTTGAGGATAAGGTCTTTATTGCACAAACTTTGGGGGTTAGTGAGGGAAGCTTGCCAGTTCCTTATTTGAGTCTCCCGCTCATATCCACAAGCATTCACAAAACCCACTGTCAGCCTATCTTGCAAAAAATAAAGAATAGAATTTCTTCTTAGAAAAATAGGTTTCTATCAAAAGCAGGACGACTCGAACTCATCCGTTCGGTATTGCACTCCTACTCTATATATTGGTGTAATGCATTTCTTCTACCTGTTGGACTTCTCCAAGATATTGAACAGTTATTAATGAACTTCTTCTAGAATGGCACAAATGATAAGGCAATGCATATGGTAAATTGGGATAGCATTTGCAAACCGAAAGATGAAGGGGGGCTAAACTTGAGAAATACTAGAGATTGGAATCAAGCATGTCTGGTACAGCAATTGTCGGATCTTTTGCAAAACAAATGTTCCTTATGGTCACATTGAGTTTCTGCTAAGTATCTTTCAAAGGAATCAATTTGGGAAATTTCAATAAGAACATACCACTCTGCAGCTTGGAAAGGAATTTTAAAGGCAAGGAATTGGCTAATCAAACACATTTCTTATGCAATCTCTTCTAGAACTATTACTAATATGTGGTACGATCCTTGGGTGAATGGTAAGAGTATATTTCAATTATATAGCGACAGAATACGAAAAGATCTTGGGGATCCTAAAGATTGGAAGGTTTCCTAGTGTCTCTCCCTAATCCTATTTCTCCCGAAATGTTATCATTTTGGCTGACTATTATAGCTACTCCAATCAGGAACAACTCTTCAGATATACTTATTTGGCCTCATGACAATGGAAAATTTAGTGCCACATCCGCATGGAATCAAATTAGGCAAAGAAATAACAAGTGGGTCGCAAGCAATTGGACATGGGATCGACCGGGATCACAAACCTTATGTACATGACAGGCCCTTCTCAATAAACTACCTACAATAGACAATATAAAAAGAAGATGTATCTATCATGTTAACCGATGCTCCCTTTGTATGCAACAAGAAGAAACTGTTGACCACCTCTATTTTGCTTGTGATTATACAAAATGGATATGGAAGGAGATTCTCCAGCGATTTGAACTCAATAGATTGCCGCAACCAAACTTGCACCAAGAACTAGGCGCCCTCATGCAATGTTTCTCAAGAAAAGGGCCTCTCACACAACTAGCAAAGGTTACTTTCAGATGCGCTATTTGATGGATGTGGAAGGAGAGATGTAATAGAATCTTTGAATGTCAACACACAAACAATGCTCAGCTCCTAAAAGAGATTATTAGAGACTCAAGATCCTGTATGGAGCAAGATCTCAAAACGGAGCACTTTACCCAAAGAGAAAAAGATATTTTTATCAAATTTAATTTTGCTATTAGCTAAAGATCTTGAGAATGATGCCAAATTATGTACCCACAGGTAGTTTTGATATATCTAGATAAACATTTTCTATGTTGACTATAATTAGGAGTTATAGTCTACAGCATATGTAGTCATAACTATCGCATTTGCACTCTATGAGTTACTTGGCTTTGTCTATGACTTGTATAGATAAAGCTATTTGTAGAAACTTTACACATAATCAATTTACTTTTACTTACCAAAAAAAAAATTACAAACAGACTTTACAATCTCTAAACTGTTGCACAATAAAGGGTTAAAATGGTCCACTATAGACATAATATCTCTCGCAAGTGTCCACATGACAACCTTTATTTACAAGCCTAAGAAGGCCACCAAACCCAACTGAAATGGGGCTATTAAGCCTTCGACCATTCCTCTACATGCTGTGCAAAGAATGAACAAACAGAAAGACACGGATTTACATAAGTATTATATTAAACATCCTGTTTAGAACTTTGTCTGTGACAAATTGGCCCCTAATTGAGTTGGCCCAATTCCAATCCAATTATGTGCTAACAACGAATTTTAAAGCATACACTAAGCTAAATAAGTCCAATAAGTCTAGGTTTCTTCCGGCGAGCTTCTAGCACTTTTCCGATGAACTTTCGACAATCTCTCGGCAATGTTCCAATGGACTCCCGGTAAGCTCCTGGACTTCACGACGATCTTCTTGGTGAGTTCTAACGAGCTTCTTTGGTAAGCTCCTAGACTTCTCGGTCAATTCCGGCAGAACTTCCGACGAACTCTCGAACTCCCAACGAAATCTCGTTCTTGACTCCAAGACTTCATTTTGCTTTATTCCTTGATCGCTATCATAGTTAATCCTACACATTTGAAACCTACTTCAATCTAGAAAATTATTATAAAGCTTGAATCAAATGTTGTCCGGCATGTCATTAGTTCATCAACGCTTCGTCCGATTATTCGACGCATCATCATCTCTTGCGGCCTATTGCCCAATCGGTCAGTTAACCTCTGCAACTTTGATTTCCTAGGCATAATTTCTACTCTTCTTGGCCCGATGCTCGAACCCATGGTCTGAAACCTTCTGCCGATACGTCAATCGATCCTTCGGCTCGACGCCCAATCTTTTGACATGTTTCTCTCCGGCCCAACATGATTCTTCTGTTAAAACCCTTGCAGATTCTAAACTTGGTATTGATCTCTTTAGGGGATCGGCCTCCTTGGAACTCTATAGGGGTTCCTCCCTGCAAGTTGTCACGCCCCTCAAAAAAATATCCATGATTTTAAAATTTTCATCAAAAACCAATCCATCCAGGATCCAATCACACATTTGAGGTCACTAAGAAAACATTCAGATCAAAATTTTACCTCTATAATCTACAAATTATAAACCCTGTGCAGTTCATAAACATACAACATATCGTTCGATGATTCATAAAATCTGAACCCAACTCACCAAAATAATAACCACGACATAAATTCACCATTATGGGAGTCTATACAGTCACAAAACCAACATTTACCATAAGTTCATATCATTACACGAATTAAACTTAACATTCCAAAATCCTAGACATAAAAAGGAGTCTTTTAAACTTATACAAAATCCACAAGGTTAGATTCATCGTCAACATTTCATTAGATGCAGAGTGTACTTATACAACAAAAACATATATACTATTAAAGATCTGCCCAAAGTCTTTTAGCTCTCCACTACCTCAGCCCAATCTTAATCATTTAAGCGAGCGACAGGCTATCCTGAAAAATTTATACAGCAACGGGGTGAGCATATAGAGCTCAGCAAGTGACTAACATATCCATGGTAAAAGACGGAAATTTCCAAACAAATAAGGTTTCATAATGAAAGGCAGAATATAAGAATCCATAAACCAAATCTCATTAGGTGTAGAATCACACATATCATTTCAATCGACATTTTTGGTTCTTAACAAACAGATCATAGAGTAATTGGAGCATATCAATAGAGTATAAAATGTTCCGGAGCATATCAACGGCATATAGAACATTTTAGAGCATGCCAATAACAGATGAAATCTTTCGGAGCATATCAACAACGAATGAAACGTTTCAGAGTATAACAACAACAAATGAAACGTTTCGGAGCTTATCAGTGGCGTATAAAATGTTCCGAAGCATATCAACGGCGTATGGAACATTTCGGAGCATATCAATAGCAAATACCAAACAGAAGCTCAAAAGTCGTATTTGACATTGCATTCATATAATTCTTATCCAAAGCATGTACAGAAACATATAACCAAAGCTCTGGATATCATATCAAACATACAGAAGGTGCAGTGGGACCGCAGACAGAATGTGAATCATCCATTTCTGAATGACCACCAGACAGAAGTCTCCCACGTCTGGGAGCTCCATCCACCCACGTCTAGGTGAAGTCAGAGGGGGGGCCGGCAGAGCATCTCAGGCTCTATGCACATACCCTTTACCATTTCTGGCAAAGGTCCAGATAATCCCACAAACACCAGAGTACAAAAGGCAGTATGAACAATAAATAGCACATATCGGAAGCACACGCAGAACAACAAAACGTACATGTGCATTTACGAATCAGTGTGATATAGCATAAAAGTTACACAATATGTTCAAGAATGGAAATAGTTTATAGACAAGAGCAAATGAGAATTCAAGCATTAGTACAAGCCTCAATTGAGTGAAGGGAACTGACTGAAATCTATTCCCAAGCGAATGAAAACAAGAGATGCGAAATCGATCAAAGTTCGATTTCTGGCAGAAATCAAGAGGCACATTGAACAATTATTTCAGATTGTCAATTATGCTACAATACCCTCAAAAGAGCTATGGTCGAACAATATATCAATCTATATTCTGATGGAACAAATTTCATATGAAACAGGGTTTCCAACACGGAGTTACCATGGATTTAGTAATCAAAGGTCAAAACAAAATCACTGTTCTGCAGAATTCATAGGGTCGGGTTCAACAGATAACAGGATTGGCATATGAATTCCAAATTTATCACTCTATGTTTCAAAAGAAAGGTTTACAAGCTTAGTTTCGAATGAAGTCAATTTTGTACAATTCAGAATTTTCAACACGAACTTATAGGTATTTTAGTACCGAAAGGTCAGAAATTTTGATCCCTGTTTTGCAACATCTATTGGCTCATTTGAAACAGACGTTTGGGTAAGTATTCGGTGTTCAAAATCTTCACAATTTATTTCAAAAGAAAGATATAAGAGTCTAATTTCAAACAAACTAGGTCCTGCTCAAATCTGCATTTCGTACTAAAAATTATAGCTAGAACCGTATATAGGGGTAAGTTTACCGAAAAATTTCAGAATCCATGGTTCTATGTCCAAAGAGAGACATATCAGTTTCTAAATAGAAATCCTTCAGATTATTTTGAATCAACATAAGAACAGAGACTAATATTTCTATAGGATGGGGTTAGAACACTAGTCTTTGAGAATTTTGACCCCCAATTGAGAAGATTGAGTAAGAAACCTCAAAGCCCCAATTTTTCTTCTTCTTCTTCCCCCTTTTTTTTCTCTTCTTCTTTCTTTCTTTCTCTGTTCTTCCACCCAGCAGCTGCCTTCTCTGGTTCCTTAAGAACGAAGGCAAAGAGGCTTAAGCGGTGGGATTTGTTATTTTGTAAGTTTTGCAGTTTAGTCCTTGTTTTATTATATTCACGATTAGGTCCTCAAGGTTTACATATAGGTCCTTGGATTCTTTTTTGAAGAAATCTCCCAAATCTTAAAAATAAGTTACCTCTGATTCATACTCTATTTCTTTTGTCAATTTAAAATAGATACTTACATTATCACTAGAAATTTATACGAAAATTCGGAAATGAGGGCTGTTACACTCTCCCCCCCCTTAAAAGAAAATTTTAGTCCTCTAAATTTATCGTACCTCTATCGATGAAAAGATGGGGGTACACCTTTTTCATTTCCTCCTCTAGCTCCCAAGTTGTTTCCTCTCCAGAATGATGTCTCCAAATTACTTGAACCAATGGGATGACCCGATTCCTTAGGATTTTTTCTTTCTTATCAACAATCTGAATAGGCTCTTCCACATAAGATAAATCTTTATCGATCTCCATCAGCTCATACAATACATTTCTCAAGTGTTCCTCATGCTCCTGATTACTCCTTGAATACACCAATATGTCATCAATGAATACAATTACACAGTCATCCAAGAGCGATTGAAATATCCTATTCATTAGTTCCATAAAAGCTGCAGGAACATTAGTCAAACCAAAAGGCATCACCAAGAATTCATAGTGACCATATCGAGTTCTAAAAGTTGTTTTTGCAATATCCTCCTCCTTGATCTTCAACTGATAGTAACCTGACCTAAGATCAATCTTAGAGAATACTTGTGCTCCCTGCAGTTGGTCAAACAAATCATCAATTCTGGGTATGGGATACTTGTTTTTTATAGTCACCTAATTCAACTGTCTATAATCAATACAAAGCCTTAATGTTCCATCCTTCTTCTTCACTAATAATACCGGAGCACCCCACGGTGAAACGCTGGGTCGTATGAAGCCCTTATCTAATAATTCTTGTAGTTGCTTCTTTAATTCCTCTAGCTCGAGTGGTGCCATTCTGTAGGGAGGCTTAGATATTGGGGTTGTACTGGGGACCAGATCAATAACAAATTCACCCTCTCTATCTGGAGGTAAACCGGGCAAGTCATCTGGAAATACATCAGGGAACTCTTTGACCACTGAAATTTCATCTAGATGGGTTTCCTGTTTTAAATGCTCCTTTACACACACCATATAACAAAAACAACCTTTCTGCATAAGACGATAAGCCTGAAGTGCTGATATCAAGCAAGGAGGCAAATCATGCCTAATGCCCTCAAAGTAAAATATAGGCTGATATGGTATACAAAAAGTAATTATCTTTGTGTAGCAATCAATACTAGCATGATAGGAAGATAGCCAATCCATGGCAAGTATAGTATCAAAACCCTGGATCTCTAGTAGAATCAAATCAGCAAGAAGTTCATGTTCTCCAATAGAGATCGAACATGATGGGTAAACCAAATTTGTTGCCAAAGAATCCCCAACAGCAGTCGTTACATATAACATATCACCCATGGATCTAGGTAGAATATCCAAGTGACAAGCAAAGTATTGTGAAACAAAGGATAGGTTAGAACCGGGATCGAACAAAACTTTTGCACTTCTTTTAGAAACATGAAGAATACCTTCAACCACGGATTTAGAAGCTTTAGAATCTTGTTCAGTGATAGCATACACTCTAGCATGGGTTGAGGGTCTAGGAGGCAGTGGCTCTCTCTTCCCTTTCAGTGGGCAATCTCTTCATTGATGATCTAACCTTCCACAAGCAAAACAGGCTCCAGTCGTCCGATAACACTGACTTGTCTCATGATTTAATCCACATTTTGCACATAACTGAGTCCTCCATAGTGGTTTACCATTTTCAAATCTAGATGTCTTGATCCTCTTGTCACTAGCTCCATATTCATTTTCCCTCTTACTTTTGCTAGCAAGTTTGTCCTTTTTGTTTTTACCCAAGATTTCTTGAATTTCCTCCAAGTCCCTCTCAATTTTCAGAGCTCTTTCTACCGTATCTGCATATGTTTGTAGTTTTAAAGCTGACATTCGACTTCTTATTGCTGGCCGTAATCCCCTTTCAAACCTTCTTGCTTTTCTAGATTCGTCATCAGTCATATGTGTGGCAAACCTAGAGAGCTCAGTGAATTTAGATTCATACTTTGTAACCGTCATACTTCCCTGGATAAGATTCAAGAACTCCATTTCTTTTTGCTCTCTCATACAATCTGGAAAATATTTATCGTTAAACTTTTCTTGGAATAACTTCCATGTCATTAGCTCATGTTTGATTTCAGAGATCCTCTTAATCATTCTCCACCAGTGTTCAGCTTCTCCTTCCAGCATAAAGGTGGCAAGAAAAACCTTTCGA
This sequence comes from Musa acuminata AAA Group, assembly GCF_036884655.1. Lineage (NCBI taxonomy): Eukaryota > Viridiplantae > Streptophyta > Magnoliopsida > Zingiberales > Musaceae > Musa > Musa acuminata. Next base: position 7,940,163 of record NC_088328.1, on the reverse strand, counting down.
TCATCAGGGTAATTTAAGACATCAAATATTTTCTCTATCTGCATCATCCATCGTTCTGCCACCATTGGATCAGACTCACCACTAAAACTGGGAGGACTAAGCTTCTTAAACTGTTCAATTCCCAACCCCGTCTGGTTTGATGTCCCCGTTCCATCATTTCTTCCTTGTTGGACAGGTTGTTGTTGTTGTTGCATCACTTGTGCCATAGTCTCCAAAGTCCGCATGATACCACTCAATTGATCAGTAGTAGATGCAACAGGAGAACCAGATGATCTCGTCATCCTTGCTTCCTAAACCATCAAAAGAACATTTTCTTTGATCAATCTCTAAATGATAGTCAATAAACCTCAAAAAAAAGAGAATATTCTTAGTGATTCTCAAATCACGCTCTGATACCACCTCTGTCACGCCCCTCAAAAAAATATCCATGATTTTAAAATTTTCATCAAAAACCAATCCATCCAGGATCCAATCACACATTTGAGGTCACTAAGAAAACATTCAGATCAAAATTTCACCTCTATAATCTACAAATTATAAACCCTGTGCAGTTCATAAACATACAACATATCGTTCGATGATTCATAAAATCTGAACCCAACTCACCAAAATAATAACCACGACATAAATTCACCAGTATGGGAGTCTATATAGTCACAAAACCAACATTTACCATAAGTTCATATCATTACACGAATTAAACTTAACATTCCAAAATCCTAGACATAAAAAGGAGTCTTTTAAACTTATACAAAATCCATAAGGTTAGATTCATCGTCAACATTTCATTAGATGCAGAGTGTACTTATACAACAAAAACATATATACTATTAAAGATCTGCCCAAAGTCTTTTAGCTCTCCACTGCCTCAGCCCAATCTTAATCATTTAAGCGAGCGACAAGCTATCCTGAAAAATTTATACAGCAACGGGGTGAGCATATAGAGCTCAGCAAGTGACTAACATATCCATGGTAAAAGAGGGAAATTTCCAAACAAATAAGGTTTCATAATGAAAGGCAGAATATAAGAATCCATAAACCAAATCTCATTAGGTGTAGAACCACACATATCATTTCAATCAACATTTTTGGTTCTTAACAGATAGATCATAGAGTAATTGGAGCATATCAATAGAGTATAAAATGTTCCGGAGTATATCAACGGCATATGGAACATTTCGGAGCATGCCAATAATAGATGAAATCTTTCGGAGCATATTAACAACGAATGAAACATTTCAGAGTATAACAACAATAAATGAAACGTTTCGGAGCTTATCAGTGGCGTATAAAATGTTTCAAAGCAAATCAACAGTGTATGGAACATTTCGGAGCATATCAATAGCAAATAACAAACAGAAGCTCAAACGTCGTATTTGACATTGCATTCATATAATTCTTATCCAAAGCATGTACAGAAACATATAACCAAAGCTCTGGATATCATATCAAACATATAGAAGGTGCAGTGGGATCGCAGACAGAATGTGAATCATCCATTTCTGAATGACCACCAGACAGAAGTCTCCCACGTCTGGGAGCTCCATCCACCCACGTCTAGGTGAAGTCAGAGGGGAGGCCGGCAGAGCATCTCAGGCTCTATGCACATACCATTTACCATTTTTGGCAATGGTCCAGATAATCCCACAAACACCAGAGTACAAAAGGCAGTATGAACAAAAAATAGCACATATCGGAAGCACACGCGGAACAACAAAACGTACATATGCCTTTACGAGTCAGTGTGATATAGCATAAAAGTTACACAATATGTTCAAGAATGGAAATAGTTTATAGACAAGAGCAAATGAGAATTCAAGCATTAGTATAAGCCTCAATTGAGTGAAGGGAACTGACTGAAATCTATTCCCAAGCGAATGAAAACAAGAGATGCGAAATCGATCAAAGTTCGATTTCTGGCAGAAATCAAGAGGCACATTGAACAATTATTTCAGATTATCAATTATGCTCCAATACCCTCAAGAAAGCTATGGTCGAACAATATATCAATCTATATTCTGATGGAACAAATTTCATATGAAACAGGGTTTCCAACACGGAGTTACCATGGATTTAGTAATCAAAGGTCAAAACCAAATCACTGTTCTGCAGAATTCATAGGGTCGAGTTCAACAGATAACAAGATAGGCATATGAATTCAAAAATTATCACTCTATAGGTCAAAAGAAAGGTTTACAAGTCTAGTTTCGAATGAAGTCAGTTTTTTACAAATCAGAATTTTCAACAGGAACTTATAGGTATTTTAGTACCGAAAGGTCAGAAATTTTGATCCATGTTTTGCAGCATCTATTGGCTCATTTGAAACAGACGTTTGGGTAAGTATTCGGTGTTCAAAATCTTCAAAATTTGTGTCAAAAGAAAGATATAAGAGTCTAATTTCAAACAAACTAGGTCCTGTTCAAATCTGCATTGCATACTAAAAATTATAGCTTGAACCGTATATAGGGGTCAGTTTACCGAAAAATTTCAGAATCCATGGTTCTATGTCCAAAGAGAGACATATCAGTTTCTAAATAGAAATCCTTCAGATTATTTTGAATCAACATAAGAACAGAGACTAATATTTCTGTAGGATGGGGTTAGAACACTTGCCTTTGAGAATTTTGACCCCCAATTGAGAAGATTGAGTAAGAAACCTCAAAGCCCCAATTTTTCTTCTTCTTCCCCCTTTTTTTTCTCTTCTTCTTTCTTGCTTTCTCTGTTCTTCCACACAGCAGCTACCTTCTCTGGTTCCTTAAGAACGAAGGCAGAGAGGCTTAAGCGGTGGGATTTGTTATTTTGTGTGTTTTGCAGTTTAGTCCTTGTTTTTATTATATTCACGATTAGGGCCTCAGGGTTTACATATAGGTCCTCGGATTCTTTTTTGAACAAATCTCCCAAATCTTAAAAATAAGTTACCTCTGATTCATACTCTATTTCTTTTGTCAATTTAAAATAGATACTTACATTATCACTAAAAATTTATACGAAAATTCGGAAATGAGGGGTGTTACACTCTCCCCCCCCTTAAAAGAAAAATTTAGTCCTCTAAATTTATCGTACCTCTATCGATGAAAAGACGGGGGTACACCTTTTTCATTTCCTCCTCTAGCTCCCAAGTTGTTTCCTCTCCAGAATGATGTCTCCAAATTACTTGAACCAATGGGATGACCCGATTCCTTAGGATTTTTTCTTTCTTATCAACAATCTGAATAGGCTCTTCCACATAAGATAAATCTTTATCGATCTCCATCAGCTCATACTTAATGATGTGAGAAGGGTCATATATATACTTTCTAATCATCGAAACATGGAATATATTATGGATGTGGCCCAAGGATGGTGGCAGGGCAATCTTATAAGCGACAGAACCAACCCTCTCAAGAACCTCAAAAGGTCCAATAAACCTCGGGCTTAACTTTCCTTTCTTCCCAAACCTTATAATGCTTTGGAAGGGGAAACCTTTAAAAACACAAAATCTCCAATTTCGAACTCGATATCTCGCCTTCTATTGTCAGCATAACTCTTTTGACGACTTTGAGCAGTTTTTAACCTTTTCCTTATAACTTGAATTTTCTCAGTAGTATCTTGCACTTTGTTTGGTGCTAACATCTTTCTGTCACCAACTTCCTCCCAACATATAGGTGTTATGCATCTTCGCCCATATAAAGCTTCATAAGGAGCCATTTGAATGCTTGAATGATAACTATTATTATAAGTGAACTCAATAAGTGAAATATCTTTATCCCATTCATCCTTCCAATCCATAACATAGGCTCTAAGCAGATCCTCAAGTGTTTGAATTGTTCTTTCTGACTGACCATTAGTCTGAGGATGATATGCAGTACTAAACTTAACTTTAGTGCCCATCGACTCCTGCAATCTTCTCCAGAATCTAGAGAGAAATCTGGAGTCTTTATCAGAGATGATCTCCTTTGGAATACCATGAAGTCTTACTATTTCATTGACATATAAATCTGCAAGTCTGTCAAGCGAATAAGTCATATTAATTGGTAGGAAATGCGCAGATTTTGTTAACCTATCAATGATAACCCAAATAGCATCATGCTTCCTAGAGGTTCTAGGTAGTCCCGAAACAAAATCCATGGTAATACATTCCCATTTCCATTCAGGAATATCTAAAGGTTGCAACAACCCTCCAGGTCTTTGGTGTTCTACTTTGATTTGCTGACAAGTCAAGCATTTTGAAACATACATTGCAATTTCCTTCTTCATGCCTTCCCACCAATAATGACTTTGGATATCCCTATACATCTTAGTGCTCCCTGGATGCATGGTGTACTTTAAAGTATGACTTTCCTTTAGGATTTGATTCTTGATATCTGGCTCATTTGGCACACATACCCTCTCCCCAAATCTCAATAGGCCATCCTTTGAAACTTGAAATTTTGGCTTCAATTCCTTTTCTACTTCATTCCTCAAGTAGATTAAACGTGGATCTCGTAATTATCCTTCCTTAATTTGTTGAATAAGATCAGATTTCACTTGAATGGAGGCCATCAATATCATCGAGTCTTGCTCTTTCCCCAAAGCTTTCAAATCAGAATTTTCTTATAATAACTTCCATTGCTTCACCACCAAACTAGCCATAAAACTTGTAGATTTTCTACTAAGTGCATCAGCAACAACATTGGCTTTGCCCGGGTGATAACGGATGGCACAATCATAATCCTTTAGAAGTTCTATCCATCTTCGCTGCCTCATGTTTAACTCTTTCTGAGTGAAAATATATTTTAAACTCTTGTGATCAGTAAAGATTTCAAATTGTCGACCATACAAATAATGTCTCCAAATCTTTAGAGCAAAAACAATTGCTGCCAATTCCAAATCATGAGTTGGATAATTCACTTCATAAGTTTTTAGTTGCCTAGAAGCATAAGCAATCACTCTCCCTTCCTGCATCAAAACACATCCAAGGCCCTTTCTTGAAGCATTAGTATAAACTACAAATCCCTCACTGCTACTTGGAATAGTGAGAATAGGGGCACTAGTCAATCTTCTTTTTAACTCTTGAAAACTTTGCTCACAATCATCACCCCATACAAATTTCACATTCCTTTTAGTGAGGTTGGTGAGAGGTCGAGCGATTCGAGAAAATCCCTCCACAAATCTCCTGTAATATCCTGCCATGCCCAAGAAGCTTCTAACTTCTGTTACATTTGTTGGTGCATCCCATTCAACTACAGCTTCCACTTTCTTTGGATCAACAGATATACCCTTCCCTGAAATCACATGGCCAAAGAAAGCAACTTCATTCAACCAAAATTCACATTTGCTGAACTTTGCATACAACTTCTTGTCTCTTAGTATGGACAATACATTTCTCAAGTGTTCCTCATGCTCCTGATTACTCCTTGAATACACCAATATGTTATCAATGAATACAATTACACAGTCATCCAAGAGCGATTGAAATATCCTATTCATTAGTTCCATAAAAGCTGCAGGAGCATTAGTCAAACCAAAAGGCATCACCAAGAATTCATAGTGACCATATCAAGTTCTAAAAGCTGTTTTTGGAATATCCTCCTACTTGATTTTCAACTGATAGTAACCTGACCTGAGATCAATCTTAGAGAATACTTGTGCTCCCTGCAGTTGGTCAAACAAATCATCAATTCTGGGTATAGGATACTTGTTTTTTATGGTCACCTGATTCAACTATCTATAATCAATACAAAGTCTTAATGTTCCATCCTTCTTCTTCACTAATAATATCGGAGCACCCCACGGTGAAACGCTGGGTTGTATGAAGCCCTTATCTAATAATTCTTGTAGTTGCTTCTTTAATTCCTCTAGCTCGAGTGGTGCCATTCTGTAGGGAGGCTTAGATATTGGGGTTGTACTGGGGACCAGATTAATAACAAATTCACCCTCTCTATCTGGAGGTAAACCGGGCAAGTCATCTGGAAATACATCAGGGAACTCTTTGACCACTGAAATTTCATCCAGATGGGTTTCCTGTTTTAAATGCTCCTTTACACACACCATATAACAAAAACAACCTTTCTGCATAAGACAATAAGCCTGAAGTGCTGATATCAAGCAAGAAGGCAAATCATGCCTAATGCACTCAAAGTAAAATATACGCTGATATGGTATACAAAAAGTAATTATTTTTGTGTAGCAATCAATACTAGCATGATAGGAAGATAGCCAATTCATGCCAAGTATAATATCAAAACCCTGGATCTCTAGGAGAATCAAATCAGCAAGAAGTTCATGTTCTCCAATAGAGATAGAACATGATCGGTAAACCAAATTTGTTGCCAAAGAATCCCCAACAGCAGTCGTTACATATAACATATCACCCAGGGATCTAGGTAGAATATCCAAGTGACAAGCAAAGTATTGTGAAACAAAGGATAGGTTAGAACCGGGATCGAACAAAACTTTTGCACTTCTTTTAGAAACATGAAGAATACCTTCAACCACGGATTTAGAAGCTTTAGAATCTTGTTCAGTGATAGCATACACTCTAGCAAGGGTTGAGGGTCTAGGAGGCAGTGGCTCTCTCTTCCTTTTCAGTGGGCAATCTCTTAATTGATGATTCGTGAATTCTGGGAATTTGATCTTCAAGTCGTCATAGTTCTCCCAAGTGGCATCTTCTATTGGTAGGTTCGCCCTCTGTATTAGCACTTCATTAGTGGGTCATCGTCATTGAGTCACGATCCGTCGATCAATAATGGCACTTGGCTAGGTCTGGAGTTCTCTTTGGGTAGTCATATTTGGTGGGTGGCTTTGGGCTGTCTCCAAGCACCTATTTAAAACTTCCGTCTGGCTGTTAGTTTATGGGTGATATGTCGTACTCCTTTTCAATTTAGTACCCTGCATATGAAATAACTTTGTCCAAAATCTGCTCTTGAAGATGCAAGTTGAATTTGTCACAAGCACAATGCGTCCCTTATAGAATAATTCTTTTAAGTCCCGATTGTAATGAGCCATAGAGCTTGGTGCTTCCTCTAATTTTTTTTGTATCTTACTGGTCTCCGAATCTTCCTGCCATTCCATCTTAATATCCTCAAGGAAGTCGCTGGTTGGAAGTAAAATGATCGAAAATTCAGCTTGCTCAGGTAGCTGCGAAAGCGCATCTGCAACAACATTCTCTTTCCACCTTTTGTAAGTTATTTCATAATCAAATCCAAGAAGTTTTGTTACCCATTTTTGCTGCTCAGGGGAAGATATCTTCTGCTCCAAGAGATATTTTAGGCTTTTATGGTCAGTCTTGATTTGAAAGTATCGCCTGATCAAGTACGATCTCCACCTCGTTGCTGCGTGCACAATGGCGAGAATCTCCTTATCATATGTTAACATGTTTTGATAGGGGGGAGACAATGTCTTGCTAATGTATGTGAGTGGTCGACCATCTTGCATGAGAACGTCTCCCATTCTGTCTCCAGATGCATCGGCCTTAATGATGAAGGGTCGGTTGAAATCTGGTAGCGCTAGCACGGGCGTCGTCGTTATGGCTGCCTTAAGTTTATCGAAGGCAGTGGAGGCACTGTCCGACAATTGGAAGACATCTTTTTCCAGTAAGGAAGTAAGTGGTGCACTGATCTTTCCATAGTTTTTCACGAACTTACGGTAGTAGCCTATTAAACCTAAAAAGCCATGTAGCAATTTTATGTTCCTCGGGGTAGGCCAGTTTTGCATTGCTTCAATTTTGAAGGGGTCCACCATCACACCTTCCTCTGATATGATATGCCCAAGATATTTCACCTTTTGTTGAAGAAAGTAAAAATTTGTAGTGGTCGTTGTGTGTTCGAAAGGCGGTTTTCGATATGACTTCTTCATACACTCGTATTTGATAATACCCGGATCGAAGGTCCAGCTTTGTGAAAATTTGTGCTCCCTTTCATCTAGCAATTCATCTGCTATTGGAATAAGGTATTTGTTCTTGATGGTTATACCATTGAGAGCTCGGTAATCAACGCATATTCGCCATGTTCCGTCCTTCTTGTATACAAGTAGCACCGGTGAAAAGTAGAGGTTGCAACTTGGCCGAATAACTCCTGTTTCAAGCATCTCTTTTAAAATCCTTTCTATTTCATCATTCTGGAGATGTGGATACCGATATGACTGAGTATTTTCTGGAGATTTGACTGGAAAAATCATTATACAATGATCATGCCGACGAATAAGTGGTAGGTTGTGCGGCTCGTCAAATATATCTGAAAATTCAGCAAGCAAAGGAAATAGGTTTGGAACTTCAAATTCTATTGGCTCTCCTTTAATTTGCTGCTCAAGTTGTACCAAAAACCCGCTGCATGCTTTATGCAAAACCTTCTCCATTTGTTGTGTGCAAATCATCGTTACGTCGCCCTCACGTTTCCCATGTAACCTGTTTCTCCTTACTATAAAATTTTATAAATAGTTGCATAAAATTTCAAGAAATATCACCTAATGTCATCAACCATTTAATTCTGAGTATGACCTCATGATCATCAAGAGGGAGGAGGAAGAAATCTGCAATTATCTCTTGGTCCTGCAGAAATAGTTTCACCTGCGGGCACCTATGATCACACTTCAAAATCCGTCTGTTGGTGACCTTAACGACAAACCTGCTGCAATTGGTAAGTTCATATAGACAGCAACCTTACTATTTAGGAAGTTATTAGTGCTGCCCGTGTCGATGAGAACAGTGATCGGTTGTTGTTTGAGAAGGCCTCCAACTTTCATCGTTTACGGGTTTGAGTAGCCAGCTAGTGTATGTACCGTAACTTTGATGAGAACAGTGATCGGTCGTTGTTTGAGAAGGCCTCCAACTTTCATCGTATGCGGGTTTGAGTAGCCAGCTACTTGAAATTTTCTGCAGCACAGATTTTTAGGTATAGCAGATTGGACGTAAAAGATCAGTGGTTTATATTAAGAATTTTTTGATGAAACCAAAGGGAAATCCACTGTTAGGAAGTGTCAAAGCTACCATAAAAATTTCGTAGAGATTTGGATAGAAACAATATAGTATCAAGATCAAACAAACAGTGCTATGCGGCTAAAATTTTACAGTGTAGATTTTCAAGTATAGCAGATTTGACGTAAAAGATCAATGGTTTATATTGAGAATATTTTAAAAAAACCAAAGGTAAATCTACTGTTAGGAAGTGTCAAAGATGTCATAAAAATTTCATAGAAATTTGGATAGAAAAAGCATAGTAGCATGATCAAACAGATGGTACTATGCGGTTGGAATTCTGCAATGTATCTTTTGTCGTAGAGATGAAAACTTTGTGACGAAAGGTTTATGCAGCAATATAGGAACAGTTTTTTTTTTTTGGATTTTCGAATAAGGATAACTAAATTACAGCAGCAGTAAGGTAGGAAACCAGAACCTGTTGCAATTCACGGGGAGATCAAAGGATGATCCGCGGTGGTGGAGATGATGGTGGAATTCTGCGACGATATTTTAAGCAATTGTGGGAATTGCTTTGGGCGGTTATGGAGGGTTGATGGATGGTAGTGGAAGGGCAGCGAGATGCCAAGAATGTTGCTCTGATACCAGGTGTTAGAACCCTTGCAGATTCTAAACGTGGGATTGATCTCTTTAGGGGATCGGCCTCCTTGGAACTCTATAGGGGTTCCTCCCTCCAAGTTGCTGCTCAAAGGCTGCAGAAAAGATTCATCTATTGCTTAAGAAAAAGGAAGGAATACATGGCTATTTATAGGGCTTCTAAACCCTAACTCCTGATAGGACTCCTACTTAAGACTCTTACTTCTAACCAACTCTTAATAGGACTCCTACTCAAGACTCCTATTCCCTTACAACTCCTAATTCTTCTCTAAGAAAAAATCTCCTACATGAATGCCCCTCTCAATTAGGACTCTCCTAGCTAGAGTCCTAACAGAATGTCCCTCTCAATTAGGACTATCCTAGCTAGAGGCCTAACAGTTTTACATGAATGTCCCTCTTAATTAGGACTCTCCAAGCTAGAGTCCTAACATCTTCCTACTTTTAATTGTCTTTCCTTGATCGAAGCTTCCTACGACACTCAAAATGTAGATCAAAACATAAACACTATCAATTGGTTTCATCATCAAAATCCGAAATTCAACACCATTGATTCCCTCCTATTTGTAGAGGTCCCCTATTAACTTAACCCTAATGGGCCCTACCCTATTGGGTATTGGATCTCCATCCAGCTACCCAAGCCTCTTAGATTAGTGGATCTCTATCCGATAATCTCTCATTGGCTCTTATTGGATCTCATCTATATGATCCAATAATTCATGGGCTTATTGGATATCCAATGTGATATGGGCTCCAATAGATATCTCATATCTAAACCTCTACTCATCGTAATGCCAACTATATGTGTGTGACCCTCTAGGCCCAATATTGAGTGGGTCGTGAGTCATACCTATCAGAACTCCTTTTTTTTTTGTAAGTAAAAGTAAATTGATTATGTGTAAAGTGTTAGGACTCTAACTTGGAGAGTCCTAATTGATAGGGACATTCATGTAAAACTGTTAGGACTTTAGCTAGGAGAGTCCTAATTGACAGGGACATTCAGTTAGGACTCTAGCTAGGAGAGTCCTAATTGAGAGGGGCATTCATGTAGGAGGTGTTTTCTTAGAGAAGAATTAGGAGTTGTAAGGGAATAGGAGTCTTGACTAGGAGTCCTACTAGGAGTTGGTTAGAAATAAGAGTCTTAAGTAGGAGTCCTATTAGGAATTAGGGTTTCGAAGCCCTATAAATTGCCATGTATTCCTTCTCTTTTCATAAGCAATAGATGAATCTTTTCTGCAGCCTTTGAGCAGCAACTTGGAGGGAGGAACCCCTATAGAGTTCCAAGGAGGCCGATCCCCTAAAGAGATCAACCCCAAGTTTAGAATCTGCAAGGGTTCTAACACCTGGTATCAGAGCAGCGTTCTTGGTATCTCGCTGCCCTTCCACTGCCATCCATCAGCCTTCCACAACCGCCCAAAGCAATTCCCACAATTGCTTAAAAGATCGTCGCCGAATTCCGCCATCATCTCCACCACCGCGGATCATCCTTTGATCTCCCCGTGAATTGCAACAGGTTCTGGTTTCCTACCTAACTGCTGCTGCAATTTAGTTATCCTTATTCGAAAATCCAAAAAAAAAAACTATTCCTATATTGCTGCATAAACCTTTCGTCACAAAGTTTTCATCTCTACGACGAAAGATACATTGCAGAATTCCAACCGCATAGTACCACCTATTTGATCTTGCTACAATGCTTTTTCTATCCAAATTTCTATGAAATTTTTATGACATCTTTGACACTTCCTAACAGCAGATTTCCCTTTCGTTTTTTCAAAAAATTCTCAATATAAACCATTGATCTTTTACGTCTAATCTGCTATACTTGAAAATCTGCACTGTAAAATTTCAGCCGCATAGCACTGTCTGTTTGATCTTGATACTATATTGTTTCTATCCAAATCTCTTCGAAATTTTTATGATAGCTTTGAAACTTCCTAACAGTGGATTTTCCTTTTATTTCATCAAAAAATTCTCAATATAAATCACTGATCTTTTACGTCCATTCTGCTATACTTAAAAATCTGTGCTGTAGAAAATTTCAGCGGCATATTGTTGCCTTAACCCATCTATTTGCAATCTTTTTTGAATAAAATTTCTTATACACTTCATAGATCATCTTGGCTTCCATCTAAGATTGATATATTAAGGAATTCATCTCTAAAAATAATTTTGTGTTGCTGTAAATTTTCATCGTAACCCGCTGAAATTTTTCGACGACAATTCTGCTATCGCAACTTGCACCAATTTTCTTGCTATTATACTGCTGAAATTCTCTTGATTAAATTAGACATCCTTGCTGGCATATAATCTGTGATTTTGTTATCAATTCCCTCCTCAATTCTCTTAAGTTTTTGGTAGAAATTACATCGAGAAACCATTGTTTCTTCGACGATAATTCTACTCTTACAAGACAGCACATACTTGCTGCAACTTCCACTGATTTCTATCAAACCTTTGCTGCCATCTACCATAGATCCAAAACTTTCATCCACAGCCCTAAAACTCCACTAAACCACACCCTCAAACTGCACCCAAAACTGCCACAAAACAAGCCTAAATCGTAGCCTACATCCACCGATCCACCAACCCTTTCGACCATCACTTCTCTCAACCTATACATGCCTTTAACCTAACAACAAAAGAGAGATCTTAACATCATAGATTTGGAGGCATATAATATGGCATCTTTGGAAGCAATCAATGCTAAATTCGAAGCCTTGGAGGCGCGAATGGAGGATAAGATTCGGACGCTCTTTACCGAACTCAGATTGGGCCGACCACTAAGCCCGAAGAAATCATATCAAGGAGAGAGCTTTGCCCAATCACACCAAGCCCAAAGATATGACTTCCAAGAGAGGGGAAGCTCTATGACCAACCCCAACTATCCATGCATAAGAGTGGACTTCCCTAGATGGGAAGAAGGAGACCCAATTGGTTGAATCTCGCGCGCGGAGCGATATTTTCGGTACCATAAAATCACGGATGCATCTATGGTAAAAATTGCAACTATATATCTTGAAGGGGATGCTATACAGTGGTTTGACTAGTTTGAACATACTTATGGAGTCCTTTCATGGCAACAATTCAAAGAAGGACTGCTGATCCGCTTCAGACCAACCGATTACGAGAATATTGATGGACAACTAGCAAAGATCCGACAAACTTTTACCATTCAGGAGTACCAAACCAGTTTTGAAATGTTATCTATTCAAACTCATGATTGGTTTCAAAAACAGCTATTGAGGACCTTCATTGAGGGCTTGAAGCCGGAGATCCGAAGAGAAGTTAAAGCGCGACAACCGTATACGCTTATGGCAGCCATCTCTTTCGCACGACATCAAGAGGAGAATTGAACCATGAAGCTCGGAGGACTAGGGTCACTCCTCAACCAGTAATATTGAAGCCCTTAGCCCCCTCTACTTTCGACCAAGTCCCTACACCAAAGAGGTTAACAAGAGAAGAGCTTCGGGAGCGATATGCGAAGGGGTTATATTGGCATTGTGATGAGCCGTGGAGCCGTGAGCATCGCTGTAGTAAAGAGGGACTTCTTATGATTGAACCAAAAGAAGAAGAGGTTATTGAACATCCAAAAGAGAGCCTTGAACATGAAGAAGAAGATGCAGAAGAAGAGCCACAACCGACCAAAGTTACGGTACATACACTAGTTGGCTACTCAATCCCACAAACGATGAAAGTTGGAGGCCTTCTCAAACAACAACCGATCACTGTTCTCATCGACACAGGCAGCACTAATAACTTCCTAAATAGTAAGGTTGCTGTCTATATAAACTTACCTATTGAGAATTGCAGCAGGTTTGTCGTTGAGGTCGCCAACAGACGGATTTTGAAGTGTGATCATAGGTGCCCGCAGGTGAAACTATTATTGCAAGACCAAGAGATAATTGTAGATTTCGGTTAGAACCCTTGCATATTCTAAACTTGGGGTTGATCTCGTTAGGGGATCGGCCTCCTTGGAACTCTATAGGGGTTCCTCCCTCCAAGTTGCTGCTCAAAGGCTGCAGAAAAGATTCATCTATTGCTTATGAAAAGAGAAGGAATACATGGCTATTTATAGGGCTTCTAAACCCTAACTCCTAATAGGACTCCTACTTAAGACTCTTACTTCTAACCAACTCCTAGTAGGACTCCTAGTCAAGACTCCTATTCCCTTACAACTCCTAATTCTTCTGTAAGAAAACACCTCCTACATGAATGCCCCTCTCAATTAGGACTCTCCTAGCTAGAGTCCTAACAGTTTTACATGAATGTCCCTCTCAATTAGAACTCTCCAAGCTAGAGTCCTAACAGACCCGCCCTCTTCAAATCAGCCTTGTCCTCGAGGCTGTTGATTCGTGAATTCTGGGAATTTGATCTTCAAGTCGTCATAGTTCTCCCAAGTGGCATCTTCTATTGGTAGGTTCGCACATTGTATTAGCACTCCATTAGTGGGTCATCATCGTCGAGTCACGATCCGTCGATCAATAATGGCACTTGGTTGGGTCTGGAGTTCTCTTTGGGTAGTCAAATTTGGTGGGTGGCTTTGGGCTGTCTCCAAGCACCTATTTAAAACTTTCGTTTGGCCGTCGGTTTGTGGGTGATATGTCATACTCCTTTTCAATTTAGTACCCTGTATATGGAATAACTTTGTCCAAAATCTGCTTGTGAAGATGCAAGTAGAATTTATCGTAAGCACAATGCGTCCCTTATAGTGTAATTTTTTTGTGTCCCAATTGTAATGAGCCATGGGGCTTGGTGCTTCCTCCAATTTTTTTATAATCTTACTAGTCTCTGAATCTTCCTGCCATTCCATCTTAATATCCTTAAGAAAGTCGCTGGTCGGAAGTGAAACGGCCAAAAATTCAACTTGCTCGGGTAGCTGCGAAAGTGCATCTGCAAGAACATTCTCTTTCCCCTTTTTGTAAGTTATTTCATAATCAAATCCAAGAAGTTTTATTACCCTTTTTTGTTGCTCAGGGGATGATATTTTTCACTCCAAAAAGTACTTGAGGCTTTTATAGTCAGTTTTAATTTGAAATCGTCGGCCAATCAAGTAGGGTCTCCACCTCGTTGCTGCGCGCACAATGACGAGCATCTCCTTATCATATGTTGACTTATTTTGATGGGAGGGAGATAATGCCTTGCTAGTGTATATGAGTGGTCGACCATCTTGCATGAGAATGGCTCCAATTCCGACTCCAGATGTGTCGGCCTCAATAATGAAGGGTCGGTTGAAATCTGGTAGTGTTAGCACCGGCGTCGTCGTCATGGCTGCCTTAAGTTTGTCGAAGGCAGCGGAGGCTCTGTCCGACCATTGGAAGATATCTTTTTTCAGTAAGGAAGTAAGTGGTGCACTGATCTCTCCATAGTTTTTCACGAACTTGCAGTAGTAGCCTATTAAACCCAGAAAGTCATGTAGCAATTTTATGTTCCTCGAGGTCAGCCAGTTTTATAATGCTCCAATTTTGAAGAGGTCTACTGCCACACTTTCCTCTAATATGATATGCCCAAGATATTCCACCTTATGAAGAAAGCAAAAATCCATATTGGTTGTTGTGTGTTCAAAAGGTGGTTTTCGGTATGTCTTCTTCGCATACTCGTATTTGATGATACCCGGATCGAAGGTCCAGCTTTGTGAAGATTTGTGCTCCCTTAGCAACTCTTCTACTACTGGAATAGGGTATTTATCCTTAATAGTTATGCCATTGAGAGCTCGGTAATCAACACATAATCGCCATATTCCATCCTTCTTTCGTATGAGGAGCACCGGTGAAGAGTATGGGCTGCAACATGGCCGAATAACTCCTGTTTTGAGCATCTCTTTTACAATCCATTCTATTTCATCCTTCTGGAGATGTGGATATTGATATGGCTGAGCATTTGCTGGAGATTTGCCTGGAAGAATCATTATACAATGATCATGCCGATGGGTAAGAGGTAGGTTGCGCGGTTCGTCAAATATATCTGAAAATTCAGCAAGCAAAGGAAGTATATTTGGATCTTCAAATTTTGTTGGCTCTCCCTTAGTTTGTTGCTCAAGTTGTACCAAAAAGCCGCTGCATGCTTTATGCAAAACCTTCTCCATTTGTTGTGTGCAAATCGTCGTTACGTCGCCCCTCACGTTTCCCGTGCAGTATCACCTGTTTCTCCTTACTGTAAAATTTTATAATTAGTTGCATAAAATTCCAAGAAATATCACCTAATGTCATCAACCATTTAATTCTGAGTATGGCCTCATGATCATCAAGAGGGAGGAGGAAGAAATCTGTAATTATCTCTTGGTCTTGCAAAAACAGTTTCACCTGCGGGCACCTATGATCACACTTCAAAATCCGTCCGTTGGCGACCTTAACGACAAATCTGCTGCAATTCTCAATAGGTAAGTTTATATAGACAGCAACCTTACTGTTTAGGAAGTTATTAGTGCAGCCCGTGTCGATGAGAACAGTGATCGGTTGTTGTTTGAGAAGGCCTCCAACTTTCATCGTTTGTGGGATTGAGTAGTCAACTAGTGTATGTACCGTAACTTTGGTCGATTGTGGCTCTTCTTCTGCATCTTTTTCTTCATGTTCAAGGCTCTCTTTTGGATGTTCAATGACCTCTTCTTCTATCGGTTCAATCATAATAAGTCCCCCTTTACTACAGCGATGCTCACGGCTCCACGGCTCGTCACAATGCCAACATAACCCCTTCGCATATCGCTCCCAAAGCTCTTCTCTTGTTCTCTTTGGTATAGGGACTTGGTCGATAGTAGGGTGGGCTAAGGGCTTCAATATTACTGGTTGAGGAGTGACCCTAGTCCTCCGAGCTTCATGGTTCAATTGCTCCTCTTGATGTCGTGCGAAAGAGATGGCTGCCATAAGCGTATACGGCTGTCGCGCTTTAACTTCTCCTCGAATCTCCGGCTTCAAGCCCTCAATGAAGGTTCTCAATAGCTATTTTTGAGACCAATCATGAGTTTGATTAGATAACCTTTCAAACCTGGTTTGGTACTCCTGAATGGTTGAGGTTTGTCGGATCTTTGCTAGTTGTCCGTCAATATTCTCGTAATCGATTGGTCTGAAACGGATCAGCAGTCCTTCTTTGAATTGTCACCATGAAAGGACTTCATAAGTATGTTCAAACTAGTCAAACCACTGTATAGCATCCCCTTCAAGATATATAGCTGCAATTTTCACCATAGATGCATCCGCGATTTTATGGTACCGAAAATATCGCTCCGCGCGCGAGAGCCAACCAATTGGGTCTCCTTCTTCCCATCTAGGGAAGTCCACTCTCATGCATGGATAGTTGGGGTTGGTCATAGAGCTTCCCCTCTCTTGGAAGTCATATCTTTGGGCTTGGTGTGATTGGGCAAAGCTCTCTCCTTGATATGATTTCTTCGGGCTTAGTGGTCGGCCCAATCTGAGTTCGTTAAAGAGCGTCCGAATCTTATCCTCCATTTGCGCCTCCAAGGCTTCGAATTTAGCATTGATTGCCTCCTTAGATGCCATAGTATATGCCTCCAAATCTATGATGTTAAGATCTCTCTTTTGTTGTTAGGTTAAAGGTATGTATAGGTTGAGAGAAGTGATGGTCGAAAGGGTTGGTGGATCGGTGGTTGTAGGCTACGATTTAGGCATGTTTTGTGGCAGTTTTGGGTGCAGTTTGAGGGTGTGGTTTAGTGGAGTCTTAGGGCTGTGGATGAAAGTTTTAGATCGGTGGTAGATGGCAGCAAAGGTTTGATAGAAATCAGTGGAAGTTGTAGCAAGTATGTGCTGTCTTGTAAGAGTAGAATTGTCGTCGAAGAAACAATGGTTTCTTGATGTAATTTCTACCAAAAACTAAAGAGAATTGAGGAGGGAATTGATAGCAAAATCAGAGATTATATGACAGCAAGGATGTCTAATTTAATCAAGAAAATTTCAGCAGTATAACAGCAAGAAAATTGGTGCAAGTTGCGATAGCAGAATTGTCGTCGAAAAATTTCAGCGGGTTACGATGAAAATTTGCAGCAACACAAAATTATTTTTAGAGATGAATTCCTTAATATATCAATCTTAGATGGAAGTCAAGATGATCTATGAAGTGTATAAGAAATTTCATTCAAAAGAGATTGCAAATAGATGGGTTAAGGCAACAATATGCCGCTGAAATTTTCTGCAGCACAGATTTTTAAGTATAGCAGATTGGACATAAAAGATCAGTAGTTTATATTGAGAATTTTTTAATAAAACCAAAGGGAAATCCACTGTTAGGAAGTGTTAAAGCTATCATAAAAATTTCGTAGAGATTTGGATAGAAACAATATAGTATCAAGATCAAACAAACAGTGCTATGCGGCTGAAATTTTACAGTGCAGATTTTCAAGTATAGCATATTAGACGTAAAAGATCAATGGTTTATATTGAGAATTTTTCGAAAAAACCAAAGGGAAATATGCTGTTAGAAAGTGTCAAAGATGTCATAAATATTTCATAGAAATTTGGATAGAAAAAGCACAGTAGCAAGATCAAACAGATGATGCTATGCGGCTGGAATTCTGCAATGTATCTTTCGTCGTAGAGATGAAAACTTTGTGACGAAAGGTTTATGTAGCAATAAAGGAACATTTTTTTTTTAGATTTTCGAATAAGGATAACTAAATTGCAGCAATCGTAAGGTAGGAAACTAGAACCTGTTGCAATTCATGGGGAGATCAAAGGATGATCCGCGGTGGTGGAGATGATGGCAGAATTCGGCGACGATCTTTTAAGCAATTGTGGGAATTGCTTTGGGAGGTTGTGGAGAGTGATGGATGGCAGTGGAAGGGCAGCGAGATGCCAAGAACGCTGCTCTGATACCAAGTGTTAGAACCCTTGTAGATTCTAAACTTAGGGTTGATCTCTTTAGGGGATCGGCCTACTTGGAACTCTATAGGGGTTCCTCCCTCCAAGTTGCTGCTCAAAGGCTGCAGAAAAGATTCATCTATTGCTTATGAAAAGAGAAGGAATATATGGCAATTTATAGGGCTTTGAAACCCTAACTCCTAATAGGACTCCTACTTAAGACTCTTACTTCTAACCATCTCCTAGTAGGACTCCTAGTCAAGACTCCTATTCCCTTACAACTCCTAATTCTTCTCTAAGAAAACACCTCCTACATGAATGCCCCTCTCAATTAGGACTCTCCTAGTTAGAGTCCTAACAGAATGTCCCTCTCAATTAGGACTCTCCTAGCTAGAGTCCTAACAGTTTTACATGAATGTCCCTCTCAATTAGGACTCTCCAAGCTAGAGTCCTAACAATTTCTTCCTCCTCCCTCTTGATGATCATGAGGCAATACTCAGAATTAAATGGTTGATGACATTAGGTGATATTTCTTGAAATTTTATGCAACTAATTATAAATTTTTACAGTAAGGAGAAATAGGTGATACTGCACGGAAAACGTGAGGGCGAATTAACGACGATTTGCACACAACAAATGGAGAAGGTTTTGCATAAAGCATGCAGCGGCTTTTTGGTACAACTTGAGCAACAAACTAAGGGAGAGCCAACAAAATTTAAAGATCCAAATCTACTTCCTTTGCTTGCTGAATTTTCAGATATATTTGACGAACCGCGCAACCTACCTCTTACCCGTCGGCATGATCATTGTATAATGATTCTTCCAGGCAAATCTCCAGTAAATGCTCAGCCATATCAATATCCACATCTCCAGAAGGATGAAATAGAAAGGATTGTAAAAGAGATGCTCAAAACAGGAGTTATTCGGCCAAGTTACAGCCCCTACTCTTCACTGGTGCTCCTCATACGAAAGAAGGATGGAATATGACGATTATGTGTTCATTACCGAGCTCTCAATGGCATAACCATCAAGGATAAATACCATATTCCAGTAGTAGATGTGTTGCTAAGGGAGCACAAATCTTTACAAAGCTGGACCTTCGATCCGGGTATCATCAAATACGAGTATGCGAAGAAGACATACCGAAAACCACCTTTTGAACACACAACAACCACTATGAATTTTTGCTTTCTTCATAAGAAGGTGGAATATCTTGGGCATATCATATCAGAGGAAGGTGTGGCAGTAGACCACTTCAAAATTGGAGCAATGCAAAACTGGCTGACCCCGTGGAACATAAAATTGCTACATGGCTTTCTGGGTTTAACAGGCTACTACTGCAAGTTCATGAAAAACTATGGAGAGATCAGTGCACCACTTACTTTTTTACTGAAAAAAGATGTCTTCCAATGGTCGGACAGCACCTCCGCTGCCTTCAACAAACTTACGGCAGCCATAACGACGACGCTGGTGCTAACACTACCATGTTTCAACCGACCCTTCATTATTGTGGCCGACGCATTTGGAGTCGGAATTGGAGCCATTCTCATGCAAGATGGTCGACCACTCATATACACTAGCAAGGCATTATCTCCCTCCCATCAAAATAAGTCAACATATGATAAGGAGATGCTCGCCATTGTGCTCGCAGCAACGAGGTGGAGACCCTACTTGATTGGCCGACGATTTCAAATTAAAACTGACCATAAAAGCCTCAAGTACTTTTTGGAGCGAAAAATATCATCCCCTTAGCAGCAAAAAAAGGTAATAAAACTTCTTGGATTTGATTATGAAATAACTTACAAAAAGGGGAAAGAGAATGTTCTTGCAGATGAGCTTTCGCAGCTACCTGAGCAAGTTGAAGTTTCGGCCGTTTCACTTCCGACCAGCGACTTTCTTAAGGATATTAAGATAGAATGGCAGGAAGATTTAGAGACTAGTAAGATTATAAAAAAATCGGAGGAAGCACCAAGCCCCATGGCACATTACAATTGAGACTCAAAAGAATTACACTATAAGGGACGCATTGTGCTTACGATAAATTCTACTTGCATCTTCATGAGTAGATTTTGGACAAAGTTATTCCATATGCAGGGTACTAAATTGAAAAGGAGTATAACATATCACCCACAAACCGACGGTCAGACGAAAGTTTTAAATAGGTGCTTGGAGATAGCCCAAAGCCACCCACCAAATATGACTACCCAAAAAGAACTCCAGACCCAGCCAAGTGCCATCATTGATCGACGGATCGTGACTCGACGACGATGACCCACTGATGAAGTGCTAATATAGTGGGTGAACCTACCAATAGAAGATGCCACTTGGAGAACTAGGACGACTTGAAGATCAAATTCCCAGAATTCACGAATCATCAGCCTCGGGGACAAGGCTGAATTGAAGAGGGCGGGTCTATTAGGACTCTAGCTTGGAGATTCCTAATTGAGAGGGACATTCATGTAAAACTGTTAGGACTCTAGCTAGGAGAGTCCTAATTGAGAGGGACATTCTGTTAGGACTCTAGCTAGGAGAGTCCTAATTGAGAGGAGCATTCATGTAGGAGGTGTTTTCTTAGAGAAGAATTAGGAGTTGTAAGGGAATAGGAGTCTTGACTAGGAGTCCTGCTAGGAGTTGGTTAGAAGTAAGAGTCTTAAGTAGGAGTCCTATTAGGAGTTAGGGTTTAGAAGCCCTATAAATAGCCATGTATTTCTTCTCTTTTCATAAGCAATAGATGAATCTTTTCTGCAGCCTTTGAGCAGCAACTTGGAGGGAGGAACCCCTATAGAGTTCCAAGGAGGCCGATCCCCTAAAGAGATCAACCCCAAGTTTAGAATCTACAAGGGTTCTAACATAAAGTTTCTACAAATAGCTTTATCTATACAAGTCATAGACAAAGCCAAGTAACTCATAGAGTGCGAATGCGATTGTTAAGACTACACATGCTGTAGACTATAACTCCTAATTATAGTCAACATAGAAAATGTTTATCCAGATATATCAAAACTACATGTGGGTACCTAATTTGGCATCATTCCCAAGATCTTTAACTAATAGCAAAATTAAATTTGATAAAAATATCTTTTTCTCTTTGGGTAAAGTGCTCCGTTTTGAGATCTTGCTCCATACAGGATCTTGAGTCTCTAATAATCTCTTTCAAGAGCTTAGCATTGTTTGTGTGTTGACATTCAAAGATTTTGTTACATCTCTGCTTCCACATCCACCAAATAGCGCATCTGAAAGTAACCTTTGCCAATTGTGTGAGAGGCCCTTTTCTTGAGAAACATTGCATGAGGTCGCCTAGTTCTTGGTGCAAGTTTGGTTGCGGCAGTCTATTGAGTTCAAATCGCTGGAGAATCTCCTTCCATATCCATTTTGTATAATCACAAGCAAAATAGAGGTGGTCAACAGTTTCTTCTTGTTACATATAAAGGGAGAATCGGTTAACATGATAGATACCTCTTCTTTTCATATTGTCTATTGTAGGTAGTTTATTGAGAAGGGCCTGCCATGTACATAAGGAATGTCTTTGTGATCCCGATCGATCCTATGTCCAACTACTTGGGACCCACTTGTTATTTATTTGCCTAATTTGATTCCATGCGGATGTGGCACTAAATTTGCCATTGTCATGAGGCCAAATAAGTATATCTGAAGAGTTGTTCCTGATTGGAATAGCTATAAAAGTCGGTCAAAGTGATAACATTTCAGGAGTAATAGGATTAGGGAGACACTAGGTACCGTTAGCAATGGACTCGGAAACCTTCCAATCTTTGGGAGCCCCAAGATCTTTTCGTATTCTATCGCTATATAATTGAAATATACTCTTCCCATTTACCCAAATATCATACCACATATTAGTACTAGTTCCAGAAGAGATTGCATAAGAAATGTGTTTGATTAGCCAATTCCTTACCTTTAAAATTCCTTTCCAAGCTACAGAGTGGTATGTTCTTGTTGAAATTTCCCAGATTGATTTCTTTGAAAGATACCTAGCAGAAACCCAATGTGACCATAAAGAACATTTGTTTTGCAAAAGATCCCACAATTACTATACCAGACATGCTTGATTCCAATCTCTAGTATTTCTCAAGTTTAGCCCCCCTTCATCTTTCGGTTTGCAAATGCTATCCCAATTTACCATATGCATTGCCTTATCATTTGTGTCATTCCAGAAGAAGTTCATTAATAACCGTTCAGTATCTTGGAGAAGTCCAGCAGGCAGAAGAAATGCATTACACCAATATATAGAGTAGGAGTGCAATACCGAACGGATGAGTTCGAGTCGTCCTGCTTTTGATAGAAACCTATTTTTCCAAGAAGAAATTCTATTCTTTATTTTTTGCAAGATAGGCTGACAGTGGGTTTTGTGAATGCCTGTGGATATGAGCGGGAGACCCAAATAAGGAACTAGCAAGCTTCCCTCACTAACCCCCAAAGTTTGTGCAATAAAGACATTATCCTCAACGTAAGGGCTCATATATACTTTACTTTTCGCATGATTTAACTGAAGTCCAGAAACGATACCAAAGTCATTCATAATAGTAGCCAGGTTCTTTACTAAAGTTGGTTCATTTTGGAGAAAGATAAGTAAATCATCTGCAAATGTTATATGTGATATATGAATAGAACCAGCAATGGGTACCTTAATGCTGCCATTTAAGACTGCGTGTTCCAACATACAGCTAAGTCCTTCCATCGCAATAGTAAAGAGATACGAAGAGAGTGGATCACCTTGTCGGATGCCATTCGTGCTCCCAAAAAAACTAATAGGTGAGCCATTAAAGAGTATCGAAAACTTTGGAGTTTCCAGGCAAGATTGAATCCAATTAACCCATTGCTGTGGGAAGTTCATATCGAGGAGCATCTTATAGATAAATTTTCTATTAACTGAATCAAAGGCTTTCCGTAAATCAGCTTTAAAACAGATTTTTGTCCCTCTTGCTTTTGAATGCAAATCTTTGACCAAGTCATTAGCAAGCAAAATGTTATGATGTATACTTCTCCCTTTGATGAAAGCAACTTGATTTGGGCTAATGATCTTATGTATTACCTTTTGCATTCTATTTGCCAATACTTTGGAGATGATCTTGTAAATAAAGTTGCATAATGATATGGGTCGATAGTTCTCTAGTGAATCAGCCCCTGCATTCTTCGGAATTAAAGAAATAAAAGTGCATTTCATCTCTCTAAGAATATGACCTGAAGAGAAAAAATTTTGGCAAGCCTTAATCACATCATTTCCAATAATAGACCAAGCAGTTTGGTAAAATTCAGCTGGAAATCCATCTAGACCTGGGCTTTTGTGCTTTGGTGACTTAAAGACAACACATACAATTTCGTCATCTGTAATTGGGGCATTGAGGATTGAAATAGCTTCTGAATCAAGTTTTCTAGTCGGCTCCACATGAATGTTATTATGTTTCCCAGCTTGATTGAGTAAGGAATAAAAAAATTGCTCTGTGTGTGCTTTAACATCATCTAAATTCTCAATAAGATTATCGTCTTTGTCTCTGCATTTGCTGATACAGTTAACAGCCCTTCGAGTAGCAATTGAAGCATAGAAAAATTTAGTATTGGAATCCCCTAGTGTAAGCCAATGCTGTCGAGACTTCTGCTTTGCAAAACTTTCCTCCTGTTTTAAGGCTTGCATGAAGTTATTTTTGGCTTCTGTCTCTTTGTAGATAATATTCTCATCATTTGGCTGAAGTTGCAGCTCATGTTGCAATGACATTAGTTCCTTTCTGCAAAATTGAACTCTGGTGGTAATATTGCCAAATGTATTTGTATTCCACTCCTTTAGTGCTGCTTTACAGGCTTTGAGCTTTTGACATAAGATGTAAGGGGGGGATCCATGCACATTAACATTCCAAGCAGATCTGATAACATCAAGAAATTAAGGATGAGTACTCCACATATTAAAGAATCTAAACGGTTTCTTGCCTCTTGGTGTCGCTTTGTCTGCGTGTATATACATTAAAGAATGGTCAGAAAACAAAGGAGCACCATACTCAAGAAGTGAATCTGGGTAAACTGTTAACCATTCATGATTATTCAAACACCTATCAAGTCGAGCCATTATTTTTCTGTTAGCAGCACCATGATTACGCCAGGAGAGCCAATTACCCACAGATTTCATATCAAACAATGCTGCAGTGTCAATGTAATCATTAAAACTTTGAAGTTAGATTTCTGAAAGTTGTCTACCCCCCCTCTTTTTCATTTGTATACCAAACAATATTAAAGTCTCCAAGAACAATCCAAGGTACATTGAGATAACCATTTACAGTATTAGTCAGGTCGGACCAAAGAGTATTTCTTTCTTGCATACTGTTTGAAGCATATATACCAGTGAAATTGAATTGACAGCCATTCTTTTTGTCCTCTACCTTAAGATGAATGAATTGATCAGTAGCAGAAATAAACCAAGCATTAATAGAGTTAGGATGCCATAAGACCCATACTCTACCAAAAGTTTCATTTGAGTCATTGGTAAACAGTTCTGCGTCCGGCCATATTAAATTCTTTTGAGCTTGAATGCACGATTGTTTAATTTTTGTTTCCACTAGAATAACAATATCACATGCGGCAGACTTGATTATTTTGTTGAGCTCCCGACATTTCTCCGGCTTATTAAGTCCGCGAACATTCCAGCATGTTATCTTCATCAGTAATAAACAAATGAAAAGGTGGTAAGGTATTCATCCTACGACTTTGGATGGACTGTACCATCCTTTTTCTTATCCTTCGGTTTTGTATTTTCCTCCCGCACAATATCCTTACCTTTTATGGCTTTATTCCTATATTTATCCACTTCATCTACAGCTTGCAGATTTTTAAACTTTAAAGTACCTTGAATCATATGGTCTTGATTGGCAAGGTTTGTTGAAGCACGATAAGATTGTTGCAGCACAATATCCTGGATAGTACTTGTTGGAGCAGCCTGGCTAGAGAGGTTTGTTGGGGCATGAGTTTGTTGAGACAGAATATCCTTGTTGGCGATGTTTGTTGTGGCCTGAGTTTGTTGAGGAAGAATATCCTTGCTGGCGAGATTTGTTTGGGCCTGAGTTCATTGAGCTATTGTGGACGGATCCGATGATATTGGAAGAGATGAAGTTCCTGACTTATGTTTCTCCTGTCCACTAGTACCATGGGAAACCTCTGTTGTGGAAGGCTCCGACATTATAGGAAGAGATAAAGTTTTGGATTTATCCTTCTGTCCGCGGTGCTTTCCTTGCGAGTCGGAATGCTCAATAGTTTTCGCCACCATCGGTGCTACTGCCATTAGAGAAGAATCACTTTGTTGCTGAGGCGCTTGACATGGTCGATAGACCTTTGTGGTTGGTTTTGGGGTTTGCTGACAAGCTCCATTTGCATGACCAAAAGATAAGCAACACTGACATCATTGTGGCTTCTAGGAATATGAGACATGTACCTTCCGAGTGTTCCCGTCAAGATCACGATAGAAAACCTCATTAGGAAGATCTTCGTCGGAAGAAACCAGCACACATGCTCGTGCAAATGCTAATCTCGTCTGAGCTGCTATTGCTTTGTCGATGTAGAGTGGCTGTCCTAGAGTGCTGCATAACTTTGCAATAAAACATCGACTCCAAAGATGTAGAGGCAGTCCTTGAAAGGATACCCATAATGGAATAGACTGTAGGCTATCTAACTCCAAACGGACATCAGGAGACCAACGTCGTAGAATCATTGGATGACCGTGGATAGTCCAGAATCCTTCGAGGATTCGTTGCAAATCTTCTTCAGAGTATAGCTTGCAAACAAAGAATCCGTTCTCCAGCATATGAAGATCAAAGGACGATATTCCCCATCGAGTTTTGATAAATGAGGATAGTGGGAAATAAGATGTTTTGAGACCTACCACATAGCCAACAATCGTCATAGACCATGTCTCAATAAGCTCTGCTGAATCAGCAGTCTCGTATACAGCAATCTTCTTATCAGCCTGAACTTCTGGAGTAAAGTATTCCAAGCTTAGATCTGCACTTCCAACCGGAGCCTTAAAGAGGCTAGTCCAAGGTCGAGGATCGCTGGAAATGAGAGCAGACTGCCGCTATCTAGAGCGCGACCTGCTTCGATGCTGCTTCGTCGAAGGAGTTTCTCTTTGGAAAGGATATGGTGGAGGAGCAACTTGGGGGGTAACGATAGGGAGCCTTGCCATCGTTTCAACCCTCCCGCCACCATCGCCAGCCCTAGGGGCCGTCGCTGCCATGTTTGATCCCTCTTCTGGTCGCCACTACAAAAACGACGCCATTGGGAAAAGCCACCGCTGTAGTATATTAGATCGCCGCTACAGTACCGTCGCCCTAGGGAGATCTGGTTGCTGCTATAGTATCGTCGCCCTTGGGGAGAAGCCGACGCTGCAGGAGATCAGATTGCTGCTACAGTACTGTCGCCCGTGGGAGAGAGCCAACACTGCAGGAGTCAGATCGCCCTAGGGAGATCTGATCGCCGCTACAGTACAGTCGCCCTTGGGAAACAGCCAACGCTGTAGGAAATCAGATCACCGCTATAGTACCTACGGAGATCTGGTCGCCGCTACAGTGTCGTCGCCGCTACTGTACCATCGCCCAAGATCTAGTCGTCACAACAGTGTCGTCGCCGCTATAGTCCGTCGCCCTAGATCTGGTCGCCGCTACAGTACCATCGCCTCTATAGTGTCGTCGCCGCTACCCTATCAGAACTCCTTCTGGCTCAATGAATTATTATCTCTATAATAATTCACTCGACTCATCGACTGTGGATGTACTAGGCCACTACGCTGTAGTCCCCAAATGATACAGAGAAATCCAATCTATTAGACTTATCTGTCCTTAATTACCATGTACCTATAGTTTCTCAACCATCTAATATCCCAAAGATCGTATATCGAGCATAGTACTGTCAGATCCATATTGTTTCTAATCGAGTCTCGCTCTAATCGGAATCTCTCGGAGAACCCTTTCTCTCTCAATCCGAATGACCTTGGCCAAGGATTTGTTTGAGCAAAAATACATAGGATATTTCTCTCATGACATCGAGAGTGAATGATCCTCTATCGACACTCAATAGTCCTCGTAAGATTGGCTACCACTCCCGATGACCGATTGTGCTAGATTTAGAACCTCCATACCTATAAGTCTGGTATCAAAGAATGAAGTACTCATATAGGACATCCTTAGTGTCTTAAGTCTAAGGACCATATACACCATTAGGACTATAGAATCGTTGTCTGACAATAAGACATCATCAACCATCCAACATTCCGTAAGTGAATCAATCAGTGAACTCATTCTCCAATTAGTACCTATACTATATCTCTAGTGTCCCCACACGAGCAGCTATGAGACTAGCTGCATCCATCATATGGATGGGTATATAGCATACTAGCCTATCCAGTTATCTCGATGTCCCTCTCGAGTAATCTATGACCGAGATTATTTAGGATCTGTGTTTAAAGGCGATCAGTCTCATTATCGTGATCTTATCACGATCCGATTCCCATTGCACAGATCTATAAACATCATAATATATTCAAGCAACAGGCAATATAATGTAATAAAATATCAAATAATAATAATAAGTAAAAAGACTACGTGTTAATCTACATGTGTCATCACTCATGTGATTGGCTTGCAAGGCACTTGTGACTAGTAGGTGTAACTAGGCTAACTTAATTATGGGCCTATTGGGCCTGAGTTGGGACTATTTTGGGCCAAGTAGAAGGCTCATTCGGTGACCCAAAGTTAGGTGGAACCACCTATGAGTTGGAAAAGTCAAGAGCACACTTTTCCAAGTTGTCAAGTGGTGGTACCGCTAAACTGGGCGATGGTATCGCCCAGACACAGTCTCCCAAACTATGTCAGGCAGTGGTATCGCTAGTCTAGGCAGTGATATCACCCAATGTTAGTGTGTCAGGTAGTGGTACTGCTAGACTAGGCAGTGGTATCACCCAATGTTAGTGTGTCAAGCGGTGGTACCGTCCAATGTTAGTGCTGCAAGCAATGGTACCACTAGGACCCAAGAAACCTGGGATGAGACCTCTTTTAGCTCTATTTTTGAAGTCATTTGGGGTCTATAAATACCCTAGTTATTTTTTCTTAGAAGAGCATGAAATTGAGTAAAAAAGGGAAAAAATATACTTGAGAAAAAAATATTGTAATCTATCTAAAGTTAGTAAGTCTCTTCCTCCTAGAGTTAGAAGGTTTTAAGGGAGGAGTGAGGTCTAAAAGAGAGAGGCGTAAAGGTTCTCTACTGAGCCTGTGAAAAGGAGAAAGAGTTACAAGGATAGTTGATCTTCACCGTTGGAAAGAAGATCGGTAGTGAAAGTCGGTGTCCTCAAGTGAAGAGGAATCGGGAGTGGATGTAAGTCGGGATGACCGAACCACTATAAAATCTTGTTTGCATTTACTTTATGCTTTTTTTTTTTTGGTAAGTTTTACTTTATGCTTTTCATTGACATTGCAAACCGATTTTTTACTCTTACTACACTCATTAAGTTTTCATACATTTTTAAGTTAAATATTTTTCCATTATAGTTTTATTGAATGAAGTTTCCGAATTGATGTAAGTTTTACAAAAGCACTAATTCATCCCCCCCTCCCCCTCTTAGTGTCGATATGGTCCTAACACTATCAAGGTACCATTTCTCGCTCCTAGCTTTTGATTGTAAATATATCTATAAGAAAGAGAGTTTTCTTTTAGGTACCTATTTAACTTTGGGTCTCTCATTAATAGATCTACCTATTTTTACTATTGACGTTGAGTTATTTAATGTTCCTTTAGGAACCCAAACTAATTTGTGTGGACTATACTTTTTAAAAGAACATTTATAGGCATAATGTCTATATTTTTTATAAAAATTATATTTATCTCTAGGTGAGACATGTAATGTAAATCATTTAACGAAGATAGTTGGTTTTTATTGAGTGTTACTTACAAAGCCAATTCCTTCCCTTCTATGAACATGACTCTTATTAGCAAGAATCATATTTAGAGATTTATTATTTATTTTAATTTTTTTTTATATTTCTTGTAGTAAAATATTTTCTTTCTTAAGTAAATCTATTTTTTCACACTTAGTGTAAGGAGCTAACATACTATTATCATGCTCATTTTTTAATTTATCAAATTCATTAACAAGAGAATTATATTCCTTTTTAATAATTTATATTTTTTTACTAACTAATTTAAAATAATCAAACAAATTATTAAAGATATTGAATAATTCATCGTAAGATAAAGAAGATTCATTTGAGTTATATACCTTGTTGCTAAATGTCATCAATGCATAATTTGTAACTTATTTTTTGTTAGTAGGCTTCTCGTTTTCAGATGCACTTGAGTCATTCCAAATAGCTTTGAGCGTTTTCTTTTTTTTTTAAACTTCTTCTTCACTTGGGGACATTTATTTTTAAAATGCTTTAACTTTTTGAATTCATAGCAAATTATTTGATCATTTTTCAGTTCACTTTTATTCTTAGTGTCTTATTTTATTTTGTTCATTTTTATAATTTTGTTAATCTTTCTTGTAAAAAGTGCCAAGTCATCATCATCGTCACTTGAGTTTTCTCCCAAGTGGTCTTCTTTGGTTCTAAGTGTCATGTCCTTCCTATTTTTTGAAAGGTTATTCTTGAGTTCATCATATGCTATACAGGGTATTTCATAGGTCATCAAAGACCCGATAAGTTCTTCAAACGGAAAGTTATTTAGGTCTTTTGTTTCTTGTATTGTCATTACTTTAGGATCCCAAATTTTTGAAAGGGATCTTAATATCTTGTTAACAAGTTCAAAATGGGTGTGCATGTCTCCAATAGTCTCGTTTGGTTTCATATGAAACAACTGTTGTATCTCGGATTTTGATGATGAAATCAATTATCATTTGTTATCTAATTCATATGTTGAGATAAGTGTGCAAGATTAACTACGATGAAAGTAAGACATGCAGCAGGAGTTGAGCCGGAGTCAAATACTATGATCACGTTGGGAGTTCGAGAGCTCGACGGAAGTCCGGACGGTCGTCGAAGGTTCTGCAGGAACAAATCCGAGAAGTCCAGGAGCTTGCCAAAAGAAGCTCGTCGGAACTTACCAAGTGGATCGTCGCAAGTCCAGGAGTTTGCTAGAAGTCCGTCGGAGCATCGCTAGAGGTTCGTCAGATGTTCGTCGAAAGTTCGCCGGAAGCTCGCCGGAAGAAGCGATTGACGCACCGGAGCAAGCTGTAGTAAATGTCTTAAGAATTGTCGTAGTTAGCATGTAGATTAAGTTAGGAATGGGAGGTGATCCCATTAACTAAATCTGGGGGCAATTGGGCCCTTGACAGACCCAAATTGGGCCGAATGGATCAATCTATTCGGACCAGAATTCCTACTAGGCGGTGGCACCGCCCAGGAGAGGGTCTCCCAGGAATGCTGGGTGGTGCAACCGCCCCAGGCAGGCGGTGGCACCGCTTGGGCTCAGTCTCCGAGCGAGACTAGGCGGTGCAACCGCCCCTGACAGGTGGTGGCACCGCCAGGGCTCAATCTTCGAGCGAGACTGGGTGGTGCAACCGCCCCTGTCAAGCGGTGGCACCGCCCAGAAGCTTAGTCTTCGAGCTGCCAGGCCGTTGTACCGCCCCAGTCAGGAGGTGGTACTGCTAGGACCCTAGATATCCGGGAAAAGACATCTTTGAGCTCCAAATTCAAACTAGTTTTGGGCCTATATATACCCCACCCTTTCCTGCATGAAAGGGCACTGAAAATCCAATCTTACTCTGTGATTTTTAGAGCTTAAAAGTGTTTTAAAGGCTAGAAGTTCTCCTCCCTCTTTTTCCAAGTTTTGATCTTTCAAAAGATGAGAGAAAAGTTTGTAAGGGTTGTCTCCTAAGTCCGTCAAAAGAAGTGAAACTATAAAAGGGTGGTTGGCCTTCGCCTATTGAAGGTAGGCCTCTAGTGGACGTCGGTGACCTCGTTGGTGGAGGAAGCCAAAAGTGGATGTAGGTCAAGATTGACCGAACCACTCTAAATTTCGGTTTGTATTTACTTTGAGCATTTTATATTTACTGCAAACCTCCTCAATAGCTTACTATCTTCTGCTCTTTTACGAACTCACTTTCAAGTTAAGTTTCCGAAAATGGTTTTACGTCGGAAATCGGTTTTATCGTACGAACATCATATTTCAGTTTACGCTTACATTTCGATTTCTATCTTAACTGCAAACTTCCTGCCTTACTTTACTTCAAATACATTTCCGTAAGCTTTCAAAGTTATTATCTACATGAAATGACTTTTACGTCGGAATCAGATTTCAACGTACGAACGCAGTTTTAATCGTCGAAAGTTTTCCACTACACTAATTCAAACCCCCCCCCCCCTCTTAGTGCTCTTGATCCTAATAATTGGTATTAGAGCGGGGTTAACTCTCAAACGGATTAAAACCCAAGAGAGATGGCATACGCCGGAAATCAAGAGGGCCACTCTATTACACGTCCACCCATGTTCAATGGGACGGACTACACCTATTGGAAGACCCGAATGAGGATCTTCCTTATTTCAATAGATTTTGAACTTTGGAATCTTGTCGAAAATGGATTTTTGAAGTCTTCTCTTCCAATGATCGATTGGAATGAATTGGAGAAGAAGACTTTCGCTCTTAATGCAAAGGCTATGAATGCCTTATTTTGTGCGCTTGATAAAAATGAGTTCAATCGGATTTCGATTTGTGAAACCACGTTTGATATTTGGCATATACTTGAAGTGACTCACGAAGGCACAAGTAGAGTGAAAGAGTCAAAAATCAATCTTTTGATACATTCTTTTGAACTTTTCTGAATGAATCCGAGTGAGACTATTGGCGATATATACACCCGTTTCACGGATGTCGTCAATGGTATAAAAGGACTTGGCAAACGTTTTTCAGATTTTGAGCTCGTAAATAAGATTATAAGATCCCTTCCTAAGAGTTGGGACCCTAAAGTCACTGCTATTCAAGAGGCTAAAGATTTAAACAACTTCCCTCTTGAAGAACTAATCGGGTCATTAATGACCTATGAAATGACTTGCAAGGCTCATGAAGAGCAAGACTTCCAAAGAACAGGAAGGTTATGGCACTTAGAATTTTAGATTACCACTTGAGAGAAAACTCAAGTGATGAGAACTGTGATGATGACTTGGCACTTCTAACAAGGAAATTCAAAAAATTCATTAAGAGAAACAAGTTTAAAAGTGACACAAAAAATAAACTTGAACCCAAAAAGGACCAAGTTATTTGTTACGAATGCAAAAAGCCGGGACACTACAAAAGTGATTGTCCCCAAGCCAAGAAGAGAACATCAAAGAAGAAGGCGCTCAAAGCAACGTGGGATGACTCGAGCGCGTTCTAAGAAGAGGAATCCAACACCGAGCAAGTTGCTCATTACGCCTTAATGACCATCAGAGAAGAGGTAACAAATTTAATTGATGCAGATTTATCATTTGATGAATTATTAAATGCCTTCCATGACTTATTTGATGAATGCAAAATAATTAGTAGAAAATATAAATTGCTGAAAAATAAGCATGATAGTCTTGTTAGCAATTTTGATAAATTAAAAACTGAATATCATGATAGTTTAGCTCAATGTGAAAAATGCCATGATCTAGAAACTCTCCAAAAGGAAAACTTGCTACTTAAGGACACCTTGAAGAAATTCAAGGTTGGTAGCAAGTCTTTGAACATGATCCTTGTAAACAAGGGTCACGTTCCCAAAAGAAGTGTAATCGGATTTTGTTGAATCTCGTACTTTGATGATGAAACCACTTGATATGTGTTTATGATTTAAACTGCATTTTGAGCGATGCAGGTCTACTCGATCAGGTTTAGACAGTTGACGCAGGAGGAATTGACATTGCACCGGAAGATATCACGTCAGGATATTGGATGGCTGAATGCTTCGGACGTCGGGCATCGGGCCAAGGAGAGCGAAATTACGCCAAGGATATCGGGGTTGCGGAGGTCAACCGCTGATTGGGCAACAAGCCGCAAGAGAGGACGATGCACCGAAGAATCGGACGAAGCACCAACCAATGACGTGCCGAGCAACAGAATGTCAATTCGCGTTGTAATAATTGTCTAGATCGGAGTAGAGTTTTTGCTTGTGTGTGCAGGATTAACTACAATAACGACGAAGACATAAAGCAAAACAAAGTGTCGGAGTCAAGCATGAAGGAGTCATTGCGAGTTCGAGAGTTCGACGGAAGTCCGAAGGTTCATCGGGAATGCTGCCGGAACTAGACAAGAATGAGTAGGGAGCTTGCCGAAGGGTTTTTCGGAAGCTCGCCAGAAGGTTCGTTGGAAGTTCGTGGAGCTCGCCGAGAAAGATCGGAGCTTACCGAAGAAGCTCATCGGAACTCGTCAAGATCAAATCGTGAAGTCTAGGAGCTTGCCGGGAGTCCGCAGAATGGTTTCCGAGAGTTTATCGGAAAACCGTCGGAAGTTCGCCGGAAGCTCGCCGGAAAAAGTCTTGACTTAAGGACTTTGTAATAGCTTAGAAAATGTCTTTAAATTCATAGTTAGCATATTAATTAGGGTTAGGATTAGGTGTTAATCTTATAACCCAAGTAGGGGCCAATTGGGCCCGAGTTCGGACTAGTTTGGGCCAAGTTCGGAGCCCAACCAGTGAGCTGAATTGGCCTAGGCGGTGGCACCGCCCAGCACCCAAGAGCTGGGCGGTGACACCTCCTGGGCTGGGCGGTTGCACCGCCCAGCACCCGAGCGCTGGGCGGTGGCACTGCCAGTATCGGGAACATAAGAGAATTCAAATTTTTGGAGCCCAAATTTGAATCCTCTTGAGGCCTATAAATACCCCTCAAGTCTCAGCTGAGAATACAACTCTTTGAGCAGCAAGTGTTTGAGAGAAAGGCCTTAGAAAAGTGTTAGCTTGTCTTGTTTTCAATTTGCTAGTGTTCACCTCCTTCTTTCTTGCTGAAAATCTGTAAGAGAGTGAACCGCTTGTAAAAGTTGTAAGAGGGGTATTCACCCTTCACTTTCAAGAGATTTGCTAGTGGAAGGTGGGAGCCTTATCGAAGAGGGGCCTCGCAAGTGGATGTAGGTCACTTGACCGAACCACTTTAAAAACGGCATAATCTCTGGTTTGCATTTCTTATTGTCATTTATATTACTGCAAACCTTCTTACTTGCTTTGTTTCATCATTATCTTTGCTGCTCAACTTTGCGAATACGCTTTCAAGTTAATCACTTTTGATTCCGATTTTTATCGTACGAAAGATTTGTCTAAAACCGAAGTTTTAATCCGCTGCACTAATTCTCACCAAAATCCAACCACCTTCATAAAAGGCACTATCTTACATGTTCAACACCAAAGCAAATGCAACTTTTGTTGCAAACATGGACATAAAACGTATCATTGTCCATTGAAGAAAATTAGTCAGAACAAACTGATTTGGGTTCCTAAAGGAACCATGATAAACTCTATGCAACATAATAAACAATATAGATCAGTTTTTGAGGCACCCAAAAGTAAATGGGTACCTAAAAATTATCCTTTCTTATAGAGACATTCACCATCACAAGCTAAGAGCAAGAGATGGTAACTTGATAGTGGATGCTCAAGGCATATGACCGGAGATCTATCTCAATTCTCTAAGCTCACTAGCATAGACAAAGGTTATGTCACCTTCGGAGACAACAACAAGGGTAAAATCATTGGTAAATGAACTATAGGTAACAAATCCAACTTCTTTATTGACGATGTTTTGTTAGTTGATGGTTTAAAACATAACCTCTTAAGTATATGATAAAGGATATATCATCAAATTCGAATCTAATGCTTGCATCATTGAAAAACCACACCAAAACATATCTATGATTGCATTAAAACAGAATAACATATACACCATTGACATCAATGATCTTTGCAATGAAATGTGTTTCTCGGTTTTGAATGAGGATGCTTGGCTTTGGCATAGGAGATTAGGTCATGCTAGCATGAAATTAATCACTCAAATATCATCCAAAGAACTTGTACTAGGAATTCCTCATATCAAGTTCATCAAAGATAATGTGTGTGATGCTTGTCAATTAGGAAAACAAACTAAGAGTAGATTCAAATCTAAGAATCAAATAAGCACATCTAGGCCCTTACAATTGATCCATATGGATTTGTTCGGACCAATCTCTACATCAAGCCTAGGAGGTAGCAAATACGCCTTTGTCATTGTAGATGACTATAGTAGATACACATGGACTTACATCTTGAAACACAAAAATGAATGATTTAAATATTTCACTAAGTTTTGTAAACTTGTTCAAAATGAAAAGGGTTTTATGATTTCATCAATTCAAAGTGATCACAGTGGAGAATTTCAAAACCGTGATTTCCAAGAATTTTATGAATCTAATGGATACAACCACAACTTCTCCACTCCAAGAAATCCTCAACAAAATGGAGTAGTAGAAAGAAAGAATAGAAATTTACAAGAAATGGCAAGAACCATGTTAAATGAACATAGTCTACCCAAATACTTTTGGGCCGAAGCCGTAAACATTACATGCTATATTTTGAATAGAGTTCTAGTAAGACATTTACTCACCAAAACTCCCTATGAGTTGTGAAAAAATAAAAAACCCAATGTTTCATATTTTAAAGTTTTTGGGTGTAAGTGTTTTATCTTGAATGAAAAAGATGCCTTAGGAAAATTTGATGCTAAATCCGATGATGGAATTTTTCTTGGTTATTCTTCGGTTTCTAAAGCTTTTTGTATCTTCAATAAAAGAACTTTAATTATAGAAGAATCCATTCATGTTGTTTTCAATGAGACTTCTGAAATCAAGGAAAATGATTTTGATGATGATGTTAATTTTAATTATTTGAATTTAAATGAAACCCCTTCTCCAACTAGCAACTTGGATGCATCCACTTCCGAAACACCTTACCCAAGGATTGGAAGTATGTAGATGCTCATCCTAAGGAGCTAATCCTAGGAGATACATCTAAGGGGGTTCAAACACGTTCTTCTCTTAAAAATTTTTGTGCTAACGCCGCTTTTCTCTCCCAAATTGAACCTAAATGTATTGACGAAGCCATGAAAGATGATTCATGGATTATCGCAATGCAAGATGAGTTAAATCAATTTTGAGAGAAATGAGGTGTGGAAGCTTGTTCCTATTGAATCTCGGATTTTGATGATAAAATCAATTGATGGGTTAATTGATCTAATCCATATTATTGAGTTAAGTGTGTAGAATTAACTACGATAACCAAAAAACACAAAGCAAGAATACCGGAGTCAAGATCGATGGACGTTTAAGAGTCCGAAGAATCGTCGGAGATGCTGCCGGAACCAACCGAGAAGAAATCGGGAACCTATCGAAATTTTTGAAAGTTCACCGAAGAGATCGTCGGAGGTTCACGGAGATCACCGAGAAGGCTCGGCTACTCGTTAAAGTCATCACAAGATCGGGAGCTTGCAGGGAGTCCGTCGGAAGAAGTTCGTCGGAAAGCTCGCCGGAACAAGACTCAACGTTCGCGGTTGAAAACTTGCTTAGGATGTTTTTTTTGTTATGTAGTTCACTTGTAATTAGGATTAGGATTAAGAGATAATCCTATATCCTGGTTAGGGGCCAACTGGGCCCAAAGTCAGATTTGGTTTGGGCTAAAATTAAGCCAAACTAGTGAATCGGAGAGCCAGGTGGTGGCACCGCCCAGCACCCAAGAGCTGGGCGGTGACACCTCCTGGGCTGGGCGGTTGCACCGTCCAGCACCCGAGCGTTGGGCGGTGGCACCGCCAGCATCGGGAACATAAGAGAATTCAAATTTTTGGAGCCCAAATTTGAAGCCTCTTGAGGCCTATAAATACCCCTCAAGTCTCAACTGAGAATACAACTTTTTGAGCATCAAGTGATTGAGAGAAAAGTCTTAGAAGAGTCTTTGCCTTTCTTGTTTTCAATTTGCTAGTGTTCACCTCATTCTTTCTTGCTGAAAATCTGTAAGAGAGTGAACCGCTTATAAAAGTTGTAAGAGGGGTATTTACCCTTCCCTTTCAAGAGATTTGCTAGTGGAAGGTGGGAGCCTCATCGAAGAGGGGCCTCGCAAGTGGATATAGGTCACTTGACCGAACCACTTTAAAAATGGCGTAATCTCTGGTTTGCATTTCATTACTGCTATTTACATTACTGTAAACCCTCTTACTTGCTTTATTTCCTCATTACATTTACTGCACAACTTTGCGAATACGCCTTCAAGTTAAGCACTTTCGATTCCGATTTTATCGTACGAAAGAATTGTCGAAACCAACGTTTTAAGCCGCTGCACTAATTCACCCCCCCCCTCTTAGTGCCGCTCCGATCCTAACAATTGGTATCAAAGCAAGGCTCACTCTCATATTTGGTTTAATACCCAAGAGAGATGGCTTACTCCGGCATGCATGACGGTCATTCTATCACACGTCCACCCTTGTTTAATGGATCGGATTATACTTATTGGAAGACTCGGATGAGGATCTTCCTCATTTCTATGGATTTCGAGCTTTGGACTATTGTTGAAAACGGATTTCAAAAATCTTCTCTTCCGATGAGTGAATGGAATGAATCGGAGAAGAAGGTTTTTTCTTTAAATGCAAAGGCTATGAATGCCTTGTTTTGTGCACTAGACAAAAATGAATTTAATCGTGTTTCAATTTATGATTCGGCTTTTGATATTTGGAGAACTCTTGAGGTCACTCATGAAGGCACTAGCCGAGTGAAAGAGTCCAAAATCAACATCCTTGTGCACTCTTACGAACTTTTCCGAATGAAACCAAGTGAGTCCATCGGAGACATGTACACCCGGTTTACGGATGTCATCAATGGACTCAAAGCTCTTGGTAAAGAT
Organism: Musa acuminata AAA Group; assembly: GCF_036884655.1. NCBI lineage: Eukaryota > Viridiplantae > Streptophyta > Magnoliopsida > Zingiberales > Musaceae > Musa > Musa acuminata. The sequence goes on along the minus strand of NC_088328.1, from coordinate 7,901,993 downwards.
TTTACTAACTTTGAACTAGTAACTAAAATTTTAAGATCCCTCCCTAAAAGCTGGGATCCAAAAGTTACGGCCATTCAAGAGGCCAAAGACCTTAAAAAAGCATTCCCTCTTGAAGAACTCATTGGGTCTCTAATGACCTACGAAATGACATGTCAAGCTCATGACGAGCTCGAGAACCCCCTTCCAAAGAACAGGAAGGATATGGCACTCAAATCACAAGAAGACCACTTGAAAGGAACATCAAGTGATGAGGACAGTGACAATGACATTGCACTTTTGACTCAAAAATTTAAAAAATATTTAAGAAAGAACAAATTTAAAAATAATATAAAAAATAAATTTGAACAAAAGAAGGACCAAGTGATTTGCTATGAATGCAAAAAATCGGGACACTACAAGAACGATTGTCCTCAAGCCAAAAAGAGAACATCAAAGAAGAAGGCGCTCAAGGCAACGTGGGATGATTCAAGCGCGTCCGAAGAAGAGGAGTCCAACACCGAGCAAATTGCTCATTACGCGCTAATGGCTTTAGGAGAAGAGGTATGTGATTTATTTAATAAGATTTATCTTTTGAAGAACTCTCTATCACTTTTCATGAATTATTTGATGAATGTAGAACTGTTAGCAAGAAGTTAAGTATCTTAAAGAAAGAGCATGCTTTGCTACAAGATAAGTTTGATAGTCTTCAAACTCCTCCATGCTCTAAGTGTGAGCATTTAGAAGCAATAAAAAATAAAAATTTGCTTCTTAAAGAAACCTTAAACAAGTTTAAGGTTGGTAGCAAAGGATTAGATATGATCCTTGCACACAAGGGTCACGTCGCAAATAGAAATGGAATTGGATTTGTAAAAGGATTACATCAAAATCCTACCACTTTCATAAAAGGACCTACATTACATGTTTCCTCTTATATGAAATGCAACTTCTGTTGCAAATCCGGACATATTGCCTACAAATGTCCATTTAGGAAAATTAGTTCACAAAAATTAATATGGGTTCCTAAAGGAACTATAAAGGATTCAATAATAAATAACAAAGTTAGTGGATCAATTTTTTAGGCACCCAAAATCAAATGGGTACCTAAAAGTCATCCTCTTTTGTAGACAAACCCACAAGCTAGGAGCAAGAGATGATATCTCGATAGTGGATGCTCAAGACATATGACTGGAGATCCATCTCATTTCTCTATGCTCACTAGCAAAGAAGAAGGGTATGTCACCTTCGGAGACAACAAAGGCAAAATCATTGGCAAGAGAACTATTGGTAACAAATTTAGTTTTTCCATTGATGATGTTTTACTAGTTGATGGATTGAAACATAATCTCTTGAGTATTAGTCAACTATGCGATAAAGGTTATATCGTTAGATTCGAATCAAATATGTGTATTATCGAAAAACCAAACAATAACTTGACTATGATTGCATTAAAACAAAATAATGTCTACACCATCAACCTTGATGAACTAAGTAATGAAATGTGCTTCTCCGCTCTAAATGATGATGCTTGGCTTTGGCATAGGAGATTAGGCCATGCAAGCATGAAACTAATATCTAAGATCTCATCTAGAGAATTAGTACGTGGGATTCCAAATATGAAGTTTACTAAGGACAAAGTATGTGATGCATGTCAACTAGGTAAACAAATAAAAACTAGTTTCAAACCAAAAAATCACATTAGCACCACTAGACACTACAATTGATCCATTTGGACTTATTCAGACCAATTGACACAACAAGTCTAGGAGGAAGCAAATATGCGTTTGTAATTGTGGACGACTATACTAGGTACACTTGGACCTATTTCTTAGTCCACAAAAGTGATTGCTTCAAGTGCTTCTCTAAATTTTGTAAACTCACTCAAAACAAAAAAGGTTTCATGATTTCATCAATTCGGAGTGATCACGGTGGCAAATTTCAAAACCGTGACTTTCAAAATTTTTGTGAAGTTAATGGATACAATCACAACTTCTCCACTCCGAGGAATCCCCAATAAAATGGAGTAGTTGAAAGAAAAAATAGAAACCTACAAGAAATGGCAAGAACTATGTTAAATGAACATAGTTTACCTAAGTATTTTTGGGCCGAAGCCATAAATACGGCTTGCAACATCATGAATAGAGTCCTAATAAGACCATCCTTATCAAAAACTCCCTATGAATTGTGGAATAACAAAATCCCAAATATTTCCTATTTTAAAGTTTTTGGTTGTAAATGCTTTATTTTGAATGAAAGGGATGTCTTAGGAAAATTTGATGCTAAATCCGATGAAGGCATCTTTCTTGGTTACTCTTCCATTTCTAAGGCTTTTCGGGTTTTTAACAAAAGAACGTTAGTAATAGAAGAGTCTATTCATGTAGTTTTTAATGAAATTTCTAATTTAAAGAAAAATGATTTTGATGATGATCTTGGTTTTGATAATTTGAATTTAAATGAACCTCCTCCTCAAAATAGCAACTTGGATGCACCTTCTTCCGAAATTTCCTTACCCAAGGAATGGAAGTATATAGATGCTCATCCAAAGGAGCTAATTATAGGAGATACATCCAAAGGGGTTCAAACTCGTTCCTCTTTCAAGAATTTTTGTGCTAATGCTGCATTCCTTTCTCAAATTGTACCTAAATGCATTGACGAGGCCATAAAAGATGATTTTTGGGTTATTGCAATGCAAGAGGAATTGAATCAATTTGAGAGGAATAAGGTATGGAAGCTTGTTCCTAGACCTAGTGACCATTTAGTCATTGGTACTAAATGGGTTTTTAGAAACTAGCAAGACGAAAATGGTATCGTGGTTAGAAACAAGGCTAGATTAGTGGCCAAAGGTTTCAACCAAGAAGAAGGTATCGATTACGAAGAAACCTTCGCTCCCGTGGCTCGATTACAAGCCATAAGGATGCTCCTTGCCTATGCTAGTAGTAATAATTTTAAACTATTTCAAATGGATGTCAAAAGTGCTTTCTTGAATGGTTTTATTTCCGAAGAAGTATATGTCGAACAACCTTCTGGATTTGAAAATTCTCTTCTTCCTAACCATGTATTCAAATTGACTAAGGCCCTCTATGGCTTGAAACAAGCTCCTAGAGCTTGGTATGAAAGGCTTAGTTCCTTTCTTATTTTAAACAATTTTACTAAAGGCAAGGTTTATACTACATTGTTTATTAAATATTTTGAAAATAATTTTCTTATTGTGCAAATTTATGTTGACGATATTATTTTTGGCTCTTCGGATGAATCACTATGTGAATCATTTGCCAAATGTATGAGTCATGAATTTGAAATGAGTTTAATGGGTGAATTAACTTTCTTTTTGGGATTACAAATCAAACAGCTTAGTGATGGTATATTTCTTAACCAATCTAAATATACATTAGAATTGTTAAAACGATTTAACATGGATAATTCAAAAGCAATAAATACCCCTATGAGTACTGCGACTAAGTTAGATATGGATGAAAATAGTGAAAATTTTGATCAAAAAACATATAAGAGAATGATAGGTAGTCTACTCTACCTCACCGCGACTAGACTGGATATTATGTTTAGTGTAGGACTTTGCGCTAGGTTTCAATCAAATCCTAAATTATCTCATCTTAAAAGTGTTACAAGAATATTTAGGTATCTTAAAGGAACTCCAAATCTAGGACTATGGTATCCAAAATCTGAAAATTTTGATTTAATAGCTTATGCAGATGCCGATTTTGGCGGATGCAGGATAGATAGAAAAAGTACATCTGGAACATGCCAATTTTTAGGACATGCACTTGTTTCTTGGACTTCCAAGAAACAAAATTCAGTTGCACTATCTACAGCGAAAGCCGAATACATTGCTGCAAGTGCATGCTGTGCACAAGTTGTTTGGATGAAAAATACATTAGAAGACTATGGAATTCACTTTAAAAACATTCCCATAAAATGTGATAATACTAGTGCCATATGTGTCACGCCCCCTGAATTATCACATTCAGGAAGTGTGACCCTGTCTAAAATCAATTATATTATAATTCATCATCAATTCAATCCAGGATCCAATCTAACAATTTGAGGATACTAAGAATCATTCAAAATCAACATTCACAATTCATAAACCTGTACATTACATAAATCATAATCCACTTCACTCAGAGATTCACAAAATCCAAAGACAACTCAACTAAACATCAACCACAACACAAATCCCTAATCATAGAAGTATATACAATCACAAAAAGATAATTATTTACCATGAGTTCTTATCCTTACACATCTTAAACTTATCATTCCATACACATGAGCGGTCCTTTGACATTTTACAACACATAAGTATCAATAGATCCTTAACATTACATCAGAAGTAAAGTTTACTATACAACAAAAACCATCATCCAACAAAGATTAGCTCAAAAATCTTCTAGCCTTTCACTGCTTTAACCCAATTCTAGCTTTTCAGTGCGTGACAAGCTACCCTGAAAAATTTATATAGCAACGGGGTGAGCATAAAGAGCTCAGCAAGTGTCTAACATATCCATGGCGATAGGAGAAGTTCAAGCAGGTTTAGTATCAAGATACAAAGTAGAAATACAAATGTTCATTTGAAGTCATCTCATTTGATATAAAATCACAAAGGTTTACCTCGTTCAAAACAGGCATTAGACATAACAATAGGAGAAAGGAAATTGGAGCATATCATTGGCATAAGGAGCATATCGATGACATATGGTAATTTCAAGGCATAACAAAGACGTAAAGAGCATTTTAGATATCAATGGCATATGGAAATATTTCGGAAGCATAAGAAGCATTTCAGAATATATCAAAGAACAAATATGAAATAGAAGCTCAAACGTCGTACTCTAGCATAGTGCATGTGAGGATTAACTCAGTGGTGGCTCCACGCCGTGATGAGTTCTCGACTCCATCCACGGGTAGCCCTTTCCTACTCGAGCCCTATCACCCTGCCCAAGTGCTAGGTCGGCTCTGAATTTTATACCAAATAGATAGAAGGTGAAGTGGGATCATAACATAATATGGTCCATCCATTTCTGGATGACCACGCATAAGTCTCCCACGTCTGGGAGCTCCATCCACCCACGTCTGAGTGAAGTCAATGGGGCCGGCAGAGCAATCGCGGGCTCTAAGCATAACTCCCTTTACCATTTCTGGCAAAGGTTCACAATATCCCACAAGACACCAGAGTATAAAAAGGGTAGTATGAATAATAACATTGACACATATCAGAAGCACATACGGAACAATGAAGATATGCATGTGCCTTTATCAAACAAGGAAATGCAAACAAAGCATTACATAATAAATTTCAGTTATACAAAAATTTCAGGATGAACAATACAAGAACTTCAAAGGACTAATATAAAGCTCAATTGAAGAAGAATTTAGCAGAAATCATTTTTTCAATAGGATAAAAATTGAATAGGCAAATCCCAACAAAGTTTTCAATTATGACAGGATTTGAATGGTATAGTTTCTGAATTGTTTGAGTGACCAAATATGCTCCAAATCACTAAAAATAGGTGTCATTGGAAAGCTGTATCAATCTATTTTCCGATGAACTCAGATTTATAATTTTTTGAGTTCGTAACAGGATGTTACAACAAATAGAGTAAAGGAAGGTCAGAAATGATCATCCCTGTTTTGCAGACTTGATAGAATCGATTTAAACAGAAGTTTCAGAAGGCAAACATACTTCAAAATTTCCAACTAGGTGTCAAAAGAAAGATACACGAATCTAGTTTCCAAAGAACTAAGTTTTGCTTAGTTCAGAATTTTCTCTAGAGAGTTATGAGCAATTTAGTAACAGAAGGTCAGAAATTTCAGTCCCTATTTTGCAGAATCTGTAGGGTTAATTGAAACAGAAGTCTTAGTAGGCATTTAAACTCCGAATCATTCAATCTTAGTGTCAAAATAAAGATATTTGAGTATACTTTCAAATGGAATAGGTTTTGTCTAAATCAGAGTTTATTACAAAATGTTATGACCGAACCATTGAATAGAGGTCAGATTACCGAAAAAATTTCAGATTCATGGATTTGTACCAAAAGGAAAGAACGGTTTGGTACTAAGCTGAAATCTTTTGCATTATGAAGAATTAAAAGGAAAACAAAGGTTAGGAATTCTGTAAGAAGAGATTAGAACACTTGCCTTAAATAAATTTGATTCCCAAATGGGGGGAGTTGATGCAAAACCTCAATCAAATCTTCTTCTTCAATTCCTCTTCTTCTTCTTCCCTTCTCTTCTCTTCTTAAACTCACGTTGGATGCAGCATCTGAAGGTTACATTTAGTTTCTCCTTTAATCTCTTACTTAATTACTTTTGGTTAACACAAGAGTTGCAAAGTTTCAAGGTGGCAAGCATGCATGAAAAGTGCTAGGTGTCATCCTTAGGGCAAACTTAGGTGGCATCATTAAGCTAGCTAGTGACACATGTCCACTAATTTTTATTTTATTTTATTTTTATTTACTCAATTCTGAATATTCTATAAATCATATCAAAATTTTAATATTTACTCTTAGGTCCTTAGCCATAAACTTTAATATTATTTAATATAAATAATTATTAAAGAATCCTTATTTTTACAAACAAATATTTTACTAAATTTTCAAAAATGGGGGATGTTACACTCTCCTCTCCTTAGAATAAAATTTAGTCCTCTAAATTTGTCATATCTCTTTCAGCGAAAAGATGAGGATAAACCAGATTTGTTGTCAAGGAATCCCCAACAGTAGTTACGTGTAGCAAATAATCTAGTGGTTTAGGTTGAATGCCCAAGTGACAAGCTAAATATTGTAAAACAAAAGACAAGTTGGAGCCAGGATCAAACAAAACTTTTGCATTTCTATCAGAAACATGTAGAATACCTTCAACCACTGATTTAGAGGCTCTGGAATCTTGTTCTGTGATAGCATATACTCTAGCATGGGCTGTCGGCTTAGGGAGTAGTGGCTCTTTCTTCTTGTTTAGTGGGCAGTCTCTAACTTTATGATCTAACTTTCCATAGGCAAAACAGGCTCCAGTCACCCAAAAACACTCACTTGTTTCATGATTACGTCCACATTTTGTACATGATAGAGTTCTTTGCGATGGAGTTCCTTTCTCAAATCTAGGTACCTTTACCTTCTCGTTACTTCTTTCTGCTTCATTTCCTCTCTTACTTTTACCAACAAACTTATCCTTGCTATTCTTGTCCCTGATTTCTTGGATCTCCATCAAGTCTTTTTCAAGTATGAAAGCTCTTTCTACTACATCAGTGTATACTTGGAGTTTCAAAGCTGATATCCGGCTTCTTATTGCCGACCTTAATCCTCTTTCAAATCTTCTTGCTTTCCTATATTCATCATCAATCATATGTGTGGCAAATCTAGAGAGCTCGGTAAATTTAGACTCATATTTGGCTACTGTCAAATTTCCCTGGATGAGATTCAGGAACTCCAATTCTTTCTGCTCTCTGATACAATCCGGAAAATATTCATCATTGAACTTTTCTGTAAATACCTTCCAAGTGATTGGCTCCTGTCGAGCTTCAGAAACCCTCGTCATGGTTCGCCACCAGTGCTCAGCCTCTCCTTCTAGCATGAAGGTAGCAAGAGAAACCTTCTTATCATCTGGGCAATTTAAAACATCAAATATTTTCTCCATCTGCATCATCCATTGTTCTGCTACCATTGGATCAGGCTCACCACTAAAACTGGGAGGACTAAGCTTCTTAAATTGTTCAATTCCCAACCCAGTCTGGTTTGAATTCCCAACTTCATCATTTCTTCCTTGTCGGACTTGTTGTTGCATTACTTGTGTCATCGACTCTAGAGTTTTCATAATTCCACTCAATTGATCAGAAGTAGATGCAACAGGAGAACCAGATGACCTCGTCATCCTTGCTTTCTAAAAATAACAAAAGAAAGCTTTTGATCAGTCTCTAAATAGAAATCACTAAACCTCAAAATTTATTACACATCTAGCATATCAAAATTCTTAGAAATCCTCAAATCATGCTCTGATACCACTCTGTCACGCCCCCTGAATTATCACATTCAGGAAGTGTGACCCTGTCTAAAATCAATTATATTATAATTCATCATCAATTCAATCCATGATCCAATCTAACAATTTGAGGATACTAAGAATCATTTAAAATCAACATTCACAATTCATAAACCTGTACATTACATAAATCATAATCCACTTCACTCAGAGATTCACAAAATCCAAAGACAACTCAACTAAACATCAACCACAACACAAATCCCTAATCATAGAAGTATATACAATCACAAAAAGATAATTATTTACCATGAGTTCTTATCCTTACACATCTTAAACTTATCATTCCATACACATGAGCGGTCCTTTGACATTTTACAACACATAAGTATCAACAGATCCTTAACATTACATCAGAAGTAAAGTTTACTATACAACAAAAACCATCATCCAACAAAGATTAGCTCAAAAATCTTCTAGCCTTTCACTGCTTTAACCCAATTCTAGCTTTTCAGTGCGTGACAAGCTACCCTGAAAAATTTATATAGCAACGGGGTGAGCATAAAGAGCTCAGCAAGTGTCTAACATATCCATGGCGATAGGAGAAGTTCAAGCAGGTTTAGTATCAAGATACAAAGTAGAAATACAAATGTTCATTTGAAGTCATCTCATTTGATATAAAATCACAAAGGTTTACCTCGTTCAAAACAGGCATTAGACATAACAATAGGAGAAAGGAAATTGGAGCATATCATTGGCATAAGGAGCATATCTATGACATATGGTAATTTCATGGCATAACAAAGACGTAAAGAGCATTTTAGATATCAATGGCATATGGAAATATTTCGGAAGCATAAGAAGCATTTCAGAATATATCAAAGAACAAATATGAAATAGAAGCTCAAACGTCGTACTCTAGCATAGTGCATGTGAGGATTAACTCAGTGGTGGCTCCACGCCGTGATGAGTTCTCGACTCCATCCACGGGTAGCCCTTTCCTACTCAAGCCCTCTCACCCTGCCCAAGTGCTAGGTCGGCTCTGAATTTTATACCAAATAGATAGAAGGTGAAGTGGGATCATAACATAATATGGTCCATCCATTTCTGGATGACCACGCATAAGTCTCCCACGTCTGGGAGCTCCATCCACCCACGTCTGAGTGAAGTCAATGGGGCCGGCAGAGCAATCGCGGGCTCTAAGCATAACTCCCTTTACCATTTCTGGCAAAGGTTCACAATATCCCACAAGACACCAGAGTATAAAAAGGGTAGTATGAATAATAACATTGACACATATCAGAAGCACATACGGAACAATGAAGATATGCATGTGCCTTTATCAAACAAGGAAATGCAAACAAAGCATTACATAATAAATTTCAGTTATACAAAAATTTCAGGATGAACAATACAAGAACTTCAAAGGACTAATATAAAGCTCAATTGAAGAAGAATTTAGCAGAAATCATTTTTCCAATAGGATGAAAATTGAATAGGCAAATCCCAACAAAGTTTTCAATTATGACAGGATTTGAATGGTATAGTTTCTGAATTGTTTGAGTGACCAAATATGCTCCAAATCACTAAAAATAGGTGTCATTGGAAAGCTGTATCAATCTATTTTCCGATGAACTCAGATTTATAATTTTTTGAGTTCGTAACAGGATGTTACAACAAATAGAGTAAAGGAAGGTCAGAAATGATCATCCCTGTTTTGCAGACTTGATAGAATCGATTTAAACAGAAGTTTCAGAAGGCAAACATACTTCAAAATTTCCAACTAGGTGTCAAAAGAAAGATACACGAATCTAGTTTCCAAAGAACTAAGTTTTGCTTAGTTCAGAATTTTCTCTAGAGAGTTATGAGCAATTTAGTAACAGAAGGTCAGAAATTTCAGTCCCTATTTTGCAGAATCTGTAGGGTTAATTGAAACAGAAGTCTTAGTAGGCATTTAAACTCCGAATCATTCAATCTTAGTGTCAAAATAAAGATATTTGAGTATACTTTCAAATGGAATAGGTTTTGTCTAAATCAGAGTTTATTACAAAATGTTATGACCGAACCATTGAATAGAGGTCAGATTACCGAAAAAATTTCAGATTCATGGATTTGTACCAAAAGGAAAGAACGGTTTGGTACTAAGCTGAAATCTTTTGCATTATGAAGAATTAAAAGGAAAACAAAGGTTAGGAATTCTGTAGGAAGAGATTAGAACACTTGCCTTAAATAAATTTGATTCCCAAATGGGGGGAGTTGATGCAAAACCTCAATCAAATCTTCTTCTTCAATTCCTCTTCTTCTTCTTCCCTTCTCTTCTCTTCTTAAACTCACGTTGGATGCAGCATCTGAAGGTTACATTTAGTTTCTCCTTTAATCTCTTACTTAATTACTTTTGGTTAACACAAGAGTTGCAAAGTTTCAAGGTGGCAAGCATGCATGAAAAGTGCTAGGTGTCATCCTTAGGGCAAACTTAGGTGGCATCATTAAGCTAGCTAGTGACACATGTCCACTAATTTTTATTTTATTTTATTTTTATTTACTCAATTCTGAATATTCTATAAATCATATCAAAATTTTAATATTTACTCTTAGGTCCTTAGCCATAAAATTTAATATTATTTAATATAAATAATTATTAAAGAATCCTTATTTTTACAAACAAATATTTTACTAAATTTTCAAAAATGGGGGATGTTACAATATGTCTTACTAAAAATCCAATCCAGCACTCTAGAACTAAGAACATCAACGTTAGGCATCATTTCATACGCGATCATGTCCTTAACAATGATGTTGTTCTAGAATTCATTAACACAAAGCATCAATTAGCAGATATATTTACAAAAGCCTTGAATGAAGACCAATTTGAATTCATTAGAAGGGAATTAGGTATGTTAAATTGTCCCAAAGAATAAACTTGTTTAAATGGATTTTCCGTAAAGTTTTTCATTCTCTCTCTATTCCTCGATGAATCTGATCCTTCTCTTTCGATTCTAAATGACATGTTAAATTATCTTATCCTATCTTGAGTCAAACACCGCTCCCATCTAATTAAGATTAATGATTTTATGATATTTTATGAATCTCGAAATTGATTTTGATGGCTTGATTATGAGTTTCAAGTTGACGATGTAAATTTAAATAAGTTTGTATTCGAATTATGATCTTGACTTATTGGAGTTACTACTTGATATTTTTTAATCACAATCTCTTCCCTGCACACCTACAATTTGTGTTATTTATAGAAAGAAGAGATTTGATAAAATGGATGAATGCTGAATTTTCCTTTAGGTGAACTCTGCGTAAATATTTTAGCATACTTAATTTTGGATGATGGATTTTCGTATGATCAATGCTGAATTCCTGATATTATAATCACAAGTTATATTCTTCAAGTCTCATTCCCTTTTTGTTGATGACAAAGGGGGAGAAAAGTGATGACTTATACCATTTTGATAGCATGACTTATATGAATTTCAAAAGCATGTGTGATATGAATGTCTTATATGCCTTGCAAAATCCTTGAGAATATCGTAAGATTGATTGATCATATTGAAAGCTTGCCTTACATTTATATCATGAAATTCATGTTAAAAATCTTTATCTCCTATCGTAGTAAAAATTGTCTCTTATCATTCTACGTGAAAATGATTATTATCGAAGTTTTGTATTTACTATTTCTTAATGAGAATAACGATAAGTTCTACGGTTAGAACTTATCGGTTTATGCTTGAATTCTATGGATGGAATTCAAGTGTTTTCATCTTCTTATAATATGGCATATAGATAGGGGGAGTTATGTTTAACTCCGTCATCAATTGATTGTCATAATAAAAAAGGGGGAGATTGTTGAATCTCGGATTTTGATGATAAAATCAATTGATGGGTTAATTGATCTAATCCATATTATTGAGTTAAGTGTGCAGGATTAACTACGATAACCAGAAAACACAAAGCAAGAATACCAGAGTCAAGATCGATGGACGTTTAAGAGTCCAAAGAATCGTCGGAGATGTTGCCGGAACCAACCGAGAAGAAATCGGGAACCTATCGAAATTTTTGGAAGTTCGCCGAAGAGATCGTCGGAGGTTCACGGAGATCACCGAGAAGGCTCGGCTACTCGTTAAAGTCATCACAAGATCGGGAGTTGGCAGGGAGTCCGTCGGAAGAAGTTCGTCGGAACAAGACTCGACGTTCATGGTTGGAAACTTGCTTAGGATGTTTTTTTTGTTATGTAGTTCACTTGTAATTAGGATTAGGATTAAGAGATAATCCTATATTTTGGTTAGGGGCCAATTGGGCCCAAAGTCAGATTTGGTTTGGGCTAAAATTAAGCCAAACCAGTGAATCGGAGAGCCAGGCGGTGGCACCGCCCAGCACCCGAGAGCTGGGCGATGACATCTCCTGGGCTGGGCGGTTGCACCGTCCAGCACCCGAGCGCTGGGCGGTGGCACCGCTTGGCTGGGCGGTGGCACCGCTAGCATCGGGAACATAAGAGAATTCAAATTTTTGGAGCCCAAATTTGAATCCTCTTGAGGCCTATAAATACCCCTCAAGTCTCAGCTGAGAATACAACATTTTGAGCAGCAAGTGATTGAGAGAAAAGTCTTAGAAGAGTCTTTGCCTTTCTTGTTTTCAATTTGCTAGTGTTCACCTCATTCTTTCTTGCTGAAAATCTGTAAGTGAGTGAACCGCTTGTAAAAGTTGTAAGTGGGGTATTTACCCTTCCCTTTCAAGAGATTTGCTAGTGGAAGGTGGGAGCCTCATCGAAGAGGGGCCTCGCAAGTGGATATAGGTCACTTGACCGAACCACTTTAAAAACGACGTAATCTCTGGTTTGCATTGTTGAATCTCGGATTTTGATGATAAAATCAATTGATGTGTTATTTGATCTAATCCATATTATTGAGTTAAGTGTGCAGGATTAACTACGATAACCAGAAAACACAAAGCAAGAATACCGGAGTCAAGATCGATGGACGTTTAAGAGTCCGAAGAATCGTCGGAGATGCTGCCGGAACCAACCGAGAAGAAATCGGGAACCTATCGGAAGTTCGCCGAAGAGATCGTCGGAGGTTCACGGAGATCACCGAGAAGGCTCGGCTACTCGTTAAAGTCATCACAAGATCGGGAGCTTGATGGGAGTCCGTCGGAAGAAGTTCGTCGGAAAGCTCGCCGAAACAAGACTCGACGTTCGCGGTTGAAAGCTTGCTTAGGATGTGTTTTTGTTATGTAGTTCACTTGTAATTAGGATTAGGATTAAGAGATAATCCTATATCCTGGTTAGGGGCCAACTGGGCCCAAAGTCAGAGTTGGTTTAGGCTAAAAATTAAGCTAAACCAGCGAACTAGAGAGCCAAGATTAAAGCCCAACTAGTGGCTGAAAACACTGTAGTTGGGCTGAAAACACTGTAGGCGGTGGCACCGCCTAGCTGGGCGGTGACACCTCCTTGGCTGGGCGGTTGCACCGTCCAGCACCCGAGTGCTGGGCGGTGGCACCGCCTGGCTGGGCGGTGGCACCTCCAGCACCGGAAACCCTAAGAAAATTCAAATTTTGGAGCCCAAAATTTGAATCCTCTTGAGGCCTATAAATACCCCTCAAATCTCAGCTGAGGTTACAACTTTTGAGAAGCATTTTGATTGAGAGAAAAGTCTTAGAAAGTCTTAGCAAGTCTTGTTTTCAATTTGCTAGAGAGTTCTCCTCCTTCTTTCTTATTGAAAATTTGTAAGAGGTTGAGCTGCTTGTAAAAGGTTGTAAGAGGGGTGTTTACCCTTCCATTTCAAGAGACTTGCTAGTGGAAGGTGGGAGCCTCATCGAAGAGGGGCCTCGCAAGTGGAGTAGGTCATTTGACCGAACCACTCTAAAAATCGACGTAATCTCTGGTTTGCTCTTTATTATTGTCATTTACATTACTGCAAATCTTCTTACTGCTTTAGTTCCTTATTATTCTTGCTGCGCAACTTCAAGAATACGCCTTCAAGTTAAATTTCTCAAGTTTCGTTCTTAACGTACGAAAGATTTTGATTAAAATCGAAGTTTTAATCCGCTGCACTAATTCACCCCCCCCCTCTTAGTGCCGCTCCGATCCTAACATGCATTTCATTACTGCTATTTACATTACTGCAAACCCTCTTACTTGCTTTATTTCCTCATTACATTTACTGCACAACTTTGCGAATACGCCTTCAAGTTAAGCACTTCCGATTCCGATTTTTATCGTACGAAAGAATTGTCGAAACCAACGTTTTAAGCCGCTGCACTAATTCACCCCCCCCTCTTAGTGCCGCTCCGATCCTAACAGTTCCTAGGCCAAATGACCATTTAGTTATTGGTACTAAATGGGTCTTTAGAAACAAACAAGATGAATCTGGTATCGTGGTTAGAAATAAGGCTAAATTAGTGGCCAAAGGTTTTAACCAAGAAGAATGTATCGAATACGAAGAAACTTTCGCTCCTGTGGCTAGATTAGAAGCCATAAGGATGCTCCTTGCCTATACTAGTAATAACAATTTTAAGTTGTTTCAAATGGATGTTAAAAATGCTTTAATTAATGGCTTTATTTCTGAAGAAGTTTATGTTGAACAACCTCCCGGATTTGAAAATAAAAGCCTCCCTAATCATGTATTTAAATTAACCAAAGCTCTCTATGGTTTAAAACAAGCCCCAAGGGCTTGGTATGATAGATTAAGTACTTTTCTTATTAAAAATAATTTCACAAAAGGTAAGGTCGATACCACATTGTTTATCAAAAAATTTAAAAATGATTTTCTCATTGTTCATATTTATGTTGATGATATCTTCGGTTCTACGAATGAATCTCTTTGTGAATCTTTTGCTGAAACCATGAGTCTCGAATTTGAAATGAGTTTGATGGGAGAATTAACCTTTTTCTTAGGATTACAAATTAAGCAACTAAGCAATGGCATCTTTATTAGTCAAACTAAATATGTCTTAGATTTGCTAAAAAGATTTAATATGAATAGCTTAAAAGCTATTAACACTCCTATGACCACCTCCACTAAGTTAGAAGTTGATGAAAGTGGAGAAAGCTTCGATCAAAAAACTTATAGGGGTATGATAGGAAGTTTACTTTACCTCACTGCAACTAGACCAGATATCATGTTCAGTGTAGGACTTTGTGCTAGGTTTCAATCGAACCCTAAGATATCTCATTTTAAAGTGGTTAAAAGAATACTTAGATATCTTAAAGGTACCACAAATCTAAGATTATGGTATCCAAAATTCGAGAATTTTGAGTTAATTGCATATGCTGATGCTGATTTTGCTGGGTGTAGATTAGATAGAAAAAGCACATCAGGATCATGTCAATTTTTGGGACATTCCCTTGTTTCCTAGTCATCTAAGAAACAAAACTCGGTTGCACTATCAATAACCGAAGCTGAGTATATTGCAGCTAGTGCATGCTATGCACAAGTTGTGTGAATGAAAAACACCTTAGAAGATTATAAAGTCCATCTTAAAAACATTCTCATTAAATGTGATAACACAAGTGCAATATGTTTAACAAAGAATCCCATTCAACACTCAAGAACAAAACATATTGATATTAGACATCACTTCATACGAGATCATGTCACTAATCATGATGTAATCATAGAGTTCATTGATACTAAGCATCAACTAGCTGATATTTTTATAAAACCTCTAAGCGAAGAACAATTTGATTTCATTAGAATAGAATTAGGAATGTTAATATGTCCGAATGCATAAACTTGTTAAAATCATTTTTCAAACTTTATTGATTAAATGATCAAATCACTTGATTGCCATTACATGCCTAAAATTACATGTTGGAAATTATGTTTTTTTGATACAAAAATTTCCATAACAATGAGCATGTTTTGTCTTCATGATTGTATTTGAAAATCTATAGTATAGTCTTGTCCGAATACATGAAAGTGTTAATTTCATTTTTGGATTCTCTTAACTATTTGTATCCTAACAATCGGATTTTCTCGATACATTATCCTTTTCCGAACTTAATAAGCATATGTATATCGAGTTTGATTCTCATCATTGATTTTTGACATATGGAATCAACTAGCAAAAACATCTCTCATACACTTATCATGTGAAATATATTTTTTGAGAAATAAATTTGATAAAATGATTCCTGCGTGTAAATTCCTTTTTGAAATATGGATGATAGTGTTTTTACTTGCAAGGATTTGTTTCACATACATATCTTGATCCTTGTAAAAATGGAATATGATTTAATCTCTCATCGATTTTAACTTCATTCAAAGTAAACTCACAAATAGCTGGTATCACAAATAGCCTTCCTCCTTCATGCAAAAAGATAATAACAAATAAAAAGGAAGAAGTATTAAAAGCTATCTCCATGTCATGTTTTTCTTTAGATGTTTGCATAATTGGTATCCTATCACTCACTGTTGGAAAATGACATGAGCCTAGTTATGGCATGAATAAAACCACACCTATGCTTAAAAATTATTTATATTGTTTTCCTTTTTGTTGATGACAAAGGGGGAGAGATATATAAATTGATGCTATCATGCTTGCATCATCAAAAATATATGAATCGATGATAACTATGATTACCATATTTGCATTATGCCATGTTTGCATCATATTAAGATATCAAGAACTTGCATCGTAATTTTACATGTTGATATTTTATGTTGAACTGCTACAATCATTCATATTTGAAATGTAAAATTTGAGAATGGATGTCAAGTCTTGACATCATTTTCAGTAAGATACATCATGATAGGAATCATGATGGGAGTAATTGATAAGGTTAAGAGTTCTTAACTTATCAATAAATCTATTGATTTCAAAGGCCTTGAATTCAAGAATGACTTATCTCAAGTATGGCATATAGATAGGGGGAGTTAAGGTTAACTCCGTTATCAATTGATTGTCATAATCAAAAAGGGAGAGATTGTTGTATCTCGGATTTTAATGATGAAGTCAATTTTTATTTGTTATCTAATCCATATGTTGAGATAAGTGTACAGGATTAATTACGATGAAAGTAAGACATGCAGCAAGAGTTGAGCCGGAGTCAAAGACTATGATCACGTTGGGAGTTCGAGAGCTCGACGGAAGTCCGTACGGTCGTCGGAGGTTCTACGAGAACAAATCCGAGACGTCCAGGAGCTTGCCAAAAGAAGCTCATCGGAACTCGCCAAGTGGATCGTCGCAAGTCCAAGAGTTTGTCGGAAGTCCGTCGGAGCATCGCTGGAGGTTCGTCGGATGTTCGCCGGAAGTTCGCCGGAAGCTCGCCGGAAGAAGCGATTGACGCACCGGAGCAAGCTATAATAAATGTCTTAAGAATTATCATAGTTAGCATGTAGATTAAGTTAGGAATGGGAGGTGATCCCATTAACTTAATATGGGGGCAATTGGGCCCTTGATAGACCCAAATTGGGTTGAATGGATCAACCCATTCGGACCAGAATTCCTACTAGGCGATGGCACCGCCAAGGTCGGCGGTGGCACCGCCCAGGAGAGGGTCTCCCAGGAAAGCTGGGCGGTGCAACCGCACCAGGCAGGCGGTGGCACCGCCTGGGCTCAGTCTCCAAGCGAGATTGGGCGGTGCAATCGCCTCTGACAGGCGGTGGCACAGCCAGGGCTCAGTCTCTAAGCGAGACTGGGCGGTGCAACCGCCCCTGTCAGGCGGTGGCACCGCCCAGAAGCTCAGTCTCTGAGCTGCCAGGCCGTTGTACCGCCCCAGTCAGGAGGTGGTACCGCCAGGACCTCGGAAATCCGGGAAAAGACATTTTTGAGCTCCAAATTCAAACTAGTTTGGGGCCTATATATACCCCACCCTTTCCTACATGAAAGGGCACCGAAAATCCAATCTTACTCTGTGATTTTTAGAGCTCAAAAGTGTTGTAAAGGCTAGAAGTTCTCCTCCCTCTTTTTCCAAGTTTTGATCTTTCAAGAGAGGAGAGAAAAGTTTGTAAGGGTTGTCTCCTAAGCTCGTCAAAAGGAGTGAATCTGTAAAAGGGTGGTTGGCCTTCGCCTATTGAAAGAAGGCCTCTAGTGGACATTGGTGACCTCGTTGGTGGAGGAAGCCAAAAGCGGATGTAGGTCAAGATTGACCGAACCACTCTAAATCTCGGTTTGCATTTACTTTGAGCATTTTATTTTTATTGCAAACCTCCTCAATAGCTTACTGCCTTCTACTCTTTTACGAACTCACTTTCAAGTTAAGTTTTCAAAAACGATTTTACGTCGGAAATCAGTTTTATCGTCTGCTTTCAACAATGTTCCATAAATCGAAATCCATAGAAACCAAAAAAATTTGCATTCTAGTTTTCCAATACGTGTAGTCCATCCCATTGAACATAGGAGGACGAGTGATAGAAAGACCCTCATGATTGCTAGTAAAAATCATTTCTCTTGGGTGTTAAATCAAACGAGAAAAACCTTGGCTCTGATACCAACTATTAGGACCGAAATCGACACTAAGGGGGGGGGGGGGGGGGGGGTGGTGAATTAATGCTTTTAGAAAAACAACATCGATTCAAAAAATTTCAATGATTTGGAAAAGCTTGATTCGATGAAACCATATGGAAATGATATATTAAAGTATGCTTGACTTAGAGTAAACATAATAGGCAGGTAAAGTAGAAAAATAATAGTAACAAAGAGTAGAAAGAAGATGCACACCAAATTTATAGTGGTTTGGTCGTCATGACCTACGTCCACTCCCGATTCCTCTTCCGTTGAGGCCACCAGTGTCCACTAATAGTCTTCTTTCAATGGACGAAGACCAACTACCCTCTTACAACTCTTTTTCTTTTTTACAGGTTTAGGAGACAACCAACCTTTACAAACCTTACACCTCTCTTAGAATGATCATAAATATTAAGAAAGAGGAGGAGGACACTTAAAACTTTTTTAAGACTTTTGCAACTCAAAATCTTAAGGCTTTTGTTCACTTTTCATGCTCTTTCATGCAGGAAATAGTGAGGTTTTTATTGGCCCCAATGAATTCCAAAATGGAGCTAAAAAGTGTTTTATCATTGGTATTGCGGTACCACCACCATTATTAGGTGGTACCACTGTCACGCCCCACAAAAAATATCGATGACTTTAAAATTTTCATCACAAACCAATCCAGGATCCAAACTAACATTTGAGGATACTGAAAAATATTCCATAAAATTCACATCTATAAAACCTTTGCAGTTTATAATCATATATCACATCACTCGATAATTCACATTTATAGCAACCTAAGCCAACTTGACAAACATTAATAACATTTATACGTCCACAAGCTAAATAAATTATTCAATCAGAACTCCAACTATTCACCACAAGTTCATATCATCATATACTAGACTTAACATTCCGAAATTTCAAATAAGAGAGATCTTCTAACACTTTTACACAGTATATCCATTTCGATTCATCGACAATATTTCATTACATACAAAATATGCTTATACAACAATAACATAATAACCAACAAGACTTGCCCATAATTCTGAATAGCTCTCCACTACCTCAGCCCAATTCAAACATCTCAAATAGTGACAAGCAGACCTAAAAGATTTTATATAACAATGGAGTGAGCTAAAAATAGCTCAGCAAGTTACAAAGCATATTCAGAACAAAATGAATGATTTCAAACAAGTAAGATATCATAATTTAAGGCAGAATACAAGAATTTTCAAGATACCATATCATTAGATACAAAATCATATGTGTCATGTCATACAAAATCTATTTGGTTCATAA
Source organism: Musa acuminata AAA Group (assembly GCF_036884655.1). Classification (NCBI taxonomy): domain Eukaryota; kingdom Viridiplantae; phylum Streptophyta; class Magnoliopsida; order Zingiberales; family Musaceae; genus Musa; species Musa acuminata. Next base: position 7,882,283 of record NC_088328.1, on the reverse strand, counting down.
CAAATGGAGTATAGAGTAATTGGAGCATATCAATAGCGTATGAAATGTTCCGGAGCATATCAACGACATATGGAACATTTAGGAGCATAACAATAGCAAATGAAACATTTCGGAGTATATCAAAGGCGTATGAAATGTTTCGGAGCATATCAATGACAAATGAAACATTTCGGAACATATCAATAGTATGTGAAGCATTTTGAAGCATATCAATGGCATAGGAAACATTTTGGAGCATATCAATAACGAATGAAACATTTCGGAGCTTATCAACAGCGTATGAAATGTTTCGGAGCATATCAATGACAAATGGGACATTTCGAAACATATCAATGGCATATGGACCATTTCGGAGCATATCAAAGAACAAATACGAAATACAAGCTCAAACATCGAATTTGACATTACATTCATATCATTCTTATCCAAAGCATGTATAGAAACACATAACCAAAGCTCTAGATATCATATCAAATATACAGAAGGTGAAGTGGGACCATAATATAATATGGTATATCCATTTCTAAATAACCACTAAACATAAGTCTCCCACATCAGGGAGGTCTCCCACATCTGGAAGCTCCATCCACCCACGTCTAAGTAAAGTCATAGAGGCCGGCATGTCATCACAGGCTCTATGCATAACTCCCTTCACCATTTCTGGTAAAGGTTCACAATATCCCACAAACACCAGAGTACAAAGGGACAGTATGGACAATAAATAACACATATCGGAAGCACATGTGGAACAACAAAATGTACATGTGCCTTTACGAGTCAATACGAAGTAAGAAATAATATTTCATAATTGTATTCAAATTTGTGTGCCTATATGAGTCAATACGATATAGCATAAATGTTACACAATAGTTTTCAAGAATGCAAATAATTTTAAGGATAAGAGCATACAAGAATTCAAAGTAGTAATATAAAGCTCAATTGAATAAGAAAGCTAAAGGATATCATTTTCCAAAGGAATGAATCCAGAATATGCGAAATCGACCAAAGCTCGATTTCTGATAGAATTCATGAGGCACATTGAATAAATGATTCAAACTATCAATCGTGCTCCAATTTACTCAGAAATATATTATTGAAAAGATATTTCAATTTACTTTCAGATAAAATAAGCTTCATATGAATTAAACTATCCAACAGAAAGTTACAAATAATTTGGTAAACAAGGGTCGGAGAATAAAATCTCTATTTGGCAGAATTCATAAGGTCAGATTCAACAGATAACTGGGCAGGTGTTTGGACTCCAAATCTTTCAATCCATATATCAAAAGAAAGATCTACGAGTCTAGTTTCTAATGAAATTGGTTTTGAACAAATCAGAGTTTCCAACATTGACTTATAGGCAGCTCGGTATCAAAAGGTCAGAAATTACGATCCTTGTTTTGCATAATCTATAGGCTCATTTGAAATAGAAGTTTGGGCAGGCAAACTTACTCCGAATTCTTAAAATAGGCTATCAAAAGAAAGGTTATGAGTCTATATTATGATCAAATAAGTTTTGTCCAAATCAGAGGTCAATACATGAAGTTATAATCATAACAAGGTAGAAAGGTCAGAATCTCAGAAGTTGCACAGATTCGAATCGTTACGTCTAAACAGGAGATATATCAAATGCAAGGCTAGAATAATTCAAAGTTCCTCATATTCAAAGCAAATGTAGAGATAAAATTATAGTAAGGAAAGATCAAGACACTTGCAATAGGAAAGATTAGAAAGCTTGCAATAGGAAGGATCGGAACACTTGCCTTTCAAAGATTTTGATCCAAAGAAGGTGTCAGCCCAAATCCTTCTACTTTTCCTCCGTGTCCTCTTCCTGTTTCATTTTCTACATATGTCTTCTCTTTTTCCTTCTTCTTCCTCTCTTCTTTTCCCTCTTCTTCTTCTTCCCACGCCCCACCGCTCCTCTCTCTGTTTCTCGAGAAATACAGAGCGTGGGAGGCGATGGGATAAAATCGAAATTTTTGGTTTTCCTTTTTTTTTTGTAACTTAACAATTTAGTCCTTGAAATTTTTATATTTACATATAGGTCCTTCGATTTATAAATAAATCTTTATTAATAAATTTAAAAGAGGGATATTACACTCTCCCCCCTTAAAAGGAAATTTAGTCCTCTAAATTGGTTATAGCTCAATCGATGAAAAAGACGAGGATAAACCTTTTTCATTTCCTCCTTTAGCTCCCAGGTTTTTTCCTCTCTAGAATGATATCTCCAAATTACTTTAACCAGAGGAATAACCCGATTCCCTAGGATCTTTTCCTTCTTATCAATAATCTGAGTGGGCTCTTCCACATAAGATAAATCTTTATCGATCTCCATTAGCTCATACTTAATGATATGAGAAGGATCAGGTATATACTTTCTAATCATCGAAACATGAAATATATTATGGATATGGCACAACGATGGTGGCATGGCAATCCTGTAAGCGACAGAACCAACGCAATCTTGGGCTTAACTTTCCTTTAGGATTTGGTTCTTGATATCTGATTCATTAGGTACACATACTCTATCCCCAAATCTCAATAGGCCATCCTTTGAAACTTGAAATTTTGGCTTCAATTTTTTTTCTACTTTATTCCTCAAGTAGATTAAACGTGGATCTCGTAATTGTCCTTTCTTAATTTGTTGAGTAAGATCAGATTGCACTTGAATAGAGGCCATCAATATCATTGAGTCTTGCTCTTTCCTCATAGCATTCAAATCAAAATTTTCTTCTAATAACTTCCATTGCTTCACGACCAGACTGGCCATAAAATTTGTAGATTTTATACCAAGTGCGTCAGCTACAACATTGGCTTTGCCCGGGTGATAACGGATGGCACAATCATAATCCTTTAGAAGTTCTATCCATCTTCGCTATCTCATGTTTAACTCTTTTTGAGTGAAAATATATTTTAAACTCTTGTGATCAATAAAGATTTCAAATTGTCGCCCATACAAATAATGTCTCCAAATCTTTAGAGCAAAAACAATTGCTGCCAATTCCAAATCATGAGTTGGATAATTCAGTTCATGACCTATTAGTTGTCTAGAAGCATAAGCAATCACTCTCCCTTCCTACATCAAAACACATCCAAGACCCTTTCTTGAAGCATCAATATAAACTACAAATCCCTCACTACCACTTGGAATAGTGAGAATAGGGGCACTAGTCAATTTTCTTTTTAACTCTTGAAAACTTTGCTCACAATCATCATCCCCTACAAATTTCACATTCTTCTTAGTGAGTTTGGTGAGAGATTGAGCGATTCGAGAAAATTCCTCCACAAATCTCCTGTAAGAATCTGTCATGCCTAAGAAGCTTCTAACTTATGTTACATTTGTTGGTACTTCCCATTTAACTACAACTTCTACTTTCTTTGGATCAATAGATATGCTCTTCCTTGAAATCACATGGCCTAAGAAAGCAACTTCATTCAACCATAATTCACATTTGTTGAACTTTGCATACAACTTCTTTTCTCTTAGTATGGACAATACATTTCTCAAGTGTTCCTCATGCTCCAGATTACTCCTTGAATACACTAATATGTCATCAATGAATACAATTACACAGTCATCCAAGAGTGGTTGAACTATCCTATTCATTAGTTCCATAAAAGCTGTAGGGGCATTAGTCAAACCAAAAGGCATCACCAAGAATTCATAGTGACCATATCGAGTTCTAAAAGTTGTTTTTGGAATATCCTCCTCCTCGATCTTCAACTAATAGTAACCTGATCTCAGGTCAATCTTAGAGAATACTTATGCACCCTATAGTTTACCAAACAAATCATCAATTTTGGGTATGGGATACTTATTTTTGATGGTCACCTGATTCAATTGTCTATAATCAATACAAAGCCTTAATATTCCATCCATCTTTTTAACTAACACCTGAGCACCCCATAATGAAATATTAAGCCAAATAAAATCCTTATTTAATAGTTCTTGTAGTTGCTTTTCTAATTCCACTTACTCAAATGATGTCATTCTATACAGAGGCTTAGATATTGGGATTGTTCCAAGGACCAAATCAAAAGCAAAGTCATGTTTTGGAGGTAATTCGGGCAAATCATCCTGGGATACATTAGGCAAGGAGATAAATCATGTCCAATACTTTCAAAATAAAAGATGAGCTGATCTAATATGCAAAAAGTGATCATTTGTTATATAACAATCCATACTGGTATGATAAGAAGATAGTCAATCCATACCAAATATAATATCAAAACTCCAAATCTCTAGGAGAACTAAATCAGCAAAAAGTTCAAGTTCTCCAATAAAATCAGACAAGAGGAACATATTCAAGTTCGTTATCAAAGAATCTCCAATTATCGTATTTACATATAGCACATAATGCAGTGGTCTAGGTTGAATACCCAAGTAATAAGCAAAATATTACGAATCAAATCGTAGACAGGACCCATGGTCAAACAAATATTTGTATTCTTTCATAAACATGCATAATACCTTCGACTACCAATTCAGAAGTTTTAGAATCATATTCAGTGATAACATACACTCTGACATGGGCTGATGATTTAGGAGGCAGTGACTCTTTCTTCTTGTTCAAGAGGCACTCTTTTATTTTATGATCCAACTTTCCACAAGCAAAATAGACTCCAGTCACCCAAAAACACAAACTTGTTTCATAATTTAACTTGTAATTCACACATGATTGAGTCTTTTGTGGTGACTTCCCATTTCAAATCCAAATGTCTTGACCCTCTTGTTATTACTTTCTGATTCATTTCCAATCATATTTTTATTGGTAAACTTGTCCTTATCATTCTTGCCACTGATCTCCAAAAATTCTTTTCATTGTTGCCATTAATGATCAGCCTCTACTTCCAATATAAGGTGGCAAAATAAATCTTTTGATCATCAGAACAATTTTGTATATCAAATATCTTTTCTATTTGCATCATATGTTTTTCTACCACCAATGAAATTAGGTTCACCATGCTTTCATTGCGCTACTCTAATTTAGTATCCTCGATCAACCCTTTCATCGCACTTAATTAATCAAAAGCAGATGAAGTAGGAGGACTAAATGTCCTCGTCATCCTAGATTCCTAAAATGCATCAAAGAAAATTTCCACTGATCATTATAGTTCACTAGACCTCAATATATTTTGCACGTCAACATATCAAATATTTCAGTAATCCTCAAACCATGCTCTGATACCACCTCTGTCACGCCCCACAAAAAATATCGATGATTTTAAATTTTTTATCACAAACCAATCTAGGATCCAAACTAAAATTTGAGGACACTGAAAAACATTCTATCAAATTCACATCTATAAAACCTGTGCAGTTTTTATCATATATCACATCACTCGATAATTCATATTTATAGCAACCTAAGCCAACTTGACAAACATGAACAACATTTATAAATCCACAAACTAAATAAATTATATAATCAGAACTCCAACTATTCACCACAAGTTCATATCATCATACACTAGACTTAACATTCCGAAATTCCAAATAAAAGAGATCTTCTAACACTTTTACACAGTATATCCATTTCGATTCATCGACAATATTTCATTACATATAAAATATGCTTATACAACAATAACATAATAACCAACAAGACTTGCCCATAATTCTGAATAGCTCTCCACTACCTCAGCCCAATTCAAACATCTAAAAGAGTGACGAGTTGACCTGAAAGATTTTATATAATAACGGAGTGAGCTAAAAACAGCTCAGTAAGTGACAAAGCATATTCAGAACAAAAGGGATGATTTCAAACAAGTAAGATATCATAATGCAAGGCAGAATATAAGAATTTTCAAGATACCATATCATTAGATACAAAATCATATGTGTCGTGTCATACAAAACCTATTTGGTTCATAACAAATGGAGCATAGAGTAATTTGAGCATATCAATAGCGTATGAAATGTTCCGGAGCATATCAACGACATATGGAACATTTAGGAGCATAACAATAGCAAATGAAACATTTCAGAGTATATCAAAAGCGTATGAAATGTTTCGGAGCATATTAATGACAAATGAAACATTTCGGAACATATCAATAGTATGTGAAGCATTTTGAAGTATATCAATGGCATAGGAAACATTTTGGAGCATATCAATAACGAATGAAACATTTCGGAGCTTATCAACGACGTATGAAATATTTTGGAGCATATCAATGACAAATGGGACATTTCAAAACATATCAATGGCATATGGACCGTTTCGGAGCATATCAAAGAACGAATATGAAATAGAAGCTCAAACGTCGAATTTGACGTTACATTCATATCATTCGTGTTGAATCTCGTATTTTGATGATGAAACTACTTGATATATGTTTATTATTTAATCTGCGTTTTAAGTGACGCAGGATGCTTCGATCAGGATGAGACAATTAAAGCAGGAAAATCATGTTGTGCGGGAGAACATGTCAGAAGATTAGACGTCGGGCCGATCGATCGGTCGACGTATCGACAGAAGGCTTTAGGCCGTGGACTCGGGCATCGGGCCAAGAAGAGCGGGTATTGTGCCAAGGATATCGGAGTTGCGGAGTCAACTGGCCAATTGGGCAATAGGCTGTAGGAGAGGACGATGCGCCGAAGAATCGGACGAAGCGTCGAGGGACCAATGACATGCCGGACAACTTGGTTAATTGCTTAGGATTAATTTTCTCGATCGAAGTTTTGAGTGTGCAAGATTAAATACGATGGAAGAAAGACATGCAGCAGGAGTTGCGCCGGAGTCAAGACAATGATCACGTTGGGAGTTCGAGAGTTCGACGGAAGTTCGGATAGTCGTTGGAGGTTCTGCGGGAAAAAATCCGAGAAGTCCATGAGCTTGCCAAAGAAGCTCGTCGGAACTCACCAAGTGGATCGTCGCAAGTCCAGGAGTTTGCCGGAAGTCCGCAGGAGCATCACCGAGGGTTCATCGGATGATCGACGGAAATTCGTCGGAAGCTCGCCGGAAGAAGCGATTGACGCACCGGAACAAGTTGCAGTAAATGTCTTAGGGAATATCGGAGTTAGCACAATGATTAAGTTGGAAATGAGAGGTGATCCCATTAACTTAATCTTGGGGCAATTGGGCCCCTGAAAAACCCAAATTGGGTCGAATGGATCAACCCATTCGGACCCTGATTTCTGTTAGGAGGTGCAACCGCCCCAGCCAGGAGGTGCAACCGCCCTAGCCAGGAGGTAGCACCACCTGGGCTAAGTCTCCGAGCGAGACTGGGAGGTGCAACCACTCCAGCCAGGCGGTGGCACCGCCTGGGCTCAGTCTCCGAGCGAGACTGGGCGGTGCAACCTCCCCTGACAGGAGGTTGCACCGCCTGGGCTCGGTCTCCGAGCACTGGCTGAGCGGTGCAACCGCCTCAGTCAGGAGGTTGCACCGCCTGAGCTCGGTCTTCGAGCTCTGGCAGGAGGTGCAACCGCCCTTGATAGGAGGTGGCATCGCCCAGAGCCTCAGTCTTCGAGCTCTGCTAGGCGGTGCAACCGCTCCAGTCAGGAGGTGCAACCGCCTGATCCCGGAATTCTGGGAATTGACAATTTTGAGCTCCAAATTTGAACTGGGTTGGGGCCTATAAATACCCCACCCATTTAGCACTGAAAGCACACAACTAACACCGAAATCTTGATCTTGTTCTGTGATTTTTAGAGCTCAAAATTGTTGTAAAGGCCAAAAGTTCTTCTTCCTCTTTTCTTCCATGTTCTGAACTGTAAAGAGAGGAGAGAAAATTCTGTAAGGGTTGTCTCCTAAGCCCGTCAAAAGGAGTGAAACTGTAAAAGGGTGGTTGGCCTTCGCCTATTGAAGGAAGGCCTCTAGTTGACGTCGGTGACCTCGTCGGTGGAGGAAGCCAAAAGTGGAGTAGGTCAAGATTGACCGAACCACTCTAAATCTCGGTTTGCATTTACTTTGAGCATATTATCTTTACTGCAAACCTCCTCTAAACCTTACTGCTTTCTGTGCATATACAATCAGGTTTTAAGCTTTGCACTTTCCGAATCAGCGTTTAGAGGTAAATCTGTTTTTTCGTACGATCATAATATTTCAGTTTGCGTTTACGCTTTGATTTCAATTATAACTACAAACTGCCTTTATATCCTTGCTTAAACTGCATCTCGCCTAATCAAGTGATTTATGAATCAGCATTTAGACGTAAATCAGCTTCTTCGTATAAACGTCGTATTTCAGTTTGCGCTTATATTCTGGTTTTCATCATAACTGCAAACTGCCTTCATAGATTGATTTTAACGTCATCTCGCTTGATCTTAAGTTGAAGTAATCTTAGAATCGGCTTTCACACCGAAATCGGTTTTATCGTTCGAACGTGTTTTATCGTTGAAAGATTTCCGCTGCACTAATTCACCCCCCTCCCCCCTCGTAGTGCTCTTGATCCTAACAATTGGTTTCAGAGCGGGGTTAACTCTCAAACGGATTAAAACCCAAGAGAGATGGCATACGCCGGAAACCAAGAGGGCCATTCTATTACACGTCCACCCATGTTCAATGGGACGGACTACACTTATTGGAAAACTCGAATGAGAGTTTTCTTGATCTCTATGAATTTGGATTTATGGAATATCGTTGAAAACGGTTTTCAACTTCCCTCTAAACCGATGAACGAATGGTCGGATTTGGAGAAGAAGTATTTTTCTTTAAACGCAAAGGCTATGAATGCCTTATTTTGCCCTTTGGACAAAAATGAGTTCAATCGGATTTCTACATGCGAAACGGCTTTTGACATTTGGTGAACACTTGAAATCACGCACGAGGGAACTAGTAGAGTCAAAGACTCAGAAGTTAATATTTTATTGCATGATTTTGAGCTTTTACGAATGCAACCAAGCGAGACTATAGGCGACATGTACACCCATTTCACGGATGTCGTCAATAGTTTAAGAGCTCTTGGAAAATGTTTTTCGGATTTTGAACTCGTAAACACGATTTTGCGTTCTCTTTCTAAGAAGTGGGATTCAAAAGTAACTGCAATACAAGAAGCTAAAAACCTAAACAACTTACCACTTGAAGAACTAATTGGTTAATTGATGACATATGAAATGGTGCACAATGCACATGATGAACATGATGAACAAAATCACCTTCCAAAGAACAGGAAGGATTTGGAACTCCGGACAAATGAATACCACTTGAGCGATGACTCAAGTGATGAGGACAATGATGAACTTGAACTTCAAACACTAAATCTTAATGAGTTTATTAAACAAAAATCTAAAATAAACAATAAACTTGAACGAAGGAAGAGGCCAAAGAAGAAGAACACAAAATGGGTTGAATCGAGCTCCTCCGAAGACGAGGAGAAAATCAAGAAAGGCGAGGTGGCAAACTACGCCTTAATCGCTTTCAATGATGAGGTAATCAAAATCCCCCTAATTTATTTTGAAATTACTTGATGCTTTCATGATTATTTTCTTTTTTAGTTTAGAATTAATGTTTAAAAAAATATTATGATCATGCTAGTAATTTCGAAAATGATAATATTGCACATTTTATGATAAACAAACAAAATGATTTTGATTGAAAATATGAAATCATAGTTAAGTAATAATGTGTATCATGTTGATGTCCATTGTTATTTCTCGATTTTGAGTATATTAAATCATATTTAATTTTAAGTTATGATTAATGAGTATATATTTTTGAAATTATGTATGATGATTCTTAATAATTATGGATTATCGATTTTCATGATAATAATAGTGGCTTTAAAAATTGATGCATGTTTTGATTTGACATGCTAAAATGAAATCGATCACTTAAGATGAAACACTTAAAAAAGGGGGAAAAATATATTATCAATGAAATCATGAATCTATTTATGTTATAAATTTTGTGAGCCACAAAAATGATTTTGATGATTTAAATTTGAAATGAGTTTTATCAAAATCAAGATCATGATTTGTCAAATTGAATGAATTGAAAATGAATGATGATTTTTCTCTTGAATGATTGTGACCTGTATTCCTTGTATTCATGATATGATTCTTTGTATTCATGAAAGGTTTATCTCATCACCCAATTATTTTCTTCTTGATATTCCTTATGTGATGATATGAATACATGAAATATTCATTAATTTATTTTGATGTATACAAATGAAAAGTTATGATCATGCATGGTAGGATATAATTTAACAAAATTGATACCATCATGATATGAAACATTTATGATTTGCAATGATGCACGCAATACTTGAGCCTTTTAATTATGATGTGATGTATTGCATTTGATGTGAATCATGATTTAAAATGCTATTAGTTGTTGCTAAAATGAAGTATTATAAATGTTGATTTAATGTCATGAATGCTCTAAATGATGAATATTTGGTATCATGATCAAAATGAAGTGATAAATACTTAAAAATATTGATTTAATGTTCGGTATCATGAACACTTTATTATCATACATGAAAATAGTGATAAATACTTTGAAAATAAATGTTTGTATCATGTTAGATGGTTTGACATATTGTGCATGATAAGCTATAAAGATGATTGAAACAATGATTGAAATAATAGGAATGATGATTTGGAATCATATAATAATGAGTTTATATGTTTTAAAAATATATATGATGATAATGATGCATGCAATGATGAAATATTCATGATAAAATAATTGTTTTGACATTAAAGACTTGAATTTTTATCAATACTATTTACCTTTGTCATAATTTAGAAATTAACGTAAAGGGTCTTCCCTTCTTTTTGACAATGACAAAGGGGGAGCAAAATATGCTTGAAAGCTAATTTGCTAGCTCATATAATTCAAAAAAAAAGGAGAAAAAAAATAATTATACTTCTCAAAAGAAAAGGAATTGCTATCTTGAACATCACCAAGAAGCGCTATCTTACAAATCTCAAGATGCACAAATGCAAACATGCAAAATTTGTAATTTTGCACATCATTAAAATTTATGATGCTTTGGTGATTATGCATGTTCTAAATGTTATAAGATTCACTAGCTTGTATGATGTAGAACTTGCTATATTGAACATCACCAAGGAATGATATCTTACAGAAACAAAAAGTTAACTTGCACATCTAGCAAAACTTATATTTCAAGAAGCAAGAGTTGCTTTCTTGAACATCTCAAAATTACTAGCTTGCGTGTCTTAAAATTGTAAACTTGCCATCGTACTACCATAATGATGAGCATGCCTTATCTTCATGATTGTATTTGAAAAACTATGGCAAAAATATGTCCGAATGATTGAACTAGTTAAAATTAATTTTTGGACTTTCTTGATTGAATGGTCAAATCACTCGATTGCCATGATGATTTTACACAATTACATGCCCTAATAACAGGTTGAAAATTATGTGCTTTGGATACAAAAATTTCCATGATAATAAGCATGTTTTGTCCTCATGATTGTATTTGAAAACCAATAGCACAGCCTTGTCCGAATGCAAGAAAGTGTTAATTTCATTTTCGGATTCTCTTAACTATTGGTATCCTAACAATTAGATTTTCAAATTATCCTCTTCCAGACTTAATAAGCATATGTCATATCAAGTTTAATTCATATCATTGATTTTTGACATATGGAATCAACTAGCAAATACATCTCTCATACACTTATTATGTGAACAATATTTTGTTTTGAGAAATGGATTTGATGAAATGATTCCTGCTTATAAATTCCTTTTTGAAAAAGGAAGTCATTTTTACGTACAAGGATTTGATTCACATACATATCTTGATACTTGTAAAAATAAAGCATGCTTTAATATCTTATCAATTTTAACTTCATTCGAGTAAGCTCACAAATAGTCTTCCTCCTTCATGCAAAAAGATAATAACAGATAAAAAGGAAGAAGTTTTCAAAGCTATCTCCATGTCATGTTTTCCTTGATATGTTTGTATAATTGATATCCTATCACTCACTGTTGGAAAATGATATGAACCTAGTTATGACATGAATAATTACAAGCATTTATGCTTAAAATTTGCTTATATCGTTCTCCTTTTTGTTGATGACAAAGGGGGAGAAATATATGAATTGATGCTATGAACACTGATGCAATGATTATGCCATGCTTGCATCATCAAGAGATATATGAATTGATGCTATGATTGCCAAATTTGCATTATGCCATGTTTGCATCATGCGTTAAGATATCAAGAACTTGTATCGTAATTTTACGCGTTGATATCTTACCATGTGATGAAATGCTACAATTGATAAACACTTGAGATGTTTGCGTTACGATATCAAAAGCTTACCTTGCAATGTTACATGTTGATATCATACCATTTGATAATAGCAAACTTGCATGATGGTAAAAATGGATATTATGTTTTTCATGCAATGAGTTGAACCAATATCACAAACACTTGATTGTGGTACTTCTCCTTTTTGTTGATGACAAAGGGGGAGAAGTATGTTGATTACATGACATGTTATGCATAAGTTTATGCATAAGTTCATGATGACGTGTTGCAAGTATTCATGATGAATATTGCAATGACTTGAATTCAGTTTGAATTCAAGATTCTATCAATATTGCATATTGATAGGGGGAGTTTGTTTAAACTCCGGGAGTTAAGGTTAACTCCGTCATCAAGTAGTTGTCATCATCAAAAAGGGGAGATTGTTGAATCTCGTATTTTGATGATGAAACTACTTGATATATGTTTATGATTTAATCTGCGTTTTAAGTGATGCGGGATGCTTCGATTAGGATGAGATAATTAAAGCAGGAAAATCATGTTGTGCCGGAGGAACATGTCAGAAGATTGGACGTCGGGCCGGTAGATCGGTCGAAGTATCGACAGAAGGCTTCAGGCCGTGGACTCGGGCATCGGGCCAAGAAGAGCGGGTATTGTGCCAAGGATATCGGAGTTGCAGAGTCAACTGGCCAATTGGGCAATAGGCTGCAGGAGAGGACGATGCGCAGAAGAATCGGACGAAGCGTCGAGGGACCAATGACATGCCAGACAACTTGGTTAATTGCTTAGGATTAATTGTCTCGATCGAAATTTTGAGTGTGCAGGATTAACTACGATGGAAGAAAGACATGCAGCAGGAGTTGCGCCGGAGTCAAGACAATGATCACGTTGGGAGTTCGAGAGTTCGACGGAAGTTCGGACAGTCGTTGGAGGTTCTGCGGGAACAAATCCGAGAAGACCATGAGCTTGCCAAAGAAGCTCATCGAAACTCGCCAAGTGGATCGTCGCAAGTCCAGGAGTTTACCGGAAGTCCGCAGGAGCATCACCGAGGGTTCATCGGATGATCGACGGAAGTTCGCCGGAAGCTCGCCGGAAGAAGCAATTGACGCACCGGAACAAGTTGCAGTAAATGTCTTAGGGAATATCGTAGTTAGCACAATGATTAAGTTGGAAATGGGAGGTGATCCCATTAACTTAATCTTGGGGCAATTGGGCCCCTAAAAAACCCAAATTGGGCCGAATGGATCAACCCATTCGGACCCTGATTTCTGCTGGGAGGTGCAACCACCCCATCCAGGAGGTAGCACCGCTTGGGCTAAGTCTCCGAGCGAGACTGAGAGGTGCAACCACTCCAGCCAGGCGGTGGCACCACCTGGGCTCAGTCTCCGAGCGAGATTGGGCGGTGCAACCTCCCCTGTCAAGAGGTGGCACCGCCTGGGTGATGAATCTCGTATTTTGATGATGAAACTCCTAGATATATGTTTATGATTTAATCTGCGTTTTGAGTGACGCAGGGTGCTTCAATTAGGACGAGACAATTAAAGCGGGAACATCATGTTGTGCCGGAGGAACATGTCAGAAGATTGGACGTCGGGCCGGTGGATCGGTTGACGTATCGACAGAAGGCTTTGGGTCGTGGACTCGGGCATCGGGCCAAGAAGAGCGGGTATTGTGCCAAGGATATCGGAGTTGCGGAGTCAACTGGCCGATTGGGCAATAGGCTGCAGGAAAGGACGATGCGCCGAAGAATTGGACGAAGCATCGAGGGACCAATGACATGACGGACAACTTGGTTAATTGCTTAGGATTAATTGTCTCGATCGAAGTTTTTGTTTTAACTGTGCAGGATTAACTACGATGAAAGTTAGACAAGCAGCAGGAGTTGCGCCGGAGTCAAGTTCATGATCACGTTGGGAGTTCGAGAGTTCGACGGAAGTTCGGACGGTCGTCGGAGGTTCTGCGAGAACAGATCCGAGAAGTCCAGAAGCTTGCCAAGCGAAGCTCGTCGGAACTCGCCAAGTGGATCGTTGCAAGTCCAGGAGTTTGTCGGAAGTCCGAAGGAGCATCACCGAGGGTTCATCGGATGATCGACGGAAGTTCGCCGGAAACTCGCCAGAAGAAGCGATTGACGCACCGAAGCAAAGGTGCAGAAATTGTCTTAGATCTAATCGTAGTTAGTACGTTGATTAATTTGGAAAATGGGAGGTGATCCCATTAGCTAAATCTTGGGGCAATTGGGCCCCTGAAAGACTAAAATTGGGCCGAATGGAGCTAACCATTCGGACCACGATTGCCCCAGGAGGTGCAACCGCCTAGGCCAGGAGGTGGCACCGCCTGGGCTAAGCCTCCCAACGAGACTGGGCGGTGCAACCGCCCCAGCCAGGAGGTGGCACTGCCTGAGCTCAGTCTTCGAGCCAGACTGGGCGGTGCAACCTCCCTGACAGAGAGGTGGCACCACCTGAGCTCTGGCAGAGAGGTGCAACCGCCTCAGTCAAGAGGTGGCACCGCCTGGGGCTCAGTCTCCGAGCCAGACTCAGGAGGTGCAACCGCCCCTAACACAGAGGTGCAACCGCCTGGGCTCAGTCTTCGAGCTCTGCCAGGCGGTGCAACCTCTCCAGTCAGGAGGTGCAACCGCCTGATCCCGGAATTTCGGGATTTGATCGTTTTGAGTTCCAAATTTTAATTGGGTTGGGGCCTATAAATACCCCACCCATTCAGCACTGAAAGCACAGAACACACACTCGAAATCTTGCTATCTTTCTGTGTTTCTTAGAGCTCAAAACTGCTAGTTCTCCTCTTTCTATTCTTAAAGTTTGAGTTGTAAAGAGAGGAGAGAAAACTTCTGTAAGGGTTGTCTCCTAAGCCCACCAAAAGGAGTGAATCTGTAAGAGGGTGGTTGGCCTTCGCCTATTGAAGGAAGGTCTCTAGTTGACGTCGGTGACCTCGTCGGTGCAGGAAGCCAAAAGTGGAGTAGGTCAAGACTGACCGAACCACTCTAAATCTCTGGTTTGCGTTTGTTTTAAGCACTTTATCATTACTGCAAACCTCCTACATAGCTACTGCTCTCTGCGCCTTTATGAACAAGTTTCTAAGTGCTGATCTTTCCGAATCTGCATTCAGACGTAAATCGGTGTTTTCATACATTACAGTTTACGATTACGTTTCGTAACTGCAAACTGTATTCTGCGCTTTTACGAACGAGTTTCTTTGCAGTTTACTTTTACGTTTTGATTCTATTTATAACTGCAAACTGTCTTCTGCAATTTTACGAATGAGTTTCAAGGTTTAGACGAAAATCTGCATTCAGACGTAAAATTGCATTTAGACGTAAATCGGCTTTCCTCGTACAATCATCAGATTTCAGTTTACGTTTACGTCTTGATTTCAATTGCATACTGCCTTCTGCGAGTCTACAAACGAGTTTCAAAGTTCAGACGTAAATCTGCGTTTAGACGTAAATCTGCGTTTAGACGTAAATCTGCGTTTAGACATAAATCTGCTTTTTGCAGATTACTTTTTGAGCTGTACAATAGCAGCACACTGTCTTTATACTTCTGCTTAAACTGCTTTTGATCTAAACAAGTGATTTACGCAATCTGAGCTTAGACGTAAACTGCGCTTAGCCGCAAACTGTGTTTAGACGCAAACTGCGCTTAGACGCAATCTGCATTTAGACGCAAACTGCGTTTAGACGCAAACTGTGTTTAGACGTAAACTGCACTTAATCATAAGTAATCTTAGAATCGGCTTTTGCATCAAAATAGTTTTTATCGAACGAACACAGCTTTCGTTTTTAATCGCTGAAAGATTTCCGCTGCACTAATTCACCCCCCCCTCTTAGTGCTCTCGATCCTAACAATTGGTATCAGAGCGGGGTATTTCTCATTTCGGATTTACACCCGAGAGAAATGGCTCTTCAAGAGGGCTTTTCGGTCTTTCGTCCACCGTTCTTTAATGGATTGGACTATACTTATTGGAAAACTTGAATGAGAGTTTCCTTGATTTCTCTAAATCTGGATTTATGGAATATCGTTGAAAACAGTTTTCAACTTCCCTCTAAACCGACGAACGAATGGTCGCATTTGGAGAAGAAGTATTTCTCTTTAAACGCAAAGGCTATGAATGTCTTATTTTGCGCTTTGGACAAAAATGAGTTCAATCGGATTTCTACTCGCGAAACAGCTTTTGACATTTGGCAAACACATGAAATCACGTACGAGGGAACTAGTAGTGTCAAAGACTCGAAAGTTAACTTTTTATTGCATGATTTCGAGCTTTTTCGAATGCAACCAAGCGAGACTATAGGCGACATGTACACCCGTTTCACGGATGTCGTCAATAGTTTAAGAGCTCTTGGAAAATGTTTTTCGGACTTTGAACTCGTAAACAAGATTTAGCGTTCTCTTTCTAAGAAGTGGGATTCAAAAGTAACTGCAATACAAGAAGCTAAAAACTTAAACAACTTACCACTTGAAGAACTAATTGGTTCATTGATGACATATGAAATGGTGCACAATGCACATGATGAACATGTTGAACACAATTACCTTCCAAAGAACAGGAAGGATTTGGAACTCTGGACAAATGAATGCCACTTGAGCGATGACTCAAGTGATGAGGACAATGATGAACAAAACAACCTTCCAAAGAACAGGAAGGATTTGGGACATAGAACATTTGAAGACCACTCGAGCATAAGCTCAAGTGATGGTGAACTTAAACTACAAATGAAACGAAAATTAAAAAGCAAAAAGAATCGAACTACTTGCTTTAAACGCAAGAAGAAGAACAAAAATTAGGATGAATCGAGCTCCTCCGAAGAAGAGAAAGTCAACAAAAGCAAGGCGGCAAACTACGCCTTAACAACCCACAATGATGAGGTAATCGAAATCCCCCTAATTTATTTTGAAATTACTTGATGCTTTCATGATGTATTTTTCTCTTTTAGTTTAGAATTAATTTTCTTAAAAATTACATGTTAAAAAAAATTATTATGATCATACTAAGTAATTTCGAAAATGATTATATTGCATATTTTATGATAAACAAATAAAATGATCTTGATTGAAAATATGAAATCATGGTTAAGAAGTAATAATGTGCATTACGTTGATTTCCATTGTTATTTCTCGATTTTGATTAAAGATCATGTTTGATTTGAAGAAATGCATAATGCTGAAATTAAATATTTCGATTAACAATTTTATGCATGAGATTTTAAGCCGATGATAAGCATGTGTTATTCTCATGAGTATATTTGAAAAACTATGGCAAAAATGTGCTCGAATGCATGAACGTGTTAAGATTATTTTTCGGACATTCTTGATTCAATGTTCAAAACACTTAATTGCCATGATGATTTTACACTATAACATGTTGGAAATTATATGTTTTGGATACATAAATTTTTATGATCATGAGCATGTTTTATCTTCATAATTGAACTTGAAAATCTATAGCAAAATCTTATCCGAATGCATGAAAGTACTAATTTCATTTTCGGATTCACTTAACAATTGGTATCCTAACAATCGGAATTTCTCATACACTTTTGAAAAATATTTTTCTAAAATGGATTTGATGAAATGATTCCTGCTTATAAATTCCATCTTGAAATATGAATGATAGTGTCTTTGCTTGCAAAGATTTGTTTCACATATATATCTCCTATGATTCATGTGCAGAAAAAGAATTTATAAATCATAATACAATGAGATTTCTTATGCAAAAATAAAGTGCTTTTGTGATTTTTTGCTAAAGAGAATAATTATTAAAATCATGATCTTGATAATTATAACATGAAGCTCTTTATAAATCAAGATCGTTCATTATGCTCCCTACATTTATCAAAAAGGAGTTCTTCAAATGAAATGCAACTTGTCTTTTGATTTCATGATATTTTGTGAATTTCGAAATTAATTTTAATGACTTGATTATGAGTTTCAAGTTGACGATTTGATTTGAATAAGTTATGTCTAAATCATAATCATGATCTTGCAAAATTGAAATCACACATAATATCTTTTGGTATTCATGAATTGATACTCACAATATGAAAGTATTGGTATTCATGACTTGATTTTGATTGAAACATTACATGCTTAAATTAATCATTCTTCTATGTTTCAAAAATTCTTTAAATGCCTTATGTGATGACTGAAAATTAATTTGCTTTATGATGAATCACGAATCATGACTTGATCTATGATATTGAAATATTTTAATCATGATTCTTGGTTATATAATTCCTTTGCCCTATTAAAAGGATTTGTTGAATGGATCATGTCCTTTTTGAACTTTCTTGATATCATGACAAGATTTTGTAATATGGCCTGTATAATAATTAAAAATTTTTGGCCATTGATTACTCCCTTCTTTTCGACAAAAACAAAGGGGAGAAGGCTTTTGCTAGTTAGAACATGCAAAGAAAAGCAAGTGCAATCTTGCACATGAAGCAAGTGTTGAATTGCCATGATTGAACCTAAGAATCTTGCTATGCTTTTATGCTTATATGTTGTGATGAAAATATAGCTTCATGTTATAAAAACTTGCATATATTTTAAAATAGCTAGAGCTACTTCTCCTTTTGTTGATGATAAAGGGGGAGAAATATATGAATTGATACTATAAGTGCCATATTTGAATTTTCATCATGTTAAGATATCAAGAACTTGCATCGTAATTCTACTTGATGATATCCTGCCATATGATGAAATGCTACGATTTGTTGCTAAAATGATGCATGCAATACTTATGCTTTCTACGTAATGTATTGCATATGATATGAACCTTGATTAAAATTGCCTTGATTTGAATTCAAGGTTTATCTCAATTATGGATTTTTGAAATAAGAATGATTACTCACCTTTGTCATGATTTAGAAATTGACAAAAAGGGTTTTCCCTTCTTTTTGACAATGACTAAGGAGGAGATAACTTGCATGCACAATTCAAGAAGAAAGCAATTTTCACTTCTCAAAAGAGAAGAAATTGCTATCTTGAACATCTTAAGAAACAAAAAGAACAAAGGTGCTATCTTGCCTATCTCAAGAAGCAAAACATGCTAACTTGCGCATCTAGCAAAGTGGACAAAATTTTCATATTTCAAGAAGCAAGAGTTGCCTTCTTGAACATCTCTAATTTGCTAGCTTGCATGATGTAGAACTTGCTATCTTGGACATCTCTAATTTTCATACCAAGTGCTATCTTGTATGCTATAAAACTTGCTATATTTTCTAGCAAAATTGCATGATGATAAAACTTGATATTATGTTTTTCATGCAATGAGTTGAACCAATATCACAAACACTTGATTGTGATACTTCTCCTTTTTGTTGATGAAAGTATGTTGATGACATAAGTTTATGCATATGTTCATGTTGACGTGTTGCAAGTATTCATGATGAATATTGCAATGACTTGAATTCAGTTTGAATTCAAGGTTCTATCAATATGGCATATTGATAGGGGGAGTTTGTTTAAACTCTGCGAGTTAAGGTTAACTCCGATTATGATGACATGTTGCTTAGATTTTTGAATCTAAGAGTTTCTATCAATAAGGCATATTGATAGGGGGAGTTTGTTTAAACTCCGGGAGTTAAGTTTAACTCCGTCATCAAGTAGTTGTCATCATCAAAAAAGGGGAGATTGTTGAATCTCGTATTTTGATGGTGAAACTCCTTGAAATATGTTTATGATTTAATCTGCGTTTTGAGTGACGCAGGGTGCTTCGATTAGGATGAGACAATTAAAGCGGGAACATCATGTTGTGCCGGAGGAACATGTCAGAAGATTGGACGTCGGGCCGGTGGATCGGTTGACGTATCGACAGAAGGCTTCGGGTCGTGGACTCGGGCATCGGGCCAAGAAGAGCGGGTATTGTGCCAAGGATATCGGAGTTGCGGAGTCAACTGGCCGATTGGGCAATAGGCTGCAGGAAAGGACGATGCGCCGAAGAATCCGACGAAGCGTCGAGGGACCAATGACATGCCGGACAACTTGGTTAATTGCTTAGGATTAATTGTCTCGATCGAAGTTTTTGTTTTAAGTGTGCAGGATTAACTACGATGAAAGTTAGACAAGCAGCAGGGGTTGCGCCAGAGTCAAGTTCATGATCACGTTGGGAGTTCGAGGGTTCGACGGAAGTTCGGACGGTCGTCGGAGGTTCTGCGAGAACAGATCCGAGAAGTCCAGAAGCTTGCCAAGCGAAGCTCGTCGGAACTCGCCAAGTGGATCGTCGCAAAGTCCAGGAGTTTGCCGGAAGTCCGCAGGAGCATCACCGAGGGTTCATCGGATGATCGACGGAAGTTCGCCGGAAACTCGCCGGAAGAAGCGATTGACGCACCGAAGCAAAGCTGCAGAAATTGTCTTAGATATAATCGTAGTTAGCACGTTGATTAAGTTGGAAAATGGGAGGTGATCCCATTAGCTTAATCTTGGGGCAATTGGGCCCCTGAAAGACTGAAATTGGGCCGAATGGAGCTAACCATTCGGACCCTGATTGCACCAGGAGGTGCAACCGCCTAGGCCAGGAGGTGGCACCGCCTGGGCTAAGCCTCCCAGCGAGACTGGGCAGTGCAACTGCCCCAGCCAGGAGGTGGCACCGCCTGAGCTCAGTCTTCGAGCTAGACTGGGCGGTGCAACCTCCCTGACAGAGAGGTGGCACCGCCTGAGCTCAGTCTTCGAGCTCTGGCAGAGAGGTGCAACCGCCTCAGTCAAGAGGTGGCACCGCCTAGGGCTCAGTCTCCGAGCCAGACTCAGGAGGTGCAACCGCCCCTGACACAGAGGTGCAACCGCCTGGGCTCAGTCTTCGAGCTCTGCCAGGCGGTGCAACCTCTCCAGTGAGGAGGTGCAACCGCCTGATCCCGGAATTCCGGGATTTGATCGTTTTGAGCTCCAAATTTGAATTGGGTTGGGGCCTATAAATACCCCACCCATTCAGCACTGAAAGCATAGAACACACACTCGAAATCTTGCTAT
This sequence comes from Musa acuminata AAA Group, assembly GCF_036884655.1. Taxonomy (NCBI): domain Eukaryota; kingdom Viridiplantae; phylum Streptophyta; class Magnoliopsida; order Zingiberales; family Musaceae; genus Musa; species Musa acuminata. Next base: position 7,861,110 of record NC_088328.1, on the reverse strand, counting down.
CTTTCTGTGTTTCTTAGAGCTCAAAACTGCTAGTTCTCCTCTTTCTATTCTTCAAGTTTGAGTTGTAAAGAGAGGAGAGAAAACTTCTATAAGGGTTGTCTCCTAAGCCCGCCAAAAGGAGTGAATCTGTAAGAGGATGGTTGGCCTTCGCCTATTGAAGGAAGGTCTCTAGTTGACGTCGGTGACCTCGTCGGTGGAGGAAGCCAAAAGTGGAGTAGGTCAAGACTGACCGAACCACTCTAAATCTCTGGTTTGCGTTTGTTTTAAGCACTTTATCATTACTGCAAACCTCCTACATAGCTACTGCTCTCTGCACCTTTACGAACAAGTTTCTAAGTGCTGATCTTTCCGAATCTGCATTCAGACGTAAATCGGTGTTTTCATACATTACAGTTTACGATTACGTTTTGTAACTGCAAACTGTATTCTGCGCTTTTACGAACGAGTTTCTTTGCAGTTTACATTTACGTTTTGATTCTATTTATAACTGCAAACTGTCTTCTGCAATTTTACGAACGAGTTTCATGGTTTAGACGAAAATCTACATTCAGACGTAAAACTGCATTTAGACGTAAATCGGCTTTCCTCGTACAATCATCAAATTTCAGTTTACATTTACGTCTTGATTTCAACTACATACTGCCTTCTGCGAGTCTACAAACGAGTTTCAAAGTTCAGACGTAAATCTGCGTTTAGACGTAAATCTGCGTTTAGACGTAAATCTATGTTTAGACGTAAATCTGCGTTTAGATGTAAATCTGCTTTTTGCAGATTACTTTTTGAGCTGTACAATAGCAGCACACTGTCTTTATACTTCTGCTTAAACTACTTTTGATCTAAACAAGTGATTTACGCAATCTGAGCTTAGACGTAAACTGCGCTTAGACGCAAACTGTGTTTAGACGCAAACTGCGCTTAGACGCAATCTGCATTTAGACGCAAACTGCGTTTAAACGCAAACTGTGTTTAGACGTAAACTGCACTTAATCATAAGTAATCTTAGAATCGGCTTTTGCATCAAAATAGTTTTTATCGAACGAACGCAGCTTTCGTTTTTAATCGCTGAAAGATTTCCGCTGCACTAATTCACCCCCCCTCTTAGTGCTCTCGATCCTAACACTGGGCTCGGTCTCCGAGCACTGGCTGAGCGGTGCAACCACCTCAGTCAGGAGGTTGCACTGCCTGAGCTCGGTCTTCGAGCTCTGGTAGGAGGTGCAACCGCCCCTGACAGGAGGTGGCACCGCCCAGAGGCTCAGTCTTCGAGCTCTGCCAGGCGGTGCAACCGCTCCAGTCAGGAGGTGCAACCGCCTGATCCCGAAATTCCGGGAATTGATAATTTTGAGCTCCAAATTTGAACTGGGTTGGGGCCTATAAATACCCCACCCATTCAGCAGTGAAAGCACACAACTAACACCGAAATCTTGATCTTGTTCTGTGATTTTTAGAGCTCAAAATTGTTGTAAAGGCCAAAAGTTCTTCTTCCTCTTTTCTTCCAAGTTCTGAGCTGTAAAGAGAGGAGAGAAAATTCCGTAAGGGTTGTCTCCTAAGCCCGTCAAAAGGAGTGAAACTGTAAAAGGGTGGTTGGCCTTCGCCTATTGAAGGAAGGCCTCTAGTTGACGTCGGTGACCTCGTCGGTGGAGGAAGCCAAAAGTGGAGTAGGTCAAGATTGACCGAACCACTCTAAATCTCGGTTTGCATTTACTTTGAGCATATTATCTTTATTGCAAACCTCCTCTAAAGCTTACTGCTTTCTACGCATATACGATCAGGTTTTAAGCTTTGCACTTTCCGAATCAGCGTTTAGACGTAAATCTATTTTTTCGTACGATCATCATATTTCAGTTTGCGTTTAAGCTTCGATTTTAATCATAACTGCAAACTGCCTTTATATCCTTACTTAAACTGCATCTCGCCTAATCAAGTGATTTATGAATCAGCATTTAGACATAGATCAGCTTCTTCGTACGAACGTCGTATTTCAGTTTGTGCTTATATTCTGGTTTTCATCATAACTGCAAACTGCCTTCATAGATTGATTTTAATGTCATCTCGCTTGATCTTAAGTTGAAGTAATCTTAGAATCGGCTTTCACACCGAAATCGTTTTTATCATTCGAACGTGTTTTATCGTTGAAAGATTTCCGCTGCACTAATTCACCCCCCCCCCCCCTCTTAGTGCTCTTGATTCTAACAATTCGTATCCAAAGCATGTATAGAAACACATAACCAAAGCTCTAGATATCATATCAAACATACAAATGTGAAGTGGGACCATAACATAATATGGTACATCCATTTCTGAATGACCACCAAACATAAGTCTCCCACGTCTAGGAGCTCCATCCACCCATGTCTGAGTGAAGTCATAGGGGTCGGTAGAGCATCACAGACTCTATGCATAACTCCCTTCACCATTTCTGGCAAAGGTTCACAATATCCCACAAACACTAGAGTACAAAGGGACAGTATGAAAAATAAATAGCACATATCGGAAGCACACGTGGAACAACAAAACGTACATGTGCCTTTACGAGTCAATACGAAGTAAGCAATAATCTTTCACAATTGTATTCAGATTTGAAAGGAAATGAAAGCAAGAGCATTCAAGGATTCCAAGCAATCACATATAACTCAATTTAAATAAGAAGGTTAGATGAATTCAATGTCCAAAGGAATAAAATCTCTGTTTGGCAGAATTCATAAGGTCAGATTCAACAGATAACTGGGTAGGTGTTTGGACTCCAAATCTTTCAATCCATATATCAAAAGAAAAATCTACGAGTCTAGTTTCTAATGAAATCAGTTTTGAACAAATCGGAGTTTCCAACATCGACTTATAGGCAGCTCGGTATCAAAAGGTCAGAAATTACGATCCGTATTTTGCATAATCTGTAGGCTCATTTGAAACAAAAGTTTGGGCAGGCAAACTTACTCCGAATTCTTAAAATAGGCTATCAAAAGAAAGATTATGAGTCTATATTTTGATCAAATAAGTTTTGTCCAAATCAGAGGTCAATACATGAAGTTATAACCATAACAAGGTAGAAAGGTCAGAATCTCAGAAGTTGCACAGATTCGAATCGTTACGTCTAAACAGGAGATATTTCAAATGCAAGGCTAGAACAATTCAAAGTTCCTCTTATTCAAAGCAAATGTAGAGATAAAATTGCAGTAAGGAAAGATCAAGACACTTGCAATCGGAAAGATTAGAAAGCTTGCAACAGGAAGGATCGGAACACTTGCCTTTCAAAGATTTTGATCCAAAGATTCAAAGAAGGTGTCAACCCAAATCCTTCTACTTTTCCTCTGTGTCCTCTCCCTGTTTCGTTTTCTACATATGTCTTCTCTTTTTCCCTCTTCTTCCTCTCTTCTTTTCCCTCTTCTTCTTCTTCCCATGCCCCACCGCTCCTCTCTCTGTTTCTCGAGAAATACAGAGCGTGGGAGGCGGTGGGATAAAACCAAAATTTTCGGTTTTCCTTTTTTTTTTTGTAACTTAACAGTTTAGTCCTTGAAATTTCTATATTTACAAATAGATCCTCCGATTTATAAATAAATCTTTATTAATAAATTTAAAAGAGGGATATTACAACCACCGCCTGCAGATTGACACT